>NC_091646.1:67926036-68534097 GCF_027580195.1 Bos mutus | reverse complement strand
AAGATACTTTGGTCTGTATATTGTTGTTTACTTTATATTTCTATATGCAAGCCATGGCCTAGATTTTCCTAGTCCTGTCCTCTTGTTGAAATCCTTCTTTCAAGAACATCTAATTTCAAGAGCCCTATTTAAATCCATTTGCTTTTTCACTGCTCGTAGTTTTGAATAAGAGGCGAGCTGTACCATGAGGTTTATACTGACATCTTGGAAATGATATAGTGATCTTTTCTGATGGATCAACAAATAGTTCAGAAGTCATCCAAATGTTATTTTCTTTACAAAATGCAAAGCATAGGTCTCAGCAGATGTACACTTCTCACATTTATGGTTCTCTTCATTGTCTCATTATAAGAAGCATAACACTCTCTGACCAACCTGGCATGGATCCTGAAGGGCTTTATGAAGGTACCATTTTTTATGTCTAGAGAGCTAAACATTTTCTTTTCTCTATAGCACTTTCATGTAATATCTTCTTTTACTTTTTAGCTCCTAGCATCTTTTATTCTTACTAGACTCTAGATACAATTAAATCTAGCAGGGCAGGGCTCAATTCTGTTTAAGCCTCACATTTGAGATTAATTACTTAAATATCATAAATGGATGCACATTCTCAAAACTGGGAAACTAAAATTTGATGTAACTGATTTACTTGATATTTATGTAACCATAAAAGATTTTATATGCTACATGAGCTTTCGTGTTATAAATTTGACCTTCTTATAAACTTGCTTTCATATAAAACATAGTAACTCTTTGCTCATCTATCCTAACCTATGAATTGTCACACCAACACTTTTTAAGATCTATTTAAAGAGATGAGTTCTCCTTATACAAGTTTAAGAAACCTGAAGCTCCAACCCAGAAATTTAAAATTCTTTTGTTTCACCAGAGATAGATTATGGGCAAATCTTACCTAAGTAGTACTATAGGAAGTTACAGTGTTGGCCAAAAGGAGACACAAGTTTTTCAACCATTGTTTTTAATGGGTGTCAAAGTCTGTGACAGATTTTTGGTCAAATTGTTTCTATTGAAAAGTTCTGAACTGCCACACACAAAACTCATGGTCCACGAAACATTCACCTCACCTTCTGAAGGTTTTGTGATGCATTGTTATCATTACCCAGTGTTTTACATTAACCTTCCATGGCCAATTGAGGCAAACAGTTCTGAGACCCTTCTTCCACCACTAAGGCTGGGTTGGCAGGTGTTAGTGATAATATTCATCTAGTCTTCTGAGCTTGTTTGGCAGACTCAGTGACCTTGCAAGCTCTAGCTGCCTTCTTGTTCACTGTTTTGATGACACCCACGGCAATCACCTGTCTCATGTCACGAACAGCATAATGGCCCAGAGGAGGATACTCAGAGAAGCTCCCAACAGATGGACTTGCCAGGACCCATGTCAATGATTGGTGGCATCAAGCGTTTTGAGGCCATCTTCAGAATGACGATCAGTCTTCTCATTCAGCTCAGCAAAATTGCAAGCAATGTGAGCTGTTTGACAGTCCAGCACAGGTGCATATCCAGCACTGATTTGGGATGGATGGTTCAAGATAATCACCTGAGCTGTGAAGCCAACTTCTTACATCAGTGGGTCATTTTTGCTGTCACCAGCCACATTGCTATGACAAACATCTTTGACAGACACGTTCTTGACACTGAAGCCCACATTGTCCCCAGGAAGGCCTTTACTCAGTGCTTCATGGTGCATTTCAATAGACTTCAGTTGTTACGCTGACTGGAGCAAGGGTGACCACCATGCCAGGTTTGAGAACACCAGTCTCCACTTGATCCACAGTGGCAGTATCAGTACCACCATTCTGTAGATGTCCTGGGGGAATCAAACACAAGAGTTTGTCAGGTGAGTTGGTGGCAGGATGCATCCAGAGCTTCAAGCAGTGTGGTTCCACTGGCATTGTCATCTTTACTGGTGACTTTCCATCCCTTGAATCAAGGCATGTTAGCACTTGGCTCTAGCATCTTGTCGCCATTCCAGTCAGAAACTGGCACAAATGCTACTGTGTCAGGTTTGTAGCCAGTTTTCTTAACGTAGGTGCTGACTTCCTCAACAATTTCCTCATTTCTGTTCCGGCTGTAGGGTGGCTCAGTGGAATCTATTTTGTTAGTTCCAACAATTAGTTGTTTCACACCCAGAGTGTAAGCCAGAAGGGCATGCTCGTGGATCTGCCCATTCTTGGAGATACCCGCTTCAAATTCACCACCACCAGCAGCAGTCATCAGAACAGCACAGTCAGCCTGGGACGTGCCTGTAATCATGTTTTTGATGACGTCTCTGTGTCCTGGGGCATCATTGATGGTCACATAGCCCTTACTGGTCTTGAATTCCCACAAGGAGATATCAATGGTGATACCACACTCATGTTCAGCTTTCAGTTTGTCCAAGACCCAGGCATGCTTGAAGGAGCCCTTTCCCATCTCGGCAGCCTCCTTCTCAAACTCTTCAATGGTTCTCTTGTTAATCCCACCACATTTGTAGATCAAATGGCCAGTAGTGGTAGACTTTCCACATGCCCAATGACAAGGATGTGGATGTGGGTCTTCTCCTTTCCCATTTTTGCTTAGGTTTAGTGGTGGTTTTCACAACACCTGTGTCCTGGTGGCAAAATTGTTGCAAGAAAGCTATCTTTTAATCTTAATGATTTATTTTGTTTATGGTTTCAGCTCAGAGGGTAAAGTGTCTGCCTGCAATGTGGGAGACCCAGGTTCAATCCCTGCATCAGGAAGATCCCCTGGAGAAGGAAATGGAACCCACTCCAGTACTCTTGCTTGGAAAATTCCATGGACAGAGGAGCCTTGTAAGCTACAGTCCATGGGGTTGCAAAGAGTTGGACACAACTGAGCGACTTCACTTCACTTCTCACTCCACTAGGATGTCATTTCAAGTGATTTGTGTCTGTCTTGTTTTTGCCCTACTCAAATGGTTAGAAGAATGCCTAAAACACAGAAGACCTCAAAAGGTATCTGCTGTATTGAGCTGGACTGATATATGCTGACACCTGAGGCTATCCTCAATTAAAGATTCACCACCGATTCCTTCACCTGGATGCTCCAAAAGGCCAATGTTCAAGAGTGCCAACTTTGCTATGTGTATTTATTAACTTCATCCCCACAGAAATCCTATGATGTTGGTAGTATTGTTATCCATATTTTGGAGATGTAGAAACAGAAGAGTGGAGGAGGAATAAGTAACTAGCCGATCTACACAGCTAGTAAGTGGCAGACCCTGATATTGCAGCACGGGCACCTCAGCTCTAGCATTTGTGCATCTTAACACTACACTGCAGCTTCCCTGGTGGCTCAGTCAGTAAAGAGTCTGCCTTGAACCCTGATTGGGAAGATCCCCTGGAGAAGGGAATGGCAACCCACTTCAGTATTCTTGCCTGGAGAATCCCATGGGCAGAGGAGCATGACAGGCTACAGTCCATGGGGTCACAAAGAGTCAGACACAACTGAGCGACTAAACCTACCTACCTAAACACTACACTGTACTGCCTCTCTGGAAATATGCCATTGGCTAGTCCTAAAGGAGACCTTCCTTGGTGGCTCAGTGGTAAAGAATCCACCTGCCAACGCAGGAGACAATGGGCAGAGGAGCCTGGCAGGCTGCAGTCCATGGAGTCGCAAAAGAGCCAGACACAACTTAGCAGCTAAAACACAACAACAATCCTAAAGAAATCTGCAAGTGGTCAGTTAGCTTACCTGGATGGAAATATCAGAATCCATGAGTTAACTGCCTTTCAAATGACAAAATACTGAATCCATTTCTGTTAAAAAATTTTAAGTGACAACAATACTCTTTGTTTTAGGCATCTTGACAATCAAAAGTCAAGAAAGAAAGAAAGAAAGAAAAAACACTAGCTCTTTCCTTGAATAGATAGCCTCATAGTCTATTGCCAGTCCCCGGTTACTTCATCTTTCCTTTGACAGTAGTGTGTCGTGCATACATGTGTGACTTCCACCCAACACCACTTCTTGCTGATGGTGATAATGGAGGCTCCATATGTCTCTGTGGACTGAGAGATCTCATTGGTTACTATAGGACCCATATGCCCTTCAGAAAGAACATCTTAGAGAAAAGTGCATCAAACATGCATGTAGGAAATACCTTAGATAATTCTTGGCTCAGGCATTGCCTAGCTCTGGATAAATTTGGGCAAACTGCTTCATCATCACAAACCTCAGCTTCCTCAGTAGGAGAATAAGGATACTAAAACCCAGTAGATTGGGTTATTGTGAGGAGTAATTGAGGTCATGCAGGAAAGAGATCAAACAGTGCCTGAAACATTGTAGGCACCCAATATAGAACTGGTGGTTTGAAATAATAATGTCAGAGTAGATGGAATCTATTTCCTCCACAAAATACCGTGTAATGTGCTTCACTCTTTCTTTTCAAATTTATGCAATATATAACCAAAGTTTGGGGACCTGCTGCTGACTTAACCTGTAAATAGTTTGGGTGCATACTTACATCTACAGATGAGTCCTGATTTTACAAGAGAGTTGGGGCAGGCTTCTGGGTCTGGCTGCCTTTTATCTGGGAGAAAACGAAATTATGTTCTACATAGTCATTCTGACTGTCATGTAACTGCCTTGAGAGGAGAGCTGGGACATAAGGCAAGAATTCAGAAAACTGATCAAGTTGTGGATTTATCTAAAACAGGTATATCTTGGGCTTCACTTTAGTGCCTGCCAGAGGGACAGGTATAATGTTACCACACGTTTATTTCATTTCTTGTGCTTATATTTTCAAGTTCTTGCTTTGCTAACTCTGATATTTAGTTCAGACAAAAGCTATGTCTTTTGTGGGAGGTGCAAGACAGGACTGGAAGCAATGATATTTCCTGAAGGGTTGCTATGTGCCAGACATTTTACACAGCAATACCTTGAAAAGAAACAGAGATTGCAATAACCAGCAGGTCAATTATAGGGGGAATTGTCACTCTGTATTTGTTGACCATTGGTATAGTTTTGAATTTTTTTAAAGAATAGGAATATTTGAGTTCCTGTGCATGTCTATGATTTTTTTGGAGAGAAAATATAGATATTCCTAATTCAGACTCATCTGCTCTGGAATGATCAATGGCTATTGTGTATAGGAACACCTGATTGTTACAGTCACAACAAAATGAGAATATACATGTTAAACCAAACAGAAGATATTTTATATATATATATATATATATATATATATATATATATATATATTGTGATACTAGCTCAAGAATCTATCACCTGTATAGAGAAGTGATCATTAAAAATTCATATTATCATGGGATTTACTTTCATTGGGAAAGCTGCTGAGGGACAATTAGTATGAATAAAATACCAAGAAGTGTATTTAACAGTTCATTTGTGATAACCAGGAATTGAGGTCTGTATTAGGGATCTCCAGAGAAACAAAACCAATAATTTCTCTCTCTCTCTCTTTATATATATAGATATAGATAGACATTAGACATAGATAGATATAGGTATCAATTCAGTTCAGTCACTCAGTCGTGTCCGACTCTTTGTGACCCCATGAACCGCAGCACGCCAGGCCTCCCTGTCCATCACCAACTCCTAGAGTTTATTCAAACTCACATCCATTGAGTCAGTGATGCCATCCAACCATCTCATACTCTGTCATTCCCTTCTCCTCCCACCTTCCATCTTTCCCAGCATCAGGGTCTTTTCAAAGAGTCAGTTCTTTGCATCAGGTGGCCAAAGTACTGGAGCTTCAGCTTCAGCATCAGTCCCTCCAATGAACACCCAGGACTGATCTCCTTTAGGATGGACTGGTTGGATCTCCTCGCAGTCCAAGGGACTCTCAAGAGTATTCTCCAACACCACAGTTCAAAAGCATCAATTCTTTGGTGCTCAGCTTTCTTTATAGCCCAACTCTCACATCCATACATGATCACTGGAAAACCATAGCCTTGACTAAACAGACCTTTGTTGACAAAGTAATGTCTCTGCTTTTTAATATGCAGTCTAGGTTGATCAGAACTTTTCCTCCAAGGAGTAAGCGTCTTTTAATTTCATGGCTGCAGTCACTGTCTGCAGTGATTTTGGAGCCTGAAAAAATAAAATCTGACTCTGTTTCCCCATCTATTTGCCATGAAGTGATGAGACCAGATGCCATGATCTTAGTTTTCTGAATGTTGAGCTTTAAGCCAATTTTTTCACTCTCCTCTTTCACTTTCATCAAGAGGCTCTTTACTTCTTCTTTGCTTTCTGCCATGAGGTGTGTGTCATCTGCATACCTAAGATTATTGATGTTTCTCCTGGCAAACTTGATTCCAGCTTGTGCTTCATCCAGCCGTGTGTTTCTCATGATATACTCTGCATATAAGTTAAATAAGCAGCGTGACTATATAGCCTTGATGTACTCCTTTCTTATTTGGAATCAGTCTCTTTATCCATGTCCAGTCTAACTGTTACTTCCTTACCTGCATACAGGTTTTGCAATAGGCAGGTCAGGTGGTCTGATATACCTGTCTCTTTCAGAATTTCCCACAGTTTGTGGTGATCCACACAATCAAAGGCTTTGGCATAGTCCATAAAGCAGAAATAGGTGTTTTTCTGGAACTATTGCTTTTCCAACGATCCAATGGATTTTGGCAATTTGATCTCTGGTTCCTCTACCTTTTCTAAAACCAGCTTGAACATCTGGAAGTTCATGGTTCACATACTGTTGAAGCCTGTCTTGGAGAATTTTGAGCATTACTTTACTAGAGTGTGAGATGAGTGCAAATGTGCAGCAGTTTGAGCATGCTTTGGCATTTCCTTTCTTTGGAATTGGAATGAAAACTCATCTTTTACAGTCCTATGGCAACTACTGAGTTTTCCAAATATGCTGGCATATTGAGTGAAGCACTTTCACAGCATCATCTTTTAGGATTTGAAATAGCTCAACTGGAATTCCATTACTTCTACTAGCTTTGTTCATAGTGATGCTTCCTAAATCCCAGTTGACTTCACATTCCAGGATGTCTGGCTCTAGGTGAGTGATCACACCATCATGATTATCTGAGTAATGAAGATCTTTTTGGTATAGTTCTTCTTTGTATTCTTGCCACCTCTTCTTAATATCTTCTGCGTCTGTTAGGTCCCTACCATTTCTGTCCTTTATTGAGCCCATTTTTGCATGAAAGTTTCCCTTGGTATCTCTAATTTTCTTGAAGAGATCTCTAGTCTTTCCCTTTCTATTGTTTTCCTCTATTTCTTTGCATTGATCACTGATGAAGGCTTTCTTATCTTTCCTTGCTATTCTTTGGAAATCTGCATTCAGATGGGTATATCTTTCCTTTTCTCCTTTGCTTTTCCCTTTTCTTCTTTTCACAGCAATTTGTAAAGCCTCCTCAGACAGCCGTTTTGCTTTTTTTGCATTTCTTATTCTTGGTGATTGTCTTGATCCCTGTCTCCTCTACAATGTCATGAACCTCCGTCCATAGTTAATCAGGCACTCTGTCTATCAGATCTAGTCCCTTAAATCTATTTTTCACTTCCACTGTATAATCGTAAGGGATTTGATTTATGAATGGTCCATTTACCTGAATGGTCTAGTAGTTCAATTTAAGTCTGAATTTTTCAATAAGGAGTTCATGATCTGAGCCACAGTAAGCTCTAGGTCTTGTTTTTGTTGCTGTATAGAGCTTCTCCATCTTTGGCTGCAAAGAATATAATCAATCTGATTTCAGTGTTGACCATCTTGTGATGTCCATTGGCAGAGTCTTCTCTTGGTTTGTTGGAAGAGGCTGTTTGCTATGACCAGTGCATTCTCTTGGCAAAACCCTATTAGCCTTTTCCCTGCTTCATTCTGTACTTCAAGATCAAATTTGCCTGTTATTCCAGGTGTCTCTTGACATCCTACTTTTGCATTCCAGTCCCTTATAATGAGAAGGACATCTTTTTTGTGTGTTAGTTCTAGAAGGTCTTGTAGGTCTTCATAGAACCATTCAACGTCAGCTTCTTCAGCAAGACTGATCAGGGCAAAGACTTGCATTACCATGATATTGAATGGTTTGCCTTGGAACCGAACAGAGATAATTCTGTTGTTTGAGACTGCATCCAAGTACTGCATTTCAAACTCTCTTGTTGACTATGGTGGCTACTTCATTTCTTCTAAGGGATTCTTGCCCACAGTAGCAGATATAATGGTCATCTGAGTTAAATTCACCCACTCCAGTCCATTTTAGTTCGCTGATTCCTAAAATGTCGACATTCAATTGTGCCATCTCCTGTTTGATCACTTCCAACTTGCCTTGATTCATGGACCTAACATTCCAAGTTCCTATGCAATATTGCTCTTTACAGCATTGGACCTTGCTTCCATTATATATATAATGTATACTATTTGTATATGTATATATAATGTATATATATACAAGTATACATATACATATATATGTATATATAATGCACATATATATCATATATTTTGATATTGGTTATATATACTTGTAATATATTGATTTTATATATATAATGAATATCAATATCTGTCTATCTATATGTAGATTGACTGATTGATTTTAAGGAATCGACTTATGCGATTATCAGGCCAGGCAAGTCCAAAATTTGCAGGGTAGGCTGGCATGTTGGAGACCTAAGGAAGAATTACAATTTAAATTCAAAGCCAGTCTTCCAGCAGAATTCCATTTCCCCTAGGAAGGTCAATCTTTTTTCTATTGTAGTCTTCAACTGATTGGATGAGGCACACACTATGGGAGGTAATCTACTTTACTCAAAGTCTCCTGATTTAAACATTAATCTCTCTAAAATATACCTTCACAGAAACATCTAGAATACTGTTCAAACAAATATTTGGATGCCATGGCCTAACCAAGTTGACACATTAACCATTCTATGGTCCTATGTATTTTATCATAGCCTATGAAAATTTTATTTCTATTGACAATTGTTTTGGATACAAGTATATGCTAGGTTGGCCTTCCCTTGTAGCTTAGCTGGTAAAGAATCCGCCTGTAATGCTGAAGACCTGGGTTCGATCCCTGGGTTGGGAAGATCCCCTGGAGGAGGGCATGGCAACCCACTCCAGTATTCTTGGCTGGAGAATCCCCGGATAGAAAAGCCTGGTGGGCTACAGTCCATGGGGTTGCAAATAGACACAGTTGAGCGACTAAGCACATATCCTTAAACAGAACCTCACCAACATAGCACACCACCCCCAACTTCAGGTTGTTCTTTCTCACATTAGAATGATTTTCCCCTTCCTCAGCTGCCCTTGATAGAAATTGAAACATAGCATTTTCCAAGAAAGAGTAAAGAATTTGGAAGAGAATAAAGACTTCCAGAGAATTTAAGGAATTTTCAATTTATATATTTCAGAGTGATCATGTATATTACTTCCAAGATAAAATTAACAAGCCAAAAACACATGCCACAATCAGCCACTTATAAATCTGTAAATGAGTAGCATTTATTTACAATTTGGAGAACACAGAAGAAACTCATTGAAAGATCTGATGTAAACGATGAACTCTCATCATTAAACAATTTTTAGGCAGTCCTCAATATTTTGCACTGGTGAACCCAATCAATACATAGCAAAAATTAATACCAAACATCAGTTCAGTTCAGTTCAGTCGCTCAGTCGTGTCCGACTCTTTGCTACCCCATGAATCGCAGAACGCCAGGCCTCCCTGTCCATCACCAACTCCCGGAGTTCACCCAGACTCACGTCCATCGAGTCAGTGATGCCATCCAGCCATCTCATCCTCTGTCGTCCCCTTCTCCTCCTGCCCCCAATCCCTCCTAGCATCAGAGTCTTTTCTAATGAGTCAACTCTTCGCATGAGGTGGCCAAAGTACTGGAGTTTCAGCTTTAGCATCATTCCTTCCAAAGAAATCCCAGGGCTGATCTCCTTCAGAATGGACTGGTTACATCTCCTTGCAATCCCAGGGACTCTCAAGAGTCTTCTCCAACACCACAGTTCAAAAGCATCAATTCTTCGGTGCTCAGCTTTCTTCACAGTCCAACTCTCACATCCATACATGACCACAGGAAAAACCATAGCTACACAAACCTTATAAGAAAATAAAGGAGGGAACACATCTTTTTATAACGTTTTATTTTATATTGGAGTATAGCTGATTAACAGTGCTATTCTAGTTTCGGGCAGAGAGCAAAGCTATTCAGCCATACATATACATGTATCCATTCTCTCCCAAATGCCCCTGCCATCCAGGATATCATTGAGCAAAAGGAGGAGACACATCTTAACTCACTTTATGAGGCCAGCTACTAAAATTCACAAAGACATTAAAAAGAAAACTACAGATCAATATTATTCATTAGCATAAATCCAAATGCCTTATTAAAATACTATCAATTTTAATCTACTGTTACATAAAAGAGGATAATCCATCATGAGCAAGTGAAGGTTCACTCAGAATGGAAGACTGGTTTAACACTGAAAATAAAAATTGATAACTAGCTCTTTTAAGCACTCTTATGAAGATAATAGAAAGCTACATGCTAAGAGAAAAGATTTGCAAAGCATATATCACATGTCACAACTAAAGATCCTGCATGCCTCAACTAAGACACTGCATAGCTAAATAAATAAATATTTTTTACAATGGGCAAAGAACATGAGCAGACATTTCACTGAAAAGGATATAGGAATGACAAATAAACACATGACAAGCTGTTCAACTTCATTAGCTGTTATGGAAATGAAAATTAAAATCACAATATTACTACACAGCTTTCTGAATGGCTAAATAAAAAAAAAAGTGACAAATGCTAACAAAGATGCAGAGAAGCTGAATTAGCCATACATTGATGGTGGGAATGTAAAGTGTAACATTTATTATTGGAAATAGTTTGGCAGTTTCTTTAAAAAAAATGTAGCTATGATATGACCCAGCAAATGCACTCTTGGGCATTTATCCTCCATAAATGGAAGTTCATGTTCACGCAAAAATCAGAACACATTTATTTATAGTAACTTTATTTGTAATAGTACAAGTTGGGAAAAACCAAAATATACTATGGTAGGTAAATGGCACAGTAAATAGGTGTGGTATGTCCATACCATACTGAGAAATTTTACATGTACAAGGTGGATTTAGAAAAGGCAGAGGAACCGAAGATGAAATGGCCAGCATCTGTTGGATTATATAAAAAGCAAGGGAATTCCCCCCACCCCCCCCAAAAAAAAGCATCAATCTCTGCTTCATTGACTATGTAAAATCTTTGACTTTCTAGATCACAACAAATTGTGGAAAATTGTTAAAGAGATGGAAATACCAGACCACCTTACCTGTTTCCTGAGAAACCTGTATGCAGGTCAAGAAGCAACAGTTAGAACTGGACATGGACCAACAGACTGGTTCCAAATTGGGAAAGGAGTATGTCAAAGCTGTATATTGTCACCCTGCTTATTTAACTTCTATGCAGATTATATCATGCAAAATGCTGGGCTTGATGAACCTCAAGCTGGAATCAAGATTGCTGGGAGAAATATCAATAATCTCAAATATGCAGATGACACCATCCTATTGGCAGAAAGTGAAGAGGAACTAAAGAACCTCTTGATAAAGTTGAAAGAGAAGAGTGAAAACGCTAGCTTAAAGCTCAACTTTCAAGAATAGACTTTTGGGCTCTGTGGGAGAAGGCGAGGGTGGGATGATATGAGAGAACAGCATTGAAACATGTATATTATCATATGTGAAATAGATTGCCAGTCCAGGTTCGATGCATGAGACAAGGTGCTCAGGGTTGGTGCACTGTAATGAACCTGAGGGATGGGATGGGGAGGGAGGTGGGAGAGGGGTTCAGATGGGGAACACATGTATACCCATGGCTGATTCTTGTCAATGTATGGCAAAAACCATTACAATAATGTAAAGTAATTAGCCTCCAATTAGAATAAATAAATAAATTAAAAAAAAATGAAGATCATGATATCTGGTCCCATTACTTCATGGCAAATAGATGGGGAAAAAATGGAAACAGCAACAGATTTTATTTTCTTGGGCTCCAAAATCACTGCAGATGGTGACTGCAGCAATGAAATTAAAAGATGCTTGCTCCTTGGAAGAAAAGCTATGACAAACCTAGGTAGCATATTAAAAAGCAGAGACATCATTGTGTCGACAATGGTCCATCTAGTCAAAGCTATGCTTTTTCCAGTAGCCATGAATGGATATGAAAGTTGGACCATAAAGAAGGCTGAGCACCAAAGAATTGTTGCTTTCAAAGTATGATGTTGGAGAAGACTCTTGAGGGTTCCTTGGACTGCAAGGAGATCCAACCAGTCAATTCTATAGGAAATCAGTCCTGAATATTCATTGGAAGGACTGATGCTGAAGCTGAACCTCCAGGTACTTTGGCCACATGATATGAAGAGCTGACTCACTGGAAATGACCCTGATGCTGGGAAAGATTGGAAGCAGGAGGAGAAGGGAATGACAGAGGATGAGATGGTTGGATGGCATCATCGACTCAAGGGACATGAGTTTGAGCAAACCATCGACTCAATGGACATGAGTTTAAGAGTGAAGAATGGGGAAACCTGGCATGCTGCTGTCCATGGTGTCACAAAGAGTTGGGCATGACTTAGCAACTGAACAACAACAATTTTTTTACACTGCATTTTTTGATACCATTAATGAGCGCTGAAGAATTGATGCTTTTGAACTGTGGTGTTGGAGAAGACTCTTGAGAGTCCCTTGGACGGCAAGGAGATCCCACTAGTCCATTCTGAAGGAGATCAGCCCTGGGATTTCTTTGGAAGGAATGATGTTAAAGCTGAAACTCCAGTACTTTGGCCACCTCATGTGAAGAGTTGACTCACTGGAAAAGACTCTGATGCTGGGAGGGATTGGGGGCAAGAGGAGAAGGGGACGACAGGGGATGAGATGGCTGGATGGCATCACTGACTTGATGGACGTGAGTCTGAGTGAACTCCGGGAGTTGGTGAAGGACAAGGAGGCCTGGTGTGCTGTGATTCATGGGGTCGCAAAGAGTCGGACACCACTGAGCGACTGATCTGATCTGAATATATGATTTTCCTTTTTTTGTGTGATACATTTTTTTTCCTGCTGCCTCAAATATGGGTTTTAAATCTGCTCCATTTTACTTTACCTGCCACTGTACTGATGAAGAAACTCTGGTTGGAAGATTAAAGGAAATTTCACAAGGGTGAAATTGGAAATTGGAACACAGTTGAAGTAGGAATCAAACTCAGATATGTTCAACTCTAAAGTTGATACCTTGTAGCACAGCGGTCTTCTGAATAGCTGGTTGATAAACAGGGAAGTAAGTCAGTGCCCGTGTCACTCCTTAAATTTATAGTTAAAACCTTCAAGTAGAAATTGGAGATGAGGTTATTTTAAAATCTGACAGCCTGGTGACTGTTGCAAAGCGGACACATAGCTTACATGAAGATTCGTACTGGAAGGTTAGGCACTTAATCATTCTCTGCCTCTTAGAATGAAGAAGGAAGGAATCTTTTTACTGTCCCTTGCTGTAGCAATGCACCAATTCCCATAAATAAGGGCCTTTCACCAGTCTGGGGCCAACGCGGATTTTAACATGTGAATCACAAAAGGATTGACTTATACGGATAGAATTAGATAGCTCATTGGATAGCCCTATTTTCCTCCTTCCTGCTTTCATCACTGATACTCAAAAATATACCCTTTGCATCTCACCCTATCCTTGATTTCCCTCCTGTTGGTTTAGCTCTCTATCTCATTCTAGGTTCTGAAGCACTGTTATATACTGAATGTCTGTATCCTCCCCAAATTCTTGCATTAAAGCCATAATCTCTAGTGTGATATTTTGGTTGGTGCAAACGTAATTGCGATTTTTGCATTGTTGAAATTTGCCACTTGATATTAGAATACATTCTTAATAAATATAGTCATGTATACATCATTTTAATGCATAGCTCTCAGTTTTTATTTTTGGTTAAGGACTTATTACTTGTTTGTTTTATATTTATTTTAGACAATGGAAACGATGTTAGACAAAAAGCAAATCTGAGCGATTTTCTTATCCAAAATAAGCTGTAAAGCAGCAGAGACAACTCGCAACATCAACAATGCATTTGGACCAGGAATTGTTAATGAATGTACAACGCAGTGGTGGTTCAAGAAGTTTTACAAAGGAGATAAGAGCCTTGAAGATGAAGAGTGTAGTGGCTGGCCAACTGAAGTTGACAACAACCAACTGTGAGCAATCACCAAAGCTGATGCTCTTACAACTACACTAGAAGTTGCTGTAGAACTCAACACCAAACATTCTACAGTGGTTTGGCATTTGAAGCAAATTGGAAAGGTGAAAAAGCTAAATACATGGGTGCCTCCTGAGCAGACTGAGAAACAAAAAAAAAAAAAAAAAATGTTGTGAAATGTCATTTTCTTTTATTCTATGCAACTACAGCAAACCATTTCTTGATTGGATTGTGACATGTGACGAAAAGTGGATTTTATATGACAACCATCGATGACCAACTTAGTGTTTGGACTAAGAAGAAACTCCAAAGTACTTCCCAAAGCCAAATTTGCACCAAAAAAGAAAAAAAAGGTGGGGGGGGGGTGTCATGCTCACTGGTGGTGTTCTGCTGGTCTGATCCACTACAGCTTTCTGAATCCTGGCGAAACCATTACATCTGAGAAGTATGCTTAGCAAATCAGTGAGATGCATGAAAAACTGCATGCCTACAGCCAGGATTGGTCAACAGGAAGAGCCCATGGCCCATTTCTTTCCTATGACAGTATTCAACCACATGTTACACAACCAAGACTTCAAAACTTGAACGAATTGGGCTATAAAATTCTGTCTCATCTGCACAATTCACCTTACCTCTCATCAACCAACTACCAATTCCTCAAGCATCTTGACAACTTTTTGCAGGGAAAATGCTCCCACAACCAGGAGGATGCAGAAAATGCTTTCCAAGAGTTCATCAAATCCTGAAGTATGGTTTTCATGCTACAGGAATAAGCAAACTTATTTCTTGTTGGCAAAAATGTGTTGATTGCAATGGTTCCTATTTTGATTAATAAAGATGTCTTTGAGCCTAGTTATAATGATTTAAAGTTTATGGTCCAAAAGTGCAATTACTTTTGTGCCAACCTAATAGTATTTAGAGGTAGGGCCTTTGGGAGATAACTAATTCAACTTTTATGAAGTCATGAGGATGGAGTGCTCATGAATTTGATAGTATCCTTATAAGAAGAGGAAGATAGAAATGATCTATGCACGCGCACACACACACACACACACTGAAGAAACTATCTGAACACACATCAAAGTAGGCGGCTGTCCAAAACTGACTCACAGATATAGAAACCAAACTTATAGTTACCAAAGGGTAAGTAGGGGAGGGATAAATTGGGAGTATGGGATTAACAGATGCATACAACCACATACAAAATAGATAAACAATAAAGGTTTACTGTATAGCTCATGGCAAATAGATGGGAAAACAATGGAAACAGTGAGAGTCTTTATTTCTTGGGCTCCAAAATCACTGCAGATGGTGACTGCAGCCATGAAATTAAAAGACGCTTGTTCCTTGGAAGAAAAGCTATGACCAACCTACACAGCATATTAAAAAGCAGAGATATTACTTTGCCAACAAAGGTCCATCTAGTCAAAGGTATGATTTTTCCAGTAGTCATGTATGGATGTGAGAGTTGGACCATAAAGTAAGCTGAGCACCAAAGAATTGAGGCTTTTGAACTGTGGTGTTGGAGAAGACTCTTGAGAGTCCCTTGGACTGCAAGGAGATCCAACCAGTCAGTCCTAAAGGAAATCAGTCCTGAATATTCATTGGAAGGACTAATGTTGAAGCTGAAGCTCCAATACTGTGGTCACCTGATGTGAAGAATTGACTCCCTGGAAAAGAACCTGATGCTGGGAAAGATGGAAGGTAGGAGGAGAAGGGAATGACAGAGGATGAGATGGTTGGATGGCATCACCGACTCGATGGACATGAGTTTGAACAAGCTCTGGGAGTTAGTGAAGGACAGGGGAAACCTGGCATGCTATAGTCCATGGGGTCGCAAAGAGTCGGACATGACTGAGTGACTGAACTGAACTGTATAGCAAAGAGAACTAGATTTAATATCTTGCAATAAATTATGATTGAAAAGTATGGAAAATACATATATTCAGTTATATGTATATATATGTATATAACTGAATCACTATGCTGTACACCTGAAGTTAACACAATAACTATATTTCAATCAATCAATCAGTCAATAAAGAAGACAATGGCTGTACACAGGCTAGGAAGTGGACCATCACCAAGAACTGAAGTAAAAGGAAGAATAATCCTAAAAACAATTCAGAGATCATCAGGGCTACTACTTCCACCATAGGCCCAGAGTGCACAGGCCTGGAGTAGAACGCTATCTCTACCTTAGTTTCAAGAGGCAGGGTCACTACAGAGAGCTGCAGCATGGGCTAGGCCTTCATAGAGAGCCATGTGGGCTTTTTTCTGCCTAGCTGAAGGAGTGGAGCTTCCCCAGTGAGTCATAGTTGCCTTCCCAGTGGCCCTGGAGGGTGGAGCATTGAATCAAAGAGGATTATTCTCCTGCCTTAAGATCTTTTTTTAACATAAATTTATTTATTTTAGTTGGAGGTACAGTAGTCATGTATGGATGTGAGAGTTGGACTGTGAAGAAGGCTGAGTGCTGAAGAATTGATGCTTTTGAACTGTGGTATTGGAGAAGACTCTTGAGCATCCCTTGGACTGCAAGGAGATCCAACCAGTCCATTCTAAAGGAGATCAGTCCTGAGTGTTCTTTGGAAGGAATGATGCTAAAGCTGAAACTCTAGTACTTTGGCCACCTCATGCGAAGAGTTGACTCATTGGAAAAGACTCTGATGCTGGAAGGGATTGGGGGCAGGAGGAGAAGGGGACGACAGAGGATGAGATGGCTGGATGGCATCACCGATTCGATGGACATGAGTTTGAGTGAACTCCGGGAGTTGGTGATGGACAGGGAGGCCTGGCGTGCTGGAATTCATGGGGTTGCAAAGAGTCAGACACGACTGAGTGACTGAACTGAACTGAACTGAATTACTTTACAATATTGTATTGGTTTTGCCATACATCAACATGAATCCACCACGGGTGTACACGTATTCCCCATCCTGAACCCCCTCCCACCTCCTTCTCCATGCCATCCCTCTGGGTCATCCCAGTGCCAGGTCCCGAGCATCCTGTATCATGCATTGAACCTGGACTGGCGATTCACTTCACATATGATATTTTACATGTTTCAATGCCATTCTCCCAAATCATCCCACCCTTGCCCTCTCCCACAGAGTCCAAAAGACTGTTCTATACATCTGTGTCTCTTTTGCTATCTTGCATACAGGGCTATCGTTACCATCTTTCTAAATTCCATATGTATGCGTTAGTATACTGTATTGGTGTTTTTCTTTCTGGCTTACTTCACTCTGTATAATAGGCTCCAGTTTCATCAACCTAACTAGAACTGATTCAAATGTATTCTTTTTAATGGCTAATACTCCATTGTGTATATGCACCACCACTTTCTTAACCATTCATCTGCTGATGGACATCTAGGTTGCTTCCATGTCCTGGCTATTATAAACAGTGCTGTGATGAACATTGGGGTACACGTGTCTTTTTCAATTCTGGTTTCCTCGGTGTGTATGCCCAGCAGTGGGATTCCTGGGTCATATGCCAGTTCTATTTCCAGTTTTTGAAGGAATCTCCACACTGTTCTCCATGCTGGCTGTACTAGTTTGCATTCCCACCAAAAGTGTAAGATGGTTCCCTTTTCTCCACACCCTCTCCAGCATTTACTGCTTATAGACTTTTGGATAGCAGCTATTCTGACTGGCATGAAATGGTACCTCACTGTGGTTTTGATTTGCATTTCTCTGATAATGAGTGATGTTGAGCATCTTTTCATGTGTTTGTTAGCCATCTGTATGTCTTCTTTGGAGAAATGTCTGTTTAGTTCTTTGGCCCATTTTTTGATTGGGTCATTTATTTTTCTGGAGTTGAGTGCAGGTGTTGCTTGTATATTTTGGTGATTAATTCTTTGTCAGTTGCTTCATTTGCTATTATTTTCTCCCATTCTGAAGGCTGTCTTTTCACCTTGCTTATAGTTTCTTTTGTTGTGCAGAAGTTTTAATTTTAATTAGGTTCCATTTGTTTATTTTTGCTTTTATTTCCAATATTCTGGGAGGTGCATCATAGAGGATCCTGCTGTGATTTATGTCGGAGAGTGTTTTGCCTATGTTCTCCTCTAGGAGTCTTATGGTTTCTGGTCTTATGTTTAGATATTTAAGCCATTTTGAGTTTATTTTTGGGTATGGTATTAGAAAGTGTTCTAGTTTCATTGTTTTACAAGTGGTTGACCAGTTTTCCCAGCACCACTTGTTAAAGAGATTGTCTTTTCTCCATTGTATATTCTGCCTCCTTTGTCAAAGATAAGGTGTCCATCGGTGAGTGCATTCATCTCTGGGCTTTCTATTTTGTTCCATTGATCTATATTTCTGTCTTTGTGCCAGTATCATACTGTCTTGATGACTGTGGCTTTGTAGTAAAGCCTGAAGTCAGGCAGGTTGATTCCTCCAGTTCCCTTCTTCTTTCTCAAGATTGCTTTGGCTATTCAAGTTTTTTTGTATCTCCATATAAATTGTGAAATTATTTGTTCTAGTTCTGTGAAAAATACCATTGGTAGCTTGATAGGGATTGCATTGAGTCTATAGATTGCTTTGGGTAGTATACTCATTTTCACTATATTGATTCTTCCAATCCATGAACACGGTATATTTCTCTATTAGTGTCCTCTTTGATTTCTTTCACCAGTGTTTTATAGTTTTCTATATATAGGTCTTTAGTTTCTTTAGGTAGATATATTCCTAAGTACTTTATTCTTTTGTTGCAATGGTGAATGGAATTGTTTCCTTTATTTCTCTAGTTTCTCATTATTAGTGTATAGGAATGCAAGGGATTTCTGTGTGTTGATTTTATATCCTGCAACTTTATTATATTCATTGATTAGCTCTAGTAATTTTCTGGGGGAGTCTTTAGGGTTTTCTATGTAGAGGATCATGTCATCTGCAAACAGTGAGAGTTTTACTTCTTCTTTTCCAATTTGGATTCCTTTTATTTCTTTTTCTGCTCTGATTGCTGTGGCCAAAACTTCCAAAACTTTGTTGAATAATAATGGTGAAAGTGGGCACCCCTTGTCTTGTTCCTGACTTAAGGTGAAATGCTTTCAATTTTTCACCATTGAGGATAATGTTTGCTGTGGGTTTGTCGTATATAGCATTTATTATGTTGAGGTATGTTCCTTCTATTCCTGCTTTCTGGAGAGTTTTTATCATAAATGGATGTTGAATTCTGTCAAAGGCTTTCTCTGCATCTATTGAGATAATCATATAGCTTTTATTTTTCAATTTGTTTATGTGGTGTATTACATTGATTGATTTGCAGATATTGAATAAGCCTTGCAACCCTAGGATAAAGCCCACTTGGTCATGATGTATGATCTTTTAAATGTGTTGTTGGATTCTGATTGCTAGAATTTTGTTAAAGATTTTTGAATCTATGTTCATCAGTGATATTGGACTGTAGCTTTCTTTTTTTGTGGCTTCTTTGTCTGGTTTTGGTATTAGGGTGATGGTGGCCTCATAGAATGAGTTTGAAAGTTTACCTTTTGAAGAGGATAGGTGTTAGCTCTTCTCTAAATTTTTGGTAGAATTCAGCTGTGAAGCTGTCTGGACCTGGGCTTTTGTTTGCTGGAAGATTTCTGATTATTGTTTCAATTTCTGTGCTTGTGATGGGTCTGTTAAGATTTTCTATTTTTTCCTGGTTCAGTTTTGGAAAGTTCTACTTTTCTAAGAATTTGTCCATTTCTTCCAAGTTGTCGATTTTATTGGCATATAATTGATGATAGTAGTCTCTTATGATCCTTTGTATTTCTGTCTTGTCTGTTGTGATCTCTCCATTTTCATTTCTAATTTTGATTTGATTTTTCTCCCTTTGTTTCTTGATGAGTCTGGCTAATGGTTTGTCAGTTTTATTTATCCTCTCAAAGAACCAGCTTTTGGCTTTGTTGAGTTTTGCTATGATCTCTTTTGTTTCTTTTGCATTTATTTCTGCCCTAATTTTTAAGATTTCTTTCCTTCTACTAACCCTGGGGTTCTTCATTTCTTCCTTTCCTAGTTGCTTTAGGTGTAGAGTTAGGTTATTTATTTGACTTTTTTCTTGTTTCTTGAGGTATACCTGTATTGCTATGAACCTTCCTCTTAGCACTGCTTTTACAGTGTCCCACAGGTTTTGGGTTGTTGTGTTTTCATTTTCATTCATTTCTATGCAAATTTTGATTTCTTCTGTGATTTGTTGGTTATTCAGCAGCGTGTTGTTCAGCCTCCATTAGTTGGAATTTTTAATAGTTTTTCTCCCGTAATTGAGATCTAATCGTACTGCATTGTGGTCAGAAAAGATGCTTGGAATGATTTCTATTTTTTTGAATTTACCAAGGCTAGATTTATGGCCCAGGATGTGATCTATCCTGGAGAAGGTTCCATGTGTGCTTGAGAAAAAGGTGAAATTCATTGTTTTGGGGTGAAATGTCCTATAGATAGCAATTAGGTCTAACTGGTCTATTGTATCATTTAAAGTTTGTGTTTCCTTGTTAATTTTCTGTTTAGTTGATCTATCCATAGGTGTGAGTGGGGTATTAAAGTCCCCCACTATTACTGTGTTATTGTTAATTTCCCCTTTCATACTTGTTAGCATTTGTCTTCCATATTGTGGTGCTCTTATGTTGGGTGCATATATATTTATAATTGTTATATCTTCTTCTTGGATCGATCCATTAACCATTATGTAGTGTCCTTCTTTGTGTCTTTTCACAGCCTTCATTTTAAAGTCTATTTTATCTGATATGAGTATTGCTACTCCTGATTTCTTTTGGTCTCTATTTGCGTGCAGTATTTTTTCCCGGCCCTTCACTTTCAGTCTGTATATGTCTCTTGTTTTGAGGTGGGTCTCTTGCAGACAACTTATATAGGGGTCTTGTTTTTGTATCCATTCAGCCAGTCTTTGTCTTTTAGTTGAGGCATTCAACCCATTTACGTTTAAGGTAATTATTGATAAGTAGGATCCCGTTGCCATTTGCTTTATTGTTTTGGGTTTGAGTTTATACACCCTTTTTGTGTTTCCTGTCTAGAGAAGATCCTTTAGCATTTGTTGGAGAGCTGGTTTGGTGGTGCTGAATTCTCTCAGCTTTTGCTTGTCTGTAAAGCTTTTGATTTCCCCTTCGTATCTGAATGAGATCCTTGCTGGGTACAGTAATCTGGGCTGTTGGTTCTTTTCTTTCATCACTTTAAGTATGTCCTGCCGTTCCCTTCTGGCCTGAAGAGTTTCTATTGAAAGATCAGTTGTTATCCTTATGGGAATCCCCTTGTGTGTTATTTGTTGCTTTTCCCTTGGTGCTTTTAATATTTGTTCTTTGTGTTTGATCTTTGTTAATTTGATTAATATGTGTCTTGGGGTGTTTCGCCTTGCGTTTATCCTGTTTGGGACTCTCTGGTTTTCTTGGACTTGGGTGATTATTTCCTTCCCTGTTTTAGGGAAGTTTTCAACTATTATTTCCTCAAGTATTTTCTCATGGTCTTTCTTTTTGTCTTCTTCTTCTGGGACTCCTATGATTCGAATGTTGTGGCATTTAACGTTGTCACAGAGGTCTCTGAGATTGTCCTCATTTCTTTTAATTCGTTTTTCTTTTTTCCTCTCTGATTCATTTATTTCTACCATTCTATCTTTTACCTCACTAATCCTATCTTCTGCCTCCGTTATTCTACTATTTGTTCCCTCCAGAGTGTTTTTGATCTCATTTATTGCATTATTCATTATATACTGACTCTTTTTTATTTCTTCTAGGTCCTTGTTAAACCTTTCTTGCATTTTCTCAATCCTTGTCTCCAGGCTATTTATCTATGATTTCATTTTGTTTTCAAGATTTTGGATAATTTTCACTATCATTATTTGGAATTTTTTATCAGGTAGATTCCCTATCTCTTCCTCTTTGGTTTGGTTTGGTGGACATTTATCCTGTTCCTTTACCTGCTGGGTATTCCTCTGTCTATTCATCTTATTTATATTGCTGTGTTTGGGGTGGCCTTTCTGTATTCTGGCAGTTTGTGGAATTCTCTTTATTGTGGAGTTTCTTTGCTGTGGGTGGGGTTGTATGGGTGGCTTGTCAAGGTTTCCTGGTTAGGGAAGCTTGTGTCGGTGTTCTGGTGGGTGGAGCTGGATTTCTTCTCTCTGGAGTGCAATGAAGTGTCCAGTAATGAGTTATGAGATGTCAGTTGGTTTGGAGTGATTTTCAGCAGCCTGTATATTGAAGCTCAGGGCTGTGTTCCTGTGTTGCTGGAGAATTTGCATGGTATGTCTTGCTCTGGAACTTGTTGGCCCTTGGGTGGTGCTTGGTTTCAGTGTAGATATGGAGGCGTTTGATGAGCTCCTGTCGATGAATGTTCCCTGGAGTCAGGAGTTCCCTGGTGTTCTCTGGATTTGGACTTAAGCCTCCTGCTTCTGGTTTTCAGTCTTATTTTTACAGTAGCCTCAAGACTTCTCCATCTATACAGCACTGTTGATAAAACATCTATGTTAAATATGAAAAGTTTCTCCACAGTGAGGGACACCCAGAGAGGTTCACAGAGTTACATGGAGAAGAGAAGGAGGAGGGAGATAGAGGTGACCCGAATGAGATGAGGTGGAATCAAAAGAGGAGAGAGCAAGCTAGCCAGTAATCACTTCCTTATGTGCACTCCACAGTCTGGACCGCTCAGAGATGTTCATGGAGTTATACAGAGAAGAGAAGAGTGAGTAAGGAGACAGAGATGGCCAGGAGGATAAAGGGGGGAAATCAAAAGGAGAGAGACAGATCCAGTATTCAGTTCCCTAAGTGTTCTCCACCATCCGGAACACACAAAGAGATTCACAGAGTTGGGTAGAGAAGAGAATTGGGAGGGAGGAGATAGAGGCGACCTGATGGAGAAAAAGGAGGGTCCAAAGGGGGAGAGAGCACTCAAGCCAGCAATCTTGCTCCCAAGTAAAAATGGGTACTGAAGATTGGGTTCTTAAAGGTACAAATTGATAAGAGATACCAAAAAGCAAAGATTAAATATCTAGAGTAGAAGTTGGATTTTCAAAAATATAATGTTAAAGAAGAAAAGAAACAAAGTCACAAAAATTATAAAATATATATATATATATGAAGTTTGTTTTTAAAAATGTGGTCTTTTTTTTTTTTTGCAAAGTGATAGTAGGTTATAAAAATGAAAATTAAGGAGTAATAGAGGACTTAAAAATAAAAAAAATTAATAAAAAATAAAGAATGATAGTAAAAATAGTAAAAATATATCTAGGACTTTCTCTGGTGTTATTGTGGGCAGTGTGGGGTCAGTTCATTTTTGGATAGTTCCTTGATCCAGCTTATATTTCTCAAGATCTACAGTTTTCATTCCGATCCCAAAGAAAGGCAATGCCAAAGAATGCTCAAACTACTGCACAATTGCACTCATCTCACACTCTAGTAAAGTAATGCTCAAAATTTTCCAAGCCAGGCTTCAGCAATATGTGAACCATGAACTTCCTGATGTTCAAGCTGGTTTTAGAAAAGGCAGAGGAACCAGAGATCAAATTGCCAACATCCGCTGGATCATGGAAAAAGCAAGAGAGTTCCAGAAAAACATCTATTTCTGCTTTATTGACTATGCTAAAGCCTTTGACTGTGTGGATCACAATAAACTGTGGAAAATTCTGAAAGACATGGGAATACCAGACCACCTGACCTGCCTCTTGAGAAATCTGTATGCAGGTCAGGAAGCAACACTTAGAACTGGACATGGAACAACAGACTGGTTCCAAATAGGAAAAGGAGTACGTCAAGGCTGTATATTGTCACCCTGCTTATTGAACTTATATGCAGAGTACATCATGAGAAACGCTGAACTGGAAGAAACACAAACCGGAATCAAGATTGCCAGGAGAAATATCAATAACCTCAGATATGCAGATGACACCACCCTTATGGCAGAAAGTGAAGAGGAACTAAAAAGCCTCCTGATGAAAGTGAAAGTGGAGAGTGAAAAAGTTGGCTTAAAGCTCAACATTCAGAAAACGAAGATCATGGCATCCAGTCCCATCACTTCATGGGAAATAGATAGGGAAACAATGGAAACTGTCAGACTTCATTTTTGGGGGGCTCCAAAATCACTGCAGATGGTGACTGCAGCCATGAAATTAAAAGACGCTTACTCCTTGGAAGGAAAGTTATGTCCAACCTAGATAGCATATTAAAAAGCAGAGACATTACTTTGCCAACAAAGATCCGTCTAGTCAAGGCTATGGTTTTTCCAGTGGTCATGTATGGATGTGAGATTTGGACTGTGAAGAAGGCTGAGAGCCGAAGAATTGATGCTTTTGAACTGTGGTGTTGGAGAAGACTCTTGAGAGTCCCTTGGACTGCAAGGAGATCCAACCAGTCCATTCTGAAGGAGATCAGCCCTGGGATTTCTTTGGAAGGAATGATGCTCAAGCTGAAACTCCAGTACTTTGGCCACTTCATGCGAAGAGTTGACCCATCAGAAAAGACTGTGATGCTGGGAGGGATTGGGGGCAGGAGGAGAAGGGGACGACAGAGGCTGAGATGGCTGGATGGCATCACTGCCTCAATGGACGTGAGTCTGGGTGAACTCCAGGAGTTGGTGATGGACAGGGAGGCCTGGCGTGCTGCAATTCATGGGGTCGCAAAGAGTTGGACACTACTGAGCGACTGAATTGAACTGAACTGAATAGGCCCCTTCCTATGTAGTCAGTACTAACTACAGGGTTTTAATCTATTGCACCTGTCACTTCCAAGGAGGTTCCCTCTGTTTTAGCTTCTTCTGTTTGCTGGTCTCTTCAGTGTCTAATTTCCGCCCTGACACAAGGGGACACTTTTTTAGGCTCACTTTTTCAGTCGTGCTGTGGGGAGGGAGGGACGCTGCAAATGAATAACATTGGCGTGTGTTTGCAGTGTCTCGGCCACACTGGGTTTGCCCCCGCTCACAGTGTGTGTGCTTTCTGTGTCAACACTGCTTAGGCTCTCGGTTGCTCTGCTGGGAACTGTCTGAGGCCGGCCCTGGGTTGTATGAACTTCCCAGGTCCAAGCCTCTCTGGTTCAGGTACTTGGGTAGTCCTCAGAGGCGCAGACTCGGTTGGTCCTGCGTTTTGTGCCCTTCCCAGGTCCGAGCAGCTCAGGTGACCAGGTGTTTGGCAAGCGCGGTCACTGTGACTTATCTCCTCCCCCGTCCTTGCTGCTCTGTTTTCTGGGTGTACAACTGGCACACCTTCTCAGGCGGATGTTGACCGTCCAGAATCCCAGGAAGTCTTAATTAGCAATGAAGCCTGTTTGCAGTTTGGTAGATAATGCCTCTCTGGGGCCTCGATTGCCCCCTTCTGGCTCTGGCTGCCTGTCGCCAGAGGCGGATAGTCTGCAGCCGGCTAGCTCTGCTCAGTCCTTTGTTCTATGAGCGGGCCTGATGTTGTCTTAGGTTAGGGCTTTTTGCGTAGCTCTAGTCAGTCCTTTTTTCTGTGAGCAGGCCTGGCAGTGTCGTAGGTTAGGGCTTTTCGCGTGGTAGCTATCCCACAGTCTTGTTTGATAGCCCAAATTAGTTCCCTCAAATTGCCCTTTGGGCATTCAGGCCCAGTCCTTACTCTAAGCAATGCAGCCCATGCCTCCCTGCCCAGCCCCCGCTTGCTAGTGGCAGATGCAAGGGTCTGCACTGCTTCTCCGCTGGGGGAGTTACAGTTGGGCACGTAATCAGTGGGTTTTTATTATGTATTTATTTATATTTCCTCCCAGTTATGTTGCCCTCCTGGGTTCCAAGGCTCACCACAGACTCGGCAGTGAGAGTGTTTCCTGGTGTTTGGAAACTTCTTTTTTTTAAGACTCCCTTCCCGGGACAGAAGGAGAAGGCAATGGCACCCCACTCCAGTACTCTTGCCTGGAAAATCCCATGGACGGAGAAGCCTGGTAGGCTTCAGTCCATGGGGTCGCTGAGGGTCGGACACGACTGAGTGACTTCACTTTCACTTTTCACTTTCATGCATTGGAGAAGGAAATGGCAACCCACTTCCATGTTCTTGCCTGGAGAATCCCAGGGACGGGGGAGCCTGGTAGGCTGCAGTCCATGGGGTCGCTGAGGGTCAGACACAACTGAGCGAGTTCACTTTCACTTTCACTTTTCCTGGGACAGAGCTCCATCCCTACCTCTTTTGTCTCTCTTTTTGTCTTTTATATTTTCTCCTACCTCCTTTCAAAGACAATGGGCTGCTTTTCTGGGTGCCTGATGTCCTCTGCTGGCATTCAGAAGTTGTTTTGTGGAATTTACTCAGCATTCAAATGTTCTTTTGATGAATTTGTGGGGGAGAAAGTGATCTCCCAGTCTTATTCCTCCGCCATCTTAGGACCACCTCTTAAGAGCTAATTGTATTTGTCATGCTGGGTTTTGGACTTATTTGGGAACTATCACCCCTTCCTTCTTTCCTGTTTTTTCTCCTTTTTGAAATAGAAATGTCTATCCTATGTTCATGACACAATTATATTTTGGAAGCACATAACGTGGCTTCAGTTTCACAGCCAGAGGAGAATTTTCATCAATATGAATCATACCTTGAGTCTCATCTATATTTAATTTAAATAATATTTAGATGAACCTTTGGACTTTAGACTTAAGAGTTGATGCTGGAATGGATTATAACATTGAATCTATTGGGATGGAATGAAAGTATTTTATATGTGAGAAGGACATGAATCTTGGGAGGCCAGGGGTAAAATATTATGAGCTAAATATACTCTTCCTCCCAAATTCATGTCTTGCACTAAGCCACAATATGATGGTATTTAGAGTGGAACCTTTGGGAGGCAATTAGGCTTAGATGAGGTCATGAGGGTTGGGGTTTTCATAATAAGATTAGTGTCTTTGAAAGAAGAGAAAGAGATGAGATCTCTCCCTCTATATCCATATGCATGTGGCTAAGGAAACAATGTCAGCATAATCAAGAAGGCAGCTGTCTACAAACCAGGAAGTGGGCTCTCATCCACTGAGTTGGCCAGCATCTCAACCTTGTACTTCCCAGTCTCCAGAACTGTGAGAAAGAAATATCTGTTGTTTAACTCACTACTCTATGGTATTTTATTATAGCAGCCCAAACTTTGACAAGTGTCTTTATACATTTAACATGAGTCTTCTTTGTCCTTCCTCTGTTGCATAGACCAAAAGAAGCCTCTTTCCTCAGATGTCTTTCTTATTCCCCCTTTTTCCTCAAGATTGACTAACTTCCACCTTCCAGGTTGGCACCTCTTTTATCTTTTCCTTGTTCAAAGCCTGATGAAAGCTTCACACAGATACTAAAAACTTGTGTAATCTTGAGCACAGCTATGGGTAGTAGTAGAATGTGTGGTGGTGATTCTATGAATCCCCTTTTTATTCCAAGGTTCTTGGGCCTCTTCAGAAGGCCAAAGACTCTACAACGTTGATTTGAATTAAATAATCATATTCTTTTTGAATAACTTGTTTAGCTTCAACCACTTGTTAATGTGTAAATTCAAGTACAGTAAGTTAGGGAGACTCATAAGCAGGATGTGGAAGGAACAATTTACATTGCTTGTGGTAGAATGTCAAGCTTTACACACACATGCAGAAATACACACACATATACCCAAACACACATCTATATTCTCATAAATATTAGACAAGTAGAAAAAATTCCTTTGACTACCTACCTTGAGAAGTATCATATAACTCAAGCAAACAACTATCACCATCAGGTCATGCGACTATATAACAAAGTTGATCTCAAATAAGTCTGACTTACAAAAGCTAAGATGGAAATATAATATGCTTACTATGAGGAAGATTCTGATGTTTGACTGCTTACAACTTTCAAACTTTACCGTTACCTCTTCTTCTCTTGGCCTAAATCTGGGCAAGGTGCTCAGAAAACCTAGGAGCTCCCTACTTTTGTGCCAGTTGGAAGTTTAAACTATGAAAGGGGACCATCACTCCAATCTCACCCTTTCACCATAATAAAAGCCAACACCAGTCTCTTATATTAGCTTCCTCAAGCTTTTTTTCAGATCTGAGTTTCTAGATATTTATTTTATTCTGTTAAATGGGCCAGGTGTCTCTGTATCTTCATATGGCTTGTTATCTTCAGGGAGAATTAAGGAGGCTACCTTCTGATCATGTTTCACTTTGTTGGAAATGTGGTTACCCAAGTATAAGAAAAAATGCCAAAAGGGGGCATAACTTGGCAAGCAGCACTAGACATTCTAGTGACAGTGGTGGGATTTAATGGAGCAGGACTTGGCAACAAGACTTCACTTGTATTCCTTACCTCCACCCCACACACACAGACAGCTCAGGCACACAGTGCCCTATTCACTACTCGGCAGAGACTGACTTAAACACACACACACACACACACAGAATCACACATTATATCCTTTTAATAATACCACTGCTATGACTTGGATCCTGGTTATCCTTGTCATGATGACCTATCTGGATCCATCTACCACCCTCTTTGCTCAGGCCCTTTGTTTCTGGATTTCTCAGCTCAAGGGGAAGACATGTTTCATCTGTCAGTCCTAACACAGTGTTCTCACTTCACTGTTTCATCAAATAATGCATTTTCTCTCTGTGTTACCTTGAAGAAGTTCCTATATCCTTATGAGCTTCCAATGAGCTTCCAATTCCCTATCTATAAAATGAAATATTTTACTATGTGATCTCCAAATTCCTGTTCATTTTGGACTTTCATGATCCTATAGTTAGGTAACTGGAGTGCTTCCAGCAATCTGTTATGCCACCCATACTGCACCGCTGCATTAAGGGCTATTCCTTCCATTGATCTCCTCTGGCTCCATCCCTTAAGATGTTGCCTGACACAACTGGTCTCTCATCCTGCCTAAAGAGTGGGCATGAAAGTCTGCCTCCTTTCACAGCCCAGAGCTACAAAATATGTAGGGTGAATAAAGTTTAGCTGGTGAGTTCCTCAGAGGACATGTGTCTCTAACTTAAGTTCCATTACAGACTTCAGAAACTCTAGACTGAGGCCTGAACACAACCTGAAATATCCTATAGGGCTGGAACTTAGAACTCAGTCTAGCCCCTAACTGAACATTCCCATTCTACAAAACTGTAGTTGAAGAAATCAGTGTTTCTGTGTGACACAATTTTCTAAGCTTCTGCTGTTTCCCGGCAGCTAATCTTGACTTATACAAATGTACAGAATAGAAACCTGAGCTTGGTTATTTGCAATTTCATGAAATCACTTCAGTGATAACCTTTGGGAAAAATTTATTGACTCCATTACAACCTGTAGTGCTGGATGGGTACTATGTTCAGACAGTTCATAGGAAACTTTAGGCAGGATGAGAGACCAGTTGTGTCAGGCAACATCTTAAGGGCTGGAGCCAGAGGAGATCAATGGAAGGAATAGCCCTTAATGCAGCGGTGCAGTCTGGGTGGCATAACAGATTGCTGGAAGCACTCCAGTTACCTAACTATAGGATCATGAAAGCCTTCCCATGCTCCCCTAAACTTCTTCCCTTCTTTTCTTCTTAAACTACTTTATTGGGTTATGACTGACATGTAAAATGCTGTACATATTTAATGTATACAACTTGGTAAGTATACCATCAAGATCACAAATATATGTGTCAACTCCCAAACTTTATTCATGCCCACTCTTTAATAATATCATTTTTTGTAGTACGAACACTTAAATAAGGTCTAGCCTCTTAGGAAATTTTAAGTGTACAATACAGTTTTGTTAGCTATGCACAGTATGCTGTATAGATCTCCAGAATTGATTTTTTCTTATGTAACTAAAACTTTGTACCCTTTGACCATCATCTCCCCATCCTCTCCGCCAAGTCTCAGCTAACTAGAGCTCCACTCTCTGCTTCTATGAATTTGATCATTTTAGGTAAGTGAAATCATGAAGTATTTGTCTTTCTGTGTCTGGCCTATTTCATTTAGGAAAACATCCTCCAAGTCCATCCATGTTTTCACAAATAGCAAGATTTCCATTATAAAGCTGAATATCATATATGGTATATATATATATATATATATAATATATATATATATATAATATATATATATATATTCTTTATCCACTCATCAATTGTTGGACATTTGTTTCCATATCTTGGCTATTGTCAAATACTGCAATGAATGTAGGAGTAAGGTATCTCTTTGAGATTCATATTAATATTTCTTCTGAAAAATACCCAGAAATAGGTAATCTGATAGCTCTGTTCATAGTTTTTAAAGAAAATTCCATACTATTTTCCATAATGGCTGTGCAATTTACTTTCCCACGAACAGTGTACTAAGGTACCCTTACTCTGCATCCTCGCCAACACTCATCTTTTTTGTTAATCATAGCCATCTTAACAGGCATAAGGTGATACCACATTGTAGTTTTGACTTGGGTTTCCCTGATGATTAGTATTGTTGAACACATTAATATACCTGTTGGCCATTTGTATGTTTGCCTTGAAGAAGTATCTCTTCAGGTCCTTTGCCTATTTTGATTACATTATTTGTTATTTTGCTATTAAGTTCTATGAGTTCCTTATATATTTTGCATATTAACTGTTTATTAGATATATGGTTTGAAAATATTTGTCCCATTCCCTGCCTTATCTTTTCATTTTGTTGGTTGTTTCCTTTGTTGTGCTGAGTTTTTATTTTGATGTAATCCCATTTGTTTAATTTTGTACTTATTACCTGTGCTTTTGGTGTTATACCTCAAAAGTTCATTGCCAAGACCAAATTCAAGGTGCTTTTCCCCTATATTTTCTCCAAGGAGGTTTCTGATTTCAGGTCCTACATTTAATCCACTTTGAGTTAATTTTTGTGTGTGGTGTAAGGTAAGGGCCCAATTTCATTCTTTGGCACATGGAAATCCAGTTTTCCCGACAGAATTTATTGAACTGCCTACACTTGCCCAAGTTTATATTTTTTTGGCATCCTAACTAAAGATTACTTGACCATATGTGCATGGGTTTATTCATATTTCTGGACTTTCTACTCTGTTCCACTGGTCTAAAGGTGTGTTATTATGCCAGTAACATACTGGTTTGATTACTATAGCTTTGTAGCATAGTGGGTTTTCTTTTAAAGTTTTTTTTTTTCTTCCAGTTTTATTAAGATATAATTGACATCAGTTCAGCTCAGTTCAGTTCAGTCGCTCAGTCGTGTCGGACTCTTTGAGACCCCATGGATCACAGCACGCCAGGCCTCCCTGTCCATCACCATCTCCCAGAGTTCACTCAAACTCACGTCCATAGAGTCGGTGATGCCATCCAGCCATCTCATCCTCTGTCATCCCCTTTACAACACTGTATAAGTTTAAGGTGTACAGCATAATGACTTGACATATATATTTTGTGAAATGAGTAATACAAATTTAGTTAATATCTATCACTTCATACAGTTACATTTTTTCACATCAGTAAGTGTGATGTTTCAGCTGTGTTCTTGGTCAAGATTGCTTTTGCTATTCAGGGTCTTTTGTGGTACCATATGAAATTTAACACCCAGAGGGATGGTATGGGGAGGGAGGTGGGAGGGGGGTTCAGAATGGGGAACACGTGTACACCCGTGGTGGATGCATGTTGATGTATGGAAAAACCAATACAATATTGTAAAGTAAAATAAATAAATAAATAAAAGATAATTTAAACAAAAAAAAGAAAAGAAATTTAAGATTCTTTTTATGACTACTGTGAAAAATATCCCTGAAATTTTGATATTTATTACATTGAATCTAGATATTGCTTTGGGTAGTATGGACATTTTAACAATGATAACTCTTCTAATGTGTGAACAAGGGATATCTTTCCATTTTTCTGTTCTTTCATCAAAGTCTTAGACTTTTCAGTGTACAGGTCTTTTACCTCTTTGGTTACATTTATTCCTAAGTTTGTTTTATATTTTTGACACTATTAAAAAGGAAATTGTTTTATTAATTTATTTTTTGGATACTTTATCATTAGCATATATTGCTTTTGTATCCTACAACTTTACTGAATTTATTAGTTCTAACAGTTTCTGGCGAAATCTTTAGGGTTTTCTATATATAACATCATGCCATCTGCAAATAGGGAAGTTTTGCTTCTTCCTTTCCAATGTGGATGCCTTTTATTTCTTTTCTGGCTAACTCCTCTGGTGAAAACTTCCAGTATTATGTTTGATAGAAGTGATGAGAATGAATTTTTTTTTTCTTATTCCTGATCTTAGAGGAAAATATTTGAGATTTTCACTGTTAAGCATGATGTTAGCTGTAGATTTATCATATATAGCCTTTATTATGTCAAGTACATTTCTTCTATACTTTATTTGTTGACAATTTTTATTACAAAAGCATATTAACTTTTTTTCAAATGCTTTTTCTGCTTTTGTTGAGATAATCATATAATTTTTATCCTTCATTCTGTTAATGTGGTGTATTACATTTATTGATTAGCATATATTGAGCTATCCTTGAATCCAAGGATAAATCACACTTGGCCATGATGTATAATCCTCTTAATTTGCTCTTGAATTTGGTTTGCTAATATTTGTAGAGGATCTTTGCATCTATGTTCATCAGGGATATTGGGCTGTGCTTTTCTTTTCTTGAAACATCTATTTGTCTTTGGTATGAGGATAATGCTGGCCTCTCAAAAGAAATTGGAAATTTCCTCTTCTTCAACATTTTGGAAGAGTTAGAAAACAATCAATATTAATTCTTAAAATGTTTAGTAGAATTCATCAGGGAAACCATCTGGTCCTGAATATTTTTGTTGGTGTTATTTGATTTTTTTTTTCTTGAAGTATAGTTGATTTATAGTATTATGTTAGTTTCAGGTGTACAGCACAGTGATTCAGTCATATTTCTTTTTCAGCTTTGTTTCCCTTTATAGGTTATTATAAAATATTGAGTATAGTTCCCTGTGCTATATAGTACATCTTTGTTGGTTATCTATGAAACATGTTAGTTGTTGAGTCCTGTCTGACTCTTTGAGACCCCATGGACTGTAGCCCACCAGGCTCCTCTGTCCATGGAATTCTTCAGGCAAGAATGCTGGAGTGGGTGTCCATTCCCTTTTTCAGGGGGTCTTCCTAATCCAGGGATCAAACTTAGGTCTCTTGCATTGCAGGCAGATTCTTTACCATCTGAGCCACCTTTGGTAACCATAAGTTTGTTTTCTATGTCCGTCAGTTTCTCTTTGTTTTGTAAAAAATGTCCATTTGTATCTTGTTGGGAACTTTTTAGATTGCACATTATAAAAAATATCAAATGATATTTGTCTTTGTCTGGGATACTTCACTTAGTATGATATCTCATGTCCATCCATGTTGCTGCAAATGGCATTATTTTATTCTTTTTTTATGGAAGAGCAATATTCCAGTGTGTGTGTGTGTGTGTGTGTGTACATACATGCATACATGCTAAATAGCTTCAGTGGTGTCTGACTATTTGCAAATCTGTGGACTGTGGTCCACCAGGCTTCTCTGTCCATGGGATTCTCCAGGCAAAAATACTGGAGTGGGTTGCCGTGCCCTCCTCCAGTGGATCTTCCTGACCTAGCGGTCGAACCTGTGCCTCCTGTGACTCCTGCATCACAGGCAGATTCTTTACCACTGAGCCACCAGGGAAGCCCATACACACACACACACACACACACAGAAGAAGCTATATAGATATATAGATATACACACACATGCATATATATATGACATAAATGTTATATATATACATGACATCTTACATAGATGTCATATATAAAATCCACTCATTTGTTGATGGACATCTAGGTTGCTTCCATGTCTTGAACATTGTAAGTAGTGCTGCAGTAAACATTGGGGTGCATATATCTTTTTGACTTATAGTTTTCTCCAGATATACACCCAAGAGTGGAATTGCAAGATCATATGATAACTCTAGGAGAAGGCAATGGCAACCCATTCCAGTACTCTTGCCTGGAAAATCCCATGGACAGAAGAGCCTGGTGGACTGCAGTCCGTGGGGTCGCTAAGAGTCAGACACGACTGAGTGACTTTACTTTCACTTTTCACTTTCATGCATTGGAGAAGGAAATGGCAACCCACTCCAGTGTTCTTGCCTGGAGAGTCTCAGGGACGGGGGAGCCTGGTGGGCTGCCGTCTATGGGGTCGCACAGAGTTGGACACGACTGAAGCGACTTAGCAGCAGCAGCAGCATGATAACTCTATTTTTAGTTTGTTAAGAACCTTGCTGTTAGATTATGGATTCAATCTCGTTACTTGTTATTATTCTCTTCAGATGTATTTCTTAATCATTCTGTCTTGATAGTTTGTAGATTTCTAGGAATTTAGTCTTTTTTTTTTTTCTAGATTATTCAGTTTGTTGGTGTATAATTGTCCAAGATAGTCTCTTATAATCATTGGACTTCTAGATAATCAGTTGTAATATAACCGCTTTCATTTATAATTTTATGTATTTGAGTCCTTCCTCTTTTTTCTTAGTCTAGCAAAAATTTTGTCAATTTTATTCATTTTTTCAAAATAACCATGTCTTATTTTCATTGATCTTGTCTACTGTCTCTCTAGTCTCTATTTCATTTATTACTGTTTCTTTTTCCAAACTTTAAGCATTGTTTGCTTACTTTCTCTAGAATCTTGAGATGTAAAGTTATGTTATTTATTTCAGATCTTTTTACCTAATGTTGGCATTTGTCACTATAAACTTTCCTATTAGAACTGTCTTGTATGTTTCCCATAAGTTTTAGTATGTTATAATTCTACTTTTGTTTGTCTTAAGATAATTTTTATTTCCCTTTTGATTTCTTCTTTGATCTATTGATTGTTACAGTATTGTGATAATTTTCACATAAGTACAAATTTTCTTCTTATTATTGATTTCTGGTTTTATATCATTTTAGTTATCAGAAAATATAATTGATAAGATTTCAAACTTCTTAAATTTTTTGAGGCTTGTTTGGTGCCCCAACATTTTATCTATCCTGAAGAATATTCAATATTCCATGTACTCTTGAGAAGAATATGTATTCTGATGCTGTTGGGTGAAATATTCTGTATATGTTTATTAGGTCCATTTAATCTACATGCAGAGTGGCTCTGGCTGAAATTGACATGGGAGAAAATCCATACAGAGACTGGCAGGAAAGGAGGAGAAACAATCTGGTCAGGACCTGCATAGAAGAGGAGGGCGATATCACAGGCTTGGGGATCCTCCCTGGGGAGTGGGGGTTTCTTGAGTAGTCAAAGGATAAATTCTTCCTTGTTGATTTTTTCCCAGTCCCAGTCCTGGTATATAACCTTGATTGAACATAATTTGATGACTGGCCTCCTTATAATGATTTGGAGGAATATGTATCTCAGCATGCCATTGTTCTAAGAGATCACAACCCCATAGATTGATAGATATATCAGCAATGTAAGGTTGGATAGTGACTGGTTGTTTATCAGGCCCTGAACAAGACAATACCATAGTGCTTTGTTTTAGTCTTTGTGCCTGTCCCAGACCTACAATAGACATTGGAGCAGGCCTAGTTGGCCATGCTTTAGGCCAGTGTTGAGAGCTGATGATAGAAACATCAGCTCCAGTATCTATTAAGCCCTGAAAGTTTTTACCACTTATGTTGACTTTACAAGTGGGTCTGGATTTCAAAATCTTTTCAGTGAGAAAAATACGAGCCTGGCCTGTGCTTCCAAATCCCCCAGAGCCCCATTTTTTGTTTGAATGTCCTATACCCACATATAAGGTAGAATTAAAAGCTTAGCAATTCTATCCCCTTTAGAAACCTTCCAGGGAAGAGTGGTAGAGACCATAACCTTCAATTCTCCTTCATAATCATTGTCTGTAATTCCAGTATGAATCTGAACTCCCTGGGAAGTTAGTCCCGATCTTCCTAACAATAATCCAACTGTCCCCTGTGGAAGCAGTCCAAATATTCCTGTTGAAATAATAGTTGGTATCTCTCCATGATTAACAATAATATCCTGACTACTACTTATATCAAGGGCTGTGTTTCCTTGGGTTACTGGGGATAATTCTATGACAAGGCATGGTAATTCTGACTGTTGTTGTTGCTGGCAGGAGTAATTGGGAAAGATATTTGTGAAGTCTGAACAGGATAGGCTCCCTTGTTTGATGGGGCTGGGAGCTTGCCCCGAGGCTGTTTCCCCAAAGGAGGGAGCCATCCTTATGAAATTTAGAACAGGATTGATTTGCCCAATGGTTTCCTTTTTTACATTTTGGGCAAAGGCCAGGGGCATTCCCTTTTTGTGAATTACCTTTTTGAAAGTTCCCTTTTTTGAACTTACATTCAACTCTAGTATGTCCAAGTTTCCCACAATTAAAATAAGTGCCAGGGAATTTAGGAAGTCATAATCCTGCCATAGCCTGAGCTTATAAATCAGCTTTAAAGGATTCAGTTCCCACTCCCTGGCATAGCTTAACATAATCATTCAAACTAGCTTTTCCTTTGAATGGGTTCATTACTTTCTTGCAATCAGTGTTAGCATTATCATAAGCCAACAATTGTAATATGACATCTGTGGCCTCAGCATTTGTAACTTGTCGGCAGATTGCCTCTTGTAATTGGGCAATAAATTCAGTATAGGGCTCCTTAGGCCCCTGGACAATTTTTTTGAAAGGAAACAGACTTTTGACTCTATTTTCTCCTAGGCCCTCAAGCAACACCTTCGCAATAGTTCTATGGCTTGATCATTCATACATATTTGGTCTTGCACTCTCCCCCATGGACCTGTCCCCCATAAGTTGTTCCAACAAAATAGGAATATTATGAGTCTGATTATGTGTAGCCAGAGTCTCAGCATGATCCTGCCACCAAGTTCTAAATTGAAGAAATTCCCCTGGGGCTAAGACTGTTTTTGCTAATGTCAACCAATCCACTGGAATGAGGCAATTGCCTTCTGCCACACTCTGAACTATTCCCACCATAAACAGGGAATTTACACCATAGTTTTGTACTGCTTGTTTTAACTCCTTTAGGATTTTAAAAGGAAAAGGTTCTTGAACCGCCTCATAGACTCCATTAGGGTTATTAGGCTCGACACCAGGAGCTATCCTCTCATGAATAGCCATGGGAAAGGCAACACAAAAAGCCTCTAAAGCTCTTTCCCCTTGTTCTTGTAAAATTCCTTTCTGTATGGATGAAAGACGAGGAATGGGCATAGATTCCGGACTAAAGATGTTCCCTGCAAAAGCAGGTGATGGAAGTGGAAGGAGGTGGAGGAAAAACTCCTTCATCATCCTCCTCAAGTGCCAAGGGAGTGGGTTTTGCAGATGGTTTGCCCTTTCCCTCAGACTTCACATACTCTGAACTTTGAGGTTTTTCAAGAGAATCACCATTATTTTCATCAAAAGATTCAAAAGTCTGCAAAGGTTCCAGTACTGACTTAATTAATGCCTACATGCTCCAAATAGAAAGAGGGAGCAGAGTTCCTTTTGCATGTTCTTTCTTTAACTCAGCTCCAACCTTTTCCCAGACTTTTTTCCCCAGACTTTTAAATCTAAGGTTCCTATCAACAGGAACCAGCAGCAGTATTTATTCACCTTTTGCAACAATTCTAATAATCACCCTTCACGAATAGAAGCTCCTCCTGCCTTCAGGAGCTGTCTTAATAAACAAATATATGGGCGATAGTGTCCTGCACTGTCAACATTTCCCATTTTAACCCTAATTAAATCCCTGAGGACTTACCAGCAGGAATTTTCAGAGGCCTCTCAACCGTCTCAGGTTCCGCATCACTGTAGTTTCACTTTTGCTCATAGTGGTCTTTCGCTCCAGCCCCACATTGGGTGCCAATTGTTGCCCTAATGGTCTGGGAGTGAGCAACGAGAATGAAGACAGAACACGAAATCTGGTGCAATGGGTCAGAGGACCTGCATCCTCTATTGGACTGAGGGGCAGAGTACACTCTAAGTCCAGTTTTTATTCCTAATTGCAGACTACAAGACTTTCTCAAGTCTTATCCTTTTCAAGACACATACTGTATTAATCACCTACTCCTAAATGTCATGGACTACACTGACATAGTCCAGATCTCCTTGTGTTTAGGCTGTTCCCTTCTGGGCTAGTCTCTGGAACAATTAGACAGCATTCATGCCTGATGCCGACCCGGTATTCCAAGGTCCATGCTTTTATGATCCCAGTCATACTCCCTTCTGGATCTGACCCTGGGGTTTGTAAAAAAGCTATTATTTTAAGAAAGACATGAAAAATAATCATCAACACAGTTTCTTAATATATGCTGTTTGTCCAGGTGCTGTTTCCGTGAAATTTCTCAAGGCTGTGAAATTACATTATTAGAAATTTACACTACACAAAGTATTGGAGTTTCAGCTTCAGCATCAGTTCTTCCAATGAATATTAAGGATAGATTTCCCTTAGGATTGACTGATTTGTTCTCCTCGCAGTCCAAGGGCCTCTCAAGAGTCTTCTCCAACACCACAGCACAAAAGAATCAATTCTTCAGCATTCAGCCTTCCCTGTGGTCTGAATCTCATATCCATACATGACTATTGGAAAAACCATAGCTTTGACTAGATGGACCTTTGTTGGTAAAGTAATGTCTCTGCTTTTTAATAGGCTGTCTAGGCTTGTCATAGCTTTTCTTCCAAGGAGCAAGCATCTTTTAATTTCGTGGCTGCACTCACCATCTGCAGTGATTTTGGAGCCCAAAAAAATAAAGTCTGTCATAGTTTTTGTTGCTTCCCCATCTATTTGCCATGAAGTGATGGGACTAGATGCCATGATCTTCATTTTTTGAATGCTTAGTTTTAAATTAGTTTTTCACTCTCCTCTTTCACCTTCATCAACAGGATCTTTAGTTCCTCTTTGCTTTCTGCCATTAGGGTTGTGTCATCTGCATATCTGAAGTTATTGATATTTCTCCTGGCAATCTTGATTCCAGCCTGTGCTTCATCCAACCTGACATTTAGCATGATGTACTCTGAATATAAGTTAAATAAGCAGGGTGACAATATACAGCCTTGACATACTCCTTTCTCAATTTAGAACCAGTCCATTGTTCTGTGGCCAGTTCTAACTGCTGCTTCTTGACTTGCATACAGGTTTCTCATAAGGCAGTAAGGTGGTCTGGTATTTCCATCTCTTTAAGAATTTTCTGCAGTTTGTTGTGATCCACAAAGTCAAAAACTTTAGCATAGTCAATGAAGCAGAAATAAATGTTTTTCTGGAATTCTCTTATTTTTTCTATGATCCAATGGATGTTGGCAATTTGATTTCTTGTTCTTCTGCCTTTTCTAAATCCAGCTTGAACATCTGGAAGTTCACAGTTCATGTATTGTTGAAGTCTGGCTTGGGGAATTTTGAGCATTACTTTGATAACATGTGAAATGAGTGCAATTGTGTGGTAGCTTGAACATTCTTTGGCATTGCCTTTCTTTGGGATTGGAATGAAAACTGACCTTTTCCAGTCCTGTGGCCACTGCTGAGTTTTCCATATTTACTGGTATACTGAGTACAGAACTTTCACAGCATATTTTAGGATTTGGAATAGCTCAGCTGGAGTTTCATCACCTCCACTATCTCTGTTTGTAGTGATGCTTCCTAAGGCCCCCTTAGTTCGCCCTCCAGGATATCTGGCTGTAGGTGAGTGATCACATCATCATGGTTATCTGGGCCATGAAGATCTTTTTTATAGTTCTTCTGTGTATTCTTGCCACCTCTTCTTAATATCTTCAGCTTCTGTTAGGTCCATACTGTTTATGTTCTTTATTGTGCCCATCTTTGCATGAAGTGTTCCCTTGGTATCTCTAATTTTCTTGAAGAGATCTCTAGTTTTTCCCTCTCTATTGTTTCCCTCTATTTCTTTGTATTGATCGCTGAGGAAGGCTTTCTTATATCTCCTTGCTATTCTTTGGAACTCTGCAATCAGATGAATAAATCTTTCCTTTTCTCCTTTTCCTTTCACTTCTCTTTTTTTCTCAGCTATTTGTAGGGCCTCATTGGAAAATCATTTTGCTTTTTTGCATGTGTTTTTCTTGGGGATGGTTTTGATCACTGCCTCCTTACAAGATCACCAACCGCCATCCATAGTTCTTTAGGCAATCTGTTCATCTATGGTATAATTCAAATGCTAAAAGGAGAACACCTAAAACCCAGGCCACACTACCCAACAAGTTAAGCATTTAGAACTGAAGGAAAGATAAAGAGTTCTTCAGACCAGTGAAAACTAAAAAAAGTTCATTATACTAAACAAACCTTCCAAGAAGTGTTAAAGGGTCTTCTTCAAGTGAAAAAAAAGTTGCAAAAATAAATAAGAAATTTCAGGAAGGGAAAAATCACACTGTTAAAGCAAATATACACTAAAAGTTGAAGATCAATACATTTAATGAGCAAATACAAAGACTAAAATTTGTAAATCACCTATAACTGCAGTAGACACTTAAGGTGGAGACATGAAGATATAAAATATGACATCAGAATCAAGAAAGTGAGAGATTCAAAAATGTAAATCTTTGGAATATGTTTGAACTATCAGTTTAATACAAGCAAACATAGTTATGTCAACAAATATGAATTCCATGGTACACACAAATCAAAAACATAAAATAGACACACAAAATCTAGAGTGAAAGGAACACAGATATACAACTCAAGAAAATCAGGAAACCACAAGGGAAGAGACTAAGAGAAGAAGAAAAGAATAGAGAATTGCAAAACAACCAGAAAACAAGTAACAAAATGGCAATAAGTACATACCTATCAATAATCACTCTAAATGTCATTGGATTGAATGCTCCAATCTAAAGATATAAAGTGGCTGATTGGATTTTAAAAAAGACTCATCTATAACCGCCTACAAGAGGCTCATTTTAGAGCTAAAAGCATACACAAATGGAAAGTGAGAAGATGGAAAATGATACTCTGTGCTAATGGAAACAAAATGGAATCTAGGTAATAATATTCATATTAGACCAAGTAAACTTTAAAATAAAGTCTATAATAAAAGGCAAGACAGGACATTATTTAATGATAAGGGGATAAATACTAGAAGAGGATATAACATGTGTAAGCATATATGCACCTAATATAAGAGCATCTGAACATAAAAGGCAAATATTAATAGAATATAAATTGACAATACTGCAATAATATTAATAGAAGGTGACTTTAACAATTCCATTACATCAATGAACAAATCATACAAATAGGAAATCAATAAAGAAGCAGCCTTAATAACACATTAGACCAGTTAGACCTAATAGGCATCTACAGGACAATCCTGGAGTGGGAAATGGCAACCCACTCCAGTATTCTTGCCTGGAAAATTCCATGGACAGAAGAGCCTGGCAGGCTACAGTTAGTCCACTTGGTCAGAAAGAGTCAGACACAACTGAGCATGCGTACACACACACATACACAAGACATTTCATTAAAATATCAGAATACAAGTTTTCAATAACACATGGAATATAAAAGACTACATGAAGTGAAGTGAAAGTGTTAGTCACTCATGCTCAACTCTTTGCAAACCCATGGATTGTAGCCTGCCAGGCTCCTCTTTCCATGGGATTCTCCAGGCAAGAATACTGGAATGGGTAGCCATTCCCTTCTCCAGAGGATCTTCCTGGCTCAGGGATTGAAATCAGATCTCCCACATTGCAGGCAGATCTGTACCATCTGAGCCACCAGGGAAGCACAAAACAAATCTCAGTAAATTTCAGAACATTGAAATGATGTCAGCATCTTTTCCAGCCACAATGCTATGAAACTAGAAATTAACTAAAGAAAAATAAATAAACCACAAGCAAGTGTAGGTTCAACAGTATACTACTAAAGAACTAATGGATCATGGAAGAAATCAAAGAATAAATCAAAAAATGCCTTAGAAAAACAAAACAGAAATAGAATATCCCTATGGGATACAGCAAAAGAAATTATAAGAAGGAAGTTTATAGTGATACAAACCTACCTCAGGAAACAAATATCTCAAATAAACAACCTAACCTTACAACTAAAGGAACCAGAAAAAGAGTAAACAAAACACAAATTAAGGACAAGAAATAAATCATAAAGATCAGAGCAGAAATAAATGAAATACAGACTAAAAACAGTTGAAAAGATATATGAAACTATGACATGGTTTTTTGAATAGGAAAAATTAATAGACCTTTATCAGTCTCAACTAGAAAAAGAGAGGAATGAAATCAATAAAATCAGAATAAGGAGATTTACAACTAGTATCACAAAAATACAATCATAAGAATTACTATGAACAATTATATGCAAATAAAATACACAACCTAGAAGAACTGGGCAAATTCCTAGAAATACAATCTCTCAGGATTGAAATAGGAAGAGATATAAAATATGAACACATGGATAACCAGCAATGAAAAAATATCAGTAACTTAAAAAAAATCCCAATAAATAAAAGTCCAAACCCAGATTACTTCAGAGGTGAATTCTACCAAATCTAAAGTGTCAACAACCATCTTTTTCAAACCATTCCAAAAATTTGCAGAGGAACAAACAGTTCCAAACTCATTCTACAAGGTCAGCACTACCATGATATCAAAACCAGGCAAAGATATCACAAAATAAAATTATAGGTCAATATCACTTATGAACATGTAAAATTATTTAACAAAATTGTAGCAAACAAAATTCAACAATATATTAAAAGGATCATACACCATGATCAAGCAGGATTTATCCCAGGGATGCAAGGAGGTTCAATATATGCAAACCAATTAATGTGATATTCTACATTAATAGATTAAAGAATAAAAATAATGTATCAACACAGTAGATGGAGAAAATGCTTTTGACAATTTAACATCCAGTTAAGATAGAACTCTCAACAAAGTGGGTAAAGGGAACATAACTCAGCATACTAAAGGCCATATATAACAAGTCTGTAACTAACATCATACTCAACTATGAAAAGCTAAAGGCATTTCCTCTAAAATTAGTAACAAGAAAATGATACTCACGCCCACCACTTTTATTCAACATACTATTGGAAAAGTTCTAGCCATAGCAACAAGACTAGGAAAAGAAATAAAAGGAATCCAATTTGGAAGAGAAGAAATAAAACTATCAATTTGCAGATGATGGCATGATACTGTACATAGAAACTCCTTAAAATGTCAACAACACCAAAAAACATAGATCTCACCAATGAATTGCATAAAGTTACAGAATAAAATTAATATACAAAAACCTGGTGCATTTCTATAAGCTGATAATGAAATACCAGAAAGAGAAAACATCAAGATGACCCCACTTAAAATTGCATCAAAAAATACCTAGAATAAACTTATTGAAGTAAAACATCTGTACTCAGAAAACTATATGACTTTGATGAAAGAAGCTGAAAAAGATACAAACAGGTGGAAAGATATAACACACTCATGGGTTAGAAGAACTAATACTGTTAAAATGACCATACTACCCAAGGCAATCTACAAATTCAATGAAATCCTTATCAAAATAACAATGACATTTTTCACAGAACTAAAAATAATTCTAAAATTTGCATGGAAACACAAAAGATCCCAAATAGCCAAAACAATCATGATAAAGAACAAAGTTGCTCTTATCACTCTCCCTGATTTCAAAATGTACTACAGAGCTTTACTAGTCAAAACAGTATGACACTGGCACAAAAATATACATCGCAGATCAATGGAAAAGAATAAACAACTCAGAAATTAACTCAAACTTCTATGAGCAGTTAATTTATATCAAAGGAGGCAAGAATATTTAATGGAGAAAAGACAATGTCTTCAATAAATGGTGTTGGGAAAATTGAAAAGCTACATGCAAAATAGTCAAACTGGATATGCTTTCATACCCTTTTCAAAACTAAACCAAAAATAAAAACTTAAGTATAAGATTTGAAACCATAAAACTTCTAGAAGAAAATAAACAAAGTATATGCTTTGGCATTGGTCTTGGTCATATGTTTTTTTGTGTGTGTCTCTAAGGCAAGGGAAACAAAACCAAATAATAAACAATGGAACTGTATCAAACTAAAAAAAGTTTGCACAGTGAAGGAAACTATCAACAAAATGAAAATGGCACTTAACAAATGGGAGAAAATATTTCCAAATAATATATATATCTTACAAGGGGTTAGTATCCAAAATACATAAAGAACACATAAAACTCAACATTAAAAAAGGCAATTAAAAATGGACAGAGGATATGAATAGACATCTTTCTAAGGAAGATATAGCAATTTTCCACAGGCACATGAAAAGATGATAAGCATCAGGGAAATGCAAATCAAAGTCACAAAGCAATCACCTAACACCTTTCAGAATGGCTATCATCAAAAAGACTACAAACAACAACTGTTGGTGAGGATGTAGAGAAAAGGGAATTCTTATGTGTTGTTGATGAGAATGTAAATTGGAGCACTATGGAAATGATATAGAGGTCCCTGAGAAAACTAAAAATATAATTAATGTATGATCCAACCATTCCACTCCTAGATTTTTACCAAAATGAAACACTAATTAGAAAAGATATGTGTACCCCTATGTTCATTGCATGGCCAAGATATGAAAGCAATATAAGTGCCAGTCAACTGGTGAATGGATAAACAAGAAGAAGATGTGTGTGTGCATGTGTGTATATAATATTATTCAGCAATAAAAAGGATGAAATCTTGCCATTTGCAACAACATGGATGAACCTAGCAAAAGTTATGCTGAGTGAAATAGGTCACAGAGAAAAAGACATATACTGCTTGATTTCACTTACATGTGGAATTTTAAAAAGCAAACAAATGAGCAAACACAACAAAACAGAGCCAAAGTTATAGATACAGAGTACAAATAGATTCAGACAAACAGAACAGAAAGGTTCAGAACAAATAGGCCAGAGGGGAGAAATATTGGGGGGAGGAAACACATGGGTGAGGAAGACAAAGAAGTACAAATTTTCAATTGTGACACAGATGAATTATGGACGTGAAATGTACAGTGCAGGGAAAACAGTGAATAATTATGTAATATCTTTATATGATGACATACTGTAACTACAAAAATCTTGGTGATCAGTTTAAAATGTTTACAAATATTGAACCACTGTATTGTGTAACAGGAACTATCAGAGTGTCCCAGGTCAATTATACTTCAAAAACAAAGAAACAAACAAACAAACTTAGAACAAGAAAATTTACAGTTTGTATGGAAACACAAAAATCCCCAAATGGCCAAAACAATCCTGGGGGAAAAAGACAAAGCTGGAGAAATTGGGTTCCCTGACATCAGGCAATACTACAAAACAGTATGGTGAAGCTGGTGGAAGAGTAAGACAGAAAAACCACTTTCCTTCCCACAAATACATCAAAAATAAATCTGGATGTGGAACAACTCCTACAGAATACCTTCTCAACACCAGAAGAAGACCCCAAATTTCCTAAAAGGCAAGCCAATCTCTGCAGAATAAGGTAGGGCAAAAGACAGACAAAGAATTTGGGGATGGGGACCTATGCCCCTGGGAGGGAGCCAAAAAGGAGGAAAAGTTTCTGCACACTCTCAGAAATGCCTTCATGGGAGGGGCCAAGACGAGGGCTTCAGAACCTCAGAAGGGAATGAAGCAACAGGTGCTTGAAAGGCAAAATGAAGAGAGTTCACCACAGAGATCATTGCCAAACAGCAATTACCAGTCTAGAAGCAGATTGCATGTCCACCACAACAAGTGGGGGCTGGGTGCCAAGGCTTAAGGTAGGGGCTCAGGGCCCAGGGAGAAGACCAGGTTTGACTGCTGTGAAGACACTTTGAAGGAACTAGTACAACACAGCTGAGGGATTCCAGAGAAAAACCTGGGCTTCCCAGAAAGGCAAGAGGTCAATGCCACAGGGACACTCTATCTTAATCTATGTGCTCATAGACCACAGGAACCTGCCTTCAAGAATGCCGTAGGTGGGATGAGCAGTGTCTATAAACTGTGCAATGCCAAAGGTAGAAAAACCCAGCCTACACCACAGCCAGCAAGAATGCTAAAGGCAGAACTAGATGCAACTGCAGTTTACAATCCCAGAAGGTGTGGCAAATGCAAGCAGATTCAGCTCAGTTCAGTGGCTCAGTCATGTCTGACACTTTGTGACACCATGGACTGCAGCACACCAGGCTTCCCTGTCCATCACCAACTCCCGGAGCTTGATCAAACTCATGTCCATTGAGTTAGTGATGCCATCCAACTATCTTATCCTCTGTCATCCCCTTCTCCTCCTGCCTTTAATCGTTCCCAGAATCACAGTCTTTTCCAGTGAGTCAGTTCTTTCCATCACTTGGCCAAAGTATTGGAGCTTCAGCTTCAGCATCAGTCATTCCAATGAATATTCAGGACTTATTTCCTTTAGGATTGACTGGTTTGATCTCCTTGCAGTCCAAGGGACTTTCGAGAGTCTTTTCCAACACCACAGCTCAAAAGCACCAATTATTCAGCACTCAGCTTTCTTTATAGTCCAGCTCTCATATTAATACATGACTACTGGAAAAACCATAGCTTTGACTAGACAGACTTTTGTCAGCAAAGTAATGTCTTTGTTTTTCAATATGCTGTCTAGATTGGTCATAGATTTTCTTCCAAGGAGCAAGCATTTTTTTTTTAATTTCATGGCTGCAGTCACCATCTGCAGTGACTTTTGAAGCCAAGAAAATAGTCTTTCACTGTTTCCATTGTTTCCCCATCTATTTGCCATGAAGTGATGGGACTGAATGCCATGATCTTTATTTTTTCAGTGTTGAGTTTTAAGCCAGCCTTTTGACCCTCCTCTTTCATTTTCATCAAGAGGCTCTTTAGTTCTTCTTCACTTTCTGTCATAAGGGTGGTGTCATTTGTATATCTGAGGTTCTTGATATTTCTCCTGGCAATCTTGATTCCAGCATGTGCTTCATCCCACCTGTCATTTTGCATGATGTACTCTGCACACAAGTTAAATAAGCAGGGTGACAATATACAGCCTTGACATACTCCTTTCTGAATTTGGAACCAGTCTGTTGTTCTATGTCCTTTTCTAACTGTTGCTTTTTGACCTGCATACAGATTTCTCAGGAGGCAGGTAAGGTGGTCTGGTACTTCCATCTCTTTAATAATTTTCCAGTTTGCTGTGATCCACAGAGTCAAAGGTTTTGGCATAGTCAATAAATTAGAAGTATGTTTTCTGGAACTCTCTTGCTTTTTCAATGATCTAATGGATGTTGGCAATTTGGTCTCTGTTCCTCTGTCTTTTCTAAATCCAGCTTGAACATTTGGAATTTCATGGTTCACATACTGCTGAAGTCTGCTTGGAGAATTTTGAACATTGCTTTGTTAGCATGTGACATGAGTGCAATTTTGTGGAAGTTTGAGCATTCTTTGGCATTGCCTTTTTTGGGATTGGAATGAAAATTGACCTTTTCCAGTCCTCTGGCCACTGCTGAGTTTTCCATATTTACTGGCATACTGAGGGCATCACTTTCACAGCATCATCTTTTAGGATTTGAAATAGATCAACTGGAGTTCCATCATCTCCTCTAGCTTTGTTTGCAGTGATGCTTCCTAAGGCCTTCTTGACTTCACACTCCAGGATGTCTGGCTCTAGGTGAGTGATGACACCACTGTGTCTATCTAGGTCATGAAGATCTTTTTTGTTCTGTGTTTTCTTGCCACCTCTTCCTAATATCTTCAGCTTCTGTTAGGTCCATACCATTTCTGTCCTTTGTTGTGCCCATCTTTGTATGAAATATTCCCTTGGTACCTCTAATTTTCTTGAATAGATATCATCTTTCCAATTCCATTGTTTTCCTCTATTTCTTTGCACTGTTCACTGAAGAAAGCTTTCTTATCTCTCCTTTCTATTCTTTGAAAATCTGTTTTCAAATGGGTATATCTTTCCTTTTCTCCTTTACCTTTTGCTTCTCTTCTTTTCTCAGCTATTTGTAGGGCCTCCTCAGACAACCATTTTGCCTTTTTGCATTTCTTTTTCTTGGGGATCATCTTGATCTCCACCTCCTCCACAGTGTCACCAACCTCAATTCATAGTTCTCAGGCACTCTGTCTACCAGATACAGTCCCTTGAATTTGTCACTTTCAGTGACAAAAAGGGATTTCATTTATGTCATACCTGAATGGTCTAGTGGTTTTCCCTACTTTCTTCAATTTAAGTCTGAATTTTGCAATAAGGAGTTCATGATCTGAGCCAGAGTCAGCTTCTGGTCTTGTTTATGCTGACTGTAGAGAGCTTCTCCATCTTTGGCTCCAAAGAATATAATCAGTCTGATTTTGGTATTGACCATCTGGTGATATCCATATATAGAGTCTGTGTTGTTGGAAGAGGGTGTTTGCTATGACCAGTGCATTCTCTTGGCAAAACTCTGTTAAACTTTGCCCTCCTTCATTTTGTACTCCAAGGCCAAATTTGCCTATTACTCCAGGTATCTCTTGGCTCCCTACTTTTGCATTCCAGTCCCCTATGATGAAAATGACATCTTTTTTGGGTGTTAATTCTAGAAGGTCTTGTAGTTCATCATAGAACCATTCAATTTCAGCTTGTTCAGCATTATTGGTTGGGGCATAGACTTGGATTACCATAATATTGAATGGTTTGCCCTGGAAACAAACAGAGGTCTTTCTGTCATTTTTGAGATTGCACACAAATCCTGCATTTTGGACTCTTTTGTTGGCTATGAAGGCTACTCCAATTCTTCTAAAGGATTCTTGCTCACAGTAGTGGGTATAATGGTCATCTGAATTAAATTTGCCCATTTCAGTTCATTTCAGTTCACTGATTCCTAAAATGTTGATGTTTACTGTTGCCATCTCCTGCTTCACCACTCCAATTTACCTTGATTCATGGACCTAACCTTCTAGGTCCTATGCAATATTGTTCTTTACAGCATCAGGCTTTACTTCCATTACCAGTCACATCCACAACTTGGCACTGTTTTTGCTTTGGCTCTCTCTCTTCATTCTTTCTGGAGTTATTTCTCCACTCTTCTCCAGTAGCATATTGGGCACCTACCAACCTGGGAGTTCATCTTTCAGTGTGATATCATTTTTCCTTTTCATACTGTTCATGGGATTCTCAAGGCAATAATACTGAACTATTTTTCCATTCCCTTCTCCAGTGGACCAAGTTTTGTCAGAACTCCCCACCATGACCCATCCATCTTTGGTGGCTCTACACAGCATGGCTCATAGTTTCATTGACTAAGACAAGGCTGTGGCCCATGTGATCAGTTTGATGAAAGTGAAGTTGCTCAGTCATGTCTGACTCTTTGCGACCCCATGGACTATAACCTATCAGGCTTCTCCATCCATGGGATTTTCCAGGCAAGAATACTGGAGTGGGTTGCCATTTCCTTCTCCAGTGCATGAAAGTGAAAAGTGAAAGTGAAGTTGCTCAGTTGTGTCTGACTCTTCATGACCCCATGGACTTTAGCCTACCAGGCTCCTCCATCCATGGGATTTCCCAGGCAAGAGTACTGGAGTGGGTTGCCATTGCCTTCTCCGCCCTGTTTTTGACCTGAGACCAAACTATGGTGGAGGTAATGAAACTAATGGCAACCTCTTTCAAAAGGTCTTATGCACCCACTGTTGTATTCAGTGCCCCTGACCCTGCAACAGGCCACTGCTGACCCATGCCTTAGCTGGAGACTCCTGGACTCTCACAGGCAAGTCTGGGTCAGTCTCTTTTGGGGTCACTCCTCCTTTCTCCTGAGTCCTGGTGTGCACAAGGTAGGAAATAACCACTTAAGTCCAGGAAGACCAGAGAGTCCCATACAGAATAAACCCAAAGAGAAACACACCTAAGCACATGTTAGTCAAACTAATGAAAATTAAATCCAAAGGCAAAATATTAAAAGCAGCAATGGAAAAGCAGCAAATAACATATAAGGGGATCCCCATAGGGCTAACAGGTGATCTTTCAACAGAAACACTACAAATATGAAGAGAGTGGCAGGATATACTTAAAGTGGTGGTGGTGGTGGGGAACCTATAAACAAAGAAATACCTCTACCCAGCAAGGATATCATTCAGATTTGACAAAGAAATCAAAAGCTTTAAAGATAAGCAAAACTTAAGAGAATTCAGCACCATTGAACCAGCTTTACAACAAATTCTAAAGGGACCATTCTAGACAGAAAACACAAAGGAAGAAAAAACCTATAAAAAGGACCCAAAACTATAAATAATAATAGATCATAAAGTAAAAGTAAAGTAGAAATCACTTAGTTGTGTATGACTCTTTGCAACCCCATGGACTGCAGCCTGCCAGGCTTCTCTGTCCATAGCGTTCTCCAGGAAAGATACATATCAATAATTCCATGAAATGTAAATGGATTAAATGATCCAACCAAAAGACAAAGGTGGGCTGAATGAATACAAAAATAAGACCCCTACACACGCTGTCTAAAAGAGACCCACTTCAGACCTAGGGACACATACAGACTGAAAGTGAGGGGCAGGAAAAAGATATTCGATGCAAACAGAAATCAAAATAAAGCAGGAGTATCAATACTTATATCGTATAAAATAGACTTTAAAATAAGGACTGTTACAAGAGACAAGGAAGGACACTCCATAATGATCAAGAGATCAACCCCCCCAAAAAGATAAAACAAATATAAATATATAGGCACCCAACATAGGAGCAGTTCAATACATAAGGCAAATGCTAATACCTATAAAAAAGGGAAATAGACAGTAACACAATAACAGTGGGGCACGTTATCACATCACACACACTAATGGACACATCATCCTGACGGAAAATTAATAAGGAAACACAAGCTGTACATGATACATTGGACCAGATGGACCTAATTGATACCAACAGGGCATTTAATTTTAACAAAACAGTAGATTTCTTTTCAACTGCACATGGAACAGTCTCCAGGATAGATCACATCTTTGGTCACAACTCAAGCCTTAAATTTAAAAATGTGAAATCATTTCAAGCTTTTTTTCTGACCACAATGCTGTAAGGTTAGGTATCAATTACAGGGGAAAAGATTATAAAAAACACAAACAGATGAAGGCTAAACAATATCTTCTGAATAACCAAGAGGTCTCTGAAGAAATCAAAGAGGAAATAAAAAAATACTTAGAAGAAAATGACAAGGAAAACATGACAACTCAAAACTGATGGGATACTGTAAAAGAAGTGCTAAGAAGGAAGTATATAGCAATACAAGCCTATTCAAGAAACAAGAGAAATATCAAATAAACAATGTAACCTTACACCTAAAGGAATTAGAAAAAGAAGAACAAAAATCCCTGAAGTTAGTAGGAGGAAAGAAATCATAAAAATAAGAGTAGAAATAAATGAGAAGTAAATGAAGGAGACAGTAGCAAAGATCAATAAAACTAAAAAATGTTTTGTTTTTTTTTTTGAGATGATGAACACCATTAGCCAGACTCATCGAGAAAAAAAAAAAAAAACAGAGAAGACTCAGATCAATAAGATTAGAAATGGAAAAGGAGAAGTTACAACAAATAACACAGAAATATAAGAGACTACTACAAGCAACTATTTGCAAATAAAATGGAAAATCTGGAAGAAATGGATAAATTTTTAGAAAGGAACAACCTTACAAAACTGAATCAAGAACAAATAGAAAATATGAACATTCCAATCACAAACATGGAAATCAAAACTGTAGTCAAAAATCTTCCAACAAAGAAAAATCTAGGACCAGATGGCTTCATGGATGTTAAAAGTTAAAGTGTTAGTCCCTCAGTCATGTCTGACTCTTTGCAACCCCATGGACTATAGTCTGCCAGGCTGCTCTGTCCCTGGGCTTTTTCCTGGCAATAATACTGGAATGGGTTGCCATTTCCTGCTCCAGGGGATCATCCCAACCTAGGGATCGAGCCTGGGTCTCCTGCATTGCAGGCAGATACTTTACTGTCTGAGCCACCAGGGAAGCCTCACTTTACAGATGAATTCTACCAAAAGTTTAGAGAAGTTAAGCTCCCCAGATCAAACTCTTCCAGAAAAATTGCAGAGGAAGGAAACCTCCCAAACTCATTCTATGAGGCCACTATCACCCCAATACCAGACAAAGATTCCAAAACCAGACAAATATATCACAAAAAAGAAAATTATTGGCCAATATCACTGATGAACATACATATAAAAGTCCTCAACAACATTCTAGCAAACAGAATCCAAAAATACATTAAAAGGATCATACATCATGATCGAGTGGTCTTTATCTCAGAGATGGAATGATTCTTCATTATATGAAAATCAATCAATGTGATACACATTAACAAATTGAAAGATAACAACCATATGATCATCTAATAGAGGCAGAAAAAGCCTTTGACAAAATTCAGCACCCATTTATGATAAAAACTCTCCAAAAGTAGGCATAGAAGGAACCTACCTCAGCATGATAAAGGCCATATATGACAAATTCACAGCAAACATTATCCTCCATGGGGAAAAATTAAAAGCATTTCCTCTAAAATCAGGAATAAGACAAGGGTGCCCACTCCCACCACTACTATTCAACATAGTATTGGAACTCCTAGCCACAGCAGTCTGAGAAGAAAAAGAAATAAAAGGAATACAGATTAAAAAAGAAGAAGTAAAACTCTGTTTGCAGATGACATAATACTATACATAAAAAACCCTCAAGGTGCCACCAGAATAGTACTAGAGCTAATTAATGAGTATAGTAAAATGGCAGGATACAAAATTAATACACAGAAATCCCTTGCATTCCTATACACTAAGAAAGAAAAATCAGAATGAGAAATTAAGGAAATAATCCCATTCATCACTGCAACAAAAGAATAAAACACCTAGGAATAAACCCACCTATGACACTGTACAGGAGACAGGGACCAAGACCATAACCGTGGAAAAGAAATGCAAGAAAAGCAAAATGGCTGTCTGGGGAGGCCTTACAAATAGCTGTGAAAAGAAGAGAAGCAAAAAGCAAAGTAGAAAAGGAAAGATATAGACATCTGAATGCAGAGTTCCAAAAAATAGCAAGGAGAGATAAGAAACCCTTCCTCAGCAATCAATGGAAAGAAATAGAGGAAAACAACAGAATGGGAAAGACTAGAGATCTCTTCAAGAAAATTGGAGATACCAAGGGAATATTTCATGCAAAGATGGGCTCAATAAAGGACAGAAATGCTATGGACTTAACAGAAGCAGAAGATATTAAGAAGAGGTGGCAAGAATACACAGAAGAACTGTATGAAAAAGATCTTCATGATCCGGATAATCACGATGGTGTGATCACTCACCTAGAGCCAGACATCCTGGAATGTGAAGTCAAGTGGGCCTTAGGAAGCATCACTACGAACGAAGCTAGTGGAGATGATGGAATTCCATTGGAGCTATTTCAAATCCTGAAAGATGATGCTGTGAAAGTGCTGCACTCAATATGCCAGCAAATTTGGAAAACTCAGCAGTGGCCATAGGACTGGAAAAGGTCAGTTTTCATTCCAATCCCAAAGAAAGGCAATGTCAAAGAATGCTCAAACTACCACACAATTGCACTCATCTCACATGCTAGTAAAGTAATGCTCAAAATTCTCCAAGTCAGGCTTCAGCAATACGTCAACTGTGAACTTCCAGATGTTCAAGCTGGTTTTAGAAAAGGCAGAGGAACCAGAGATCAAATTGCCAACATCCATTGGATCATCGAAAAAGCAAGAGAGTTCCAGAAAAACATCTATTTCTGCTTTATTGACTATCCCAAAGCCTTTGACTGTATGGATCACAATAAACTGGAAAATTCTGAAAGAGATGGGAATACCAGATCACCTGACTTGCTTCTTGAGAAACCTGTATGCAGGTAAGGAAGCAACAGTTAGAACTGAACATGGAACAACAGACTGGTTCCAAATAGGAAAAGGAGTACGTCAAGGCTGTATAGTGTCACCCTGTTTATGTAACTTATATGCAGAGTACATCTTGAGGAATGCTCAGCTGGAAGAAGCACAAGCTGGAGTCAAGATTTCCGGGAGAAATATCAATAACCTCAGACATGCAGATGACACCACCTTTATGGCAGAAAGTGAAGAACTAAAGAGCCTCTTGATGAAAGTGAAAGAGGAGAGTGAAAAAGTTGGCTTAAAGCTCAACATTCAGAAAACTAAGATCATGGCATCTGGTCCCATCACTTCATGGGAAATAGATGGGCAAACAGTGGACACAGTGGCTGACTATTTTGGGGGGCTCCAAAATCACTGCGGATGGTGACTGCAGCCATGAAATTAAAAGACGCTTACTCTTTGGAAGGAAAGTTATGACCAAACTAGATAGCATATTAAAAAGCAGAGACATTACTTTGCCAACAAAGGTCCATCTAGTCAAGGCTATTGTTTTTCCAGTGGTCATGTATGCATGTGAGAGTTGGACTGTGAAGAAAGCTGAGCGCCGAAGAATTGATGCTTTTGAACTGTGGTGTTGGAGAAGACTCTTGAGAGTCCCTTGGACTGCAAGGAGATCCAACCAGTCCATCCTAAAGGAGATCAGTCCTGGGTGTTCTTTGGAAGGACTGATGCTGAAGCTGAAACTCCAGTACTTTGGCCACCTCACGCGAAGAGTTGACTCATTGGAAAAGACCCTGATGCTGGGAGGGATTGGGGGCAGGAGGGGAAGGGGACGACAGAGGATGAGATGGCTGGATGGCATCACTGACTCGATGAATATGAGTTTGGGTGGACTCTGGGAGTTGGTGATGGACAGGGAGGCCTGGCGTGCTGCAATTCATGGGGTCGCAAAGAGTCAGACATGATAAGCGACTGAACTGAATGTGGTATTTTGAATGGGACTCTAAAATGTAAAAAGAACACTACATAAAGCTAGGGAAATCTGAAGAAACTACTAATTTTAATTAGCAATGATGTATTCACTTTGGTTCATTAATTATAACATGCACTACAGTAATATAAGATGTTAATAATATGGGAAAATGGGCATAGAACACAAGGGATCTCTCTGTACTATCTTCTCAAATCTTAGTTTTTCTGTAAATTTAAAGCTGTTCTATAAATACTGTATATTAAAAATAGATTTAGTTCTTATTGCTGAATAAAGCTACTTCAATATGAAAAAAAGAATAGGTCATAAAAGTCAACTTTCTTAAAAGATTTCTCAAAGGAAAGGCAAAGTTCTAAGGACTGAACTCCTGAGTGCCCAACTCTATCACCTTAGACATTATTATACTAGATGTAAATGTCAAGGTTTAAAATCCCAGTGATGAATACCATGGTTAAGGACTAAGTTTTGATTCACAATTATTCCATATACTGTCTATTAATGGATACCATACATTATGCCTAGCATAGAGACTGTAGTATGGAAAAATAGACCTAACATGATTGTTACATGCCACAGCATTCATTATAAACTGATTCATGATTTCCTACATAATACCAATAGTTCTTACCATTGTGTAAGAGTCCCAGAGGTAGAAAATGAGTAGATATTTCAGCTTAAACTTCTACCAACTATTTTCAAGTAAAATGTGATATCCCTAGATAAAAGACTTTTTTGTGTTTCCTGTAACATACACAAAGTGTAAATATGTATGTATGATTCTGTCTGTACACCTAATACTTATTTCTGTACAGATTGAGGCAATAAAGTAAGTTCAAATTCTCTGTAGGGGACAGTTTCTAGTTGTGTTCGGCCACCTGGTGGTGGATCATTACTTCTATAAATGCACAGGCAGAAACCTGCAGTTTCACAGTGTGTGTGTATGTGAGTGCTGTGCTCAGTTTGATAATGAGTACCCCACAAAGAATTTTAAAAAAGCTTTCTACTTACTGAGTTTCTTTATATGAGGATGAAAGCTATGCTGGGCTGGCAACTCGTTTCTTACATGATATTTTACATGTTTCAATGCCATTCTCCCAAATCTTCCCACCCTCTCCCTCTCCCACAGAGTCCATAAGGTTCGATGCACGATACTGGATGCTTGGGGCTAGTGCACTGGGACGACCCAGAGGGATGGTATGGGGAGGGAGGAGGGAGGAGGGTTCAGGATGGGGAACACATGTATACCTGTGGTGGATTCATTTTGATGTTTGGCAAAACTAATACAATTATGTAAAGTTTAAAAATAAAATAAAATTAGGGAAAAAAAAAAAAGAAAGAAAGCTATGCTGGGAAACCACAGTGTAGTTATTTGACTCTTCATTTCTATTCATTTTCTTAACAATTTAAACCTAGCCTTTATTAAGCATTTCAAAATAACTTACTGACATAGTTATTTTATACATATTTAACCACTCATTGAAAAATATTAAAGATAAATTAACTCCTAAGTTTCAATGGAGTAGTATAGGAGAATGCCTGACTGCAGTGAATTCAAGTAGAGAAGATACTATGGACAGACGGACAGACAATAGGATACGTTCAGTTCTTGGAAGAGTTTCTGAGTATGTGGTAAAAATTACCTGGAAAGTCACAAGATTTTGGTAAGGATTCTTGTGCAAATCAGAGGGCTCCTTTACCTCTGATTTGCACAAGGATTCTATGAATCTCAGGGAAATGTGGAACCATTTTAACTTTCCACTCTGAAACATACCCTAAAAATAGCCACTCAGTCTCTGCTTCATTATTTCTCATATTGCTGATCCAATTGCCTTATAAAGCTAAGGGTGTTATGACTGAGAGAAAAGGTGTCTTCATGGAAATCTTACCTGCTGTGTGAAGGGTCTTATTAATCTCTTACAGCTACTTCACCAGACCTTGTTTCTACAATTTTGGGCTCATTCACAGTTCCTGAGCTTTCTCCCCAGGTGTGATACTTGCAAGAACACAGTGATATGTGAGGTTCAATTATATGTTTCCAAAGGATATTTATTGAGAACTCAAACATTTGTATTTACCGCCACACTAATAAGATATAACACAAGAGATGACTCTACACATGGTCATCACCATGTGTCAAATCAAAATCAGATTGATTATATTATTTGCACCACAGATGGAGAAGCTCTATACAGTCAGCAAAAACAAGACCAGGAGCTAACTGTGGCTTGGATCATTAACTCCTTATTGCCAAATTCAGACATAAATTGAAGAAAGTGGGAAAACCGCTAGACCATTCAGGTATAATCTAAATCAAATCCCTTACGATTATACAGTGGAAGTGACAAATAGATTCAGGGGACTAGATCTGATAGAGTGCCTGAAGAACTATGAATGGAGGTTTGTAACACTGTACAGGGGACAGTGATCAAAACCATCCCCAAGAAAAAGAAAGGCAAAATGGCATAACAGCTGTCTGAGGAGGCCTTACAAATAGCTGAGAAAGAAGAGACACAAAAGGTGAAGGAGAAAGCAAAAGATATACACATCTGAATCCAGAATTCTGAAGAATAGGAAGGAGAGATTTTAATAAAAGCCTTTCTAAGAGAACAATGCAAAGAAATAGAGGAAAACAGTAGAATGGAAAAGACTAGAGATCTCTTCAAGAAAATTAGAGACACCAAGGGAATATTTCATGCAAAGATGGGCACAATAAAGGACAGAAATGGTATGGACCTAACAGAAGCAGAAGATATTTAAAAGAGGTGGCAAGAATACACAGAAGAAGTATAGAAAAAGATCTTAATAACCCATATAACCACGATGGTGTGATCACTCACCTAGGGTCAGATATCCTGGAGTGTGAAGTCAAGTGGGACTTAGGAAGAATCACTAGGAACAAAATAGTGGAGGTGATGGAATTCCAGCTGAGCTCTTTCAAATCCTAAAAGATGATGCTGTGAAACTGCGGCACTCAATATCCCAACAAACTTGGAAAACTCAGCAGTGGCCACAGCACTGGAAAAGGCCAGTTTTCATTCCAATCCCAAAGAATGTTCAAACTACTGCACAATTGCACTCATCTCACATGCTAGTGAAGTAATGCTCAAAAGTCTCCAAGCTAAGCTTTAGCAGTATGTGAGGCAAGAAATTCCAGACATTCAAGCTGGACTTAGTAAAGGCAGAGGAACCAGAGATCAAATTAACAACATCCATTGGATCACAGAAAAAGCAAGAGAATAGAAAATCATCTACTTCTACTTTATTGATTATGCCAAAGCCTCTGACCATGTGGATCACAACAAACTGGAAAATTCTGAAAAAAATGGGAATGCCAGACCACCTTACTGCCTCCTGAGAAACGTGTATGCAGGTCAAGAAGCAACAGTTAGAACCGAACATGGAACAATGGACTTGTTCCAACTTGGGTAAGGAGTAGGTCAAGGCTGTATATTGTCACCCTGAATATTTAACTCATATGCAGAGTACATCATCTGAAATGCAGGACTAGATGAAGCACAAGCTGGAGTCAAAATTGCCGGGAGAAATATCAATAACCTCAGATATGCAGATGACACCAACCTTAAGGCAGAAAGTGAAGAGGAAGTAAGGGGCCTCTTGATGAAAGTGAAAGAGGAGAGTGGAAAAGCTGGCTTAAAATTCAACACTAAAAAAATGAAGATCATGGCATCTGGTCCCATCACTTCATGGTAAATAGATGGGGAAACAATGGAAACAGTGACAGACTTTATTTTAGGGGGCTCCAAAATCACTGCAGATGGTGATTGCAGCCATGAAATTAAAAAACACTTACTCCTTGGAAGGAAAGATATGACCAACCAAGATAGCCTATTGAAAAGCAGAGACATTACTTTGCCAACAAAGGTCCATCTAGTCAAGGCTGTGGTTTTTCCAGTATGGATGGGAGAGTTGGACTATAAAGAAAGCTGAGCGTCGAAGAATTGATGCTTTTGAACTGTGGTGTTGGAGAAGATGCTTGAGAGTCCTTTGGACTGCAAGGAGATCCAACAAGTCCATCCTAAAGGAGATCAGTTCTGGGTGTTCATTGGAAGGACTGATGCTGAAGCTGAAACTCTAATATTTTGGCCACCTGATGCGAAGAGCTGACTTGTTTGAAAAGACCCTGATGCTGGGAAAGAATGAAGGCAGGAGGAGAAGGGGACGACAGAGGATGAGATGGTTGGATGGCATCACTGACTCTATGGACATGAGTTTGAGTAAACTCCAGGAGTTGGTGATGGACAGGGAGGCCTGGCATGCTGCAGTGCATGGGATCGCAGTCGGACACGACTGAGCAACTGAACTGAAGTGACTCTCCAAATTTGTTCATGTTTCTTAAGGTTACATTTGCTGATCCTGGTCCCTTGTTATTCCGTGTGGAGTTTAAAATATTCTTGTCAACTTCTACCCCCAAAAGTCCCTTCTGGAATTTTCAGTGAGCTTGTGTTGATTCTATAGGTCGATTTGGGAAGAACTGACATGGTAACTTTATTGCACCTTCTGACCAATGAGCATGGATTATCTCTCTGTTTATTTAAGTCTCCTTTGATTTCTCTCAACAGCAGTTTCAGGATATGTAGCTTGAAAATATTATCACTAAGTACTCCGTATTTTCTGATGTGGTTTTAAATTTATTTTAATTTCTTACTGCCTAGGACAAGTATATAACGATACGATTGAGTTTCCTTTACTGATACTGTATTATATCCTGCCACCTGGCAAAATTGACTTGTGAGTCCAGTACTTTTTTCTGTGCATTTCTTAAGATTTTCTGTGTATAAGACCATGGCATCTTTAAAGGTAGATTGTCTTACCTATTCGTTTCTTACCTGGGTGCATTTTATTCCTCATCTCTTTGCTTTGGCTCAGTTCAGTTCATTTTAGTCATTCAGTCGTGTCTGACTCTTTGCGACCCCATGAACTTCAGCATGCCAGGCCTCACTGTCCATCACCAACTCCCGGAGCCTACCCAAACTCATGTCCATTGAGTCAGTGATGCCATCCAATCATCTCATCCTCTATCGTCCCCTTCTGTTCCTGCCTTCAATCTTTCCCAGCATCAGGGTCTTTTCCAATGAGTCAGCACTTTGCATCAGGTGGCAGCTTCAACATCAGTCCTTCCAATGAACACCCAGAACTGATCTCCTTTAGGATGGACTGGTTGGATCTCCTTGCAGTCCAAGGGACTCTCAAGAGTCTTCTCCAACACCACAGTTCAAAAGCACCAATTCTTCAGTGCTCAGCTTTCTTCACAGTCCAACTCTCCCATCAATACATGACTACTGGAAAAACCATAGCCTTGACTAGACGGACCTTTGTTGGCAAAGTAATGTCTCTGCTTTTTAATATGCTGCCTTGGCTAGACCCTCCATAAATGTGGTGAATGTGGACATCAATGCCTTGATCTCAGCATGGTGGGGAGGAGGAAATCATTCAGTGTTTCACCATTAAGTATGGTCTTGTGTGAATAGTGAAACCTTTAGCCTCTTAGTCATGTCTGACACTTTGCAGTCCATGGACTCCAGCCTGCCAGGCTCCTCTGTCCATTGAATTCTCTGGGCAAGAATACTGAAGTAGGTAGCCATTCCCTCCTCAAGGGAATCTTCCTGACCCAGGGATTGAATCAGCGTCTCCTTCATCACAGATTTATTCTTTACCATCTGAGGCAGTAGGGAAGCCCCAAGTATGGTCTTCAGTTCAGTTCAGTTCAGTTCGGTTAAGTCTGTCAGTCATGTCCGACTCTCTGCGACCCCATGGACTGCAGCACACCAGTCTTCCCTGTCCATCACCAACTTCCAGAGCTTGTTCAAACTCATGTCTACTAAGTCAGATGGCTGATGTCGTCTCATCTTCTGTTGTCCCCTTCTCCTCCTGCCTTTTCCAGCATCAGGATCTTCTCCAATGAGTCAGTTCTTCACATCAGGTGGCCACAGTACTAGAGTTTCAGCTTCAGCATCAGTCCTTCCAATCAATATTCAGTACTGATTTCCCTTAGAATTGACTTGAAGTCCAAGGGACTCTCAAGAGTCTTCTCCAACACCACAATTCAAAAGCACCAGTTCTTTGGTGCTCAGGTTTCTTTTTTGTCAAACTCTCACATCCATACATGAATGCTGGAAAAAAACATAGCTTTAACTAGATTGACCTTTGTTGGCAAAGTAATGTCTCTGCTTTTTAATATGCTGTCTAGGTTTGTCATAACTTTTCTTCCATGGAGCATGTGTCTTATAATTTCATGGCTGCAGTCACCATCCACAGCTAAAAATAGCTGTGGAGCTAAGAAAGTAAATAGCTTGGAGCCCAAGAAAATAAAATCTTTCACTGTTTCCATTGTTTCCTCTTCTATTTGCCGTGAAGTGATAGGACTAGATGACATGATCTTCTTTTTTTGAATATTTAGTCTTAAGCCAACTTTTTCACTCTCCTCTTTCACTTTCATCAATTGACTCTTTGCTTTCTGCCAGTAGGGTGGTGTCATCTGCATATCTGAGGTTATTGATATTTCTGAGTTTATTGAATCAGCAATCTTGATTCCATCTGTGCTTCATCCAGGCTGGCATTTTACATGATGTACTCTGCATAGAAGTTAAATAAGCAGAGTGACAATATACAGCCTTGACATACTCCTTTCTCAATTTGGAACCGGTCCATTTTTCCATGTTTAGTTCTAACTGTTGCTTCTTGACCTGCATAAGATTTTTCAGGAGGCAGGTAAGGTGGCCTGGTATTCCCATTTCTTTAAGAATTTTCCACACTTTGTTGTGATCCATGCAAAAGCTTCAGAGTAGTCAATGAAGCAGATTTTTTTTCTGAAATTCTCTTGCCTTTTCAATGATCCAGCAGATGTTGGCAATTTGATCTCTGCTTCCTCTGCCTTTTCTAAATACAGCTTGAACATCTGGAAGTTTTTGTAACATCTGGAAGTATGGTCTTAGTGCCCATTATCTGGTTATGTTAGTGCCCATTATCTGGTTGAACAAACTGCTATCTCGTGCCAGTTTGGTGAGAGCATTTATCATGAAATTGTGTTGCATGTTTTAACTGCTTTGCTAAAATAAAGATACTTATTTTTTCCCCTAGTTTTAGTTTGTGAACATGGTAAACTACCATCTGATTTTTGAAAGTCAGGCGAACTTTATATTCCAAACCCCAGGTGGTTTTGATGTATTAACTTTTAAATATATTTTGGATTCAACTTGCTGAAATATCACTTAGTAACTTCCCATCTTGTTCTTTAGTGATATTGGTATACACTTTTCCTTTCTTGTAATGTCTTTTTCCGGTTTTTGTGAGATGATTTTAGCATCACAGAATGCATATGAAAATAAAATTAGAATTAACATGAAGTCATCTGAAAGAGCTTATGTTAAAATGGTTTATTTCATCTTTGAAGGTTTGGTACCTTTCACTAAGTAGAGCTACATGGAATTTTCTTCATAGGAATATTTTTACTTTTAAATTCAATTTCCTTGGTAGACAGAAGACTCTTCAAGTTATCTCTTATTGAATGAACATTGGTAGTTTGTGTATTTCAAGAAATGGGTCCATTTCATCAAAGCCATCAAATTTACTGGCATAAACTTGTTTGCAACGTTTCCTTATCATCATTTTAATACCTACAGGTTCTGTCATGATGCCATCTGCCTCATTGTGAGGTTGACAATTTGTGTCTTCTCACTCTTTTCCCTGTACTGTTAACCTGAAGGCTTATCAGGTACAAGGCTCTTCTCTCCAAAGGAATAGCTTTGCTTTGATTAATTTTCCCTATTGTCTTCACTGATGTATGCTCCTTAACTGATCCTTACTATTTCCTTTCTTCTTTACTTTGGATTGAATTACTTTGGCCTGAATTCTCCCTCCTTTCTTAAAATGGCATCTGATTTGAGACATTTCTTCTTTTCTTTATATATCAAGAATGTTTCTTGTAGATAACATATGGTTGGGTTTTGTCTCTTAATCCACCCTGACAACATGTCTTTGAATTTGTGTATTTAGGCCATTCACATTTAAAGTCATTACTGATGTAGTTGAATTAATGTCTGCCTATATCTGTAACTGTTTTCTATTCACTACAATTGCTCTTTGTTTTTTCTTTCCCTCTTTTACTGCGTTCTCTGGGTTCAATAGAACATTATATATGATTCCATTTTATCTTCTCCCTTAGCAAATTGATTATGATTTTAAACAAATTTAAGTGGCTACTCTAGGGTTTGCAATATATATTTATAGCTACTGAAAGTCCATCTTCAAATAGCACTATATCACCTCATGTGCAGTACAGTTACCTTAAAATATAGTGTCTTCTCCATTTCTCCTTCTGGTTCCTAATGGCAATACTGCCATTCATTTTACTTATCTGTGTGATATAGTTATTGAATACATTGTTACCATTATTGCTTTAAACAAGCAGTTATCTTTTAGATCAGCTAAGGGTAAGAATGGCAAGTGGTTTTATTTCACTGTCATTGATTTCTTCTTCTGTGTCCTGCTTTTCCTGACTTTAGGGGAAATGCTTTCAATTTTTCACCATTGAGGATAATGTTTGCTGTGGGCTTATCATATATAGCTTTTACTATGTTGAGGTATGTTCCTTCTATTCCTGCTTTCTGGAGGGTTTTTTTTTTTTATCATAAATGGATGTTGAATTTTGTCAAAAGCTTTCTCTACATCTATTGAGATAGTCATATGGTTTTTACCTTTCAATTTGTTAATGTGGTGTATTACATTGATTGATTTGCAGATATTAAAGAACCCTTGCATTCGTGGGATAAAGCCCACTTGGTCATGATGTATGATATTTTTAATATATTGTTGGATTCTGTTTGCTAGAATTTTGTTAAGGATTTTTGAATCTATGTTCATCAGTGATATTGGCCTATAGTATTCTTTTTTTGTGGGATCTTTGTCAGGTTTTGGTATTAGGGTGATGGTGGCCTCATAGAATGAGTTTGGAAGTTTACCTTCCTCTGCAATTTTCTGGAAGAGTTTGAGTAGGATGGGTGTTAGCTCTTCTCTAAATTTTTGATAGAATTCAGCTGTGAAGCCGTCTGGACCTGGGCTTTTGTTTGCCGGAAGATTTCTGATTACAGTTTTGATTTCCATGCTTGTGATGGGTCTGTTAAGATTTTCTGTTTCTTCCTGGTTCAATTTTGGACGGTTGTACTTTTCTAAGAATTTGATAATTTCTTCCACGTTGTCCATTTTATTGACATACAGTTGCTGAAAGTAGTCTCTTATGATCCTTTGTATTTCTGTGTTGTCTGCTGTGATCTCTCCATTTTCATTTCTAATTTTGTTGATTTGATTCTTCCCCCTTTGTTTCTTTTTTATTTTATTTTTAAACTTTACATAATTGTATTAGTTTTGCCAAATATCAAAATGAATCCGCCACAGGTATACATGTGTTTCTTGATGAGTCTGGCTAATGGTTTGTCAATTTTATTTATTTTCTCAAAGAACCAGCTTTTAGCTTTGTTGATTTTTGTTATGGTCTCTTTTGTATCTTTAGCATTTATTTCTGCCCTAATTTTTAGGATTTCTTTCCTTCTACTAACCCTGGGTTCTTCATTTCTTCCTTTTCTAGTTGCTTTAGCTATAGAGTTAGGTTATTTATGTGACTTTTTTCTTGTTTCTTGAGGTAAGCCTGTATTGCTATGAACCTTCCCCTTAGCACTGATTTTACAGTGTCCCATAGGTTTGGGGTTGTTGTGTTTTCATTTTCATTCCTTTCTATGCATATTTTGATTTATTTTTTGATTTCTTCTGTGATTTGTTGGTTATTCAGCAGCATGTTGTTCAGCCTCCATATGTTGGAATTTTTAATAGTTTTTCTCCTGTAATTGACATCTAATCTTACTGCATTGTGGTCAGAAAAGATGCTTGGAATTATTTCAATTATTTTTTAATTTATAAAGGCTAGATTTATGGCCCAGGATGTGATCTATCCTGGAGAAGTTTCCGTGTGCGCTTGAGAAAAAGGTGAAATTCATTGTTTTGGGGTGAAGTGTCCTACAGATATCAGTTAGGTCTAACTGGTCTATTGTATTATTTAAAGTTTGTGTTTCCTTGTTAATTTTCTGTTTAGTTCATCTATCCATAGGTGTGAGTGGGGTATTAAAGTCTCCCCCTATTATTGTGTTATTGTTAATTTCCCTTTTCATACTTGTTAGCATTTGTCTTACATATTGCTGTGCTCCTATGTTGGGTGCATATATATTTATAATTGTTATATCTTCTTCTTGGATTGATCCTTTGATCATTATGTAGTGTCCTTCTTTGTCTCTTTTCACAGCCTTTATTTTAAAGTCTATTTTATCTGATATAAGTATTCCTACTCCTGCCTTTTTTAGTCTCCATTTGCATGAAATATCTTTTTCCAGCCCTTCACTTTCAGTCTGTACATGTCCCTTGTTTTGAGGTGGGTCTCTTGTAGACAACATATATAGGGATCTTGCTTTTGTATCCGTTCAGCCAGTCTTTGTCTTTTGGTTGGGGCATTCAACCCATTTACATTAAAGGTAATTTTTGATAAGTATGATCCCATTGCCATTTACTTTGTTGTTTTAGGTTTGAGTTTATACACCGTTTCTGTGTTTCCTGTCTAAAGATCGTTTAGCATTTGTTGAAGAGCTGGTTTGGTGGTACAGAATTCTCTCAGCGTTTGCTTGTCTGTAAAGCTTTTGATTTCTCCTTCATATTTGAATGAGATCCTTGCTGGGTACATTAATCTGGGCTGTATGTTTTTCTCCTTCATCACTTTAAGTATGTCCTGACATTTCCTTCTGGCCTGCTGCTGCTGCTGCTGCTAAATCGCTTCAGTCATGTCCGACTCTATGCGACCCCATAGACGGCAGCCTGCCAGGCTCCCCCATCCCTGGCATTCTCCAGGCAAGAACACTGGAGTGGGTTGCCATTTCCTTCTCCAATGCATGAAAGTGAAAAGTGAAAGTGAAGTCGCTCAGTTGTGTCTGACTTTTCACGACCCCATGGACTGCAGCCTACCAGGTTCCTCCATCCTTGGGATTTTCCAGGCAAGAGTACTGGAGTGGGGTGCCATCACCTTCTTCGCCTTCTGGCATGAAGAGTTTCTATTGAAAGATCAGCTGTTATCCTTATGAGAATCCCCTTGTGTGTTATTTGTTGTTTTACCCTTGCTGCTTTTAATATTTGTTCTTTGTGTTTGATGTTTGTTAATTTGATTAATATGTGTCTTGGGGTGTTTTGCCTTGGGTTTATCCTGTTTGGGACTCCGGGTTTCTTGGACTTGGATGGCTGTTTCCTCCCCCATTTTAGGGAAGTTTTCAACTATTATCTTCTCAAGTATTTTCTCATGGCCTTTCTTTTTGTCTTCTTCTGGAATTCCTGGGATTCAAATGTTGGGGCATTTAACATTGTCCCAGAGGTCCCTGGGGTTATCCTCGTTTCTTTTAATTCTTTTTTCTTTTTCCCTCTCTGCTTTATTTATTTCTACCATTCTATCTTCTACCTCACTTATCCCATCTTCTGCCTCAGTTATTCTACTGTTGGTTCCCTCCAGAGTGTTTTTGATCTCATTTATTGCATTATTCATTATTGATTGACTCTTTTTTATTTCTTCTAGGCCCTTGTTAAATCTTTCTTACATCTTCTCAATTCATGTCTCCAGGTTATTTATCTGTAACTCCATTTTGTTTTCAAGATTTTGGATCATTTTTACTATCATTATTCTGAATTCTTTTTCAGGTAGACTCCCTATCTCCTCCTCTTTTGTTTGGTTTGGTGGGCATTTATTATGTTCCTTTACCTGCTGAGTATTTCTCTGCCTTTTCATCTTGTTTAGATTGCTGTGTTTGGGGTGGCCCTTCTGTATTCTGGCAGTTTGTCGTTCCTCTTTATTGTGGAGGTTCTTCCTTGTGGGTGGGGTTGGACAAGTGGCTTGTCAAGGTTTCATGGTTACGGAAGCTTGTGTCAGTGTTCTGGTGGGTGGAGCTGGATTTCTTCTCTCTGGAGTGCAATAAAGTGTCCAGTAGTGAGTTTTGAGATGTCTGTGGGTTTGGTGTGACTTTGGGTAGCCTGTGTATTGAAACTCAGGCCTATATTCCTGCATTGCTGGAGAATTTGCATGGTATGTCTTGCTCTTGAACTTTGGCTCTTGGTTGGTGCTTGGTTTCAGTGTAGGTATGGAGGCTTTTGGATGATCTCTTATCAGTTAATGTTCCCTGGAGTCAGGAGTTTTCTGGTGTTCTCACATTTTGTGTTTAAGCCTCCTGCCTCTGGTTTTCAGTCTTATACTTACAGTAGCCTCAAGACTTCTCCATCTATACAGCACTGATCATAAAACATCTAGGTTAATGATGAAAAGTTTCTCCACAATGAGGGACACTCAGAGAGGTTCACAGAGTTACATGGAGAAGAGAAGTGGGAGGAGGGAGATAGAGGTGACTAGGAGGAGAAGAAGGGGAATCAAAATGGGAGAGAGCAATCTAGCCAGTAATCAATTCCCTATGTGCTCTCCATAATCTGGAACTTTCTGGGAGCTTCACGGAGTTACATAGAGAAAAGAAGAGGGAGGACAGAGATAGAGGTGACCAGGAGGAGAAAAGGGGGAATCAAAAGGAGAGAGACAGATCTAGGCAATAATCAGTTCCCTAAGTGTTCTTCACAGCCCAGAACACACACAGAGATTCACAGGTTTGGGTAGAGAAGAGAAGGGGGAGGGAGGAGATAGAAGTGACCTGGGGGAGAAAAAGGAGAGTCAAAAGGGGGAGAGAATATCAAGCCAGTAATCACACTCCTAAGTAAAAATGGGTACTGAAGATTGGATTCTTAAAGGTACAAATTTGACAACAAATACCAAAAAGCAAAGATTAAAAGTCTAAAGTAGAGGTTACACTCTCAAAAATACAATATCAAAAAAACAAGACAATATCACAAAAATTATAAAAAATCTATATGAAGTTTGCTTTAAAAATGGGGTCTTTTTTTGCAAGGTAATAGTAGGTTATAAAAATGAAAACTAAAGGAGTAATAGAGGACTTAAAAATAAATTTTTTAATTAAAAAAATGATAATAGTAAAAATATATCTAGAAATTTCTCTGGAGCTGTTGTGGGCAGCGTGGGGTCAGTTCAGTTTCATATAGTTCCTTGTTCCAGCTTATACTTCTCAAGATCTATAGGCCCCTTCCAATGTAGTTGGTGTTAACTACAGGGTTTTAATCTGTCGCACCTGTCACTTCCAAGGCGGTTCCCTCTGTTTGTTTTAGCTTTTTCTGTTTGCAGTTCTCTTCAGTGTCTAATTTCTGCCCTGACATGAGGGGGCGAAGGTGGTCACTAATTTAGGCTCACTTGTTCAGTTGTGCTGTGGGGAAGGAGGAACACTACAAACAAATATCACTGGAGTGTGTGGGGAGTACTCGCAGTATCCTGGTCTCACTGGGTTTGCCCCTGCTCATGGCGTGTGTGCTTTTCCAGTCTACACTGCTTAGGCTTCAGGTTGCTCTGCAGTGGAACTGTCTGAAGCGGGCTGTGGGTTGTGTGCACTTCTCAGGTCTAAGCCACTCAGGTTCAGGTTCTCGGGTACTCCACAAAGGTGCAGACTCGGTTGGGCCTGCGTTTTGTGCCCTTCACAGGTCCGAGCAGCTCAGGCAACCAGGTGCTTGGCGAGCGCACTCTTCCCAGGTGCAGTGCATTTTATCACTTCCCCGGTCCCAGCCGCTAGATTTCCTGGGTGGCAGCGGGTGTGTCCTCTCAGGTGTGCCATGTATCTCTTCTGGGGAGCTGATCTCTGGCTGCAACCCTCCCGGGGATGTTAACTGTCCAGAATCCCAGGAAGTCTTGGTTAGCTACTGGAAGCCTGCTTGCAGTTTGGTAGAGGATACCATCTCTGGGTCAGAGTTTGCCCCTTTCCCGCTCTGCCCGCTGCCTTCCTGTCTCTCTGCCTCCGGTGGGGGATGGGCCGGTCTGCAGCCGGCTAGCTCTCCTCTGGTATTCGCTGAGTCCTTTGTTCTGTGAGCGGGCCCAGCAGTGCCTTGGGTTAGGGCTTTTCACGGGACAGTTCTCTCTCTATTTCTTTTTTTTTTTTTTCCCTCTCTGGCTATCCCTGGGTTTGGGTTGCTATCTCACGTTAGCTTCCTCAGATTGCCCTCAGGGCATTCAGGCCCGGTCCTTACCCTAAGCAATGCAGCCCATGCCTCCCTGTTCAGCCCCCCGCTTGCTGGTGGCAGATGCGAGCGCCTGGCTACTTCTCTGCTGGGAGTTGCCATTAGGCACGTAATCTGTGGGTTTCGTTTATTTATTTATTTTTCCTCCCACTTATGTTGCCCTCTGAGATTCCAAAACTCCCCACAGATCCACCAGTGAGAGTGTTTCCTGGTGTTTGGAAACTTCTCTTTTATGACTCCTTCCCTGGGATGGTCCTTCGTCCCTAACTCTTTTGTCTCTCTTTTTATCTTTTATATTTTGTCCTACCTCCTTTTGAAGACAATGGGCTGCATTTCTGGGTGCCTGGTGTCCTCTGCCAGCATTCAGAAGTTGTTTTGTGGAGTTTGCTCAGCGTTCAAATGATCTTTCAATGAATTTGTTGGGGAGAAAGTGGTCTCCCTGTCCTATTCCTCCATCATCTTAGGACCGCCTCCCGCCACCCCCGTGTCCTGCCTTTCCCTATGTAGATCTGAGTTTTTGGCTTTTATCATTTTCCTTCTCTCTGAGGAACTTCTTTTATGACGTTCCCTCAGTTTGGCTTTGTCTGAGAAAGTCTTTACTTTGCCTTCATTTTCAAAGGGTAATTTCACTGGATGTAGATTGATTGACTGATTGATTTTTCTTTCAATATTTTAACTGTTTCACTCCACTCTCTTCTTGTGTGTGTGGTTCCCGACAAGAAGCCTGATGTGTCTCTTATCATTAATCCTCTATACTTATGGCACATCCCTGCTTCCCATGGCTTCTTTCAAGGTTTCATCTATTGCCTGTTTTTCTGCAACTTGAATATGATATTCTAGTTTTTTGGTATTTATACTGCTTGGTGTTTTCTGAGCTTCTTAGATACATATTTTGGTGTCTGTCTTTAAGTTCGGAATATTCTCAGTCATTATTACATCAAATATTTATTCTGCTTCATTATCTTTTTTCCTACTGGTGTTCCAGTTAGCTTATGTTGTACCTTTTAAACTTATCCTACAGTATTTTGATGGTATGCTATTTTCTCCACATTTTCCTCTTGCATTTCAGCTTACAAAGTGTTTACAGACATATCATCATGCTGCCTGATTACTTCATCAGCTCTATGCAGTACACATCAAAGATATTCTTCAGATCTGTTAGCATTTTTAATTTTCAACGTGTACTTTTGAATTTTTCTTAGACTTCCCATCCTTCTGCTCACAATGTCCATCTGTTTCTTGCATGCTGTCTATTTCTTCTGTTAGGTCACTTAATATCTTCATCATAGCTGTTTTTAAATTCCTTGTCTCTGTGTATCTTTAAACACATAAACTGTGACTGATGCTAGCTTCAGGGGAAAGACTGTAGCCCTGTGGCCAGTTGGTTGTGTGTCTCTAACAAGGCTTTGTGGCCTCTGTTCTATACAGCTTTCAAGGAAAAGACTTACACCCTGTGCAATATACAGGCCCATCAGGTGGTTGCTCATGAGAAAGCAATAATTGAGAGTTACCCCCCACCCCCCAGAAAAAGAGGCAGAAGCAAGTGTAAAAAGCAGCCATGCTGAGCTCTACTTTTCTAAGAGCAGACAGCTCATTAGAACTCTTAAATTCCTCTGATGCTGCTGCTCAGATTTATTTCACACACATCCTGATCCTCAGGCTTGTAGATGGTAAGAGAAAGCAGCCATGTTGTCCGGTGGCACAAATGTTTATGAAAAGTGTCTCTGAATGCCTAATCTCAAAACCTCCCGAATAGAGCAGATCTCACTGCTCAATTGTAAAACAGGCAGTGAATGTAGGTCCTCTTAAGCACCAAAGCATATCAACAAGGCAGAGGGTTATTCTGCACTCTGCTATCCACTTAAGACCAAGTTCTCTAAAACAAATTGGATGGCAACCACAGAGGATTCTCTTAATCCTGATGATACTGATTATAACTCCATGAAAAAGGATGCTGTTGTAGGCTGAATAATGGCCACCCAGGATACACACATCACACTACTAAAGTTTGAATGTCAACTTATATGGCACAGACTTTGTAGATGCAATTGACTTAGGGATCCTGAGATTTAGAAACCGCGAGATTACCCAACTGGGACCTCAGTTCAGTTCAGTCGCTCAGTCATATCTGGCTATTTGAGAAGCCATGGTCTGCAGCACACCAGGCTTCCCGGTCGATCACCAACTCCCAAGGCTTGCTCAAATTCATGTCCATCTAGTCCGTGATGCCATCCAAACATCTCATCCTCTGTGGTCTCCTTCTCCTCCTGCCTTCTATCTTTCCCAGCATCTGGGTCTTTTCCATGAGTCAGTTTTTCATGTCAGGTGGCCAAAGTATTGGAGTTTCAGCTTCAGTATCAGTTCTTCCAGTGAATATTCAGGGTTGATTTCCCTTAAGATTGACTGGTTTGATCTCCTTGCAGTCCAAGGGACTCTCAAGAATCTTCTCCAATACCACAGTTCAAAACATCAGTTCTTTGGTGAAGAGCTTTCTTTATCGTCCAACTCTCACATCCATACACGACTACTGGAAAAACCATAGCTTTGACTAGATAGACTTTGTTGGCAAAGTAATGTCTCTGCTTTTTAGTATGCTGTCTAGTTTATCATAGCTTTTTCCCCAAGGAGCAAGGATCTTTTAATTTCATGGCTGTAGTCACCATCTGCAGTGATTTTGGAGTCCCAAAATCAGTCTGTCACTGCTTCCATTGTTCCCCCATCTGTCTGCCATGAAGCAAAGTGACCAGATGCCATGATCTTCGTTTTTTGAGTGTTGAGTTTTAAACCAGCTTTTTCACTCTACTCTTTCACTTTCATAAAAATGCTCTTTAGTTCTTTGCTTTCTGCCATAAGGATGGTGTCATCTGCATATCTGAAGTTATTGATATTTCTCCTGACAATCTTGATTCCAGCTTCTGCTTCATCCAGCCCATCATTTTGCATGGTTTACTCTGCATATAAGTTAAATAAGTAGGGTGAAAATATACAGCCTTGACAGACTCCTTTCCCAATTTGGAACCAGTCTGTTGTTTCACGTCTGGTCCCATGACCCACATACAGATTTTTCAGGAGGCAGGTAAGGTGGTCTGGTATTCCCATCTCTTTAATAATTTTCCACACTTTTCTGTGATCCACACAGTCAATGGCTTTGGCATAGTCAATAAAGTGGAAGTAGATGTCATTCTGGGACTCTTTTGCTGCAGATGGTAACTGCGGCCATGAAATTAAAAAATGTTTGCTCCTTGGAAGAAAAGTTATGACCAACCTAGACAGAATATTAAAAGGCAGAGACATTACTTTGTCAACAAAGGTCCGCCTAGTCAAAGTGATGGTTTTTCCAGTAGTCATGTATGGATGTGAGAGTTGGACTATAAAGAAAGCTGAGTGCCGAAGGATTGATGCTTTCGAACTGTGGTGTTGGAGAAGACTCTTGAGAGTCCCTTGGACTGCAAGGAGGTCCAACCAGTCCATCCTAAAGGAAAGCAGCCCTGAATATTCATTGGAAGGACCTATGTTGAAGCTGAAACTCCAATAGTTTGGCCATCTGATGGGAAGAACAGACTCATTTGAAAGACCCTGATGCTGGGAAAGATTGAAGGTGGGAGGAGAAGGGGACAAAAGAGGATGAGATGGTTGGATGGCATCATCAACTCAATGGACATGAGTTTGAGCAAGCTCCGGGAGTTGGTGATGGAAAGGACTGTATAGAGCTTCTCCATCTTTGGCTGCAAAGAATATAATTAATCTGGTTTCGATATTGACCATCTGGTGTTGTCCATGTATAGAGTCGTCTCTTGTGTTGTTGGAAGAGGGTTTTGCTATGACCAGTGTGTTCCCTTGACAAAACTCAGTTAGCCTTTGCCCTGTTTCATTTTGTACTCCGAGGCCAAACTTGGCTGTTAGTCCAGGTATCTCCTGACTTCCTGGTTTTGCATTCCAGTCCCCTATGAATAAAAGGGAAAAAAAAAATTTTTTTTTGGTGTTAGTTCTAGAAGGCCTTGTAGGTCATCACAGAACCATTCAACTTCAGCTTCTTTGCTTTATTGATTAAGGCATAGACATGGATTACTGTGATATTGAATAGTTTGCCTTTGAAACGAACAGAGATCATTCGGTCATTTTTGAAATTGCACCCAAGTACTGCATTTCAGATTCTTTTGTTGACTATGAGGGCTACTCATTTCTTCTAAGGGATTCTTTCCCACAGTAGTAGATATAATGGTCACCCATTCCTGTCCATTTCAGTTCACTGATTCTTAAAATGTCAATGTTTACTGTTGCTGTCTCCTGCTTGACCACTTCCAATTTACCTTGATTCATGGACCTAATATTCCAGGTTCCTATGCAATATTGCTCTTTACATCATCAGACTTTACTTCCATCACCAGTTACATCCACTACTGGGTGTTGTTTTCACTTTGACTCTGTCTCTTCATTCTTTCTGGAGTTATTTCTCCACTATTCTCTAGTAGCGTACTGGGAAACTACTGGCCTGGTAGTTCATCTTTCAGTGTCATATATTTTTGCCTTTTCATACTGTTCATGGGGTTCTCAAGGCAAGAATACTGAAGTGGTTTGCCATTCCCTTCTCCAGTAGACCACGTTTGTCAGAACTCTCTACCATGACCCATCTGTCTTGGGTGGCCCTACAGAGAATGGCTCATTGTTTCATTGAGTTAGACAGGGCTGTGATCCATGTGATCAGTTTGGTTAGTTTTCTGTGATTTTGGTTTTCATTCTGTCTTCTCTCTGATGGATAAGGATAAGAGGCTTGTGGAAGCTTCCTGATGGGAGAGACTGACTGTGGGGGGATCTGGGTCTTGTTCTGATGGGCAGGGCCATGATCAGTAAATCTTTAATCCAATTTTCTCTTGATGGGAGGGGCTGTGTTTCCTACAGTTGCTTGGCCTGAGGCCAAACTATGGTAGGGGTAATGATGGTAAAGGGACTCCTTCAAAAGGACTTAGGCCTGCACTGTTGTGTTCAGTGTCCCTGACCCTGTAGCAGGCCACTGTCAACCCATGCCTCTGCCAGAGACTCCTGGACACACAGGCAAATCTGGCTCAGTCTCTTGTGGGGACACTGCTCCTTTCTCCTGGACCCTGGTGCACACAATATTTTGTTTGTGCCCTCCAAGAATTTCCTTCCCTAGTCCTGTGGAAGTTCCGTAATAAAATCCCATTAACCTCCAAAGTCCAATTCCCTGGGGGTTCTCAGTCCCTTTGCTGGATCTCCAGGTTGGAAAATCTGTTGTGCATCCTAGAACTTTCTTAACAGTATGAGAATTTCTTTATTCTGCAGTTTGTGGGTTGTCTGTTTGGTGGCTTTATGGTGGGGCTAATGGCGACTTCCTCCAAGAGGGCTTATGCCACACACTGCATGTCCCAGGTCTGCTGCAGCCAGAGCCCCTGTCCCCACGGCACACAACTGCTGACCTGTGCCTCCACAGGACGCACTCAAACACACAATGACAGGACTGGCTCAGTCTCTGTGGGGTTTCTGGGCCCTCGTGCACACAAGGTTTTATTTGAGCCCTCTGAGCATCTCTGGCGGGTATAGGGTTTGAGTCCAAATGTGATTTCACCTCTTCTACCATCTTGTTGGGGCTTCTCCTTTGCCCTTCGACACGGGGGTATCTTTATTGGTGGGATCCAGCAGTCTCCTGTTGATGGTTGTTGTTGCAACTTTGGAGTTCTCGCAGGAGAAGATGAGTGCACATTCTTCTACTCTGCCATCTTGATGATGATTATCAGCACAGAAGGGCAACCACAAACACAACCATAAAGTGCATCCACAAGCGACTTTATAGGATGGAGCTTAAGGATGGAGCCAAAGCAAAAACAATACCCAGCTGTGGATGTGACTGGTGATAGAAGCAAGGTCCGATGCTGTAAAGAGCAATATTGCATAGGAACCTGGAATATCAGGTCCATGAATCAAGGCAAATTGGAAGTGGTCAAACAAGAGATGGCAAGAGTCAATGTCGACATTCTAGGAATCAGTGAACTGAAATGGATGGGAATGGGTAAATTTAACTCAGATGACCATTATATCTACTACTGCAGGCAGGAATCCCTCAGAAGAAATGGAGTAGCCATCATGGTCAACAAAAGAGTCCAAAATGCAGTACTTGGATGCAATCTCAAAAACGACAGAATGATCTCTGTTCATTTTCAAGGCAAACCATTCAATATCACAGTAATCCAAGTCTATGCCCCAACCAGTAACACTGAAGAAGCTGAAGTAGAACGGTTCTATGAAGACCTACAAGACCTTTTAGAACTAACACCCAAAAAAGATGTCCTTTTCATTATAGGGAACTGAAATGCAAAAGTAGAAAGTCAAGAAACACCTGGAGTAACAGGCAAATTTGGCCTTGGACTATGGAATGAAGTAGGACAAAGACTAATAGTGTTTTGCCAAGAAAATGCACTGGTCATAACAAACACCCTCTTCAGAAACACAAGAGAAGACTCTACACATGGACATCACCAGATGGTCAACACTGAAATCAGACTGATTATATTCTTTGCAGCCAAAGATGGAGAAGCTCTATACAGTCAGCAAAAACAAGACCAGGAGCTGACTGTGGCTCAGACCATGAACTCCTTATTGCCAAATTCAGACTTAAATTGAAGAACGTAGGGAAAACCACTAGACCATTCAGGTATGACCTAAATCAAATCCCTTATGATTATACAGTGGAAGTGAGAAATAGATTTAAGGGCCTAGATCTGATAGATAGAGTGCCTGATGAACTATGGAATGAGGTTCGTGACATTGTACAGGAGACAGGGATCAAGACAATTCCCATAGAAAAGAAATGCAAGAAAGCAAAATGGCTGTCTGGGGAGGCCTTACAAATAGCTGTGAAAAGAAGAGAAGTGAAAAGCAAAGGAGAAAAGGAAAGATATAAACATCTGAATGCAGAGTTCCAAAGAATAGGAAGGAGAGATAAGAAAGCCTTCTTCAGCGATCAATGCTAAGAAATAGAGGAAAACAACAGAATGGGAAAGACTAGGGATCTCTTCAAGAAAACCAGAGATACCAAAGGAACATTCATGCAAAGATGAGCTCGATAAAGGACAGAAATGGTATGGACCTACCAGAAGCAGAAGATTTTAAGAAGAGATGGCAAGAACACACAGAAGAACTGTACAAAAAAGATCTTTACGACCCAGATAATCACGATGGTGAGATCACTGACCTAAAGCCAGACATCCTGGAATGTGAAATCAAGTGGGCCTTAGAAAGCATCACTACGAACAAAGCTAGTGGAGGTGATGGAACTCCAGTTGAGCTATTTCAAATCCTGAAAGATGATGCTGTGAAAGTGCTACACTCAATATGTCAGCAAATTTGGAAAACTCAGCAGTAACCACAGGACTGCAAAAGGTCAGTTTTCATTCCAATCCCAAAGAAAGGCAATGCCAAAGAATGCTCAAACTACTGCACAATTGCACTCATTTCACACACTAGTAAAGTAATGCTCAAAATTCTCCAAGCCAGGCTTCAGCAATATGTGAACCATGAACTTCCTGATGTTCAAGCTGGTTTTAGAAAAGGCAGAGGAACCAGAGATCAAATTGCCAACATCCGCTGGATCATAGAAAAAACAAGAGAGTTCCAGAAAAACATCTATTTCTGCTTTATTGACTATGCCAAAGCCTTTGACTGTGTGGATCACAATAAACTGTGGAAAGTTCTGAAAGAGATGGGAATACCAGAACATCTGATCTGCCTCTTGAGAAATTTGTATGCAGGTCAGGAATCAACAGTTAGAACTGGACTTGGAACAATAGACTGGTTCCAAATAGGAAAAGGAGTTCTCAAGGCTGTATATTGTCACCCTGCTTATTTAACTTATATGCAGAGTACATCATGAGAAACGCTGGACTGGAAGAAACACAAGCTGGAATCAAGATTGCCGGGAGAAATATCAATAACCTCAGATATGCAGATGACACCACCCTTATGGCAGAAAGTGAAGAGGAACTCAAAAGCCTCTTGATGAAAGTGAAAGTGGAGAGTGAAGAAGTTGGCTTAAAGCTCAACATTCAGAAAATGAAGATCATGGCATCTGGTCCCACCACTTCATGGGAAATAGATGGGGAAACAGGGGAAACAGTGTCAGACTTTATTTTTCTGGGCTCCAAAATCACTGCAGATGGTGACTGCAGCCATGAAATTAAAAGATGCTTACTCCTTGGAAGGAAAGTTGTGACCAACCTAGATAGCATATTAAAAGCAGAGACATTACTTTGCCAACAAAGGTTCGTCTAGTCAAGGCTATGGTTTTTTCTGTGGTCATGTATGGATGTGAGAGTTGGACTGTGAAGAAGGCTGAGCACCGACGAATTGATGCTTTTGAACTGTGGTGTTGGAGAAGACTCTTGAGAGTCCCTTGGACTGCAAGGAGATCCAACCAGTCCATTCTGAAGGAGATCAGCCCTGGGATTTCTTTGTAAGGAATGGTGCTGAAGCTGAAACTCCAGTACTTTGGCCACCTCATGTGAAGAGTTGACTCATTGTAAAAGACTCTGATGCTGGGAGGGATTGGGGACAGGAGGAGAAGGGGATGACAGAGGATGAGATGGCTGGATGGCATCGCTGACTCGATGGACGTGAGTCTGAGTGAACTCTGGGAGTTGGTGATGGACAGGGAGGCCTGGCATGCTGCAATTCATGGGGTCACAAAGAGTCGGACACGACTGAGCGACTGATCTGATCTGATCTGAAGGATATTTGAGATAGAAGAAGAAAGGGCAGTGTGATCACAGAGGCTGAGATTGGAGTGATGTGACCACAAGCCAGAGAATGCCAGTAGCCACCAAAAGCTGGGAGAAGCAAGAAGAGATTGTCTGGTAGAGTCTCTTGAAAGGAGCACAACCCTGCAAACACCTTGACTGTGGCCCAATGAAACTGATTTCATACTTTTTGCCTCCAGCACTCAGAGAAAATAAATTTCTGTTGTGTTAAGTCATCAAATTTGTGACAATTCATTACAGAAGCCTTAAGAAACTAATATAGAAGGTTACCAACATGAGTTGAGAAGAAATGATTTCTTTGTGGAATATGTTATGACAACCCCAAAATTAAAAATATGTGGGTGAGGAAACAGAAACAGGAGTGTAGGTTTGATTCAACTGGAAATCTAAATTTCATTTAAGGAGTTGAGCATCTAGCTGATGAAAAGCATGTTATTTGGCTTCTATGGCTATATAAGGTTATCTTTGAATTAACTTTAAGTTCTGCCAAGATGAGCCAGTTGTCTGTCATATTTGTGTTCCTCAAACTAATACTTTATTACAGGTCCCATTCAGTTCAGTTCTGTTCAGTCGTTCAGTCGTGTCCGACTCTTTGCGACCCCATGAATCACAGCACACCAGGCCTCCCTGTCCATCACCAACTCCAGGAGTTCACTCAGACTCAAGTCCATCTAGTCAGTGATGCCATCCAGCCATCTCATCCTCTGTCGACCCCTTCTCCTCCTGGCCCCAATCCCTCCCAGCATCAGAGTCTTTTTCAGTGAGTCAACTCTTCGCATGAGGTGGCCAAAGTACTGGAGTTTCAGCTTTAGCATCATTCCCTCCAAAGAAATCCCAGGGCTGATCTCCTTCAGAATGGACTGGTTGGATCTCCTTGCGGTCCAAAGGACTCTCAAGCATCTTCTCCAACACCACAGTTCAAAAGCATCAATTCTTCGGCACTCAGCTTTCTTCACAGTCCAACTCTCACATCCATACATGACCACTGGAAAAACCATAGCCTTGAGTAGACGGACCTTTGTTGGTAAAGTAATGTCTCTGCATTTCAATAGGCTATCTAGGTTGGTCATAACTTTTCTTCCAAAGAGTAAGCGTCTTTTAATTTCATGGCTGCAGTCACCATCTGCAGTGATTTTGGAGCCCCCCAAAATAAAGTCTGACACTGTTTCCACGGTTTCCCCATCTATTTCCCATGAAGTGATGGGACCAGATGCCATGATCTTCGTTTTCTGAATGTTGAACTTTAAGCCAACCTTTTCACTCTCCACTTTCACCTTCATCAAGAGGCTTTTTAGTTCCTCTTCACTCTCTGCCATAAGGGTGGTGTCATCTGCATATCTGAAGTTATTGATATTTCTCCCAGCAATCTTGATTCCAGCTTGCGCTTCTTCCAGCCCAGCATTTCTCATGCTGTATTGTGCAATAAGTTAAATAAGCAGGGTGACAATATATAGCCCTGATGTACTCCTTTTCCTATTTGGAACCAGTCTGTTGTTCCATGTCCAGTTCTAACTGTTGATTCCTGACCTGCATACAGGTTTCTCAAGAGGCAGGTCAGGTGTTCTGGTATTCCCATCTCTTTCAGAATTGTCCACAGTTTATTGTGATCCACACAGTCAAAGGCTTTGGCATAGTCAATAAAGCAGAAATAGGTGATTTTCTGGAACTCTCTTGCTTTTTCCATGATCCAGCAGATGTTGGCAATTTGATCTCTGGTTCCTCTGCCTTTTCTAAAACCAGCTTGAACATCCGGAAGTTCACGATTCACGTATTGCCTGGCTTGGAGAATTTTGAGCATTACTTTACTAGTGTGTGAAATGAGTGCAATTGTGCAGTAGTTTGAGCATTCTTTGGCATTGCCTTTCTTTGGGATTGGAATGAAAACTGACCTTTTGCAGTCCTGTGGCCACTGCTGAGTTTTCCAAATTTGCTGACATATTGAGTGTAGCACTTTCACAGCATCATCTTTCAGGATTTGAAATAGCTCAACTGGAGTTCCATCACCTCCACTAGCTTTGTTCGTAGTGATGCTTTCTAAGGCCCACTTGACTTCACATTCCAGCATGTCTGGCTTTAGGTCAGTGATCTCACCATCGTGATTATCTGGGTCGTGAATATCTTTCTTGTACAGTTCTTCTGTGTTTTCCTGCCATCTCTTCTTAAAATCTTCTGCTTCTGGTAGGTCCATACCATTTCTGTCCTTTATCAAGCCCATCATGCATGAAATGTTCCCTTGGTATCTCTAATTTTCTTGAAGAGATCTCTAGTCTTTCCCATTCTGTTGTTTTCCTCTAATTCTTTGCATTGATAGCTGAAGAAGGCTTTCTTATCTCTCCTTCCTATTCTTTGAAACTCTGCATTCAGATGCATACATCTTTCCTTTGCTCCTTTGCTTTTCACTTCTCTTCTTTTCACAGCTATTTGTAAGGCCTCCCCAGACAGCTATTTTGCTTTCTTGCATTTCTTTTCTATGGGGATGGTCTTGCTCCCTGTCTCCTGTACAATGTCACGAAACTCCATCCATAGTTCATCAGGCACTCTGTCTGTCAGATCTAGTCCCTTAAATCCATTTCTCACTTGCACTGTATAATTATAAGGGATTTTATTTATGTCATGCCTGATGGCTCTGGTGGTTTCCCCTACTTTCTTCAATTTAAGTCTGAATTTGGCAATAAGGAGTTCATGATCTGAGCCACAGTCAGCTCCTGGTCTTTTTTTTGTTGACTGTATAGAGCTTCTCCATCTTTGGCTGCAAAGAATATAATCAATTTGATTTCAGTGTTGACCATCTGGTGATGTCCATGTGTAGAGAGTCTTCTCTTGTGTTGTTGGAAGAGGGTGTTTGCTATGACCAGTGCATTTTCTTGGAAAAACTGTATTAGTCTTTGCCCTGCTTCATTCCGTATTCCAGGAATATTACTCCAGGTGTTTCTTGACTTCCTACCTTTGCATTCCAATCCTATATAATGAAAAGTGACCACCATCACTCCCTTGTGTCAGGGTGGAATTAGACACTGAAGAGACCAGCAAACAGAAGATGCTAAAATAAATGGAGGGAACCACTTTGGAAGTGACAGGTGCAACAGACTAAAACCCTGAAGTTAGCACTGAATACTCAGGAAGGGGCCTATAGATCTTGAGAAGTGTAAGCCAGATCAAGGAACTATCTGAAAATGAACTGACCCCACACTGTCCAAAACAACACCAGAGAAAGTCCTAGATATATTTTTACTATTATCATTTTATAATTTTTTTTAATTTTTAAGTCCTCTATTACTCCTTTAATTTTCATTTTTATAACCTACTATTACTTTTGCAAAAAAAGGCCCTATTTTTAAAAGCAAACTTCACATATATATATATTTTATAATTTTTGTGAGTTTGTTTCTTTCTTTAATATTGTATTTTTGAGAGTCTAACCTCTACTCTAGATCTTTAATTTTTGCTCTTTGGTATTTGTTATCAATTTTGTACCCTTAAGAACCCAATCTTCAGTACCCATTTTTACTTGGGAGTGAGATTACTTGCTGGATTTCTCTCTTCCCCTTTGGACTCTCCTTTTTCTCCACCAGGTCAGCTCTAACTTCTCCCTCCCCCTTCTCTCCTCTACCAAACTCTGTGAATCTCTTTGTGTCCTCTGGGTTGTGGAGAACACTCAGGAACTGATTACTGGCTGGATCTGTCTCTCTTCTTTTGATTCCCCCTTTTATCCTCCTGGCCACCTCTGTCTCCTTCCTCCCTCTTCTCTTCTCTGTGTAACTCCATGAACATCTCTGAGGGATCCAGACTGTGGAGAGCACATAGGGAAGTGATTACTGGCTAGCTTGCTCTCTCCCCTTTTGATTCCCCCTCTTCTCCTCCTGGTCACCTCTATCTCCCTCCTCCCTCTTCTCTTCTCCGTGTAACTCTGTGTACCTCTCCGGTTGTCCCTCACTGTGGAGAAACTTCATCATTAACCTAGGTGTTATATCATCGGTGCTGTATCGATGGAGAAGTCTTGAGGCTATTGTAAGAATAAGACTGAAAACCAAAAGCAGGAAGCTTAAGTTCAAATCCTGAGAGCACCAGAGAACTCCTGACTCCAGGGAACATTAATCGACAGGACCTCATCAAACGTCCCCATACCTACACTGAAACCAAGCACCACCCAAGGGCCAAAAAGTTCCAGAGAAAGACATACCATGCAAATTCTCCAACAACATAGGAACATAGCCCTGAGCTTCAATATACAGGCTGCCTAAAGTCACACCAAACCCACTGACATTTCAAACCTCACTACTGGACACTCCATTGCACTCCAGAGAGAAGAAATCCAGCCCCACCCACGACACAAGCTTCCCTAACCAGGAAACCTTGACAAGCCACCCGTCCAACCCCATCCACAGCAAGGAACCGCCATAAAAAAAGGAACCACAAACTGCCAGAATACAGAAAGGCCATCCCAAACACAGCAATACAAACAAGATGAAAAGGCAGAGAAATACTCAGCAGGTAAAATGACAGGATAAATGCCAATCAAACCAAACAAAAGAGGAAGAGATAGGGAATCTACCTGATAAAGAATTCCAAATAATGATAGTGAAAATGATCCAAAATTGTGAAGACAAAATGGAGTTACAGATAAATAGCCTGGAGACAAGGATCGAGAAGATGCAAGAAATGTTTAACAAGGACATAGAAGAAATAAAAAAGAGTCAATATATAACGAAAAATGCAATAAGTGAGACCAGGAAGAAATGGAAAGTCTTAACAGACACATCACAAATTGAAACTAATCAGAAAGCCTCCAGTAAACAAAAGCCCAGAACCAGACAGTTTCACAGCTGAATTCTGCCAAAAATTTAGAGAAGAGTTAACACCTATCCTACTCAAACTCTTCCAGAATATTGCAGAGAAAGGTAAACTTCCAAATTCATTCTATGAGGCTGCCATCACCCTAATACCAAAACCTAACAAAGATGCCACAAAAAAAGAAAATTATAGGCCAATATCACTAATGAACATAGATGCAAAAATCCTTAACAAAATTCTAGTGAACAGAATCCAACAACATATTTAAAAGGTCATACATAATGACCAAGTGGGCTTTATCCCCGGGTTGCAAGGATTCTTCAATATCTGCAAATCAATCAACGTAATACACCACGTTAACAAATTGAAAAATAAAAACCATATGATTATCTCAATAGATGCAGAGAAAGCCTTTGACAAAATTCAACATCCATTTATGACCAAAACCCTCCAGAAAGCAGGCATAGAAGGAACACTCCTCAACACAATAAAAGCTATATATGACAAACACACAGCAAACATTATCTTCAATGGTGAAAAACTGAAAGCATTTCCCCTAAAGTCAGGAAAAAGACAAGGGTGCCCACTTTCACTACTACTATTCAACACAGTTTTGGAAGTTTTGGCAACAGCAATCAGGGCAGAAAAAGAAATAAATGGAATCCAGATTGGAAAAGAAGAAATAAAACTCTCACTGTTTGCAGATGACATGATCCTCTACATAGAAAACCCTAAAAACACCACCACCAGAAAATTACTAGCGCTAATCAATGAATATAGTAAAGTTGCAAGATATAAAATCAACACACAGAAATCCCTTGCATTCCTATACACTAACAATGAGAAAACAGAAAGAGAAATTAAGGAAACAACTCCATTCACCACTGCAAAGAAAAGAATAAAATACTTAAGTATATATCTACATAAAGAACCAAAAGACATATATATGTTACTGTTGCTGCTAAGTCACTTCAGTCGTGTCCGACTCTGTGCGACCCCATAGACAGCAGCCCACCAGGCTTCCCCATCTCTGGGATTCTCTAGGCAAGAACACTGGAGTGGGTTGCCATTTCCTTCTCCAATGCATAAAAGTGAAAAGTGGAAGTGAAGTTGCTCAGTCGTGTCTGACTCTGTTTTATCCCATGGACTGCCGCCCACCAGGCTTCTCTGTCCATGGGATTTTCCAGGCAAGAGTACTGGAGTGGGGTGCCATTGCCTTCTCCGAGACCTATATATAGAAAATTATAAAACACTGGTGAAAGAAATCATCTATGTGATACAAACAGATGGAGACATATACTGTGTTCATGGATTGGAAGAATCAACATAGTGAAAATGAGTATGCTACCCAAAGCAATCTGCAGATTCAATGCAATCCCTATCAAGCTACCAATGGTATTTTTCAGAGAACTAGAACAAATAATTTCACAATTTGTATGGAAATACAAAAAAAACTCAAATAGCCAAAGCAATCTTGAGAAAGAAGAATGGAATTGGAGGAATCAACTTACCTGACTTCAGGCTGTACTACAAAGCCACAGTCATCAAGACAGTATGGGATTGGCACAAAGACAGAAATATAGATTAATGGAACAAAATAGTAAGCCCAGAGATAAATCCACCCACCTATGGACACCTTATCTTTGATAAAGGAGGCAAAAATATACAATGGAGAAAAGATAATCTCTTTAACAAGTGGTGCTGGGAAAACTGGTCAACCACTTGTAAAAGAATGAAACTAGAACACTTTCTAACACCATACACAAAAGTAAACTCAAAAGGGATTAAAGGTCTAAACGTAAGACCAGAAACTATAAAACTCCTAGAGGAGAACATAGGCAAAACACTCTCTGACATAAATCACAGCAGGATCCTCTCTGACCCATCTCCCAGAATATTGGAAATAAAAGCAAAAATAAACAAATGGGACCTAATTAAAATTAAAAGTTTCTGCACAACAAAGGTAACTATTACAAAGCCACAGTTATCAAGACAGTATGGTACTGGCACAAAGACAGAAATATAGATCAATGGAACAAAATAGAAAGCCCAGAGATAAATCCACGCACATATGGACACCTTATCTTTAACAAAGGAGGCAAGAATATACAATGGATTAAAGACAATCTCTTTAACAAGTGGTGCTGGGAAATCTGGTCAACCACTTGTAAAAGAATGAAACTAGAACACTTTCTAACACCATACACAAAAATAAACTCAAAATGGATTAAAGATCTAAACATAAGACCAGAAACTATAAAACTCCTAGAGGAGAACATAAGCAAAACACTCTCTGACATACATCACAGCAGGATCCTCTATGACCCACCTCCCAGAATATTGGAAATAAAATCAAAAATAAACAAATGGGACCTAATTAACCTTAAAAGCTTCTGCACATCAAAGGAAACTATTAGCAAGGTGAAAAGACAGCCTTCAGAATGGGAGAAAATAATAGCAAATGAAGCAACTGACAAACAACTAATCTCAAAAATATACAAGCAACACCTACAGCTCAACTCCAGAAAAATAAACGACCCAATCAAAAAATGGGCCAAAGAACTAAATAGACATTTCTCCAAAGAAGACATACAGAGGGCTAACAAACACATGAAAAGATGCTCAACATCACTCATTATCAGAGAAATGCAAATCAAAACCACTATGAGGTACCATTTCACACCAGTCAGAATGGCTGCAATCCAAAAGTCTACAAGCAATAAATGCTGGAGAGGGTGTGGAGAAAAGGGAACCCTCTTACACTGTTGGTGGGAATGCAAACTAGTACAGCCACTATGGAGAACAGTGTGGAGATTCCTTAAAAAACTGGAAATAGAACTGCCTTATGATCCAGCAATCCCACTGCTAGGCATACACACTGAGGAAACCAGAAGGGAAAGAGACACGTGTACCCCAATGTTCATCGCAGCACTGTTTATAATAGCCAGGACATGGAAGCAACCTAGATGTCCATCAGCAGATGAATGGATAAGAAAGCTGTGGTACATATACACAATGGAGTATTACTCAGCCATTAAAAAGAATACATTTGAATCAGTTCTAATAAGGTGGATGAAACTGGAGCCTATTATACAGAGTGAAGTAAGCCAGAAGGAAAAACATCAATACAGTATACTAATGCATATATATGGAATTTAGAAAGATAGTAACAATAACCCGGTGTATGAGACAGCAAAAGAGACACTGATGTATAGAACAGTCTTATGGACTCTGTGGGAGAGGGAGAGGGTGGGAAGATTTGGGAGAATGACATTGAAACATGTAAAATATCATGTAAGAAACGAGTTGCCAGTCCAGGTTTGATGCACGATACTGGATACTTGGGGCTAGTGCACTGGGACGATCCAGAGGGATGGTATGGGGAGGGAGGAGGGAGGAGGGTTCAGGATGGGGGACACATGTATACCCGTGGCAGATTCATTTTAATATTTGGCAAAACTAATACAATTATGTAAAGTTTAAAAATAAAACAAAATTTTAAAAAAAGAAAATAGAAAAAAAAAAAAAAACAAAGGTAACTATAAGCAAGGTGAAAATACAGCCTTCAGAATAGGAGAAAATAATAGCAAATGAAGCAACTGACAGAGAATTAATCTCAAAAATAAACAAGCAACTCCTGCAGCTCAATTCCAGAAAAATAAATGACCCAATCAAAAAATGGGCCAAAGAACTAAACAGACATTTCTCCAAAGAAGACATACAGATGGCTAATAAACACATGAAAAGATGCTCAGCATCACTCATTATCAGAGAAATGTAAATCAAAACCACAGTGAGGTACCATTTCACTCCAGTCAGAATGGCTGCTATCCAAAAGTCTACAAGCAATAAATGCTGGAGAGGGTGTGGAGAAAAGGGAACTCTCTTACACTGTTGGTGGGAATGCAAACTAGAACAGCCACTATGGAGAAGAGTGTGGAGATTCCTTAAAAAACTGGAAATAGAACTGGCATATGACCCAGGAATCCCACTGCTGGGCATACACACCGAGGAAACCAGAACTGAAAGAGACATGTGTACCCCAGTCTTCATCACAGCCCTGTTTATAATAGCCAGGACATGGAAGCAACCTAGATGTCCATCAGCAGACGAATGGATAAGAAAGCTGTGGTACATATACACAATGGAGTATTACTCAGCCATTAAAAAGAATACATTTGAATCAGTTCTAATGAGGTGGATGAAACTGGAGCCTATTTATTATGCTGAGTGAAGTAAGCCAGAAAGAAAAACACCAATACATTATTCTAACGCATATATATGGAATTTAGAAAGATGGTAACGATAACCCTGTATGTGAGACAGCAAAAGAGATATAGATGTATAGAAGACTTTTGGATTCTGTGGGAGAGGGCCAGGGTGGGATGATTTGGGAGAATGGCATTGAAACATGTATATTATCATATCTGAAACGGATCGCCAGTCCAGGTTTGATGCATGAGACAGGGTGCTCCGGGCTGGTGCACTGGCATGACCCAGAGGGATGGTATGGGGAGGGAGGTGGGAGGGGGGCTCAAGATGGGGAACACATGTACACCCATGGTGTATTCATGTCAATGTATGGCAAAACCAATACAATATTGTAAAGAAATTAGCCTCCCCCCAAAATAATAAATTAAATTTTTTTTAAAAAAAGAAATTATCAAGACATAGGATAAAAAAGCATTCCATATGGGGATGACTTGGAAGTACCAGTGAAGGTTGGTTTCCAATGGACATGGAAACCTAAATTCCAGAAAACTCAAATTTCTAGAAAGGATTTTATCTGCCTCCCATCAGAATGCAGTGAGACTCATCAGGGTTGATTTCCTTTTATGAAGGGTTGATTTTGGAAAGAGTCCCTTCCTCCTCATGATTTTGATATGCTTATAGCTTACATTCTTATCACAGAAGGGAAGTGGGAGGAAAAGTGGTTATGGAGGAGAGTGAAACGCTTTTTTAATAATTATGAGTTGTGGCTGTCCAAAGCTCAACCCTATCTGACAAAGTTTTATTCCTTAATTTCTAATTTATGTCTCTGGGTTTTCTTGGGTATTACTTAAACAGCACTGACATCAAGACCAAAGAAGAAGCACAAAATGTATGCAAGCCCAGAGATACAAGAACATGGCAAATAGATGGCAATGGCTGAAGGCTTCTCTCAATTGCGTGTTCAATCTCAAAGTCGTGTTGTAGGAGGTGGCCTGTGGAACCTGTTGCCTGCCTTGTCATTTGTCACTTAAGCATTTGTGAGAAACTTGGGCTTTGACAATTGCATAAAAATAATTTAAACTCTATTATTTTAATTATGAAAATTATAAAACTTCTCATTAATTTCTCAAGTGCCAAAAAAAAGTCAACATCTAAATGAGTAACTAGCAGTTAAGGTATTTTCTCATATGAAACAAATTTAAAATTTAAGTTCTCTAATGATAATTTATAAAAAATTAATATTAAATTGCTTTACATTAGCAGAAAAAAATAACCCTTCTTAGTAATTTTTAGATGTTGATCACATTACTACTATTAACATACATTTACATAAATTACTAACTTGGATATGAAATGTGATACATTGCAATTTACATAATCAGTTCAGTTCAGTCGTGCAGTAGTGTCAAAGTTTTTAAAAAAAAAAGAAATACATCCTCACATATATGGTCAAATGATTTTTGACAAGGTTGCTAAAATAATTCAATGCAGGAAAGGAGAATCTTCAACAAATGATGCTGTAAAAACTGTATATCCACATGCAAAAGAATGAAGTTGGACCCTTGCTTTCATCATATGCAAAAATTAACACAAGATAGATCAAATATCTAAATATAAGAGCTAAAACCATAACACTCTTAAAAGAAAACAGGGGCAAAGCTCTATGACATTGGCATTGGTAATGATTTCTTGGATATGACACCAAAAGCACAGGCAGCAAAAGAAAATATAAATTGGATTTCATCAAAATCAAAAAGTTTCTTGCATCAAGGATATGATCAACAGAGTTAAAAGGCAACCATAGAATGGGAGAAAATATTTTCAAATAATAAACCTGATTAATATACAGAATATACAATAAATTTTTATGATTCAACAACAAAAAAGTCAATTCAAAAATGGGTAAAGGAGTTTAATAGACATTTCTCCAGGAAGATATAACACAGCCATGAAGCTCATGAAAAGATGTTCAACATCACTAATTATTAGGGAAATTCATATCAAAACCACAATGAAATACTACTTTACATCCATTATGATGCTTGTTATCAAAGAAAATCACAGAAGATGGTATATATTGCCAAAGATGTTGAGAAACTGGAACCCTTGTAAAATGGCAGAGCCATAGTGGAAAACAGTATGACAGTTCCTCAGAAAATTAAACATTGAATTATCATATAATCCAGCAAGTACACTTCTGGATATATACCCAAAACAGGGTCTCAAACATATTTGTATGCCCAGGTTCATAGCAGCATTATTCACAATAGCCAAATGGTGCGGTGGTAGGGAAACAAATGTCTATTGATGGCTGAAAAGATAAACAAAATGCATTTTACACATACAATCTAATATTTTTCCATCTTAAAAAGGAAGGAAACTTTAATACATGCTATAATATGGATGAATCTTGAAGACATTGTGCTAATTATTCAGACACAAAAAAGGCAAACATTGTATGATTCCACTTAAATGACTTACCTGGAGTAGTCAAATTCATGGATACAGATAGTAAAATGATAGTTTCCAGAGGCTGAAGGCTGGGGGAATAGGAAGTTATTGTATAATGAATATATAGTTTCAGTTTGGAAAGATAACAGGTTCTAGAATGAATGGTGGTGATGTGAATGTACCTAACAGCACTGAACTGTACACCTAAAATGGTTATAATTCTTTAAAAGTCTCCTATAATTTAGATGCCCCAAAGACAATCTTATTACCAAAAAAAAAGAAAGAAAGAAAAGACAGTAGTACTCTCAATGACTATCAGATTCTACTCCCTGTGTTTCATTTTTCACCTTTTATATTTTCCAGTATCTCTAAGACTCTTGGGGTACGCCCTCAATAGGTCAGTCCTTTTAATTCTTTTATCTATGAGTTCTTAATGACAGAAATACAATTTCATTGCTCTTTATATGACCACACAGTAGACACATCCAAGTCTGAATGAATGAACAAACGATCTAAAGGTAAAACATATAAATGAGTTGTGATTTGGAAAAGATGGAAGTACCAGTATTACAAATATACACTCAAGTTCTGAAAACTCATGACATAACTCTGAATTGCACAGGTTGCTCAAATTACAACAGTTTTAACTGAAATATGATTTTCAAGACTGTACATAAGCAATATACTGTAATCAGTTAAGTTGTTTCTCTTGGGGATATAGGTTAACAATTCTGAAACATTTATAATGGGATTAAGCAAATAAGTAAATGGATAATGGATGGTGAGAATCACTGTTGGAGTGAGAGGTTACAGAAAAGCAAGGGGATGGGTCTAGAATGATCCATGTGGTAACAGATTAGGGCCAGAGAAATCAATATGAAAACATGTTTAGCTTAAAATAGATACTGATGAATAGATGTGGGGATAATTATAGAGATGTGAATACACTAGCTCTGTTTACTGAAAAGGTGTAGAATCAATGACATCACAGTAGCACTGAGCCCACCAGTGCTCAGATACTGATTTCTGACACCATTCTCCAAAAACAGGAATAAAGTATCCTTGGAGAAATGGCTGATTCTTGGACTGAAATAGGAACATATAAAATTAGTCAGTAGCATTTTGTAGTACCAGGCACATACAAATACGGGGGTATGCCTAGGGACATAGGGACCAACTCAAAGAGCTGCTGCTGCTGCTGCTAAGTCAGTTCAGTCGTGTCCGACTCTATGTGACCCCATAGACTGCAGCCACCAGGCTCCCCCATCCCTGGGATTCTCCAGGCAAGAACACTGGAGTGGGTTGCCATTTCCTTCTCCAATGCATGAAAGTGAAAAGTGAAAGTGAAGTCGCTCAGTCGTGTCTGACTCTTAGCGACCCCATGGACCGCAACCTACTAGGCTCCTCCATCCATGGGATTTTCCAGGCAAAGTACTGGAGTGGGTTGCCATTGCCTTCTCCACTCAAAGAGCTACCAATGGCCAAAGCTGGAACAATCTATGTAACAAAAGAAATAATGGACTACTAGATTATAACCCAAATCATAAATATATATCTATGAATACATACATACATATGTACATAAATAGAAGAAGAGATAAACCTCTTGCAAGTTCAGTTCAGTTCAGTTCAGTCACTCAGTCGTGTCGGACTCTTTGCGACCCCATGAATCGCAGCACACCAGGCCTCCCTGTCCATCACTAACTCCCAGAGTTCACTCAGACTCACGTCCATCGAGTCAGCGATGCCATCCAGCCATCTCATCCTCTATCGTCCCCTTCTCCTCCTGCCCCCAATCCCTCCCAGCATCAGAGTCTTTTCCAATGAGTCAACTCTTCGCATGAGGTGGCCAAAGTACTGGAGTTTCAGCTTGAGCATCATTCCTTCCAAAGAAATCCCAGGGCTGATCTCCTTCAGAATGGACTGGTTGGATCTCCTTGCAGTCCAAGGGACTCTCAAGAGTCTTCTCCAACACCACAGTTCAAAAGCATCAATTCTTCGGCACTCAACCTTCTTCTTACAAAGAAGAATTCTAAAAAAATTATGTAGATACTCCTCTAGGAGATGTAGCACAAATCCTCAACACTTAAATGTATACTATGTTTAGTAAAACTTGTTTCCAAAGAGTAACATTATGGAAAGTGGAGGGGGAGAGTTAGTGTAACTTTGCAGTGGAGAAATGTAGCTAACATTATCTTAGATGATTAAGGTTTATATCATCAGGTATGTCATTTTGATGGCACTTTTCCTCAATGTGATGTGATAAGAAAGACACTTTATCTCTTTACTCTTCTTCCCCAAAATCTGTAAGTCCAGTTTAAGCATGAGAGAAACATTAAACAAATCTGAGTTGAGGTCCCTATGTATCCTACAAAGTACCTGACTGATTTTCCTCAAAACTGTTAAGGTCATCAAAAACAAAAACACTAGCCCAGTAAACCTAACCAGGGTGACAGCCTGATAAAATGTAAGATTTAAATAGGATCCAGTGTCTTATAATACTAAAAATGTCCAGGATATAATTTTAAAAATCAATCGTATAAAAACCAGAAAATCACAACTTTAATGAACAAAACTGATTAACAGATGCCACTCAGATATTGTAGTTACCTGATAAGGATTTTAAAGAAGCCATTATTAAATGCTTCAAGAAGCAGTTATGAACACTCTTGAAACAAATGAATAATAGAACATCTCAGAAAAGAAACAGAACAATGAATCAAATAGAAATGATAACATTGAAAAAATAAAATAACTTTAAATTAAAAACTCACTGGCTGGGTTCAATTGCTGAATGAAGATGGCAGGAAAGAATCAATGAACTTGAACACATACAAATAGCACTGAACCAATCTGAACAAAAAGAAAACACACTGAAAAACATGAGCAAAACCACGCCTGTGACAATAATAAAAGATCTAAAATTCACGTCATCCAGGTCCCATAAAGAAAGGAGCAGGAGTGTGGAGCAGAAAAAATATTCAAGGAAATAAAAGCTGAAAAATTCCAAAATCTGGCAAAATGCATATTATAGGGCTCACATGATTTTATATTATATTTTTGTACCTGCCTATGAGTCTATAATTATTTCAAATAAAAAGAACAAAAAGGAAAAAATGACATTTAACCACCTCAATCCTCTTCTGTTTGGGGTTACCTCAGGGATATAAAGCTATAAAAGAGAAGCTATAATTTAACTCTTTAATATGTTTGAAGCTAATTATATTATAATTTGATGCCCATAAAAATTCTAAGAAGTGATGATAATTATAATAATAATCACCTAATGTTTTAGGACTTGCTATGTGCCAGGAGTTGTACTAAGTGCTTGACAGACTTTATCACAATGAATTATCAAAACAATCTTATGACCTAGGTACTACAATTATCTCCACTGTACAGATATGAAAACTGCTGACAAGTGGAATTTATTAGTTTGACCCAGGTCATATAATATACAAGTTTCACAATAGGGACAAGAACTCAGATTAAAAAAAAAAAAAAAACTTGGAAGTTTCAAAAAAGCAAAAATTTAAATTAAATCTATGATTAAGTGATAAGTAGGTCATATTACCAAAGTATAAATTATAGAATATTTAAGAGGAAATGAGATTTAATTCCTATAATACTTTTACACTGTTAAGCTACATTTGGAAGTTTTCTTAAAAAGCTTCAGCCTAGCTGTTTCCATATACTAAGTCAATGAATTAAGTTAATATCTATCCCAGTAGTAGTACCAAGAAGTTTTAATATCGGTAGAGACATTTTACCATAACTAAACTAGCAGCATCATTCAGGCTCACTAAAGGCAGCACAGTATGATGAGAATAGTGCAAGCAATGAGATCAGGTCTCACTAGTTAAATGATACTGGAAAATTACAATGAATATATCTCATATTTCTCATCTGAAAAACTGAGATAATCACTTTTACCCAAACTCTACTGGGGACTTAATGCTGGAATGTTCTGCAAACAAGATATAGTAAAAGTATGTAAGTTTAATGCTTGACCACATGGACATCACCAGATGGTCAACACCGAAATCAGATTGATTATATTCTTTGCAGCCAAAGATGGAGAAGCTCTATACAGCCAGCAAAAACAAGACCGGGGGCTGACTGTGGCTCAGATCATGAACTCCTTATTGCCAAATTCAGACTTAAATAAGAAAGTAGGGAAAACCACTAGACCATTCAGGTATGACCTAAGTCAAATTCCTTATGATTATACAGTGGAAGTGAGAAATAGATTTAAGGGATTAGATCTGATAGATAGAGTGCCTGATGAACTATGGACGGAGGTTTGTGACATTGAACAGGAGGCAGGGATCATGACCATCCCCAAGGGAAAAAAAATGCAAAAGGACAAAATGGCTGTCTGGGGGGGGGGGGGGGGTGGCCTACAAATAGCTGAGAAAAGAAGAGAAGTGAAAGGCAAAGGAGAAAAGGAGAGATACATCCATCAGAATGCAGAGTTCCAAAGAATAGCCAGGAAAGATAAGAAAGCCTTCCTCAGTGATCAATGCAAGGAAATAGAGGAATAGTCGTGTCTGACTCTTTGACCCCATGGACTGCAGCATGCCAGGCTTCCCTGTACTTCAGCATCACCTGGAGATTGCTCAAACTCATGTCCATCGAGACGGTGATGCCATTCAACCATCTTATCCTCTGTTATCCCCTTCTCCTCTCTTCAGTCTTTCCCAACCTCAGGGTCTTTTCTAATGAGTCAGCTCTTCGCATCAAGTGGCCAAAGTATTGGAGTTTTAGCTTCAGCATCAGTCCTTCTAATAAATATTCAGCACTGATTACCTTTAGGATGGACTGTTTGGATCTCCTTGCAGTCCAAGGGACTCTCAAGAGTCTTCTCCAAAACCACAGTTCAAAAACATCAATTCTTCAGCATTCAGCTTTCTTTATGGTACAACTCTCACATCTATACATGACTACTGGAAAAACCATAGCTTTGACTAGACAGACTTTTGTCAGCAAAGTAATGTCTCTGCTTTTTAATATGCTGTCTAGGTTTGTCATAGCTTTCTTCCAAGGAGCAAGCGTCTTTTAATTTCAAGGCCACAGTCACCATCTGCCATGATTTTGGAGCCCAAGAAAATAAAGTCTCTCACTGTTTCCATTGTTTCCCCATTTTTTGGCAAGAAGTGATGGGACTGCATGTCATGATCTTCATTTTTTGAATGTCAAGTTTTAAGCCAACTTTTTCACTCTCCTCTTTCACCTACACCAAGAAACTTTAGTTTCTCTTCACTTTATTCCATAAGGGTGGTGTCATCTGCATATCTGAGGTTATTGATATTTCTTCTGGCAATCTTGATTTCAGCTTCTGCTTCATACAGTCCAGCATTTTGCATGATGTACTCTGCATATAAGGTAAATAAGCAGAGGGACAATATAGAGCCTTGATGTACTCCTTTCACTATTTGGAACCAGTCTCTTGTTCCATGTCCAGTTCTAACTGTTGCTTCTTGACCTGCATACTGGTTTCTCAGGAGGCAGATAAAGTGGTCTGGTATTCCCATCGCTTTAAGAATTTTCCACAGTTTGCTGTGATCCACACAGACAAAGGTTTTAGAATACTCAGTGAAGCAGAAGTAGATGTTTTTCTGAAATTTCTTGCTTTTTCTATGATCTAATGGATGTTGGCAATTTGATCTCTGCTTCCTCTGCTTTTTCTAAATCAAGCTTTGATATCTGGAAATTCAGGGCTCACATAATGTTGAAGCCTTGCTTGGAGAGTTTTGAGCATTACTTTGCTAGCATTTGAGATGAGTGCAGCTGTGTAGTAGTTTGAGCATTCTTTGGCATTGCCTTTCTTTGGGATTGGAATGAAAACTGACATTTTTTCCAGTCCTGTGGCCACTGCTGAGTTTTCCAAATTAGCTGGCATATTGAGTGCAGCACTTTCACAACATCATCATTTAGGATTTGAAATACATCAGCTGGAATTCCATCACCTCCACTAGCTTTGTTCGTAGTGATGCTTCCTAAGGCCCACTTGACTTCACACTCCAAGATGTCTAGCTCTAGGTGAGGCATCACACCATCATGGTTATCTGGGTCATGACGATCTTTTTTGTACAGTTGTTCTTTATATTGTTGCCACCTCTTCTTATATCTTCTGCTTCTGTTAGGTCCATACTGGTCCTTTCCTTTATTGTGACCTTCTTTGAATGAAATGCTCCCTTGGTGTCTCTAATTTTCTTGAAGAGATCATTAGTCTTTCCCATTCTATTGCTTTCCTCTATTTCCTTGCATTGATCACTGAGGAAGGCTTTCTTTTCTTTCCTGGCTATTCTTTGGAACTCTGCATTCAGATGGGTATATCTTTCCTTTTCTCCTTTGCCTTTCACTTCTCTTCATTTCTCAGCTATTTGTAAGGCTTCCTCAGACAACCATTTTGCCCTTTTGCATTTCTTTTTCTTGGGGATGGTCTTGATCACTGCCTCCTGTACAATGTCATGAACCTCTGTCCATAGTTCTTCAGGCACTCTGTATATCAGATCTAATCCCTTGAATCTATTTGTCATTCCACTGTAAAACTGTAAGGGGTTTGGTTTAGGTCATACCTGAATGGTATAGTGATTTTCCCTACTTTCTTCAATTTAAGTCTGAATTTTGCAATAAGGAGTTCATCATCTGAGCCATTGTCAGCTCCTGGTCTTGTTTTTGCTGACTGTATAGAACTTCTCCATCTTTGCTGCAAAAAATTTATTCAATCTGATTTTGGTATTGACCATCTGGTGATGTCCATGCTTAGATTCGTCTCGTGTTGTTGAAAGAGGTTGTTTGCTATGACCAGTGCATTCTCCTGGCAAAACCCTGCCTCATTCTGTTCTCAAAGGCCAAACTTGCCTATTACTCCAGGTATCTCTTGACCTCCTGCCTTTGCTTTCTTATTCACTATGATGAAAAGAACATCTTTTTTGTGTGTGTGTGTGTGTTAATTTTGGAGCATCTTGTAGATCTTCATAGAATTGTTCAACATCAGCTTCTCTGGCATTAGTGGTTGGGGCATAGACTTGGATTACTGGAATATTGAATATTTTGCCTTGGAAGTGAACAGAGACAATTCTGTCATTTTTGAGATTGCACCCAAGTACTGCATTTCAGACTCTTTTGTTTACTATGAGAGCAATTCCACTTCTTCAAACTGATTCTTGCCCACAGTAGTAGATATAATGGTCATCTGAATTAAATTCATCCATTCCAGTCCGTTTTAGTTCACGGATTCCTAAAATGTCCATGTTCTCTCTTGCCTTGTCCTGTTTGACCACTTCCAGTTTACCTTGATTTGTGGAATATTCTTAAAGAGATGGGAATACCAGACCACCTGACCTGTCTCCTGAGAAAACTGTATACAGGTCAAGAAGCAACAGTTATAACTGGACATGGAACAACACGCTGGTTCCAAATTGCAAAAGGAGTACATCAAAGCTATATTTTGTCACCCTGCTTATTTACCTTATATGAAGAGTACATCATGATAAATGCTGGACTGGATAGAGCACAAGCTGAAATCAGGATTGCTGGGAGAAATGTCAATAACCTCAGATATGCAGATGACATCATACTTATGGCAGAAAGCAAAGAAGAACTAAAGAACCTCTTGATGAAAGTGAAAGAGGAGAGTGAAAAAGTTGGCTTAAAGCTCAACATTCAGAAAACTAAGATCATGGCATCTGGTCCCATCACTTCATGGCAAATATATGGGGAAACAGTGGAAACAGTGGCTGACTTTATTTTTGGGGGCTCCAAAATCACTGCAGATGGTGACTGCAGCCATGAAATTAAAAGACTCTTGCTCCTTGGAAGAAAAATTGTGACCAACCTAGACAGCATATTAAAAAGCAAAGACATTACTTTGACAACCAAGGTCCATCTAGTCAAAGCTATGGTTTTTCCAGTAGTCATGTATGGATGGACTATACATCGAATAATTGGTGTTTTTGAACTGTGGTATTGGAGAAGACTCTTGAGAGTCCCTTGGACGGCAAGGAGATCCAACCAGTCCATCCTAAAGGAAATCAGTCCTGAATATTCATTGTAAGGACTTATGTTGAAGCTGAAACCCCAGTTCTTTGGCCACCTGATGCAAAGTACTGACTCATTTGAAAAGACCCTGATGTTGGGAAAGATTGAATGTGGGAGGAGAAGGGGACGACAGAGGATGAGATGATTTGATGGCATCACCAACTCAATGGACATGAGTTTGAGTAAATTCCAGGAGTTGTTGATGGACAGGGAAGCCTGCCGTGCTACAGTCCATGGCATCACAAATAGTCGGACACGACTGAGCAACTGAACTGACTGATGAACCTAACATTCTAGGTTCCTATGTAATATTGTTCTTTACAGCACTGGACTTTACTTTCACCACCAGACATATCCACACTGGACGTTGTTTCCATTTTGGTCAGCCTCTTCATTCCTTCTGGAGTATTTCTCACTTTTCTCCAATAGAATAGTGGGTACCTACTGATATGGGGAGTTCATCTTTCAGTGTCATATCTTTTTGCCATTTTATACTGTTCATGGCATTCTCAAGGCAACAATGCTGAAGTGGTTTGCCATTCCCTTCTTCAATAGACCACGTTTTGTCAGAACTCTCCACCATGACCCATCCATCCTGAGTGGCCCTACATGGCCTGGCTCATAGTTCCAGTGAGTTAAACAGGCTGTGATCCATGTGATCAGTTTGTTTAGTTTCCTGTGGTTGTGGTTTTCATTCTGTCTGCCCTCTTGATGGATGCAATAACAGGTTTGTGGAAGCTCCTGATGGGAAGGACTGGCTGTGGGAAAAAAACGGGTCTTGCCAGAGCAAGACAGGTAGGCAGGGCCCTGCTCAGTAAATTTTTAATCCAATTTTCTGCTGATAGGTGGGGCTGTGTTCACTCCCTGTAGTTTGGCTGAGTCCAAACTATGGTAGGAGTAATGACTGGTAATGGCGACCTCCTTCTAAAGCCCTTATGCCAGCATGCTGTGGCTCCCAGGACTGTTGTAGTCAGTGTCCATGACCCCATCGCAGGCCATTTTCAACCCACGCCTCCGCCTGAGACTCCTGGACACTCATAGGCAAGTCTGGCTCAGTCTTCTGTGGGATCACTGCTCCTTTCTCCTGGATCCTGGTGTGCACAAGGTTTTGTTGTGCTCTCCAAGAATCTGTTTCCCCAGTCCTGTGGAGTTTCTGTAATCAAATACCACTGGCCTTCAAAGTCAAATTCCTATGGGGGTTCTCAGTCCCTTTGCTTGATCCCCAGGTTGGGAAATCTGTTGTGGGCCTTAGAATTTTTACAACAGTGTGAGAACTTCTTCAGTATAATTGTTCTCCAGTTTGTGGGTTGTCTGCTGGGTGGCTCTATGGTGGAGCTAATGGTGACCTCTTCCAAGAGGGCTTCTGGCACACACTGTGCCTCCCAGGTCTGCTGCAGCCAGAGCCCCTGTCCCCACGGCAGGTCACTGCTGACCCATGCCTCCACAGGAGACAGTCATACACTCAAAGGCAGGTCTGACTCTATTTCTTGTGGAGGTCACTGCTCCATTCCCTGGTTCCTGGCGCACACAGATTTGTTTGCACCCTCCAAGCATCTCTAGCAGGTCTGAGATTTGATTTTAAATGCAATTGCACCCCTTCTACCATTTTGTTGGGGCTTCTTCTTGCCCTTGGACATGGGGTATCTTTTTGTTGGTGGGATCTAACATTCTCCTGTCAATGGTTTATCAGCAACTAGCTATGATTTTGGTGCTCATGAAGGAGAAGATTTGTTAAAGAGTCCATTAGTTCCCCATTGTGTATTCTTGGCATCCTTCTCAATCGTTTGACCATAGAGTGGTCAAAGGAAGACAGTGGTATAGGAGGACACTGAGGACTCAGTTCTCCTCATTAACACATCAAAACTACAACTATCTTTAGAATAACTCTCACTGAATTTGACCTGGGGTACTAGCAGGACAGCTCTTTTACAGGCAAGACTGTAAAGAAAGTTTCACACAGAGTGGGGTAAGAAGGAATGTGAAGCAATCTGGTTTGGATCTGCATCCTTAGTGGGGAGCACAGAAGAGGAAAGAGATATCACAAACATGAAAATCTTCCCTGGGGAGCAAGGGGTTTGGGCCACATACTAGGCATGCCAATCCTGTGGCCCAACACTGGGAAAATGAGCTCCCTGGCTGGTATGGAAAGCAGTGGGATTTCCCAAATGGCTATAAGAAACTGAGCTTCTGCTCTTTGCTTTTTAAGAGGCAAGTGCACAGATTTCCTTACTTCCAGTCATGGTATGGAGGCAGCAGATTGAAAATTGCTTGGGGTTCTGACAGACTTGCCAGAACAACCCCAGCATATCCCTCAGACCACACTGGGATTCTGTTTCAGCTCCTCTTGTTACAGTGCTTTCTCACTAAGATGAAGGATGCTGTCCCAGTGAGAATGCACACACTTGGAGGGAAGAAATTCAGCTTGGACCCTATCCCTGCCTCTGACTAGGGTGGAGACAGCCATTGCCAGAGCAGACATCAGTGCACACACTAGCGAGGAAGCAAAATGAGATTCAGGGCAGGGAACACTATCACTAGAGCTTGCATACATACACAAATTTGGAAGACTGTGAGGCCAGCTCAATAGTGTGGCATCAAGCTCTCCAGTCCCACCTTAGCCTCTTAACAAGGCACACCCGAGGGGTAAAATGGGGAACCAGCACAGAAGTGCAGCCCCAAGCCACCAGGCCCTGAACATGAGCCAAACCAAGTCAGAGACTGCCATCACTACATGGAAACTCAATTCCATTAAGAATCCTATCCTGTCCTTTAGGCTTCAACTCTGTCCCAATAGAGTGGTAATGTCCATTGATCATAGAAGCCCCAGCTTTCATCAGGTTCTGGTTTTACCCTTGCAACTGGAGACATATCTCCCACCAAAGTGCTGGCTACCAGCATACCATGGAAAATATATGGTCTGTGCTCACTTCACTTTCAGCTCTCCCATCAAAGACTGTTTAGATATGCTACCACACAAGGATACCCTACAGATTGGGATAGGTAACTGTCTCACCTAATTTCATTCATACAGAGAAAATTAAGCAAAACTAGAAGACAGAGGAATATGTTTCAAATGAAAGAATAATAAAAACTCCTGAAAAAAAGTCCTAATGAAACAGAGATAAACAATTCACCTGATAAAGAATTCAAAGCAATAGTAATAAGAATACTAATTGAACTTGGAAAAAGAAGAGATGAACACAGTGAAAATTTTAATAAAGTACTAGAAAACATTTTTTAAAAACATGGATTGGAAGAATTAATGTTGTTAAAATGTCCATACTACCCAAAGCAATCTATCAATTTACTGAAATCCCAATCAAAATACTGATTGACATTTTTCACAGAACTAGAACAAATAACGCTAAAATTTATATGGAACCACAAAAGACCCTGAATTGCCAAAGGAATCTTGAGGAAACAGAACAAAGCTGGAGGTATCACTCCCTGATTTCAGATTATACCACAAAGGTACAGTAATCAAGACATCATGGTGCTGGCACAGAAACAGATATATAGATCAATAGAACAGAATAGAGAAGCCAGAAATAAGCCCATGCACATAGGCCAAGAAATCTATGACAAAGAAACAAGAATATACAACGGGTAAATGACAGTCTCTCAATAAGCGGTTTTGGGGAAACTTACATCTACATATAAAGGAATGATATTAGAACATTTTCTCACACAATATACAAAAATAAACTCAAAATGGATGTAAGACTTAAAATATAAAACCAGAAGCCATAAAATTCCTAGAATAAAACATAGGCAGCACCTTATTGGGCATAGATTCTAGCAATATTTTTTGACCTGTTCCCTAGGCAAGAGAAGCAAAAGCAAAAATAAACGATGGAACCTAATTCAACTGAAAAGCTTTTGCATAGCAATGGAAAGCATCAACAAAACTAAATAACAATCTACTGAATAAGAGAAGATATTTTCCAATGATATGTCTAATAAGGGGTTAATAGCCAAAATACATGAAGAGGTTATGCAACTTGATATCAAAAACAAACAAACAATACAATTAAAAAGTGAGCAGAGACCTAAATGGACATTTTTCCAAAGAAGAGGTACAGATTACTAAAAGGAACAAGAAAGACTGCTCGACATCACTAATAACCAGAAAAATGTAAATCAAAACCACAATGAGAGATCACCTCATACCTGTCAGAATGATTACCATCAAAAAGACAAGTAACAAATATTCACAAGAATGCGAAGTAAAAGGAACCCTTAATATGCTGTTGGTAGAAATGTAAATTGGTACAGTCACTGTGGAAAACAGTATGGAGGTTTCACAAAAAAAAAAAAAATTAGAAATAAAATTAGCATATGAAGCAGCAATTTTATTCCTAGATATATATTTAAAAACACCACTAATTAGAAAAGATATATGCATCCCTATGTTCATAGCAGCAGTGTTCATAGTAGCCAAAATACAGAAGCAACCTAAGTGTCTGTATCAGTAGACAAATGGAGAGAGAGGGTGTGGAGAAAAGGGAACCCCCATAAACTGTTTGTGGGAATGTAAATTGGTGCAGCCAGTATAAAGAACAGTATGGAGGTTCCCTAAAACCTAAAAATAAAGTTTCCATAGATTTAGGAATCTCTCTCCTGAGCATATATGTGGAAAAGATGAAAACACTAATTCTAATTAAATTTAAAAGCTTTTGCACAATGAAGGCAATTATAAGCAAGGTGAAAAGACAGCCCTCAGAATGGGAGAAAATAATAGCAAAGGAAACAACTGACAAAGAATTAATCTCCAAAATATACAAGCAGCTCATGCAGCTCAATACCAGAAAAATCAATAACTCGATCAGTAAGTGGGCAAAAGACTAAGACATTTCTCCAAAAAAGATATACAGATGGCTAATAAACACATGAAAAGATGCTCAACATCACTCATTATTAGAAAAATGAAAAACAAAACCACAATGAGGTATCATCTCGTGCCTGTCAGAATGGCCATCATCAAAAAGTCTACAAACAATAAATGCTGGATGGGGTGTGGAGAAAAAGGAACCCTCTTATACTGTTGATCAGAATGCAAACTGGTACAGCCACTGTGGAGAAGAGTGTGGAGATTCCTTGAAAACCTGAGAATAGAACTGCCATATGACCCAGCAATCCCACTGCTGGGCATACACCCGAGGAAACTAGAATTGAAAGAGACACGTACTCCAGTGTTCATTGCAGCACTACTTACAATAGCTAGGACATGGAAGTAACCTAGATGTCCATCTGCAGATGAATGGATAGGAAGTTGTGATACATATACACAGTGAAATACTACTCAGCTATTAAAAGGAATGCATTTGAGTCAGTTGTAATGAGGTGGATGAAACTGGAGGCTGTTATACAGAGTGAAGTTAAGTCAGAAAAGGAAAGACAAATACTGTATATTAAAGCATATATATGGAATTTAGGATGATGGTAATGATGATATGATTGATATGCATATCAATAACCTCAGATATACAGATGAACAACACCCTTATGGCAGAAAGTGAAGAACTAAAAAGCCTCCTGAAGAAAGAGGAGAGTGAAAAAGTTGGTTTAAACCTGAACATTCAGAAAACTAAGATCATGGCATCCGGTCCCATCACTTCATGGCAAATAGATGGGGAAACAATGGAAACAGAGGGAGACTTTATTTTGGGGGGCTCCAAAATCACTACAGATGGTGATTGCAGCTATGAAATTAAAAGACACTTGCCCCTTGGAAGAAAAGCTATGACCAACCTAGACAGCATTTTAGAAAGCAGAGACATTACTTTACCAACAAAGGTCCATCTAGTCAAAGCTATGGTTTTTCCAGCAGTCATGTATGGGTGTGAAAGTTGGACTATAAAGAAAGCTAAGCGCCGAAGATTGATGCCTTTGAACTGTGGTGTTGGAGAAGACTCTTGAGAGTCCCTTGGACTGCAAGGAGATCTAACCAGTTTATCCTAAAGGAAATCAATTCATTGGAAGGACTGATGCTGAAGCTGAAGCTTCAGTACTATGGCCAGCTGATGCAAAGAACCAACTCATTGGAAAAGACCCTGATGCTGGGAAAGATTAAAGAATGGAGGAGAAGGGGACAACAGAGGATGAGATGGTTGGATGGCATCACGGTTTCAAAGGACATGAGTTTGAGTAGGCTCCGGTAGTTGGTGATGGAGAGGGAAGTCTGACGTGCTGCAGTCCATGGGGTCGCAAAGTGTTGGACACGACTGAGCCATTGAAGTGAACTGAATGAGAATCCTACATGCAGGGCAGCAAAGGAGACACAGAAGTAAAGAATAGACTTTTGGACTCAGTGGGAGAAGGCGAGGGTGGGATGATTTGAGAGAACAGCATTGAAACATTACCATATGTAAAATAGATGACCAGTGCAAGTTTGATGCATGAAGCAGGGCACCCAAAGCCAGTGCTCTAGGACAGCCCAGAGGTATAGAGTGGGGAGGGTGGTGGGAGGGGTTTCAGGATGGGGGACACATGTATACCCGTGGCTGATTCATGTCGATGTATGGCAAAAACCATTACAGTACTTTAAAGTAATTATCCTCCAATTAAAATAAATAAATTAAAAATAATAAAATTTAAAAATGAAGGATAAAAACTATATAATCATCTTAATAGATGCAGAAAAAGCATTTGACAAAATACATCTTTTATTATTAAAAACTCTCAGCATATCAGACATAAAAGGAATCTTTCCTCAACATAATAAAGGCCACATAAAACAAGCCCAAAGTTGACATCATAGTCAAAGGTGAAAAATTGAAAGCTTTTCCTTTAAGATCAGGTACAATAGTATAGAGCCCACTTTTACCACCCTTATGCAGAAAAGTACTGGAAGTTAGAGCCAAAACAATAAAACAAGAGAAAGAATTAAAAGGAAGAAGTGAAATTATTTCTGTTTGCAGAAGACATAATCTTTATATATATATATATATACACACACACACATATACACATATATATAATGCATGTTATTTATAGAAGAAAAAAAAGAAGCCATCAAAAAGAACTGTTAGAACTAATGCTTACTCCTTGGAAGGAAAGTTATGACTAACCTAGATAGTATATTGAAAACCAGAGACATTACTTTGCCAACAAAGGTCCATCTAGTCAAGGCTATGGTTTTTCCAGTGGTCATGTATGGATGGGAGAGTTGGACTGTGAAGAAAGCTGAGTGCCGGAGAATTGATGCTTTTGAACTGTGGTGTTGGAGAAGACTCTTGCGAGTCCGTTGGACTGCAAGGAGATCCAACCAGTCCATCCTAAAGGAGACCAGTCCTGGGTGTTCACTGGAAGGACTGATGCTGAGGCTGAAACTCCAGTACTTTGGCCACCTCATGTGAAGAGTTGACTCATTGGAAAAGATCCTGATGCTAGGAGGGATTGGGGGCAGGAGGAAAAGGGGACAACAGAGGATGAGATGGCTGGATGGCATCACCGACTCGATGGACGTGAGTCTGAGTGAACTCCGGGAGTTGGTGATGGACATGGAGGCCTGGTGTGCTGTGATTCATGGGGTCGCAAAGAGTCAGACACGACTGAGGGACTAAACTGAACTGAGAACTAATGACTGCATTCAGTAAAGTTGCAGAACACAAAATCACCATACAAACCATAGGCATACTTCTATATAATAAAATCTGAAAGAGAAGTAAATGAAAAAAATCCCATTTTCAATAGCATTAAAAACAATAAAATGCTCAGGAATAAATTTATTCAAGACAGTGAGAAATCTGTACAATAAAAACTATAACATTGATGATAAAAATTGAAGAAGACACAAATAAAGGGAAAGATAATCTGAGTTCATAGAATAAGTTAATATTTTTATAATGCTCACACTATCCATGGCCATCTACATTTTCAATGCAATCCCTATCAAAATTCCAAAGGCATTTTTTCCAAGAAATAGAAAAAACAAAGATAAAATTTGTATGCAACCACAGAAGACCTCAAACATCCAAAGCAATGCTGAGAAAGAAAACTGGAGGCATCACACTTCCTGATTTCAAATTATGTTATAAAGCTACATGACTGTATAAACTACATAACTGATCAAAACTGCATAATACTGGCAAAAAAACAGCTTTAGAGACCAATGACGAAGAACTGAGATCCCAGATGTAAACCCATGAATATAGAGTCAGGATATTTAGAGATAAGAGATAAATTAGGAGGCTGGGATTAATATATACACACTACTATATATGAAATAGAGAATCAACAAGGATCTACTGTATAGCACAAGGAACCCACTCAGTATTCTATAAAACCATATATGGGAAAAGAATCTAATAAAGAATATATATATATATATGTATATGCAAAAAACAGAATCACTTTGCTGTACATCTGAAACTAATACAATATTGTAAATCAAATATACTTCAATATAAAATAAAAATTTAATTTAATTTAAAAACTGTATTTGGAAAGGGAGCAAGTAACACAAAAAAAGAATAGTCTCTTCAATTAATGCTGAGGGAAAATCTGGATATTTACATGCAAAAAATGAAACTGGCCCCTATTTACACCACTCACAGAAATTAACTCAAAATAGATGAAATGCTAAAATATAATAGTTGAAACCATACAACTCCTTTAAAAAGTCATGAAAAAAAATTCTCCTTGACATTGTTTCACAATTATGTATTAGATATGACAACAAAAGTGCAAACAACTAAAGCAAAAATCAAGTGGAACTACATCAAACTAAAAATCTTCTGTACAGAGAAAGAAACAATCAAACCAGGGGAAAAAGCAAAGTATAGAATGGGAAAAAATGTTTGCAAACCGTATATTGGATAAGGGGTTATGTTCAAAATATATAAATAACTCATACAACTCGATATAAAAAATGCAAATTATCTTATTTTAAAATGGACAGAGGAATTAAAGAAATATTTTTTCAAAGAAGACATAAAGATGGTCATATATATGGTCAATAGATACATGAAAAAGTGTTCAACATCACTAATCACCAAGGAAATGCAAATAAAAAATCACAATGGGATAACACCTCATACCTGTTACAGCAGCTATTATCAAAATGACAAGAGATCAATGTTGGCATGGACAGGGAGAAGAAGGAATTCTTGTGTACTATTGGTGTTACAGCCATTATGGGAAACAGTATGGCAGTTCCTCAAAAAATTAAAAATAGAACTACCATATGATTCAGCAATTCCACTTCTGAGTTTATACACACAGGAAAAAAAATCACGATCTCAAAGAGATATCTGTACCCCATGTTCACTGCAGCATTATTCGCAAAAACCAAGGCATGGATACATCCTAATTGTCCACTGGTGAAAATTGGATAAATATATATGTGGTGTATATATACAATGTAATATTATTTGAACATAAAAATGAAAGAAATTTTGCTATTTGCTACAACATAGATGAATTTGGTGGGTATTATGCTAAGTGAAACAAGCCAGATTTCAGAAAGACTAATACTGTATAGTACCACTTAGTTGTGGAATCTAAAACAAAAGCCAATTTCATAGAAACAGAGAAAAGAAAGATGATTGCCAGGGCCTTGGGTGAGGGGAAAATGGAACATTGTAGGTCAAAGGGTCAAAATTGTCAGTTGTATTAAGAATAAGTTCTGGGGAGCTAATGTACAGCATTGTGACTATAGTTAATAATATGGCAATGTACACTTGAAAGTTGATGATCTTAAGCATTCTCACAATACGCACACAAAAGTTCACTATTTTAACTATGTGGGGTAATAGGTGTGTAATTATCTTGATCTTGGTAATCACTCTATGTTTTACATGTATATCAAATCATCACATTATTTTATATTGGAGCATAGTTGATTAACAACATTGCGTTAGTTTCAGGTATACAGAAAAGATTTTCAGTTATACGTATACACTGTACATTTTAAATATATGCAATTATATTTGCTAACTATTCTTCAATAAAGTTAATGGAAACAAAATAAGCAGAAGTGATAAATGTTTGAGTAGAAATCAAGGAAGTTTTAAAAAAGAGAACAATATAGAAAATAAATGAAATAAATATCTGGTTCTTTGAAAAGACCAATAAAATCAATGAACCTCCAGCTAGACTAGTGAAGGAAAAAAGAGAGGACACAAATTACTAAGATTAAAAATGAATGAGGGGACATAACAATAGGTCACATGGATGGTAAAGAATAATAAGGGAATATTATGAATAACTCTATGCCCACAAATTTGATGGCCTAGAATAAATGGACCAATTTTTTGAAAGACACAAAAACTCACCCAAGAAGGAAGAGACAATCTGAATAGGCATATATCTATTAAAGAAATTAAATGAGGGGAAGGCGCCAAGATGGCGGAGGAGTAGGACGGGGAAAACACTTTCTCCCCCACAAATTCATCAAAAGAGCATTTAAACGTCGAGTAAATTCCACAAAACAACTTCTGAATGCCGGCAGAGGACATCAGGCACCCAGAAAAGCAACCCAACTCCTCGAAAGGAGGTAGGAAAAAATATTAAAGACAATAAAAGAGACAAAAGAGGGAGGGACGGAGTTCCGTCCCGGGAAGGGAGTCTTAAAAAGAGAGAAGTTTCCAAACACCAGGAAACCTTCTCACTGCCGAATCTGTGCCGAGCTTTGGAAGCACAGAGGACAACATAACAGGGAGAAAAATAAATAAACAATTAAAACTGCAGATTGCGAGCCCTACGGTAACTCCTCCAGCGGAGAAGCAGCGCAGACGCCTGCATCCGCCATTAGCAAGCGGGGGCTGGGCAGGGAGGCGCGGCGTGGGCTGCATCACTGAGAGTAAGAATCTGGCCCGAATACCCTGAGCGCTATCTGAGCGAAATAATTTGGGCTAGCAAACCAGACTGTGGGATATCTACCATGCGAAAAGCCAGCCCTAACCTAAGACACCGCCAGCCAGCGCAGACGGAACAAAGGACTAAACAGAGGTAGCCGGCTGCAAACCTTCCCCCTCCGGTGACAGGCAGCCAGAGCCGGAAGGGGGCAATCTCAGCCCCAGAGAGACATTATCTATAAAACTGGCTTCTTTGCTAACTAAAACTTATTGGGGGTCTGGACGGTCAACATCTGCCTGAGAAGGTGCGCCGGTTTTACACCCAGATAACCAAGTGGCGGGGAGGCGATAAGTCGCAGCATTGGCGCTCGCCAAACACCTCATCACCTGAGCTGCTCGGACCTGGGAAGAGCACAAAACGCAGCCCCAACTGAGTCTGCGCCTCTGAGGACTACCTGAGTGCCTGAACCTGAGCGGCTTGGACCTGGGAGGTGCATGCAACCCAGGGCCAGCCTCGGATTGTTCCTGGCGGAACAACCTAGAGCCTGAGCAGTGTGGGCAGGGAGGCTACACGCGCCGTGAGCGGGGCAGACCCAGTGTGGCTGAGGCAGTGCGAGCGCACGCCAGTGTCATTTGTTTGCAGCATCACCCTCCCTCCCTCCCCATAGCGCGACTGAACAAAGAGAAGAAATACAGCTCCACCCACCAGAACACCGACACAAGCTTCCCTAACCAGGAAACCTTGACAAGCCACCTCTACATACCCACACACAGCGAGGAAACGCCACAGTAAAGAGAACTCCACAAACTGCCAGAATACAGAAAGGACTCCCAAACTCAGCAATTTAAACAAGATGAAGAGACAGAGGAATACCCAGCAGATAAAGGAACAGGATAAATGCCCACCAAACCAAACAAAAGAGGAAGAGATAGGGAATCTACCTGATAAAGAATTCCAAATAATGATAGTGAAATTGATCCAAAATCTTGAAATTAAAATGGAATCACAGATAAATAGCCTGGAGACAAGGATTGAGAAGATGCAAGAAAGGTTTAACAAGGACCTAGAAGAAATAAAAAAGAGTCAATATATAATGAATAATGCAATAAATGAAATTAAAAACACTCTGGAGCCAACAAATAGTAGAATAACAGAGGCAGAAGATAGGATTAGTGAATTAGAAGATAGAATGGTAGAAATAAATGAATCAGAGAGGATAAAAGAAAAAACGAATTAAAAGAAATGAGGACAATCTCAGAGACCTCCAGGACAATATTAAACGCTACAACATTGAATCATAGGGGTTCCAGAAGAAGAAGACAAAAAGAAAGACCATGAGAAAATACTTGAGGAGATAATAGTTGAAAACTTCCTAAAATGGGGAAGGAAATAATCACCCAAGTCCAAGAAACCCAGAGAGTCCCAAACAGGATAAACCCAAGGAGAAACACCCAAGACACATATTAATCAAATTAACAAAGATCAAACACAAAGAACAAATATTAAAAGCAGCAAGGGAAAAACAACAAATAACACACAAGGGAATTCCCATAAGGATAACAGCTGATCTTTCAATAGAAACTCTTCAAGCCAGGAGGGAATGGCAAGACATACTTAAAATGATGAAAGAAAATAACCTACAGCCCAGATTATTGTACCCAGCAAGGATCTCATTCAAGTATGAAGGAGAAATCAAAAGCTTTTCAGACAAGCAAAAGCTGAGAGAATTCTGCACCACCAAACCAGCTCTCCAACAAATACTAAAGGATATTCTCTAGACAGGAAACACAAAAATGGTGTATAAACTCGAACCCAAAACAATAAAGTAAATGGCAACGGATCATACTTATTAGTAATTACCTTAAACGTAAATGGGTTGAATGCCCCAACCAAAAGACAAAGACTGGCTGAATGGATACAAAAACAAGACCCCTACATATGTTGTCTACAAGAGACCCACCTCAAAACAGGGGACACATACAGACTGAAAGTGAAGGGCTGGAAAAAGATTTTCCATGCAAATTGGGACCAAAAAGAAAGCAGGAGTCACAATACTCTAAGTATCAGATAAATTAGACTTTAAAACAAAGGCTGTGAAAAGAGACAAAGAAGGTCACTACATAATGATCAAAGGATCAATCCAAGAAGAAGATATAACAATTATAAATATATATCCACCCAACATGGGAGCACCGAGTATGTAAGACAAATCCTAACAAGTATGAAAGGAGAAATTAACAATAACACAATAATAGTGGGAGACTTTAATACCACTCACACTTATGGATAGATCAACTAAACAGAAAATTAAAAAAAAAAAAAACATGTATCTATAAAGCTCACTAAAGCAAAGCACAGTAAAATGAGGTATGGCAATAAAAGGCATTAAATTTATCAAAAAAATAAAAAATAAATAAAGTGCTGAAAAATTAAAGCTGTCAATTCTGTAATAGATATTCATTGAAAGTATCTTTTGAAATGGGGGTGAAAACACCTTCAGAGAAATGAAAGCTAAGGAAGCATGCACGAGCTATAAAAAAATGATAAAGTCCTTTATGAATGATGATAATATCAAAACAAAACTGGGAAATACAGGAAGGAGTAAAGAGCACTACGAACAGTCAATACATGGATAAACATTAGAAACTATTCTCTTTTCTTAATTTCTTCATGGTAAACTATCAACATTATATTGTGAAATTTTTCAGAAAAAAAAAAAAAAGAATATGGTATGACATAGTTCTGTCTTAGATATTATGCAAGTGGGATGAATACTGAAAATAACTAAAGTACCTCATGGTAAAAAAAAAAACATAAAAATAAAATAAAATAAAAATAAAGACAGAGATAAACTATTAAAAGCAACAAGGGGAAAATGGCAAATAATATACAAGGAACTCCCATTAGGCTGTCAGCTGATTTCTCAACAGAAACTCCACAAACCAGAAGGGAATGGCATGACATATTTAAAGTGATGAAGGGAAAAACCTACAATGAAGAATATTCTACCCAGCAAGACTCTCCTTCAGATTTGATGAAGAAATCAAAAGCTTACAGACAAGCAAAAGTCAGAATTCAGCACCACCAAACCAGCTTTATAACAAATGCTAAAGGAAGTTCTCTAGGCAGAAAACAAGAGAAGGAACCCAAAAACAATTAAGGAAACAGTAATAGGATCACACATGTTGAGGTACCTTAAGTGTAAATGGATTAAATGCACCAACCAAAAAGACAGACTGGCTGAGCTGATGAAAACATGTGCGTGTATGCACTTCCACTGACCACATCACTTTGCTTGACCCCCCAAATTGAATGTAATTATTTTATATTGTTAGGTTAATCATGTTCCCATTATGGCTTGCAATTGTAATCACCTTTTATTTTTTGTCTGGCTATTGATTGTGAAAACTGACAAACATCTTTTACTACTGTGATTATGTAACTATTACTTAATATCATTGTATCATGATTGGTCAACAGAAAAATTATAGAATTCTATATCACCGAATCTAGCATTTAATAGAAAAGCCTATAATCACTTTTTATTAAATCCATATGCACATCAGAATTATCTTGGAATTTTCTGAAAAATACAAATGCCCAGGTATTATTATTATTATTTTTTTGCCAGAGCTCCAGATATGTTTCTAATGAGTAACCATGTTTAAAAACAACTGGACTTATGAGGATATTTTACTTTTATCTAGTTTGTTTCACTTTTCTATTTCATATTCAGTGCTCCCATTTCATTTAGTTTATGTTTTCCTATTTCTCCATCTCTTTTTTTTAAATGTTCTTTCTCATGCCTTATCAAGCATAGTGGAAAAACTTTTGTATACATAAATATAAATAATATGTATAATATATGTATTTTAGGAAACTTATGAATTTTTGCCTACCTAAAAAATTTGACATTTTGATTCCACTTGTTTGACTTAGTATGAATAGAATGCTAGATTTCTAATAAAAAAAAAAAAAAGAAATTAAATGAATAATAAACAACCTTCCAAAACAGAAAGCACCAGGCGCAGATGAATTCACTGATGAAATCTACCAAACATTTAAGAAATTACATCAATTCGCTATAATCTCTTCCATAAGCAAGTGCAAAGGCAATACTTCCTAAATCATTCTATGTGATTAGCATTACCTTAAAACCAACACCAAAGACATTATAAGAAAAGAAAACTACACACCAATATCTCTCATGAACATAGAGGCAAAATCCTTCAACAAAATATTAGTCAATCGGGGACTTCACTGGCGGTCCAGTGGTTAAGAATCCACCTTGCAATGCAGGGGATGCAGGTTTGATTCCCAGTCGGGAAACTGAGATCCCACATGTGTGCATGTTCAGTCACTAAGCTGTGTCAGACTCTGTGATTCCATGGACTGTGGCTTGCCAGGCTCCTCTCTCCATGGGATTTTCCAAGCAAAAATACTGGAGTGGGTTGCAATTTCCTCCTCCAGGGGATCTTCCCAACCCAGGGACTGACCCAACCATGTTTCTGGCATCTCTTGCACTGGCAGGCGGATTCTTTACCACTGAGCTACCTGGAAAGCCCACATACCACAGAGCAACTAAGTCCATGTACTGCAACTACTGTGCCTACGCACTCCAGGGACTGGGAACCACAACTTAGAGAGTCCGTGTGCCACAAGGAAAGATCCACATGATGCAACAAAGATCCCGCGTGCCACAATTAAGACTCAGTGCAGCCGAATATATAAATAACATAAATATTAATATGTATTACCAAGTTGAACCCAACAATGTATATAAAAAGGTAATAATAAACCATTGCTGCTGCTGCTAAGTCGCTTCAGCTGTGTCCAACTCTGTGCAACCCCATAGAAGGCAGCCCACCAGGCTCCCCCATCCCTAGGATTCTCCAGGCAAGAACACTGGAGTGGGTTGCCATTTCCTTCTCCAATGCATGAAAGTGAAAAGTCAAAGTGAAGTCGCTCAGTCGTGTCCGACTCGTAGCGACCCCATGGAACGCAGCCTACCAGGCTCCTCCATCCATGGGATTTTCCAGGCAAGAGTACTGGAGTGGGTTGCCACTGCCTTCTCCGAATAATAAACCATCACCAAGTGGGATTTACTTTAGGTATTCAAGGCTGGTTCAGTATTGGAAAATTAATTGCTGTAATTTATTACATCAACAAACTGAAGGAGGAAAATCATATGATTTTCCTAAATAGGTACAGAGAAAGCATTTGACAAAATTCAACACCCATTCTTGGAAAACAGAAACTATAAACAAACCAGGAATAGAGGGGAATATCCTCAAATTGATTAAAAAGAAATCTACAAAATCCCTACAACATCATACTTAATTTTAAGAAACTAGAAGCTTTCCCACTAAGATCAAGAATAAGGCACAGATATAAGCTTACATCACTGGTATTCAACATCATACTGTAAGCTAACACAGTAAGACATATAAAGGGGACATATACAAATTGGGCACAAAGAAATAAAAACTTAGTAAAAGCTACAGAAATCAGGATAGTAGTATTTGTTGTTGTTCAGTCCTTAAGTCTAGTCCCAGACTTTGTGACCCCATGGACTGCAGTAGCCAGGCTTCCTTGTCCTTCACTATCTCCTGGAGTTTGCCAAAACTCATTTCCATTGAGTCAGTGATGCCACCCAATCATCTCATCCTCTGCCGTCCCCTTCTCTTTCTGCCTTCAATCTTTTCCAACATCAGGGAAAGATTTACCAATTAGCTGGCTCTTTGAATCAGGTGGGCAAAGTATTGGTGCTTCAGCTTCAGCATCAGTCTTTCCAATGAATATTCAGGACTGATTTCCTTTAAGATTGATTAGTTTGATCTCCTTGCAGTCCAAGGGGCTCTCAAGAGTCTTCTTCAGCACCACACTTTGAAAGCACCAATTCTTCAGGGCTCAGCCTTCTTTATGGTCCAACTCTCACATCTACACATGACTACTGAAAAAGATTTGACTATACAGACCTTTTTTTAGCAAAGTGATGTCTCTGCTTTTTAATATGCTGTCTAGGTTGGTCATAGCTTTTCTTCCAAGGAGCAAGCATCATTTAATTTCATGGCTGCAGTCACCATCTGCAGTGATTTTGGAGTCCAAGAAAATAAAGTTCTCACTGTTTCCAGTTTTTACCCATCTGTTTGCCATAAAGTTGATGCCTTGATCTTACTTTTTGAATGCTGAGTTTTAAGCCAGCTTTTTCACTCTCCTCTTTCACTTTCATCAAGAGGCTCTTTAGTTCCTCTTCACTTTCTGCCATTATGGTGGTATCATCTGCATATCTGGAGAAGGAAATGGCAACCCACTCCAGTACCCTTGCCTGGAAAATCCCATGGATGGAGGAGTCTGGTAGGCTGCAGTGAATGGGGTTGCTAAGAGTCAGACATGACTGAGCAACTTCCCTTTCACTTTTCACTTTCATGCATTGGAGAAGGAAATGGCAACCCACTCCAGTATTCTTGCCTGGAGAATCCCAGGGATGGGAAAGCCTGGTGGGCTGCCATCTCTGGGGTCGCACAGAGTCGGACACGACTGAAGTGACTTAGCAGCAACATCTGCATATCTGAGGTTATTGATATTTCTCCTGGAAATCTTGATTGCAGCTTGTGATTCATCCACCCTGGCATTTCACATGATGTACTCTGAATAGAAGTTAAATAAACAGGGTGACAATATACAGCTTTAACGTGCTCCTTTCCCAATTTGGAACCAGTCCGTTGTTCCATGTCTGGTTCTAACTGTTGCTTCTTGACCTGCATATAGGTTTCTCAGGAGGCAGGTAAGGTGGTCTGGTATTCCCATTGTTTACCAGTTTTCCACAGCTTGTTGTGATCCACACAGTCAAACATCATTTGGCATTGCCTTTCTTTGGGATTGGAATAAAAACTGACCTTTTCCAGTTCTGTGGTCACTGCTGAATTTTCCAAATTTGCTGGCATTTTGAGTGCAGCACTTTAGCAGCAGCATCTTCAAGGATTTGAAATAGCTCAACTGGAATTCTATCACCTCCACTAGCTTTGTTCATAGTAATGCTTCCTAAGGCCCACTTGACTTCACACACCAGATTGTCTGGCTCTAGATGAGTGACCACACTATTGTGGTTATCCTGGTCATTAAGAGCTTTTTTGTACAGTTCTGCATATTCTTAAAACCTCTTCTTAATATCTTCTGCTTCTGTTAGGTACTTACAGTTTCTGTCCTTTATTGTGCCTATCTTTGCATGAAATGTTCCTTTGATATGTCTAATTTTCTTGAAGAGATCTCTAGTCTTTCCCATTCTGTTGTTTCTATTTATTTATTTATTTTGCATTGCTCACTTAAGAAGGCTTTATCTCTCCTTGCTATTCTTTAGAACTCTGTATTCAGTTGGGTCTATCTTTCCCTTTTTCCTCTGCTTTTCATTTCTCTTCTTTTCTCAGCTATTTGTGAGACCTCCTCAGACAACCATTTTGCCTTCTCACATTTCTTTTTCTTTGGGATGGCTTTGGTCACTGCCTTCTGTACAATGTTATGAATCTCCATCCACAGTTCTTCAGGCACTCTGTCTATCAGATCTAATCCCTTGAATCTATTTGTCACTTCCACTGTATAATCATAAAGGATTTGATCTAGGTGATAACTGAATTGCCTAGGGGTTTCCCCTACTTTCTTCAATTTAAGTCTGAATTTTGCAATAAGGACGTCTTGATCTGAGCCACAGTCGGCTTCCAGTCTTGTTTTTGCTGACTGTATAGAGCTTCTCCATCTTTGGCTGCAAAAAATTTAATCAACATGATTTCAGTATTGACCATCTGGTGATATACACATGTAGACTCATTTTTCGTGTTGTTAGAAGAGAGTGTTTGCTATGGTCAATGTGTTCTCTTGGCAAAACTCTGTTAGCCTTTGCCCTGCTTCATTTTGTACTCAAAGGCCAAACTTGCCTGTTATTCCAGGAATCTCTTGACTTCCTACTTTTGCATTCCAGTCCCCTATGATGAAAAGGACATCTTTTTTATTTATTTATTTTTGGGGGGTGTTAATTCTAGAAGGGCTTGTAGGTCTTCACAGTACCAATCAACTTCAACTTCTTCAGCATTAGTGGTTGGGGCATAGACTTGGATTACTGTGATGTTGAATGGTTTGCCTGGGAAACAAACTGAGATCTTCCTGTCATTTTTGAGATCACACCCAAGTACTGCATTTCAGACTCTTTTGTTGACTATGAGGGCTACTTTATTCCTTCTAAGGGATTCTTGCCCACAGTAGTAGATATAATGGTCATTTGAATTGTATTTGCTTATTCCTGTCCATTTTAGTTCACTGATTCCTAAAATGTAAATGTTCACTCTTGCCATCTCCTATTTGAGCACATCCAATTTCCCTGATTCATGGACCAAGATAGTATGGTTTTGGTGAAACAATGGACAAGTAGATCAATGGAACCAAATACAGAGCCCAGAAATAGAGCCACATTAATATAGCCAACCAATTTTTGAAAAGAAGCAATACGGTGGTGCAAAGACAGGCTTTTGGACAAATGGTACTGGAACAACTGAACAGTCACATGTAAAAAAAAAAAGAAACAAAAGAAACACTCCTTACACCCCTCACAAAAATTGAATCAGGATGGATAATAAACCTAAATGTAAAATTTAAACTTTATAAAACATCTGGAAGAGAATACAGGAGAATACCTATTTGACCTTGGGTATGGCCATCACTCCTTAGATGCAATACCAAAGGTAGGATCTATGAAAGAAAATCTTACAAAAGTCTATGTCAAGAGAATGAGGAGACAAGCCACAGACTTGGAGAAAATATTTGCAAAAGACACCATTTGTAAAGGACTTTCATCCAAAATATACAAAGAACTCAACAATAAGTAAACGAACAATTCAATTTTTTTCATGATCAAAAGATCTGAACAAATTCAACAGAGATATTCAGATGCCAAGTAAGCATATGAAGGATGTACAACATCATGTGCCATTAGGGAATTGCAAATTAAAACAAAAATGAGTTACCACAACCTACCTATTAGAATGGCTAAAATGCAAAACACTGACACCAAACGCTGGTAAGGATGTGTAGCAGCTGGAACTCCCATTCACTGGTGGTAGGAATGCAAAATGGTACAGCCACTTTGAAGGACAGTTTGGCAGTTTCTTTTGAAACAGCATGTTCTTATCATGTGATCCAGCAGACATTTCTTAGTAATTACCCAAATTAATTAACTTTTATCTATACAAAATCTGCACACAGATATTTATAGCAGTTGTAGTCATAATTTCTAAAACTTGGAAACAACTAAGATATCTTTCAGTAGGTGAATGGGTAAATAAACCATGGTACACTCAAGGAACAGAATATTATTCAGCGATGAGAAAAAAAAAAGAGCTATCTAGCTTTGAAAGACATGGAGGAAACTTAAATGTATATTAGAATGAAAAAAGAAAATCTAGAAAGGCTACATACTGTATGATTCCAGCTATATGACAGTCTGGAAAAGGCAAAACTATGGAGACAGTAAAAATATCAGTGATTGCCAGGGGTTAGGTGCAGGGTGGGATGAATGGGCAGAGCACAAAGGATACTTAGGGTGGTGAAAGTATTTTGTATGATACTACAATAGTGGATATATGTCAAAACCCGTAAAATGTGTAACACCGAGAGTGAACCCTAATGTAAGCTATGAACTTAAGTGATGATGATGCATCAAAGTAGGTTCATTGACTGTAGTAAATGTACCACTGTGTAGTGAGGAAGGTTGCAGGTAGGAGGGAACAGAGGATATTTACCCTCTGTACTTTCAGTTTTGCTGTGAGCCTAAAACTGATTTTAAAACAAATTTTATTATTTTGTAAATCATATATAATTTATAAAGTTATATAATTATATAATTCATATATATATATGATTTACATATACCAAATATATATATATACTATTATTAACTCACAGCTCACAGTTTGGATAGGTGAAGGATAATGAAGTTTGGGTGTTTGCTGCTGCTGCTGCTAAGTCACTTCAGTCGTGTCCGACTCTGTGCGACCCCATAGAAGGCAGCCCACCAGGCTCCCCTGTCCCTGGGATTCTCCAGGCAAGAATACTGGAGTGGGCTGCCATTTCCTTCTCCAATGCATGAAAGTGAAAAGTGAAAGTGAAGTCGCTCAGTCATGTTCGACACCTAGCGACCCCATGGACTGCAGCACACCAGGCTCCTCCATCCATGGGATTTTCCAGGCAAGAGTACTGGAGTGGGTTGCCATTGCCTTCTCCGTTGGGCATTTAGGAAAGAATAAAAATTCAGTGGAGAAATTATTCAGTGAGAGAATGAGCAAAAAGTAGTAAGATATGAAGTTCCTTGGGGGTCTGGTGGCTAAGACTCCACACTCCCAATGCAGGAGGCCCAGGTTTGATCCCTAGTCAAAGAACTAGATCCCACATGCTGCAATTAAAGAGTCCACATGCCACAGTGAAGATCAGAGATCTTGTGTGCCACAACTAAGATCGAAGCAGTCAAATAAATAAATAAATATTTTTTAAAATAATAAGATTATATGATGCTAGAGGTATTTTTAAGTGGGAGAGAATAAGGAAACTGAACTGGAGATGAGTCAAATTAAAAGCAAAACTTTTAGAATAAAAATGCTCATTATAAAATCAAACATCAATCACATCAATCACTATATTGGCTTCAAAGCCAAACTGTTCTGAAACAATCCCTCACAGAATGCCACCTTGACTTCTAAAAAGACCACACATCATGTTTCTTTCATCAACTTGTTCACCAGACACAGTGCTTCCTGGCCCTCATAGTGTACATGCTCTTCTTCGGAACTAATCTAAATCTTTACCATTATAGCTTGTGTCAATTTTTGTATCCTGTGTTCAGTAAGTATGGGCATAACAACTAGGCTTATTGTTATAGAATTGCCAGGAATTCTCCAAGTCCTGATCCCCAGACCCTGTGTGAACATTATGGCCATAGTGATTTACTGGCTGCTTCTTACTAGATGTTTGTCCTTGGGCCTGTCACTAAACCTCATTGAATCTCCATTCTCACCTCTATCCCCCCACCACTATAAACCAGGGCTGATACCATCTACTTCCTTTGATTGTAATGACCCTAATGGAAGTTCACATTGGAAAGGAACCAGCACTGGTCCTGACCTGGAGTACATGCTCTGTGAACTGGGTTTCTGGTTCTATTTCCCTAAGAAGATAGCAGGCATTTGCATTTTTCTTTTTCTTTCAGAGAATCAGCCTACCTTAATCCTCTCAGACTCAGTCTGAGTCTCCTTTAATTCCACTGTGGAGTTTGTAGTCTCCTCATGTATGATTGGCCTCTCTGTCCTCCTCCTCTCTCTTCTGTAAACCCTTCCCCCGATCTATCCTTCTTAAATTTGGGATCTTGGCATTAAGCAATAGCCCTTGCTTGCTTCCTTATACATACCTTCTCTCTTCCAGAGTTGATGATGCCTTTTGATGGTCAAGAAGCCTATTTTTCTACTACATTGTCTTTTTGCCTCCATCTCAAAGCCCAGATTTTCCTCATTCTTTTTGTTCTCCTAACCCAGATCTAAGCCTTTGACTGTGTGGATCACAATAAACTGTGGAAAATTCTGAAAGAGATGGGAATACCAGACCACCTGACCTGCCTCTTGAGAAACCTATATGCATGTCAGAAAGCAACAGTTAGAACTGGACATGGAACAAGAGACTGGTTCCAAATAGGAAAAGGAGTACATCAAGGCTGTATATTGTCACCCTGCTGATTTAACTTATATGCAGAGTACATCATGAGAAACACTGGGCTGGAGGAAGCACAAGCTGGAATCAAGATTGCTGGGAGAAATATCAATAACCTCAGATATGCAGATGACACCACCCTTATGGCAGAAAGTGAAGAGGAACTAAAAGGCCTCTTGATGAAAATGAAAGAGGAGAGTGAAAAAGTTGGCTTAAAGCTCAACATTCAGAAAATGAAGATCATGGCATCTGGTCCCATCACCTCATGGGAAACAGATGGGGAAACAGTGTCAGACTTTATTTTGGGGGGCTCCAAAATCACTGCAGATGGTGACTGCAGCCATGAAATTAAAAGACACTTACTCCTTGGAAGGAAAGTTATGACCAACCTAGATAGCCTATTGAAAAGCAGAGACATTACTTTGCCAACAAAGGTCTGTCTAGTCAAGGCTATGGTTTTTCCAATGGTCATGTATGGATGTGAGAGTAGGACTGTGAAGAAAGCTGAGCACCAAAGAATTGATGCTTTTGAACTGTGGTGTTGGAGAAGACTCTTGAGAGTCCCTTGGACTGCAAGGAGATCCAATCAGTCTATTCTAAAGGAGATCAGTCCTGGGTGTTCTTTGGAAGAAATGATGTTAAAGCTGGAACTCCAGTACTTTGGCCACCTCATGTGAAGAGTTGACTCATTGGAAAAGACTCTGATGCTGGGAGGGATTGGGGGCAGGAGGAGAAGCGGATGACAGAGGATGAGATGGCTGGATGGCATCACTGACTTGATGGACGTGCGTTTCAGTGAACTCCAGGGGTTGGTGATGGACAGGGAGGCCTGGCATGCTGCAATTCATGGGGTCACAAAGAGTCGGACATGACTGAGTGACTGAACTGAACTGAACCCAGATCTGGTAATTTGCCCTGGGGATAGGGTGGTTACAGATCCCTGGCCCTCCACCACTCCAAGGAGTACTTGCCCTGACTATTCACGTTCCTGTGAAAGAATATTAATCTTTCTCCAAACACTCCTTGGTCCTGCCCCCACTGCAATACTTTGGAGTAGGCCAGAGCCCTGGTGGCTCAGTGGTAAAGAATTTACCTGCAACGCAGGAGACTCAGTTTCAATCCGTGGGTCAGGAAGATCCCCTGGAGTAGGAAATGGCAGCCCACTCCCATATCCTTGCCTGGAAAACCCCATGGACAGAGGAGCCTGGTGAGCTACAGTCCATGGGGTTGCAAAAGAGTCGGACATGACTTAACAACTAAACAACAACAACACAGCCTAGTAGTGCTCATTCTCGAGGGTGTCTGGCCTAGCAATTACAAAAGCCCATCACAGTGATAAAGATGGATGGAAAGGCTACAAGGCTTCTTTCTTGTCCCAAGACACATCACTAAGTTTCCAAGTAGCTCAGGGAGGTAGGTAAGAATTGGTAGGTGGAAGGATGCTGTTTATAGAGCCCAAAGTGCAAAACTTGAACTGAGAGACACCAGTCAGGGATATCCAAACTGCTCTGATAATCCTTGTATAGCCTGAGCCCTGATCCTCAGCCTGTGGGTTTTGACTTTTGCTGCTGGCCACTCTGCTTCCTGGAGTGCTACAGTCCATGGGGTCTCAAAGAGTTGGACATGACTTGGCGACTGAACAACAACAACTCTGCTTTCTGCAGTGAGGTTCCCTCTCTGATTAATTTCCAGGTTAAAAAAAAAAGAAATAAAAATTTCCAGTCAAATAAACTAGATTGAACCTTCCTGCCACTCTGCCTCTCTCTCCCACCTCCCTACCCCCACATTCTACTCCCATCCCCAGAAACAAACAAACAAAAACACAAAACTAAAGTAATCTTGAAGCCAAGTTCCACTAAGCACTGGACAACTTACTGGTTTCTCTTCAAGACATCCCTAGAGTCGAGTCAAAATGGTGATTGAAAATCTACATTTCCAAGGTCACTTATTGATTCAGCATACAAATGTTTCTTGAGATCCTATCATGTGCGTGACACTCCATTCTACAGGGCTCAAACATGCCCCCGACACCTTTTCAATGTGTTCAAATTCTAAAATATTCAGATAAGACCCCAAATAACACTAAGATGGACAAGAATAGTATTAATCAGTGGGGGAGTTGATAAGGGGATTCAGACAAGAGGAAGTACACTCTCTGAGAGGAGGATCATAACATAAGACTTTTGGGAGGAGGTGACATTTAAGCTGAATCTTTAGGGAGAATTGAAACAATTTTTATGCATAAAAACTGTCTATGCTATGCTATGCTAAGTCACTTCAGTTGTGTCCAACTCTGTGCGACCCCATAGACAGCAGCCACCAGGCTCCCCATCCCTGGGATTCTCCAGGCAAGAACACTGGAGTGGGTTGCCATTTCCTTCTCCAATGCATGAAAGTGAAGTCGCTCAGTCGTGTCCGACTCTTAGCGACCCCATGGACTGCAGCCTACCAGGCTCCTCCATCCATGGGATTTTCCAGGCAAGAGTACTGGAGTGGGGTGCCATCGCCTTCTCCATAAAAAAACTGTCTAGGCATAAGCAAACATACATTTTTTTAGTGAAAGAGTATTGGTCTGGGAGTCAACAGACCTGAGTTAGAGTCTCAGTTCTATCATTCACTGCCTTAAAGACTACCTTCCCCACTCAGACCCTCTGTTTCCTCATAGATAAAATGACAATATTTGGTTAGCTTAGTCTTAAAGGTCCTGAATATGCTTCCATCTTGATATAGCTTTTCAAATGTCAGATAGACCAGTTTGCCTCAAGATAGAATAGATGGAAGAGAATAATGCAAGGGTATTGGGTCTATGTTATGAAAAGGATTGAATATAGGGCCTGGGAGCCTGAGCAGAGAAAGAAAATAGAAGCCAAGTCCCAGGCCTAAGCCCTAAGGTTGTACATTTTCCCTGGTTCCAATTTAACAACATGAACTTTGCAATCTGAGCTGCCTGGATTGGGAACCTAGCTCTACTACATACCAGTAGTTCATTTAAAAAGTTATGCCACCTCTCTGAGCCTTGGTTTTTTTGGTCTCTAAAATGGGAGTGATAGTAAGTAAAGTTGTGAAGATTGAATGAGGTAATGTACACAAAGTGCCTATAAGTATGTGATTTTCCTGCTCCTTAGTCCCTTATCCCCAGTGCTGCATTTTAATTGGTCTTTGCTGACCAATTACTTTTGTTCCTTCTCATTTTCCAATGCAGGCTTCAAAATATATCCAGAATTCAACCACTGCTCTCCATCCCCAGTGCCATTCACCTGGATTATTGCAATAGACTTTTACTTAACCAGCCTGATTTTATTTTGCCCACTTACAGTCTATTCTTAATCCAATGGCCAAAGCAATCTTTTCAAAACTTAAGTCATGTCACTTATCTGTTCAAAACCCTACAATGTCTCCCTATCTCACTTAGAGTAAAAGCTTAGACATTAAAAATGACCCACCATATTAATGTTTGGACTTCATCTACCTGTTAGCCACACTTTCCTTCTTGCTATTTCTCCAATAAAGACAGGCTTTTCTTTTTACTTGCTGTTCCCTCTGTCTGGATCCTTGCCTCATAGCTTAATCCATCACTTCTTCTATGTTTTACTTAAATATTATTTCTAAGTAAGGTCTTCCCAGACCACCATATATTAAATTGAAACATCCTCTAGCATTCCTTATTTTCTTTGCTGCTTTCTTTTTCTTTACAATGTTGATTATTACTATCTGACATACCATAAAATTTAATTACTTAGTATATCTCCCCTTGAGAAGAATATAAGCTTAATAAATGCTTTGTTCACTACCGATGTCTCCATACATAGAATAGCACCTAGCACTCAATAAATATTGGTTGAGTAAATTAATGAATACAGTGGTCCTGTGCTGTGTGCCAAGTGTTGTTAAACAGTTTGCATATATCACCTCAGGAAATCCTGCCCTCAAAATACAGACACTGTTAGTATCCCTATTACACAAGGGGAAACCCTGAAACTCCCAGAAGTAATGTGATATTTCCGAAGCCAAAGAGGGATCAGTTAATGAAGGTGCCAGGTTGTGTTGGACTTTATGGAGAAGCATATTCTCTGAATAGGAACATATCTTGAATTAAAGGTTGTGGTAGGCTTTGGGAGGGGGCAGGAGTGAGGGAGAAGGAATGTGCATGCATGCTAAGTCACTTCAGTTGTGGAGGGAGAAGGAATACTGGAGTGTAAACTGGTTTTGCATTCAAGAGGTGATCTGATTTCTTGAAGTAAAATCTTGAGTTCATTGGCATCTACTGGCAACTCCATGTCTTTTTCAACAATTTTAACTTTACAAAGGAAATTGCAAGTGTGAAAGCAAGTTGGGAGCTTCAGCTGCCCTGGATTTGAGTCTGCAGGAATTTGGCTCCTTGTGAGTACTGGCAGAAAGAGACACCCAAGCAAGACTAGTGAACTGACAGGAAAATAAGAAAGCCCACTACCCACAAGAGTCTTCTCCTTCTTTCCTTCCTTTTTTCATAACATCCTGTCTTTATCTTTCTTTAATTTGTACACACTTGTAAAACATTCAATTAATCCAGCCTGTCATCTACAGGAATATAACCTCAGGAAGGCACAGCAGAAATGTTTGTCTTGTTCACTGCTCTATCCCCTGAGTCTACAGCAGCCTATCACATAGTAGGCACACAATATATAGTTGTGAAATGAATCTCTGTCCTCAGAAACAAAGCTCTCCTGCTATTGGGGGGTGGGCAATGAAGAGACGGGAGAGCCCCTTTTAGTACTATCATGGGCCAGTGCCATGTGGAGTGCCTGTGCCAGGGACTGTGGGCAGAGAAGATACCAAGAATGCAGACTAGGTGCAGGAGATCAGCGTAAAGGGAAGAAGCCACAGGGAAAGGACCAAAGAACAGGATTTTGCTCTGATTCTACACCTCTCTATCTCACTTTGCGGGGAACTGGTCAGGAACCTGTAGAAGAGCTCCTGCTTCCAAAAGCGCAGTTAGTGCTATGGGATCAGGTGGACAAAAGCGAGAAAGATGAGACTGAAAGGCACAGGATCTCTTGGAGGGGGTGTAGAGTGAACAAGTCCTTGTGAAAGTGAAATGGCCGTTCATTTGAATGCAAATGCTATGTAAAAGCCTAAAGCCCCTTGACGTCAGCTCAGCAATTGGGGGCCCGTCTATACAGGGCTACCAGTCACCTGGAAACCGTCAGGGTAGGAAACGCCTATGGAGTAGTCGGAGGGGCGTGCAGCACAGCTAAAATTCTGGTTCCCTACTGCTTCTCAAAGTCGGGTTGGGACCTTAATAGGGACTTCAGGATGCCTTAGGGAGCTCCTTTCTCATATCCAAGCCACTATGTACAGAAGCTGCCTTTTGGAAAAAGAAGCGGACATGTACTCCAGCACTCTCAGGAGCCCCGCAGGAGGTGGCACCGCCGGGGCTGGTGCCACTGGGGATGGTGGAAGTCCTCTGCCAGCCTCCAACTTCGCAGCGGCCCCTTCTTATGCGCACTACATGGGATATCCACATATGCCCGGTATGGATCCTCACGGGCCACCGCTGGGAGCCTGGGGGTCACCCTATAGTCCCCCTCGTGAAGACTGGAGCGTGTACCCCGGGCCATCCAGTACTATGGGTACGGTCCCCATGAACGACATGAGCTCGAGCCCCGCCGCTTTCAGCTCACTGGAATATAGCAATCTGGGCCCCCCAGGGGGTGGAAACAGCGGTAGCAGCCTGCCAACACCAGCCGGAGGATCACTGTTCCCCATCGACGCCGGCATCGCAGACGAGAGTTCTAGCAGAAGCCGTCACAGCCCCTATGCATGGATGCGAAAGACAGTGCAGGTGACTGGTGAGTAACCGAAACCAATGCTCTGATCCTTTTCCTTCCTTTGCTTCTTCTTTACTTCTGTTGGCCTTCTGGTCCTCCTACTTCTCAGACTTCTCTCCGGACAGCTTAGCTAAGGAGACCACTATGTGGCTTACTGCCCAGGGCCCCAGACCACAAGTGACCTCCTTCGCTTGTGCTTCTGCTCAAAAACAGAGTGTAGTGCTTGGAACTAAGCTGACAGTAGAGGACTTTTTCATCATTTTCTGATCAGCCAAAGGAGCAACCGCGGTGACAATGGACATACTGAGCCACAAAGATCAAGATCCAACCCTACAGTTGCCCAGATAGGAAAACATATTCACGGGGAAGGTCAGTGGGTGAATGAGGAGAGGACAACTACGTTTCTCTATGCTCAGCCACTGCTGTTTGCCTGTTCCATTTCAAAGCCTTCTCTATCTGAGCAGGTCGGCTTCTCCCCCAAATCTGGTGATGGTCAATTTAGATTCAGTGCTTGATTGGCAATAGGTGGTCCAGTTTAGCCACAAAGGCCCTGATGGCAAAATGGCCTCCTCACCCTGAACTCTCAAGGAAGCTCCAGTTTTCTTTGCCCAAGCTGGCAGGAGCCAGCTGAATTCAAACCCAATGCCTTTGTACAACTTTCCTTCCACCAATGGAAAGCTACAGCACACCACTGGGACATAATAAGCTGCTCAACCCTAACATCCCCGGGGTGTGCACCAGTATCAGCCCCAGCATCAATACAGTTAAAGGGATTAAAGCCCTCCAAACAGTACAGGCAGGCATTTCGAGGTGCAGGGACTGAATACAGGCTTGTCAGGACACATAGGAAAGCCCAGAGATCTCAGCCTAATGCCAACTCACTCTCCTACCAGCAAGCTACTGGTTGGCGGCTACTGGGAGGAGGGTGTGCGCAGGGGTGTGGGGTGTGTGTGTGGGGGGGTACTCTGCATACTCTGCTTTAATCTTGGACAGGGGCTGGAGGAGGGAGGTGGGGAGATGTTTGTTTTCAGCTATAGTTGTGCTTTTATCACATTCTTATTATTCCAACTCATCACTCCCTTTCATTAGAGAAAATTAGTAAAATTCAGCCTAACACTTTCATCCCTCTGGGGAAGACATGACATTCCAATAGCATTTGCCCATAGTGATTATGCTTCTGCTCACAGTTCTGCACTTTTTCTCTGCTTAAAAATAGCAAAAGCAAGAGGGTGGGAAGGGACCAAATTTTATCATTGAGAGTACTCAGCCTGGAGGAGGCAGTTCCAATTAGGACATTACTAGGGTAGCAATCCCAAATTAAGAGTAGAGCTTAAATACTTAGCTCTAAAGTGTTTGTAAGTAAGTCTGCATATTGCTTTTTGAAATAAGAGTGAGTTGGTGGGCTAAAAAGAATAGAAAGTAAGCTTAGGGTGGGGCACTGTCAGGGCTGTTATTATATCTAATCTTAGGGTTGTAATTAACACCTATTCACTAAGACCTAACCATCAGCAAGAGACACAAAAGCCAGAAAAGTGGCTGCTCCAGTTTAGGATTATGTTTTGAAATACTTAAAAAGAGGAAAGTCACTAGTATGTTGTTTGGAAGACAAAACAATGGGAAGAAAAGAACAAGATAAAATAATTATCTTGAGTCATGAATTTTCTGTATAAAAGAGAAAATATGATGGGTTTCTCTGCTTAATAGTCTTCATTTGTATTTGTCAGATCTCTCTTTTGTATAATTCTGGTGCCAGGAAAAGTTTAGAACGGGACTCTAAATTACTCTATGGAGTCTTCATCATTAGCTCAGTCGTCAAACCTTGCTGTACAATACCATCTTCACAAGATTTTCTCTCCAACTTCTATGAGAAATTCTAAATTGAATGATTTTAGAACCTCACTAACTTGTGGCAGCCTATCCTATAGATGAGGCTTTATTAAATTCAATCACCATTTCATTTTAATGTCTTATAAAAATACCCCTTTGTTATATTCTTGCAGCCTAAGTACATATTTAGCAATGATTTAAGAATATGATGAAAAGTATGGACCCTCTTCCAGAAAAATGCACAAGGGCACAAATGCACATGTACACACTTCATTTTTTCCATCAGATTTTTTAAATTTGTATCTATTTTTTTGGTCTTGCCAAGCAGCATACAAGATCTTAGTTCCCTGACCAAGGACCAAACCCATGCTTTCTTCAGTGGAAGCACAGAGTCTTAACCACTGGACTGCCAGGGAAGTCCCACATATGTCATTTATTTGAATAATTTTGGGAGACTCATGGATCCACTGAAACCCCTTCTGTAGATCTCAGGTTATGAACTGATAACCTGAGAAAAAATTAAAATGATCACCTCTCTGTATCACTCCAAACCAAAAGGCACCCATTTGTATGCTTAGTACATAATGAGAGTTAAACAAATATCTGTTAAGTGAATAAGTCAGATCCTCCTGAATTTTATACTTCACTCTGTAGTATTATAGGACATTTGACTTACGGCTGAGAACAAAACAGATGATCTACAAAAATGGAAGTAACCCCTCCTTGATTATGGTAGTCAAATTAAAGCTCTTTATATTATTTAAGAATGTTTTAACTAGCCTTAAGTTAAAGAAACAAAAATACACATATTAGGGGACAATTGGAAAACATTTCATAGTGATTATCATGGCATTTGATTTTTGAATGACAGAAAGGGGACTGACATACAGAATAAATGACTGTCCACTAAGTGATTTGATTTAAAAGTGAGATATTTTTTCCCCCACTTTGTTCCCTAAGTAGTCTGTTTGAAAACACACCTTGTGTTAAAAATTATGTGAAAAGGAACCCGACAGAGATATTCACGAAAAGTTCATCATTTTAATATTTTAAGCATTGTCAGTTTAAAAGTTCAGTATTTTCATATTTTAAACATTGACAGCACCACTCTAGAAATTTTTTCATTTTGTTTTTATTTTACCCAGAGTTATAGCCTTGTATGAGTATTGGAAAGGCGGTAACCCTAGCAGGGCTGGAAAGCGGCTTTGGTTTTAGGGGTGGGAAAGAAGAGGAGAGAAGGAAGTGACTTTGAATAATTCTGATTAACCCACTGGACAAAAGACAGAAAACCAAGGAAGTTAAAAGGTTTTCTTCAGTTAGGACATTTCAGAAAATTAGTTACTTAGTAATTCCTAATATCATTATCTTTCTTGGTTTTGATCATTTTATTTTTATTTTTTTTAAATTTTATTTTATTTGTAAACTTTACATAATTGTATTAGTTTTGCCAAATATCAAAATGAATCCGCCACAGGTATACATGTGTTCCCCATCCTGAACCCTCCTCCCTCCTCCCTCCCCATACCCTCCCTCTGGGTCGTCCCAGTGCACTAGCCCCAAGCATCCAGTATCGTGCATCAAACCTGGACTGGCAACTCGTTTCTTACATGATATTTTACATGTTTCAATGTCATTCTCCCAAATCTTCCCACCCTCTCCCTCTCCCACAGAGTCCATAAGACTGTTCTATACATCAGTGTCTCTTTTGCTGTCTCGTACACCGGGTTATTGTTACCATCTTTCTAAATTCCATATATATGCGTTTTGATCATTTTAATTGGACAGTTTTTATAAGTGAATTTGGATGCAATTTTTAACTAAAAGCAGCAAAAGATTACCATCGCATGGAAACTCATTATGATGGTGTTAATTACACTCTGTTCCCTATTGAAAGGGATTGGTGTTAATCATCTTTACCCTCGCTGTCACCATCATCATAATCCTTAGGTTTGGAGAGTGCTTTTCTGCCTAACAGCACTGTCACAGCCAGTCTCTCAAATGAGCACATTTAGGTGATGATAAGTCCTCATATATAATGACATTTGTTTGCAAACTCTGTAGGGATCCTGTCTCCTTATGGGAAATACAGAGGTTTGTCAAAGTGTTTGGTCAGGGCAAGTAATGATATCCTACCGCAGAGCTTTGAAGCAGCCCTGTAATACAACTTAAAGTTTGTTACTTTCCTAGATTAACTCGCAATAGTGCTGGAGAAGGGGATCCCACACCCTCGGCACTGTCATAGTCTCTGGGAGAAGAGAATGGCTTGAACAATAAAAGCTACTGCTTTTAGCACTTTGTTAGTGTTTTAGTATGGAAATATGGTTCTATGCTCCACTAGAAAATGTCCAAAACGCAGTCAATCAGATTTCATCATTTAAGGGAAGAGACAATGGAGTAAATGGAAAGAAAATAGCTTGGGAGGAGGGACACAAGAGGAGCACCAGGAAATGAGAATTCATTTCTCTTCGTTAAACGTGCAGTCAGTATTTCCAACTAATCTAGTGTTCTTGAGGTCTGAGGTCTTATCCATAAGATTGGGGCAACAGACTCTTTTTTTTAACACTTTGCATGGCTTTGATATGCAGCCTGGCTCTTCCTCATCCCTCCTTTCTTTAGGGGTTATATTGCCGGAAAGGGTGAGGATTTTCATGGCAAATAAAGAGGCCTGGTATTGACTTTATTGTCCTCAGAAGAAACTGCAAGAGGGGAATTTATGACCAATGGGGGTGGGGAAGAATTGCAACCTTCCAGAATTCTTGAAGTCTGGTTATATTTACTGATTATCAAAGAGTTGAAAACAGACACACGCACATTAAATTTTAACTTCTGCCTCAAGTTAGAATTTAAACACTCAGTCATTTTGGTATTAGGAATGGTTTTAGGAAACATCTCTTCAAAGATATATTTTGATTCTAAGATTTGAGGCTCTAGAAATAAATTAAACCTCAATGTTTTCATTGTGGCCTCAAAAATACATTCTGCCTTTGTAACATACCAAATGCCAGAACTTTGGTTTCCTAGATTCAGAAAAGCAGCTGAAGTTTGTTTTCCGTACGTGTGAGTCTGTTTCTGTTTTGCATATACATTCATTTGTATTATATTTTAGATTCCACATATAAGTGATACCATATAGTATTTGTCTTTCTCTGTCTGACATTTCACTGAGCATAATATTCTCTTGATCTTTCCAGGTTGTTACAAATGAACCTAACACAATATTGTGAATCAACTATACTTCAATTTAAAAATTGATATAAAAAAATCCCATGAAAAACAAGCAAACAAAGAGAAAACCAGCTCATAGTTTGAGCCTTTGAGATAGATAAACTGACTGGAGCTCATCATTTTCCATTTTCAAGAAGGAAAGTTTTGTTTAGCTCCCTAGTCCATGAGTTAATCCTAAAACATATCTCTCATCTAGAATTTGTTTCTACATTCACGTCCCCCCCCCCTTTTTTTTCTTTCCTGGAGATGAAAGGGTGTCTGACATTTGTTTAGGGCTTGTAAATTCCAAACCAATTGGCTGGTGTTCCTGAATGTAAAGAGGGTTCAAGATGGGATCTGATGCTATGTAGCTCCTTTGTTAAGCTTGTGCTGCATCTTAACACCTCAATGGAGTTTAGGGAAACACTTTAAAGAAACCTTTGTCTTACAGATCGCTCCCCAAAACTTCACATCAAAAACAACCAGGGAAGATCAGAAGGAGTTTGCCAAAAGCTATAGAGAAAAGGAGGAAGATCCTGGAGGGGGTTAGAAAAATTGAAAAGAAAAAGAAACTTCCTAATCACCTTTGGAAAATTTAAAAGGAGGAATAAAACCCTATTTGAAGGAAGGCATGAGAAATTAGTTAAACATTGTAACACAAAGCAAATGTTTGGATATCCTTTCAAAGAATACTAGAATACCCATTTTATTCTGGTAAAGTCAACACCCCCTACTTCCCCCTCTCATTTTCCATTAAGGAATAAAAATTTGTTTAAAACTCCCCCAAAAATCCCTGGAGAAGGAAATGGCAACCCACTCCAGTATTCTTGCCTGGGAAATTCCATGGACAAAGGAGCCTGGAGGGCTAGAGTCCATGGGGTTGCAAGAGTTAGATACAACTGAGTGACTAAACAACATCAACAACAAAAAAACTAAACTATTTTTTCTAATAGGTGAAAAGAAAGTGAAAGTGAAGTAGCTCAGCAGTGTCTGACTCTTTGCAACCCTGTGGACTGTAGTCCTCCAGGCTCCTCCATCCATGGGATTCTCCAGGCAAGAGTACTGGAGTGGGTTGCCATGTCCTCTCCAGGGGATCTTCCTGACCCAGGGATTGAACCCAGGTCTCCCGCATTGCAGGCAGACGCTTTACCTACCGTCTGAGCCACCAGGGAAGCCCATAGAGCTATTGTAGAACAGAATACAAGTGACAAGAGATGTTTTCTTTTTTAAGTACTATCCAAATGAAATTCTCTCTAGAATGTGCATGTAATAAGAATGTCAGTATCACGAAACAGTTTGCTGCACTTGGGCCATTCTTATGCTGCCCTGCATATTTAAACTAGGAATAACATTTGGCACACTGGACTTGGAGTCAGTCAGAGGTATGTGTTTGGGTCCCCATTCCTAAGCCCACTACCACAAAGCCACTTACCTCTGAGCCTCGGTTTCCTTATCTGTACAATGGGAATAAGACACATTCTGCATAAGCTGAAAGGGTAGGTGAGAGAGAGGTTCAATAGGAAACAACATGAAAGAACTCTATACAATATAAATGGAAGTGCACGTATAATGGATGGTGCTACTATTGCCAATCCTGCTCTCATATGTGAGTGGGAAGGGAATGAAAATCATGGCTAGTGTTTGCTTTAAAATGCTTTGGTGTAACAGTATGTCAATGGTGCTGTGATGGGTGTGTTGAATGTGTGTGTGTGTGTGTGTGTGTCAAATAGCCACGGATGACAAAGTACTTAATGAAGAAATGGACTTATGACATATTTGGTTCAAAAAATGTACTTGTTTTATATTTGAAAGTAATAGCTAAGGGTAGGAACAGTGGCTCTGATTCCTCCAACCAAAATAACCTCCAAAGAAAAAAAATATGATTAAATACACTCCTTTCTCCCCTAACAGGGAAAACCAGGACAAAAGAAAAGTACCGCGTAGTTTACACAGATCATCAAAGGTTGGAGCTGGAGAAAGAATTCCACTGCAATAGATATATCACCATTCGGAGAAAATCAGAGCTTGCAGTCAACTTGGGCCTTTCTGAGAGACAGGTACACTGGAAGTGCATTTAACATTTTTCATATAAGCATTTCAAATAGGCTAAGATTTTAAGGACATCTGTAAGCAGGAGGGAAGCAAAAGAAGACTAAGCCATTCTCAAAGCTTTCCTAAAGCCCATATTTTTCCTATTGAACCTCCTAGTGTGGTGGGCACTATATAGGTGTGGAAACAAGGATGGGGACATAGTGGATGGAGAAGGATTAAAATCCCCATACAATTGGTCAGCCAAGTCAAAACCTTGATATGATTTCCCAAGTAGTTATAATCTATGTGTGAAGTTGAAATCTGTCAATCATGGCAATTATCTGGCTTATATCAGTCAAACTGTAACAGTAAATGAACACCAATGCTTATACCTGAATCAAGTTTTTCTATTATTCAGGCTAGGAGATTTAATTTTCTGTGGTCTATGTAATCCTATGATTCCTGCCTCAGATTTAGCTTACTGTGGATACTCAGTGAAAATTAAATCTTGGCAAGAATCAGTAGTTTCCACTCACCCAGCTTTTGACATGACATAACTATTTGATGTTCTTTTTTTTTTTCCACAAAGATCTAGGAGTAATCCTGGATATCATATAATTCTAGAACTGTAAAGTCCATTAATGCCTTATCCCAAGTAATCTATATTTCAACCATTTATAAAGGCACACAGCAAGAGATATAGTACTTCATAACCCTTGTTCACCCAGTTCTGTGTCATTAAACTTACTTTTAAAAAAAAATTTTACATGGCATGTAGGATCTTAGTTCTCAGACCAAGGGTCAAACCTGTGCCCCGTGCATTGGAAGTGCAGAGTCTTAACCTCTGGACTGCCAGGGAAGTCCCTAACCTTAGTCTTTTAATGACAGATCATAATCACCGTTGCTATTTAAATCCCTCCCTTTTCATCACCATGCCTCAGAATCTGCCATACTATCATTATTTATTTTTACCTGTGCAACAAAGATGGTGAGTGAGGTATAATGTAAAGACTACTGCATTCAGAGTCTGAGGCCCTGGGCTTGATTTCAATTTCATCTCATGAAAGATATTTTCCCTTTCTGAGTCTCAGCTTTTTTAAAAACCTGTTGTCAAAAGGGCATACTTCACAAGGTCATTGTGAGGCTCAAGTGATGCATGTGAAAGAGTTTGTAAATATTAATACTAAAGCCCCAGAACAATATCAGCAATGACTTTGAAAAATGCATTCAGTATGTTGTCCCATTAAATCCAAAGCATTTTTTGTTTCAGGTGAAAATCTGGTTTCAAAATCGCAGAGCCAAGGAGAGAAAGATGATCAAAAAGAAAATATCCCAGTTTGAGAACAGTGGAGGCTCAGTGCAAAGTGACTCTGGCTCCATCAGCCCTGGGGAACTACCTAATATTTTTTTCACCACCCCATCTGCTGTCCGTGGATTTCAGCCTATCGAGATTCAGCAGGTCATAGTCTCTGAATGAAATCTGAATGAAAGAAAGGCAAAGAGAAATGGAAAATGCCCTTCCTTTAGCATTGTCTTTTTGGTCTCTTAAGATATCAGCAGGGGAGTTGCAACATTAGGTAATAATTCCTTTTAAGACAGTATTCAGAATGAGTGGATGCACCATGGATTGAAGATAATTCAAGAATCACTTACTGTTAGGAACTATACCTAGAAAACTCCTGTGTGCAATGCTATGTCAGTCACTCAGGGAACTTGGTGGTAAGCTGTATAATTGAAATCTACAGTCACAAGCCCTTGCAACTCTATTCACAATTTCAGAAATTTGCTTGTAATAGACCATAAAAACCAGTTCTGCCAGGATGCACATTTGTATATGTATACTTGTGTTCATCATTTGATGCTGAGTGTGTCCTCCGATATTCTTTTTGGGGTGGAGAGAAGGTGAGCAGAAAGGTATCTATCTCTAGCTACCTTTTCAAGTGTTTGATTCAAAAGCTAACAGAATTTTCATAACAAGACAAAGGTTTATTAAAACATCAGGAGGTGATTCTGAATCTACTGTCACTTGTTATAAAAAATAATAAATATTAAAAGGTTTTGTCCCTTGCTCATACTTGTCTAGCATCAGTTATCTCAGAACTTCCAACCTGCAGTGTCAATTTCAAATCCTGCCAAAACAATGAAATCAGACTAGAATAACACAGTCAACTTGGTTGAGTCATTAGAAAAGGCAGGTCTCCAACACTCAAAGTAAAGTGAAAGTGAAGTGAAATCGCTCAGTCGTGTCCGTGTACGACTCTTTGTGATCCAATGGACTGTAAACTACCAGGCTTCTCTGTCCATGTTATTTTCCAGGCAAGAGTACTGGAGTGGGTTGCCATTTCCTTCTCAAAGTTTACTCAAAGTAAACTCTTCCCCTATTCTGCCTCTCTATTCCATTTACTGTTAGAATGTGAAACGATAGTGAGATTGAACATGAGTACAAGGATAGTATATGGTCTATAGTTTCTCTCATTGCCATCATCTCCAGTCTGTTCCAATTTACCTACCAATCATGTCAATGCAATGTGGTCCAAGAAGCTGCAGTTTACAGGTTACAAACACACGACTTAGGCTATAGTGAGCAGAGTTGTCTGGAGTTTGTTGGTCCAGTTTATTGCTTGCATATCCAAGTGGTCAGAAGCTGAACTCTGAATCATTTTAAATTGAGATGGTTTAAAAGAAAATGTGATTAAAGTAGAAAATCAGAGCACAACTTTCCTTTTCAAAAACCATCTTTGGGTTAGGAGTGAGAAGTTTATCCTCCCCATCGTTATGAAAATCTCAGAAAGAGGGTGCTACTTCATTGCCTCCAATAAATATGGGCCAGACAAAAGGTCATCTAAATTGCTGATCACAGAAAATCAGCATTAAAATAAGTCCTTCCAATCTAATAAAGGGAAGGTGGGAATCACAAAGGTGAAGAAGCTAACTTCTGAGTGTATTTGTCTATTTACACTCAGAAGTTAGCTTCCTCACCCATAATATCCCCCAACAAAGGTATACCTTTGGCAATAGCAGTTGGATTTCCCCGAGGATTGTTCTTTCCTGCTGTAAACTTTTTGTTCCACAAGGAAGAAACATTTCTCTATTTTTATAGATTCTAATTTTATAGAACCTGTTAGCAAAGTCACAATATAAAGCTTTTTTTCTTAGTAGTACACTGCAGCCACTTCCTCTAAGAAGACAAGTTGATTCTTTCTCTGAAACCTGAGAAAAATATATACCCCCTTCTTTTATGGTCATATTATAGTGGTGTGGAGAAGGAGGCGACAGAGGATGAGATGGTTGGATAGCATCACCAATTCAATGGACGTGAACTTGGGCAAACTCCAAGAGATGGTGAGGGATGGGAAAACCTGGCATGTTGCACTCCATGGGGTCACAAAGAGTCAGACACAATTTGGCAACTGAACAGCAACAATGGTGGTATGTGCTGGAGGTATATAGACAAAAAGTTAAACACAAAAATGCAAAAGTTGCGTTAAAGGTAGGTTTCAATAAAGATTTTTTTCTGGTGTTGGGGGCTGAGATTCAGAAATGAAAACATGCCAAATGACTGACAGTGTTCAGCTAGGGTAGCGGGCTTATGCAGATTTTCTTCTTTTCATTGCATTTCAAATGTATGCTGTTTTGCAATAGAAGTCTCCTTAAGAAACATGCTTTCACCTCAGATCTTTAGTTGATCTTCAAGTAATTTGCAACTTTAGTGTCCTACTTACAATTTATAGAAGTGTTTCAACCTCCTAGTTCCTTACTTCCGTTCAGTTCAGTTCAGTCGCTCAGTCATGTCCTACTCTTTGCGACCCCATGAATCGCACCACACCAGGCCTCCCTGTCTATCACCAGCTCCCGGAGTTCACTCAGACTCATATCCATCGAGTCAGTGATGCCATCCAGCCATTTCATCCTCTGTCATCCCCTTCTCCTCCTGCCCCCAATCTCTCCCAGCATCAGAGTCTTTTCCAATGAATCAACTCTTCACATGAGGTGGCCAAAGTACTGGAGTTTCAGCTTTAGCATCAGTCCTTCCAATGAACACCCAGGGCTGATCTCCTTTAGAATGGACTGGTTGGATCTCCTTGCAGTCCAAGGGACTCTCAAGAGTCTTCTCCAACACCACAGTTCAAAAGCATCAATTCTTCGGTGCTCAGCTTTCTTCACAGTCCAACTCTCACATCCATACATGACCACTGGAAAAACCATAGCCTTGACTAGACGGACCTTTGTTGGCAACGTAATGTCTCTGCTTTTCAATATGCTGTCTAGGTTGGTCATAACTTTTCTTCCAAGGAGTAAGTGTCTTTTAATTTCATGGCTGCAGTCACCATCTGCAGTGATTTTGGAGCCCCCCAAAATAAAGTCTAACACTGTTTCCACTGTTTCCCCATCTATTTCCCATGAAGTGATGGGACCAGATGCCATGATCTTCATTTTCTGAATGTTGAGCTTTAAGCCAACTTTTTCACTCTCCACTTTCACTTTCATCAAGAGGCTTTTTATTTCCTCTTGACTTTCTGCCATAAGGGTGATGTCATCTGCATATCTGAGGTTATTGATATTTCTCCTGGCAATCTTGATTCCAGCTTGTGCTTCTTCCAGCCCAGCATTTCTCATGATGTACTCTGCATATAAGTTAGATAAGCAGAGTGACAATATACAGCCTTGACATACTCCTTTTCCTATTTGGAACTAGTCTGTTGTTCCAGTTCTAACTGTTGCTTCCTGACCTGCATACAAATTTCTCAAGAGGCAGGTCAGGTGGTCTGGTATTCCCATCTCTTTCAGAATTTTCCAATTTATTGTGATCCACACAGTCAAAGACTTTGGCATAGTCAATAAAGCAGAAATAGATGTGTTTCTGGAACTCTCTTGCTTTTTCCATGATCCAATGGATGTTGGCAATTTGATCTCTGGTTCCTCTGCCTTTTCTAAAACCAGCTTGAACATCTGGAAGTTCACGGTTCACGTATTGCTGAAACCTGGCTTGGAGAATTTTGAGCATTATTTTACTGGCATGTGCTACTGCTCCTGCTAAGTTGTTTCAGTCGTGTCCGACTCTGTGCGACCCTAGAGATGGCAGGCCACCAGGCTCCCCCATCCCTGGGATTCTCCAGGCAAGAACACTGGAGTGGGTTGCCATTTCCTTCTCCAATACATGAAAGTGAAAAGTAAAAGTGAAGTCGCTCAGTCATGTCTGACTCTTAGCGACCCCCATGGACTGCAGCCTACCAGGCTCCTCCGTCCATGGGATTTTCCAGGCAAGAGTACTGGAGTAGGTTGCCATTGCCCTCTCCAACTAGCATGTGAGATGAGTGCAATTGTGCAGTAGTTTGAGCATTCTTTGGCATTGCCTTTCTTTGGGATTGCAATGAAAACTGACCTTTTCCAGTCCTGTTGGCCACTGCTGAGTTTTCCAAATTTGCTGGCATATTGAGTGCAGCACTCTTACTTAAGGAAGGCCTTTGATCTAGTCTTAGAGTTGTTCGTGTACAGCTACAAAGATAAGTCTTTGGGAGGGCCTGACTTCTTTTCAAAGGAGAAAGGAAGCAAGACGCAAGGGATGTTTTCTACTCTTGCTTCAGATCCAGAGAATCTAGCTGTTTTCCTCAGTTGGAACATTTCAACATTATCAAACAAAGACAAGAAGGGCAGGAGGAGCTAGCAAGGGAGTTGGGTGGTAGGAGGAAAGGATATATTATAACAGGATATGAGGAACACTTGGGGAGGTAGTAGACATGTTTATTCAGAGAAGGCGATGGCACCCCACTCCAGTACTCTTGCCTAGAAAATCCCATGGACTGAGGAGCCTGGTAGGCTGCAGTCCATGGGGTAGTGGAGAGTCGGACACGACTGAGAGACTTCACTTTCACTTTTCACTTTCATGCATTGGAGAAGGAAATGGCAACCCACTCCAGTGTTCTTGCCTGGAGAATCCCAGGGACAGGGGAGCCTGGTGGCCTGCCGTCTGTGGGGTCGCACAGAGTTGGACACAACTGAAGTGACTTAGCAGCAGCAGCAGCAGCAGCAGCAGCAGACATGTTTATTATCTTAATTCTGGTGATGGTTTCGTGAGTTTATACATATATCAAAAAACAACTTTTATACTTCAAATGTATGCAATTTCTTGTATGTCAGCTATACCTTAAGAAAGGGGCAAGCAAATGAAACAATGTGTTTCTAACTGTAATAATAATACAGCAGGAAGGAACTCACTAGAGGAGTTAGTCTATGGAGATAGTCACCTTAGATAACTTAGATTCAGACCCCAGGTAGGATCACTTCCTTGTATACTCATGTCTGAGTCTGCTGTTGAGGAAGGACACCAATAATTCATCATTGATGATTCTTTCATAAAATGATGGTGGGTTTGGAGGGTAGGGAGAAACCAAGATATGTTGGCATTGAGTCTTGAAGTATGAATGTCAATGCAAAGCAAAGAAGTCCCCTCTGTGTTCTTTCAGAACCAGTATTGTGAGTTGGAAGTAAAAGTAGTTATTCACATCTAATAGAAAGAGAAGCATTTGTCAGAGGTGGGATCAAGATGGCAGACTAGAAAGACCCTGAGCTCACCTCCCCCCACAAATACATCAAAACTACAACTACATAAGGAGCAACTCTCACTGAGAATGGCCTAAAGATTAGAAGAATGGCTCTCCTACAATCAAGGCTGTAAAGAAAGGTCCACACACAGTTTGGTAGGAAGGCAGGAGAAGTGATCAAGTCAGGACCTACATCTCTAGTGGATGACCCAGGAGGCTCAGGGATCCTCCTTGGGGAGCAAGGGGTTTAAGCCACATATTAGGCACCCCAGCCATAAGGTCCAACATTCAGAAATCAAGCTCCCTTATATGATTTGAAAATCAGTGGAGCATAACGGAGAGATGTAAGAAACCAAGCCTCCACTCTTGAAGAGCTCACACACAGACTTGTTGGCTCCCAGTCACAGAATGGATGTTGCAGATTGAAAAAATGAACTGTGCTCTGGCCAACCTGTCAAGACTGCCTCAGCATGCCCCACAGCCTGTACCAGGCTACCACTCCAGCTCCTCCTGCTTTAGAACTGCTCCCTACTAAGATGGAGGCTACTATTGCCAATGTACATGTTCTCACTAGGGAAGGTACAGAGACAGATTGGGCCACAGTCTTACCCTTAGCCAAGGGGTAGATTGCCTTTGCCAGTGTGTATGTACACCAGGGAAGGAGCAGAGCCTGCTCAGTAGTGTGGCTCCAACTCCTCTGGCCCCAACTCTGCCTCTCACAATGACACAAACACCAGGGAAAAAATGAAACCAGCTCAGAAGTGCAGCCCCAAGCCCTCAGGCCCCAGCCACAATTCCAATAGGGCAACAACTACTATTGTGCTTAGGAGAATCCCCAATTCACACTTGGCTCTGTCTCTAGCACCTCTGATTCCAGCCCTATCTCCAGCCCAGTGTACCCAGAAAGAATATGTAACTCATGAACACTTCAAATCCAGCACTCCCAACAAACCACTAGGCATATGCAGACTGCACAGTGATGCCTTCACACAAGGACATGGCTTCAAGATCAGAATAAGTAACTATTTCCCCTAATTTCATAGAGACACAGAAAGTTAAACAAAATGAGAAAACAGAGAAATAGGTTTCAAATGAAAGAACAAGATAAAGTCTCAGGAAAAAACCCTAATGTAACAGAGGAAACTAATTTACCTGAAAAGGAATTCCAAGAAGTAGTAATAAAAATGTTAAATGAACTGAGGAAAAAAATAGATGAACAGAAACAGAACTTTAACAAAGAACTAGAAAATACAAAAGAACCAATCAATGAATGCAGAAAAATACAACTGAAAAGAAAAATATACTAGAAGGTATTAATAGCAGATTAGGTGATACAGAAGAAACATAAATTACCCAAAAGATGTAAAAGTGGAAATCACCCAATCAGAATAGCAAAAAAGAAAAGCAATTAAAAGAATGAGGATAATTTAAAGGATCACTAGTACAGCATACTAGCATTCATATTATAAGGGTACCAGAAGGAGAAAAGAGAGCAAGAGGGGCAGAAAATGCATTTTACGAAATTTTGACTGAAAAATTCCTGAAGAAAAAAACAGAAATCCAGTTATAAGAAACATAGAAAGTCCCAAACAAAATGAACCCAAACAGACCCATACAATATATGTCCAAATTAAAATGGCAAAAAAATTTTTTAAGGCATCATATAAAAGGGAACCTTCATAAAACTATTAGTTGATTTTTCTGCAGGAGGTTTGCAGGCAAGAAGGGAGTGCCGTGATATATTTAAAGTGCTGAAAGAGGAAAACCTATGAACTAGAATACTCTGTCTAGCAGAGTTATCATTCAGAATTTAAAGAGATAAAGAGCTTCTCAGACAAGCAAAAATTAAAAGCACGCATCAATACTAAACCAACCTTACAAGAAATGTTAAAGGGTCTTTTTTAAATGAAAAAAAGAAAGCTACAACAAGAAATAAGGAGTTACAAGAAAGGAAAAATTCAACAGATAAAAGCAAATATGCAGTAAATATAGTGGATCAATTACCTAAATAAACCAGGACAATGGCTAAAATACAAAAATTATAAAATCAAATGTAACTACAATAAATAGTTAAGGAACAGATATGGATTTTTAAAATATGACAACAAAAGCACAAAACATGAAGCAAGGCAGTAAAAGATGTAGATTTTTTCAGAATGCATTTGAACTTAAATGCGGAGAAGGTAATGGTACCCCGCTCCAGTACTCTTGCCTGGAAATTCCCATGGACGGAGGAGCCTGGTAGGCTCCAGTCCATGGGGTCGCTAAGAGTCGGGCCTGACTGAGCGACTTCACTTTCACTTTTCACTTTCATGCATTGGAGAAGGCAATGGCAACCCACTCCAGTGTTCTTGCCTGGAGAAACCCAGGGACAGAGGAGCCTGGTGGGCTGCCGTCTATGGGGTCGCACAGAGTCGGACACAACTAAAGTGACTTAGCAGTAGCAGCAGCAGCAGAACTTAAATGAAAGTGAAAGTGAAGTAGCTCAGCCGTGTCCAACTCTTTGCGACCCTGTGGACTGTAGTCCACCAGGCTCCTCCATCCATGGGATTCTCCAGGCAAGAGTACTGGAGTGGGTTGCCATGTCCTTCTCCAGGAGATCTTCCTGACCCAGGGATTGAACCCAGGTCTCCCGCATTGCGGGCAGATGCTTTACCGTCTGAGCCACCAGGGAGTAAATATATTTACAGGTCAACTATATGAACTCCATGATAGCCAAAAATAAAAAACCTGCATTAGAAACACCAAAATTAGCAAGAAAGGAATCCAAACATAACAGTAAAGGAAGCATTAGCTTCCGGTTCCAGATGGTGGTGCTCATCTCCCCCTGTAACAGCACCAAAAGTGCAACTATCAGCTGAGCAACAATCCACAGGAGGATGCTGGAACCCACCAGAAAAAAGATACCCCACATCCAAAGACAAAGAAGGAGGCACAGCAAGATGGTAGGAGGGGCACAATCATGATAAAATGAAATCTCATACCCACTGGGTGGGTGACTCAAAAACTGGAGAACAATAAGACCAAGGAAATTCTCCCACTGTTGTGAAGGTTCTGAAGACCACTCCAGGCTTCCCAGCCTGGGATCTAACAAAGGGACTGGGAATCCCCAGGGAATCTGACCTTGACGGCCAGAGGGGTTTGATTATAGGACTTCCACAGGACTGGGGAAAACAGAGATTTCAGTCTTGGAGGGCACAAACTAAATCTTGCACACACCAGACCCAGAAGAAAGGAGCAGTGACCCCACAGGAGATTGAATCAAAATTACCTGCTAGTGTTAGAAGGTCTCCTATGGAGGCATGGGTCTGCAGGGGCTCACCACAGGCACAGAGGCACTGGCAGCAGCAGTCCAGGAAGATCCCCCTTCATGTAAGCCATCTTGTAGGTCACTGTTAACCCTACCACAGAGCCCGTAGACCACAGGGCTAGGTTGCCTCAGGCTAAGCAACTACCAGAGAGGGAATGCAAACTCACCCATCAGCAGATAATTTACTGAGCAAGGCCCTGCCCACCAGAGCAAGACCCAGTTTTTCCCACAGCCAGTCCTTCCCATTTGTAAGCTTACCCAAGCCTTGTAGCCTCCTCCATCAGAGGGCAGACAGAAGAAGCAAAAGAACCACAGTCCCACAGCACCTAAACAAAAACAAAAAACCACATTATAGAAAGTTAATCAGGATGAAAAGCAAAAAGTTATGTCCCAGATGAAAGGACAAAGTAAAAATAAATAAATAAATAAATGAAGTAGAGATAGGCAACCTCCCAGAAAAATAATTCAGAATAATGATAGTGAAGGTGATTCAGGATCCCAGGAAAACAATGGAGAAGATGCAAAAAATGTTTACCAGAGACCTAGAAGAACTAAAGAACAAACAAACAGAGACGAATAATACACTAGAGGGAATCAATAGCAGAATAATTGAGGCAGAAGAATGGGTAAATGACCTGGAGGACAGAATGATGGAAATCACTGTTGCAGAACAGAATATAGAAAAACAAATGAAAAAAAATGAAGACAGCCTAAGAGACCTCTGGGACAACATTAAATGCACCAACATTCGCACTATAGGGTTTCCAGAAGGAGAAGAGAAAGAGAAAAGACCTGAGAAAATATTTGAAGAAATAATAGCTGAAAACATCCTTAACATGGGAAAGGAAATAGTCAACAAAGTCCAGGAAGCACAGAGAGTCCCAGGCAGGATAAACCCAAGAAGGTTGAGACACACAGTAATCTAACTGACAAAAATTAAAGACAAAGAAAAAATACTAAAAGCAACAAGGAAAAAAATGACAAATGACATACAAGGGAATTCCCATCAGGCTATCAGCTGATTTCTCAACAGAAACTCTACAAGCCAGGAGGGAATGGCACTGTGCATTTAAAGTGGTGAAAGGGAAAAAACTATGACCAAGAATACTCTACCCAGCAAGACCCTCCTTTTGATGGAGAAATCAAAAGCTTCCAGCCAAGCAAAAGTTAAGAGAATTCAGCACTATCAAACTAGCTTTACAACAAATGCCAAAGGAATTTCTCTAGGTAGGAAACACAAGAGAAGGAAAAGAGTTACACAAAATAAATTCAAAACAATTAAGAAAACAGTAATAAGATCATACATATCGATAATTACCTTAAGTGTAAATGGATTAAGTGCACCAACCAAAAGACATAGACTGGCTGGGCAGATGAAAACATATACATATATACACTTACACTTACCACGTCACTCTGCTTGACCCCAACCCCTGCCAAATTGTATGCAATTATTTATATTGTTAGGTTAGTCATGTTCCCATTATGGCTTGCAATTACAATTATCTTTCATTTTTTGTATTGATTGTGAAAACTAATAAATATCTTTTACTATTGTGATTATGTAATTGTTAATCTCTTAATAGACTTGTATCATGATTGGTCAACAGAAAAATAATAGAATTCTATGTCACCAAAACTACAATTTAATAGAAAAACATGTAATCACTTTTTAAAATCCATATGCCTATCAGAATTATCTTGGAATTTTTTGAAAAATACAAACACCTAGGTATGTTTAAAAACAGCTGGACTATATGATGATCTTTTACTTTTATCTAGTTTGTTTCACTTTTTCTATTTCATATTCAGTGCTCCCATTTCATTTAGTTTGTTTTTCAATTTCTCCACTTTTTCTTTTTTTTTTTTTGATGTTCTTTCTCAACCCTTTATTTGCAAGCATAGTAGAAAAGCTTTTGTATACATATATATAATATGTATAATATGTATATTTTAGAAAACATGAATTTTTGCCTAAGAAATTTATGACACTTTGATTCCACTTGTTTGACTTAGTATAAATAGAATACTAGATTTCTAATTTAAAACAGATATGCAACAAGAATGAAAATTTACTATATACCACAGGGGACTATAGTCAATATCTTGTAATAACCTATAATGGAAAACAATTTCAAAACTAATATGTGTATATGCATAACAATCACCTTGCTGTGCATCTGAAACACTGGTTTTGTCATTCAGTCATGTCCAACTCTTTGCCACCCCATGGACTGTAGCCTACCAGACTTTTCTATCCGTGGGATTCTCCAGGTGAGAATACTAGAGTGGATTGCCATCCCCTTTTGCAGAGGATCTTCCCAACTCAGGGATCGAACCCTGGACTCCTGCATCGCAGGCAGATTCTTTACCATTTGAGCTACAGGGAAGTCCTCCTGAAACATTGTATGCCAACTATTCTTCAATTAAAAAAAAAAAAATATATATATATATAGAAAAGAAAATCATCAAACCACAAAGGAAGAAAGTAAATGCAAAAGAACAGAAAACAAGTAATAAATTTGCAATAAGTATGTATCTATTAATGATCACTTTAAATATCAATGCTCCAATCAAAAATAGAGTGACTGAAATTGAGGGCTAGAAAGAGATATTCCATGCAAATGGCAATGAAAAGAAAGCTGGGAGTAGCAAAGCTCACATCAAACAAAGTAGATTTTAAAATAAAATCTATAATAATAGACAAAGAAAAGAATTATATTATGATAGCAAGATTAATACAAGAAGAGGCTATTATAATCATAACATATATATATGTAATACAGGAGAACCTAAATAAAGAAAATAAATATTAACAGGCATACACAGAGAAATTGACAATAATGTAATAATAGTAGGGGACTTTAACACTCCATTCATATCAATGGACAGTTCATTTAGACAGAAATCAACAAGGAAACAGTAGCCTTAAATGACACATTAGACCACTTGCACTTAAAATATATCTACAGAACATCCCACTTGAAACAGCAGAATACACATTCATTTTAAGTGCACATGGAATGGTCTCCTTCTCCAGGACAGGTCACATACTAGGACACAAAATAAGTTTCAACAAATCTAAGAGGATTGAAATTATGTCAAGCATAATTTCCAACCACAATGGTATGAAACTACAAAAAATTACAGGAGGAAATATGGGAAAACAAAAACATGTGTAGATTAAACAACATGGCCACTAAAAAAACCAATGAAGAAATCAAAGAGGAAATTAAAAAATACCTTGAGACAAATGACAATAAAAACATAACTTTCCAAAATTTATGGGACACAGCAAAAGCAGTACTAGTAAGGAAGTTTATAGTGATACAGACCTATAACAAGAAACAAGAAATATCTCAAATAAACATATAATTTACCATCTAAAGGACTTAGAAAAAGAAGAAGAAGCAAAGCCCAAAGCCATCAGAAGGAAGGAAACAATAAATATCAGAGCAAAAATAGAATAGAGATAAAAAATTAAAAAGATCAAGGAAACCAAGAGCTAGTTTTTTTAAAAGATAAAATTGATAAATTTTTAGCTAGGCTTATTAAGGAAAACGTGAGAGGATCCAAATAAAAAAATTAGAAATGAAAGAGGGGAAATTACAGGAATACAAGCAATCACAAGAGAATATTACACACAGCTATACTCCAAAAAATTGGAAAACTGAGAAAAAAATGGAAACATTCCTAGAAACATACAATTTTCCAAGACTGAATCAGGAAGACACAAAAATATCAAGAGACCAATTGCTAATACTGAAGTTGAATCAGTAATCAAAAACTAAAAAAAGTCCAGGACCAGACAGCTTCACAGAAAATCTACCAAAAACATAAAGAAGAGTAAATATAATCATTCTCAAACAATTTCCAAAAACTGAAGATAAGAGAACACTCCCAAACTTATTCTATTAGGCCTACTTTGCCCTAATACCAAAACCAGATAAAGATCATTTCAGTTCAGTCGCACAGTTGTGTCCAACTCTTTACGACCCCATGAATTGCAGCACGCCAGACCTCCCTGTCCATCACCAACCTCTGGAGTTCACTCAAACTCACGTCCATCGAGTCAGTGATGCCATCCAGCCATCTCATCCTCTGTTGTCCCCTTCTCCTCCTGCCCCCAATCCCTCCCAGCATCAGAATCTTTTCCAAGGAGTCAACTCTTCGCATGAGGTGGCCAAACTACTGGAGTTTCAGCTTTAGCATCAGTCCTTCCAAAGAACACCCAGGGCTGATCTTCAGAATGGACTGGTTGGATCTCCTTGCAGTCCAAGGGACTCTCAAGAGTCTTCTCCAACACTACAGTTCAAAAGCATCAATTCTTCAGCGCTCAGCTTTCTTCACCATCCAACTTTCACATCCATACACGACCACTGGAAAAACCATGGCCTTGACTAGACGGACCTTTGTTGGCAAAGTAATGTCTCTGCTTTTGAATATGCTATCTAGGTTGGTCATAGCTTTCCTTTCAAGGAGTAAGCGTCTTTTAATTTCATGGCTGCACAGCTTACTCCTTCGACGCTTACTCCCTGGAAGGAAAGATATGACCAACCTAGATGGGCATATTCAAAAGCAGAGACATTACTTTGCCAACAAAGGTCCGTCCAGTCAAGGCTATGGTTTTTCCAGTGGTCATGTATGGATGTGAGAGTTGGACTGTGAGGAAAGCTGAGCGCCGAAGAATTGATGCTTTTGAACTGTGGTGTTGGAGAAGACTCTTGAGAGTCCCTTGGACTGCAAGGAGACCCAACCAGTCCATTCTAAAGGAGATCAGCCCTGGGATTTCTTTGGAAGGACTGATGCTAAAGCTGAAACTCCAGTACTTTGGCCACCTCATGTGAAGAGTTGACTCATTGGAAAAGACTCTGATGCTGGGAGGGATTGGGGCCAGGAGGAGAAGGGGACGACAGAGGATGAGATGGCTGGATGGCATCACCAACTTGATGGACATGAGTTTGAGTGAACTCCAGGAGTTGGTGATGGACAGGGAGGCCTGGCATGCTGCAATTCATGGGGTCGCACAGAGTCGGACATGACTGAGCGACTGAACTGAACTGAAATCACCATCTACAGTGATTTTAGAGCCCCCCAAAATAAAGTCAGCCACTGTTTCCCCATCTATTTGCCATGAAGTGATGGGACTGGATGCCATGATCTTAGTTTTCTGAATGTTGAACTTTAAGCCAATTTTTTCACTCTCCTCTTTCATTTCATCAAGAGGCTCTTTAGTTCTTCACTTTCTGCCATAAGGGTGGTGTCATCTGCATATCTGAGGCTATTGATATTTCTCCTAGCAATCTTGATTCCAGCTTGTGCTTCCTCCAGCCCAGTGTTAACAACAAGAAGCTAAGTCAAAATATATGCCCATCATATCAGAATTATTTACAATAGCCAACAGCAGTACAGAAGATGCAGATTTGATCTTTGTGTCAGGAAGATCCCCTGGAGAGGGAAATGGCTACCCATTCCAGTATTCTTGCCTGGGAAATTCCATGGACAGATGAACCTGGCAGGCTAAGAGTCAGACATGACTTAGCAACTAAACAACAACAACAATATATATATATATATATATATATATATACACACACACACATATACACATACACACACACACACACACATACGCACACACACAATGAAATACTGCTCAGCTGTAAGAAAGAATGAAATTTTCCATTTGCAACAACATGGATGAATCTGGAAGATATTATACTTAGTGAAGTATGACAGACAGAGAGAGACAAAAACTGTGTTTTCACTTACATGGAAATCTAATAAAGAAAACAAAGGTACAATTATAAGAAAACAGAAACAGACTCACAGATACAGAGGACAAACTAGTGATTACCAGCAGGGAGAGTGGAGGTGGAGGGAAAGTTAGTGGAAGAGGATTAAGAGGCACAAACTTCTAGGTATAAAATAAGTAAGATATAAGGTTTAAATATACAGCATTGGGACTATAGTGAATATTTTATAATAACTTTATACAGAGTATGATTCATGAAAGTATCAAATCACTGTTGTGCACCTGAAACCAATATTGTAAGACAACTACATGTCATTAAAAAAATAAATACCAGAGGGATGGTATGGGGAGGGAGGTGTGAGGGGTGTTCAGGATGGGGAACACATGTACACCCATGGCGGATGCCTGTTGATGTATGGCAAAACCAATACAATATTGTAAAGTAAAAATAAATAAATAAATAAAATAAAAAAAAAAAGAATAAATAAATACATAATATTTTAAAAAGGAAGCACCAAATTGGAAAATGATTTGAACTTCTAGTTCTACTTGAACTTCTACTTCTATCTAATTCTGCAACTAAATAGCTGTGTAATTTTTGGTTAAGTCACTTTACTAATAAGGGTCTAGGTCATTTCATTTCTATAGTTTGGGGTTTTGACTTGGCATTATGAGTTTATTCCAATTCTAGTTCTTACATGACATCCTGGGAAGAGTCCATATGCTTTCACCCTTCCCCACTACTCACACAAAATAAAACACACACACACACACACACACACACACACACCCTCTTTGTTTCTTACAGAATAAAGTACCATTGATGCTAGATTCAATCCTTTGGACTCAGACTTTTTCTTTCTTCCAATGTTTACCATGGGGACTTTCCCTTTCAGAGTCCCCATGTCTCCATCTAGAAAATGTGGATTTCGAGCTTAATCTTGCCAATCTCTAAAACTTTAGGTCTGTAAATCTCTAATTAAAATGCAAATATCATAGGGAGAAGAAGACACTTAACAAGATATTAGTCATTTCTTTAAACTCCTTCCAAGCAGAAAAGACTGGAAAAGCCAGACAAAAATGGAACATATGGAAATGCCTCCCTAAAGCAGTCATGAATACCCTAAAATAGGAGAATATCACAAAATAATAAATACACATTACTTGGACTTTATAAATTTGTCTTTATTTTTATTTGTGCAAGCATTTCTGATTTTCTCCTATGGGTAAGGGAAGCAGCAAGTCAAATGCCTTCTGAGGAAAAGGGAATGCTTCCCTCTCCTCTTCTAGCAGTAGTCATGTACGGATGTGAGTGTTGGACCATAAAGAAGGCTGAGCACTGAAGGATTGTTGCTTTCAAACTGTGGTGCTGGAAAAGACTCTTGAGAGTCCCCTGGACTGCAAGGAGATCCAACCAGTCGATCTTAAATGAAATTAACTCTGAATATTCATTGGAAGGACTGATGGTGAAGCAGAAGCTCCAATACTTTGGCCACCTGATGTGAAGAACCGACTCATTGGAAAAGACCCTGATGATGGGAAAGATTGAAGGCAAAAGGATAAGGGGCAAGAGAGGATGAGATGGTTAGATGGCATAATCAACTCAATGGACATGAGTTTGAGCAAACTCCAGGAAAGAGTAAAGGACAGGAAGCCTGGCATGCTGCAGTCCATGGGGTCACAAAGAGTCAGACACAACTGAGTGGGTGAACAACAACAGTTCTGAAAACTAGAAGTCCATATTTTTATTGTCCCCATAGTTTTGCTTTTTCCTAAATGTCATAAAGTTGGAATCACACAGCATGTTTAATAGCTCCTTCTTTCACTTGGTAATATGCATTTAAGTTGCCTCCATGTCTTTTCATGACTTAACAGCTCATTTTGTTTTAGCACTGTTTGGATATTCCACTGTCTGGTTGTAACAGACTTAATATTTGATTTGATTGCATGCATGCTCAGTTGTGTTTGACTCTTTGTGACCCCATGGACTGTAACTCAACAGGCTCCTCTGTCCATAGGACTTTTCCAGCAAGAATACTGGAGTGGGTTGCCATTTCCTTCTCCAGAGGATCTTCCAAACCCAAAGATTGAACTCACGTCTCTTGCAACTCCTGCATTGACAGACAGATTCTTTATCATTAGTGCCACCTGGGAAGCCCAATTTAGTTATATACAGTTCACCTACTGAAGGACAGCTTGTTTCCAAGTTTTGGTAGTTATGAATAAAGTTCATAACAAACATGCACGTGAAGGTTTTTGTGCGGACATAAATTTGCTAGATCTTACGGCAAGAGTATGTTTAGCATTGTTTAAAAAAAAAAAAAAAAACTGCCAAACTGTCTTCCAGTGTGGCTGCACAATTTTGTATTCCCATCAGCAATGAATGAGAGTTCCTGTTGCTCCACATTCTTATCAGCATTTGGTGTTGTCAGTGTTTTGAATGTTGGCCATTTTCATAGGTGTGCAGTGGTATCTCATTGTTGTTTTAATTTGCATTTCCCTGATATGCAGAGGATCCATATGATGTGGAGCATATTTTTATACTATTGCCTACCATTTGAATATATTTTTTGGTGAGGTGTCTGTTCAGGTCTTAAGCCATTTTTAGATCAGTATTTTTGTTTTCTTATTGTTGAGTTTCAAGAATTCTTTGTATAATTTGAATAACAATCCTTTATTAGATGTGTTTTTTGCAAATATTTTCTCCCAGTCTATAGCTTGCCCTCTCACTCTTTGAATATTGTCATTCATAGAGCAGAAGTATTTGATTATAATGAAGTTCAGTTTATCATTTTTTTCTTTCATGGATTGTGCTTTCGATATTCTATCTAAAAAGTCGTTGACATGATCATCTAGTTTTTCTCCTATGTTGTCTTGTAGGAGTTTAAACTAAATTTATTGTGGCAATCATTACACAATATTTGTAAGTCGAATTATTATGCTGTACATCTTAAACTTATATGGTGCTATATGTCAATTATACCTCAAAATTTTTTAAAGAATGGAATTTTTTCTTTGGTGGGAATAGCATTTTACTTAATTTAGGTTCAATATTATGTTTCTTATTATCAAAATATTCACTTATTAAAAACCAGCCTTAGTTCATGGGCTAGATTTGGCCCATGGGCTCTAGCTTCTGACTACTAATCTAACAGAAAGGATGTGCAAGTCCACATTTGCCCTACCTACATATTTCTGTAGACCAGATAATTAATATATTTTGGAATAGGTCATTTTGCCTTAGAAACTACATAATGGCTGGGAAGGAACACCAACAAGGCTGAAATCAGTAGGAAGTCATATGATGTGTCAAAAGATTGTAAGGACATTGCTGATTCTTCCAAATTCCATTTTTGTTTACATAAGACTCTCGATTTTAAAGGGAGTAAACTTAAAACACTTTTTGGAAATATCAATCCATCACTGGAGAATTATAAGGCAAAGTGGAAAAATGAAGGAAAAGCATTTAGAAACTCAGATAAGGCCTCTGAAGTCAGTGAGAAACTCTGATTTTCACTGAATAATTCTCTTGTCATTGTTCAGTTGCCAAGTTGTGTCTGACTGTTTATGACCCCACAGACTTCAGCAGGCCAGATTTCCCTGTCATTCACCATCTTGGACTTCAGCACACCAGACTACCCTGTCCTTCACCATCTCCTGGAGCTTGCTCAAACTCATGTCCATTGTGTCGGTGATGCCATCCAACCATCTCATCCTCTGTTGTCCCCTTCTCCTCCCGCCTTCAATCTTTCCCAGCATCAGAGTCTTTCTAATGAGTCAGCTCCTTGGAAGGAAAGTTATGACCAACCTAGACAGCATATTAAAAAGCAGAGACATGACTTTGCCAACAAAGGTCTGTCTAGGCAAGGCTATGGTTTTTCCAGTAGTCACATATGGATGTGAGAGTTGGACTATAAAGAAAGCTGAGCACTGAAGAATTGATGCTTTTGAAGTTGGAGAAGACTCTTGAGAGTCCCTTGGACTGCAAGGAGATCCAACCAGTCCAACCTAAAGGAGATCAGTCCTGAATATTTACTGGAAGGACCGATGCTGAAGCTGAAACTCCAATACATTGGCCACCTGATAAGGAGAGCTGACTCATTTGAAAAGACCCTGATGCTGGGAAAGATTGAGGGCAGGAGGAGAAGGGGCCGACAGAAGATGAGATGGTTGGATGGCATCACTGACACAATGGACATGGGTTTGGGTGGACTCTGGGAGTTGGTGATAGACAGGGAGGCCTGGCATGCTGCGGATCATGGGGTTGCAAAGAGTCGGACGCGACTGAGCGACTGAACTGAACTGAACTGAATGAGTCAGCTCTTCGCATCAGGTGGCCAAAGTATTGGAGCTTCAGCTTTAGCATCAGTCCTTCCAATGAGTATTCAGAGTTGATTTCCTTCAGGATGGACTGGTTGGATCTCCTTGCAGTCCAAGGGACTCTCAAGAGTCTTCTCCAACACCACAGTTCAAAAGCATCAATTCTTCAGTGCCTAGCCTCCATTATGGCCCAACTCTCACATCCATACATGACTACTGGAAAAAGCATAGCTTTGACTACACAGATCTTTGCAGGCAAAGTGATGTCTCTGCTCTTTGATATGCTGTCTAGGTTTGTCAGTTTTTCTTCCCAGGAGCAAGTGTCTTTTAATTTCATGTCTGCAGTCACCATCCACAGGGATTTTGGAGCCCAAGAAAATAAAATCTGCCACTGCTTCCACTTTTTCCCCATCTATTCACCATGAAGTGATGGGATGAGATACCATGATCATAGTTTTCTGAATGTTGAGTTTTAAGCCAGCTTTTTCACTGTCTTTTTTCACTCTCAACAAAAGACACTTTAGTTCCTCTTTGCTTTGTGCCATTAGAATGGTATCTTCTACATATCTGAGGTTGTTGATATTTTTCCCAGCAATTTTGATTCCAGCTTGTGATTCATCTAGCCTAGCATTTTGCCTGATGTTCTCTACATAGAAGTTAAATAAGCACAGTGACAATATACAACCTGGTTGCACTCTTTTCTCAATTTGGAACCAGTCAGTTGTTCCATGGAAGTTTCTAACTGTTGCTTCTTGACCCACATACAGGTTTCTTAGGAAGCAGGTAAGGGGGTCTTGTACTCCCATCTCTTTAAGAATTTTCCACAGTTTGTTGTGAGCCACACAGTCAAAGGCTTTAGCATTATATAGCAGTCAATGAAGCAGAAGCAGATGTTATCTGGAACTCCCTTGCTTTCTCCATGATTCAACAAATGTTGGCAATTTCATCTCTGGTTCCTCTGCCTCTTCACACCAGCTTATACATCTGGAAGTTCTTGATTCACACACTGCAGTAGCCTAGCTTGAAGGATTTTTAGCATATCCTTGCTAGCATGTGAAATGAGGACAATTGTAGGGTAGTTTGAACATTCTTTGGCATTGCTCTTGCTTGGGATTGGAATGAAAACTGACATTTTCCAGTCCTGTGGCCACTGCTGAGTTTTCCAAATTTGCTGACATATTGAGTGCAGCATTTTAACAGCATCATCTTTTAGGATTTTAAATAGCTCAGCTGAAATTTTGTCACTTCCACTAGGTTTGTTTGTAGTGATGCTTCCTAAGGCCTCCTTGACTTCACACTCCAGAATGTCTGACTCTGTGAGTGACCACACCATTGTGGTTATCCACATTATTAAGACCTTTTTTTTGTATCATTCTTCTGTGCATTCTTGCAAGTTTTTCCTAATCTCTTCTGCTTCTGTTTCGTCCTTGTGCTTCTGTAGTCAGATATTGGGGCTTCCCTGGTGGCTCAGATGGTAAAAATCTGCCTGCCATTGCAGGAGACCGGGGTGTGATCCCTGCATTGGGAAGATACCCTGGAGAAGGGAATGGCTACCCACTCCAGTATTCTTGCCTGGAGAATTCTGTGGACAGAGGAGCCTGGTGGGCTACAGTCCATGGGGTCACAAAGAGTCATATAGTAAGTTGACACTAGCCCTCTGATCATGAAGGGCTTTTGTACGACTAAGAAACTCATCTGAGAAGTAGGGTCTGGGCCCAGTGAAGCATGTTCTGAGCTTTTTGGGAGCAACAGATTGATTATATCACAACTGAATTTTCAGAGCCAAGTTCAAGGTGCTGGTGTCTGACCTTAACCTCCTACTGACTGTAAGCCCAATTTTACATATGACAGACCCACACAGTACCTATTTAGAGTGCTTGATTCATATCAAGGCTTCCTTACTATCAATGAACCCCTCTCGGTTCAATGTTGAAGTGATTCTTATATATGGCCATATGGCATGTTCTCCTAAGAATTTCAGAATGAATGAGTAGATGCTATGCTGGCAGCATGCTTTGCTTCTGAGGAAAGAAAATTAATAAACTGTCATACATATTTGGCCATTCTTTGTATTAATAACTACACTTGTGTACAGAGAAGCCTTTAAATTTCAAGTGGCATGGATACCTAGATAAGCATTCATAATGAATCATGAATTATCCTAGGAATAATAAATAATCCCAAAGAAACCACAGACTTACTGTTTGTAGATTTTTTTTGGTGATGGCCATTCTGACTGGTATCATCTCATTGTAGTTTTGATTTACATTTCTGTATTAATGAGCAATGTTGAGTATCTTTTCATGGGTTTATTGGACATTTGTATGCCTTCTTTGGAGAAATATTTGTTTAGGTCTTCTGGTCATTTTCTGATATTGAGCTATACAAGCTGCTTATATATTTTGATAATTAATCCATCATCAAAAAAAAATACAAACAATAAATGCTGGAGAGGATGTGGAGAAAAGGGAACCCTCCTGCACTGTTGGTGGGGATGTAAACTGATATAGCCATTGGCGAGTCCTTTAAGAAACAGGAATAAAACTGTTTTACCCAGCAATCCTACTATGGGGCATATACCCTGAGAAAACCACAATTCTAAAAGACACATGTACCCCAGTGTTCAGTGCAACAATAGCCAGGATATGGATGCAACCTAGATTTCTATAGACAGGTGAATTGATAAAGAAGTTGTGGTACATGTAGACAGTGGAATATTATTCAGTCATAAAAGGAATGAATTTAAGTCAGTTGTAGTGAAGTGGATGAACCTAGAGTCTCTTATACAGAGTGAAGCAACTCAGAAAGAGAAAAACAAATATTGTATATTAATGCATGTATATGGAATCTAGAAAAATGGTACTGATGAACCTATTAGAGAACAGACTTGTGGACACAGCAAGGGAAGCTGAGGGTGAGATGAATTGAGAAAGTAACATTGACATATATACATTATCATGTATAAAATAGATAGTTAGTGGGAAGTTACTATATAACACAGGGAGCCCAGCCTTGTGCTCTGTGATGACCTAGAGGGTGGGGTCAGGAGGAGGAGAGGAAGGGAGATATATATATATATATAAAATTATGACTGATCTGCATTGTTCTATGGCAGAAATCAACACAAAATTGTAAAACAATTTAAAAATAGAGAAACACAGGTATTTCAATATCATAAGTACTTCAATAAACTTTATAAAACTGTTTCCAGAAAAAAATCCTCTAGTAGCAGTGATTAGAATTTTTTTTTAATCAAAGAATTGGAAGAAGCCATTTATGGTGGATAACCACACTAGTTACATTGATTCAGCTGCAATTTCTACACCTTTGTTTAAAACACAAATAAGCCAGGGTCATAGCATATGAGAACACGGTGCTGTTTTCTTAAACCATATCCTGAACAGCTTACCTAATTACATTTGTTACTATGTTGGCCTAAAGTCAGTAAGAATGGATTTCAAGTCTTCTTCTGTCACTAATTTATAAGGTGAAGAAAAGCAAGCCAGTTAATGCCTATGTGCCTTAATTTCCTAAACCATAAAGTGGGTATTATAATACATTTGCCCTACCTACCTCTCAGAGTGGCTGTGAGGATTAAATCAAGGAATATAAAAATGTGCTAGGAAATAAACATAAAAATCTTTTTACCCAGACTCTTTGCAGTGACTCTAAATATAGCAACTGCCAATTGCAAGCTTATATGATTTCTTTCATAATCTTCATGAAGATATTTCAACTTCCATGTCTTCCATTTCATTTGCTGAGTTTTCTCTTCTGATAATCATGTTGTTCAGTGTTATGATAAGAATAAATCTATTATGAAAATCACCTTCTCAGTTATTGGTTCACCACTGTGAAAGTTGGAGTTTTGGCTGTTGAAAACCATGGTAATGTTTGTTTAGGTTTTATTCCTTAGAAAGCCTTAATTAAAGTTTTCCATCTTTGGCAAAGAAAGTGTCTTTCTTGTTCATTGCTTTATCTTCCAGGATAAGCTTGGGCATATAGTCTGTACCTAATCAATATTTATTAAATAAATGAATGAATAAACTCTTAAAATATATTTTTCACTTATTTGTTCTACAAATTGATGTTACTATGATTAAATAAAATACAAAATAATCTAAAAGAGAAAGCTCATTATGCCATTAACAGGAATACCTCAAACTGAAGAAAAAATACAATCAATAAATACCAGAGACTTCCAGTTCAAGATGGTGGAGTAGAAGGACATGCGCTCATCTCCTCCTGCAAGAGCACCAAAATCACAACTAGCTATTGAACAACCATGGACAGGAGGACACTGGAACCTACCAAAAAAAGATAACCCCCATCCAAAGACAAAAAGAAGCAGCAGAAAGATGGTAGGAGGGACACAATCACGATAAAATCAAATCCCAATCCACTGGGTGGGTGACCCATAAACTGGAGAATAATTCCAAAGAAGTTCTCCTACTGTTGTGAAGGTTTGGAACTCCACATCAGGTTTCCCAGCCTGGGGACCTGACAAAGAGACTGTGAAATGCTAGGGAATCTGACCTTGAAGGCCAGGGAGATTTGATTACAAGACTTCCACAGGACTGGCGGAAACAGAAACTCTGGTCTTGAAGGGCACAAACAAAATCTTGCACACACCAACCAATTCTCAGAGGAAAGGAGCAGTGGCTCTATAGAAAACTGAACCAAATCCACCTGCTAGTGTTGGAGGGTGTTCTGTGGAGGCATGGGTCAGCAGGGCTCACTACAGGGATGGGGGCACTGGCGCGGCTGTCTGGAAAGTTCCCCTTTGGTGTAAACACTCTTGGGTTTACCAGATCATAGAGCCCTGGGCTGGGTCACCTCAGGCCAAAAAACTATCAGGGAGGGAATTCAACCCCACCCGTCAGCAGATAATTGGTTGCAAGACCCTGTTTTTCCCACCACAGTTCCTCCCATCCCCATCAGGAAGCTTACACAAGCCTCTTAGCCTCCTCCATCAGAGGGCAGGCAGAAGAAACAAGAAGAATCGCCAGTCCAGGTTCAATACACGATACTGGATGCTTGGGGCTGGTGCACTGGGACGACCCAGAGGGATGGTATGGGGAAGGAGGAGGGAGGAGGGTTCAGGATGGGGAACACGTGTATACATGTGGCAGATTCATGTTGATATATGGCAAAACCAATACAACATTGTAAACTTAAAAAATAAAATAAAAAATAAATTAAAAAAAAAAAAAGAACCACAATCCCACAGCAAGTAAAACAAAACCACATTACAGAAAATTAATCAGCATGAAAAAGTAGAAAGTTATGTCCCAGTTGAAGGCATAAGATAAAACCCCAGAAAAACAAATAAATAAAGTGGAGAAAGGCAATCTTTCAGAAAAATGATAGTGAACATGATTCAGGATCTCAGAAAAAGAATGAAGGTGAAGATTGAGAGGATGCAAGAAACGTTTACCAAAGACCAAGAAGAACTAAAGAACAAAAGAACAAACAAACAGAGATGAATAAGACACTGGAAGGAATCCATAGCAGAATAACTGAGGCAGAAGAATGGATAAATGATCTGGAGGACAGAATGGCAGAAATCACTGACACAGAAGAGAATATAGAAAATAGAATGAAAAGGAATGAAGACAGCCTAAGAGACCTCTGGGACAATATTAAATGCACCAACATCTGTATTATAAGAGTCCCAGAAGGAAAAGAGAGAGAGAAAGTACCTGAGAAAATATTTGAAGAGATAATAGCTGAAAACTTCTCTAACATGGGAAAGAAAATAATCAATCAAGTCCAGGAAGCACAGAGAGTCCCAGACAGGATAAACTCAAGGAGGAACACACCAAGACACATAGTAATCAATTGACAAAAATTAAAGACAAAGATAAAATATTAAAAGCAACAAGGGAAAATCGGCAAATAACACACAAGGGAATTCCCATCAGGCTCTCAATTGATTTCTCAACAGAAACTATAAGCCAAAAGGGAATGGCATGACATATTTTAAGTGATGAAAGGAAGGAACCTACAACCAAGAGTACTCCACCCAGCAAGACTCTCCTTCAGATTTGATAGAGAAATCAAAAGGTTTCCAGACAAGCAAAAGTTAAGAGAGTTCAGCACAACCAAACCAACTTTACAATAAATGCTAAAGGAGCTTCTCTAGGCAGAAAACAAGAGAAGGAAACCCTATCTACAGAAAATAAACCCAAAACAATTAATAAAATGGTAATAAGATGATACATATAGATAATTACCTTAAATTCAACAATCAAAAGACATAGACTGGCTGAGAAGATGAAAATATGTGCATGTATGTACTTCCACTTACCACATTTATCTGCTTGACCCCCTAAATTGTATGTAATTATTTTATATTGTTAGGTTAGTCATGTTCCCATTATGGCTTGAATTGTAATTATCTTTTATTTTTTGTCTGGCTCTTGATTGCAAAAACTGATAAATATCTTTTACTATTGTGATTATGTAACTATTAATCAGTTAATACCATTGTATCATGATTGATCAACAGAAAAATTAAAGAATTCTATATCACCAACTGCCATTTAAGAGAAAAACCTGTAATCACTTTTTAAAGTCCATATGCTTACCAGAATTATCTTGGAATTTTTTGAAAATACAAATGCCCAAGTATTGCTTTCTTTTGCCAGAGCTACAAATGATTTTAATGAGTAGCCATACTTAAAAACAACTGGATTATATGAGGATCTTTTAATTTTATCTAGTTTGTTGCACTTTTTCTATTTCATATTCAGTGGTCCCATTTCATTTACTTTATGATTTTCAACTTCTCCATCTCTTTTTTTTCTTTTGATGTTCTTTCTCAAGCCTTTATCAAGCACAGTATAAAAGATTTTGTATATACATATAATATATATATTTTAGAAAACTTATGAATTTTTGCCCAACTAAAAAGTTTATGACATTTTGATTCCACTTGTTTGACTTAGTATGAATAGAATGCTAGATTTCTAGTTTAAAAAAATAAATATGCAACAAGCAACAAAGGTTTACTGTTTAGCACAGGGAACTATAGTCACTGTCTTGTAATAACCTGTAATAGAAAATAATTTCAAAAATAACATATGTATATGTATAACTGAATCACACACACAAAAAAAGAATTCTACTTTTTGAAATTTAGTAATGTTTATCTTTTTGCCAGTTTTTCTAAATGCCCTATGGACATCTAATAACAACATATTAGTTACAAAAGTTCAAATATATTTGTGTAGGATATGATTAATATAAATTAATTAAATATAAATCTATTATATATAAACTATTAATGACATAATTCAAGATGCTGCTATTCTTATTTTTTCTGCACTTGCTAAAATATTCTCAGAGAAATGTTAATATGTCTCACTATGATTATATATTTTTTCTTTTCCCTTATGTTTCTCCTGATTTTTGCTTGATTCTTTGTTGTTAAGGTGTCTAATGTTTTATGATGTATATCTTCTTTGTGAAGTTGAACCTTATGTAATTAAAAATATTCCTCTTTGTTTCAGTTTTCAAAAACAATTAAATATCAGACATGAGATTACAGAAAAGTTAAAATTAAATGGCATAGATTTTAAAGCAACCATCATAAAAATGCTTAAATGAGCAAGAATGAACACACTTTAAACAAATGCAAAATAAAAAGTCTCAGCAAAGAAATAGAAAGTCTCAATAAGGAAAGAAAAGATATAACAAAGAGTCAAATATAAAGTTTAAAATAGACAAAATACAATAACCAAAATAACCTCATTGCATGCAGTCAATAATATAATGTAGGGGACAGAGGAAAGAATCAGTGAGCAGAAAAATAAAATAATATAACTTACCAAATCTGAACAAAAGATAAAAAAGGCTGAAAAGTATGACATAGTCTGCAGAAACTGTGAAACTATAAGAACAATAACAACAACAACAACAAAAAGCATTTGTGTCATTGGACTCCTGGGAGGAGAGGAGAAAATGGATAGTGCTGAAAAAGTGAAAAAATACTCCATGGGTAAAAATTTGAGGAATAAGCATTAAAAGTTTTTCAAATTTGGCAAGAGACATAAACCTTCATATTCAAAAGAGGTGAACAAACATAAAGAAAGGGGAAAAATGCAAAATTGCATAATAATTAAAACTTTGAACATTAAAGACAATGAAATGGTGTTGAAAGTATCCAGAGAAGACCAAAATATTAATTGATAGGGAAAAAGCAATTTTAATGACATCAGATTTTCAATCAGAAAACATGGATGCGTTAAAGAAGCAGCACAATATTTTTCAAGTGCTGAAACAAAAAAAGAAATGTTAACCCAAAATCCTATATCCAGCAAATATTTATTTCAGGAAATAAAGGGAAATCAAGATGATTTCCAGAAAGAATGAAGAGACAGTCAAAGCAAAACCAACACCCAGTTGTGAATGTGACTGGTAATGGTAGTAAAGTCCAATGCTGTAAAGAACAATATTGCATAGGAACCTGGAATGTTAGGTCCATGAATCAAGGTCAAACAGGAGATGGCAAGAGTGAACATCGACGTTTTAGGAATCAGTGAACTGAAACGGACTGGACAGGGTGAATTTAACTCAGACGACCATTAAATTTACTACTGTGGGCAAGAATCCCGTAGAAGAAATGGAGTAGCCATCATAGTCAACAAAAGAATCTGAAATGCAGTATTTGGATGCAATCTCAAAAACAACAGAATGATCTCTGTTCCTTTCCAAGGCAAACCTCTCAATATCACAGTAATCCAAGTCTATGTCCCGATCAGTAATGCTGAAGAAGCTGAAGTTGAACAGTGTTATGAACCCCTACAAGACCTTCTAGAACTAACACCTAAAAAAGATGTCTTTTTCATTATAGGGGACTGGAATGCAAAAGTAGGAAGTCAAGAGATACCTGGAGTAACAGGCAAATTTGGTCTTGGAGTACAGAATGAAGCAGGGCAAAGATTAAGAGAATTTTGCCAAGAGAACACACTGGTCATAGCAAACACCCTCTTCCAACAACACAAGAGAAGACTCTATACATGGACATCACCAGATGGTCAATACCGAAATCAGATTGATTATATTCTTTGCAGCCAAACATGGAGAAGCTCTCTACAGTCAGCAAAAACAAGACCAGGAGCTGACTGTGGCTCAGATCATGAACTCCTTATTGCCAAATTCAGACTTAAATTGAAGAAAGTAGGGAAAACTTCTAGACCATTCAGGTATGACCTAAATCAAATCCCTTACGATTACACAGTGGAAGTCACAAGTAGATTCAAGGGATTAGATCTGATAGAGTGCCTGAAGAACTATGGATGGAGGTTCGTGACATTGTACAGGAAGCAGGGATCAAGACCATCCCCAAGAAAAAGAAATGCAAAAAGGCAAAATGGTTGTCTGAGGAGGCTTTACAAATAGCTGAGAAAAGAGAAGTGAAAGGAAAGGAGAAAAGGAAAGATATACCCATTTGAATATAGAGTTCCAAAGAATAGCAAGGAGAGAGAAAAAAGCCTTCCTCCGTGATCAATGCAAAGAAATAGAGGGAAACAATAGAATAGGAAAGACACAAGATCTCTTCAAGAAAATTAGAGATACCAAGGGAACATTTCATGCAAAGATGGACACAATACAGGACAGAAGTGGTATGGGCCTTACAGAAGCAGAAGATATTAAGAACAAGTGGCAAGAATGCACAGAAGAACTATAAAAAAAGATCTTCATGACCCATATATCCACGATGCTGTGATCACTCATCTAGAGCCAGACATTCTGGAATGCGAAGTCAAGTGGGGCTTAGAAAGCATCACTACAAACAAAGCTAGTGGAGGTGACTGAATTCCAGTTGAGCTATTTCAAATCCTAAAAGATGATGCTGTGGAAGTGCTGCACTCGATATGCCAGCAAATTTGGAAAACTCAGCAGTGGCCACAGGACTGGAAAAGGTCAGTTTTCATTCCAATCTCAAAGAAAGGCAATGCTACAGAATGCTTAAATTACCACACATTTGCACCCATCTCACACGATAGCAAAGTAATGCTCAAAATTCTCCAAGCAAGGCTTCAACAGTATGTGAACTGTGAAGTTCCAGATGTTCAAGCTGGATTTAGAAAAGGCAGAGGAATCAGAGATCAAATTGCCAAAATCTGTTGGATTATTGAAAAAGCAAGGGAGTTCCAGAAAAACATGTACTTCTGCTTTATTGACTGCCAAAGCCTTTGACTTTGTGGATCACCACAAATTGTGGTAAATTCTTGAAAAGATGGGAATACTAGACCACCTGATGTGCCTCCTGAGAAATCTATATGCAGGTCAAGAAGCAACAGTTAAGACTGGACATGGAACAACAGACTGGTTCCAAATCAGGAAAGCAGTGTGTCAAGGCTGTATATTGTCACCCTGCTTATTTAACTTATATGCAAAGTACATCACCTGAAATGTCAGACTGGATGAAGCACAAGCTGAATCAAGATTGCCAAGAGAAACCACAGATATGCAGATGACACCACCCTTAAGGCAGAAAGTGAAGAAGAACTAAAGAACCTCTTGATGAAAGTAAAAAAGAAGAGTGAAAAAGTTGGCTTAACGCTCAACATTCAGAAAACGAAGATCATGGCATCTGGTCCCATCACTTCATGGCAAATAGATGGGGAAACAGTGGAAACAGTGGCTGACTTTATTTTTCTGGGCTCCAAAATCACTGCAGATGGTGATTGCAGCCATGAAATTAAAAGATGAAAAGCTATGACCAACCTAGACAGTGTACTAAAAAGCAAAGACATTAGTTTGCCAACAAAGGTCTGTCTAGTCAAAGCTATTATTTTTCCAGTAGTCATGTATGGATGTGAGAGTTGAACTATAAAGAAAGCTGAGTGCTGAAGAATTGATGTTTTTGAACTGTAGTGTTGGAGAAGACTCTTGAGAGTTCTTTGGACTGCCTTGGACTTGGATTAGGAGATCCAACCAGTCAATCCTAAAGGAAATAGTCCTGAATATTCATTGGAATGACTGATGCTGAAGCTGAAGCTCCAATACTTTGGCCACCTGACGCAAAGAACTTACTCATTGGAAAATACCCTGATGCTGGGAAAGATTGAAGGCTGGAGGAGAAGGGGATGACAGAGGATGAGCTGGTTGGATGGCATCACAGACTCAATGGACATGAGTTTGAGCAAGCTCTTGGAGTTGGGGATGGCCAGGGAAGCCTGGTGTCCTGCAGTCCATAGGTTGTAAAGAGTTGGACATGACTGAGTGAGTGAACTATATTGAACTGAGAAGAACTCCTACACAACAAAAACTGCAAGAAAGAGTTCCATGTAACCAGGTAGAACAAAAAACAAAGGCATCAATTCAGGACCTGCACCCCTGGAAAGGATATGTAAGAAAAAGGAAGTCCACACAGGCAGACCCTTGCCCTAGTAAGTAAGCAGGCCAAGCCACAATTTGGGAATCCTAGTCCAGGAATCCTGCACAGAGAAGATAAGCTCCTTTGCCTGTTGGGAAATCTCCTGGGACAGACAGAAGGGCTGGAGAATCCTATACTCTAGTCAAAAAGACAGAGCCACTACTGGCTTGTTGACAATCAGAAAAGAGAGAGCCTTACACTAGTACCTGCAGCCTAACTGTACTTCCTAATCCAAAGGGGTGAATACACTGTGCCCATTCCGTCCATACTACAGCCTAGCGTAAGATCTGAGTAAAGGCTCAGTCTAGCCTCAGAGACAAACCAGTGTGCCTGGGATGTGATCTGAGTGGAGCCATGGACTTAACTGCCAGTGCACACACAAAGTGGTGGGTGGCATTGTGGCCATTGTCAGCAAATACATACAGCAGTGCCACAAGAGCATGCAGGGTCTGAACTGAATCTTTGGCAGACAGGTCTTGGGAGATGATGCATCTAACTTTGTGGAGGTAGCCTGAGGAACCTCAGTGTGGTATGGGGGGAGTAGCAGCAGACTTTCCGTGCATTCAGCAGAAGACAGCAGGTCCTCTCTCAGTGAGAGCACCCCAGTTCTGCCCACTCCACTCCACAGCTGAACACTACATCTGGGGCAGACAGGTCTGGGAGAAGATTGCCACAGGAGCAGCCCAGATCTCAGGCAGCACTGCAGCCAACTCAGTTCCTTCAACCACAACACCCTGACCCCCAGTCCCAACACAACAGTGAAAATGATGCAACTTTGGACTACTTCTGACCAGAACCATGAACACATACATAAGGGATACATACATTCTCCATGACCACACAGGCCTCACTTGCTTCAGCAATCATCTCCTTTGGGGCACAGCAAACACACAAGGACAATATAGCCTGATCAAATCCAACTCTCAGGGCTTATACTCTAACAGCTGGGAAGCAGGCCACACCACTGAGGCAGTGACAGCCATGGAACACAGAGAAAGCTCTGCCTCACATCCTGAACAGACTCTAGGTACCTCAACAGCAACAACACATACTCGTGTTGTGTTGCAGATAACGGCTAGCACAGTCTGAGGAAAGACAAGGCTAGGATCCATGCCCAAACCAGTCCTTGCACCAAGCACAATTCAATACACAGGGTCTATACAGGGTGCTCCAATGTAAAAAACATGACTTCAAGAGCATAGTAAATAATCATTTCTCCTAAATTCACAGAGACAGAGAAAGTTAAGTAAAATGAAAAGGCAAAGGAACTACTCCCAATTAAAAGCACCAGGCAAGATCCCCTGAAAAAACAAATAAAACAGAGCCCACTGGTCTATTAGATTCTGAATTCTAAAGGATGATAATAAAAATGCTAATCAAATTAAGAAAGATTATTGATAGAAATGTAGATCACTGTAACAGGAAACTAAAAACTTATTAAGATAAATCAATGAAAAGCAGACAATGCAATTGCCAATATAAAAACCAATTTAGGACTTTCCTGGTGGTCCAGATGTTAAGATCTGCCTGCCAATGCAGGGGACATAGGTTTGATCCCTGGCCCAGGATGATCCCACATGCCTTGGAGCAACTAAGCTTTTGTGCCACAACTACTGAGCCCACACAACACAACTACTAAGCCCAAGTGCTGCATCTACTGAAGCCTACACACTCTAGAGCCTGAGAACCACAAGAGAGGTCACCACAATGAGAAGCCTGTGCACAGCAACGAAGACTAGCTCCCACTTGCCACAACTAGAGAAAGCCTGCATGCAGCAAGGAAGACCCAGTACAGCCAAAATAAATAAATAAATAAAAATTTAAAACATATTCTAGAAGTAATGATAGTAGACTAAATGACACAGAAGAATGAAAAACTGATATGGAAGACAGAGTAATGGAAATCACCCAATCAAAATTAATGTTTTAAAAAAGCAGACAAAAAGAAAATGAAAAAAATGAAAGTAACATACAAGACCTATGATATAAAACAAAACATGCCAACCTGCACACAATAGGAGAAGAGAGAGAAAAGGGGATAAAAAGTGTATTTGAAGACACTATAGCTAAAATTTTCCTAAAACTAAAGAAGAAAAAAGTATATGCAAGTGAAGGAACCATAGAAGGTCCCAAATCAGATGAATGCACACAGGTATCATAATCAAAAGGGAAAACGTTAAAGACAGGACTCTAAAGACAGAGAGAGAAAACCAGTCAGTTACAAGGGGATGCCCATAAGGCTATCAGCCGATTTCTCTGCAGAAAATTTGCAGGCCAGGAGGAAGTGACATGATATATTTAAAGTCCTGAAAGGGAACAACCTACGACCTATGATACTCTAGCCAGCATGATGACCACTTAGAATAGAAGGAGAGATAAGGAATTTCTCAGACAAGCAAAAATTAAAAGAATTCAGCAGTGCTAAACCTATCTTAAAATATATATTGAAAGGTCTTCTTTAAATAGAAAAAAACAAGAATCTACAGGAAATAGAAAGTCACAATAGGAATAGCAAACAAATAAAAGGATTGATAATCATTTAAATAAGTCAGCACACAGATTTAAAGATAATAAAAAACTTTTGTAAAAGCAATTATAACTATCAGTTCAGTTCAGTTCAGTCGCTCAGTCGTGTCCGACTCTTTGCGACCCTGTGAATCACAGCACGCCAGGCCTCCCTGTCCATCACCAACTCCCAGAGTTCACTGAAACGCACGTCCATCGAGTCTGTGATGCCATCCAGCCATCTCATCCTCTGTCGTCCCCTTCTCCTCCTGCCCCCAATACCTCCCAGCATCAGAGTCTTTTCCAGTGAGTCAACTCTTTGCATGAGGTGGCCAAACTACTGGAGTTTCAGCTTTAGCATCATTCCTTCCAAAGAAATCCCAGGGCTGATCTCCTTCAGAATGGACTGCTTGGATCTCCTTGCAGTCCAAGGGACTCTCAAGAGTCTTCTCCAACACCACAGTTCAAAAGCATCAATTCTTCAGCGCTCAGCTTTCTTCACAGTCCAACTCTCACATCCGTACATGACCACTGGAAAAACCATAGCCTTGACTAGATGGACCTTTGTTGGCAAAGTAATGTCTCTGCTTTTCAATATGCTATCTAGGTTGGTCATAACTTTCCTTCCAAGGAGTAAGCGTCTTTTAATTTCATGGCTGCAGTCACCATCTGCAGTGATTTTGGAGCCCCCCAAAATAAAGTCTGATGCTGTTTCCCCATCTATTTCCTATGAAGTGATGGGACCAGATGCCATGATCTTCATTTTCTGAATGTTGAGCTTTAAGCCAACTTTTTCACTCTCCACTTTCACTTTCATCAAGAGGCTTTTTAGTTCCTCTTCACTTTCTGCCTTAAGGGTGGTGTCGTCTGCGTATCTGAGGTTATTGATATTTCTCCCGGCAATCTTGATTCCAGCTTGTGCTTCTTCCAGTCCAGCGTTTCTCATGATGTACTCTGCATATAAATTAAATGAGCAGGGTGACAATATACAGCCTTGATGTACTCCTTTTCTTATTTGGAACCAGTCTGTTGTTCCTATAATTAACAGCAAAAGAGTAAGCATGAGTATGTAAAAAACCAAAATCACAAAATATGAGGGAGGGGAATATAAAAATGGAGATCTTTTAGAAAGTGTTTGAACTTCAATGGTTATCAGATAAAAGCAAGGACATATAGTTATGGGTCAGCATACATAAACTCTATGGTAACCACAAATCAAAAATATGTAATAGATTCACAAAAAACAAAGAGAAAAGAACTGAAGCGTGCTACAAAAGAAAATCATCCGACTACAAAAGGAAAAAAAGAAATGGGCAAAGAACTACAAAAACAACTGGAAAACAAATATTAAAATGATAATAAATACAAACCTATCAATATTTACTTTAAAGTCAATGGGTTAACACTCCGATCAAAAGACATAGAGTGGCAGGCCAGATTAAAAAAAATAACCTGCAATATGCTGTCTACTAGAGACCCAATTCAGGGCGACAGACACAAACAGATTAAAAGTGAGGGAACGGAAAAATATTTCATGCAAATGGAAATGACAAAAGTGCAGGAGTAAGAAAGTTCATATCAGACAAAACTGAGTATAAAACAGAGGGCTATCACTTAAAACAATTATGAAAAAATCAAACAAAACCCAAAGGCAACAGAAAGAAGGAAATAATAAAGATCAGAGAGGAGATAAAGAAAATCGAGATTTTTTTTTTAACATAGAAAATGTCAATAAAACCAATAGCTGCTTGTTTTTCAAAGATAAAAAAGTTGACAAACGTCTAGCCAGGCTCAACAAGAAAAACAGTGAGGACTCAAAATAAGAGCTGAAAGAGAAGAGGGACTTCCATGGTGGTCCAGTGGTTTAGAATCCGCCTGCCAATGCAGGAGACACAGGTTCAGTCCTTACTCTGGAAAGATTCCACATGCTATGGGGCAATTAAGCCCCTGGGCCACAATTACTGAGCCCATGACCTATGGCCCATGTGCTACAACTACTGAAGCCCATGCGCCTAGAGCCTTTGCTCCACAAGAGAAGCCACTTCAATGAGAAGCCCATGCAGCACAACTAGAAACTAGCCCCTACTCTCCACAACTAGAGAAAGCCCACATGCAGCAACAAAGACCCAGTGCAGCCATGAAGACCCCAGCATAGTCAAAAATAGATGAATAATTTAAAAATACAGATTTTTAAAACATAGAACAGATCAATAAAACCAAGAGGTTTTTTTTTTTTTAAAGATAAAAAAAAGTCAACAAACTTCCACCCAGGTTCACAAAGAAAAAGAATAAGTACCCAAATAAAATAAGTAATGAAAGAGGGACTTCCATGGTTGTCCAGTGGTTACGAATCAACCTTGCAATGCAAGGGTCACAGGTTCTAATCTCTGATCAGGGAACTAAGATACCACATGCCATGGAACAGTGCCACAACTACTGAAACCCACATGCTCTGGAGTTCATGCACTGCAACTACAGACTGCGTGTGCCATAACTAGAGAGTCTGTGCCCTACACTGAAAGATCCCACATGACGCAGCTGAGACCCAACAGAGCCAAATAAGTGAATTAATAAATATTTTATGAAAAGAGAAGAAATAACAACTGATACCACAAATGCAAAGAAAAATCATAAGAGAATGATATAAAGTTATATGCCAACAGATTGAACAACCTACAATAAACAGACAAGTTTCTAGAAACATATAGACTGTCAAAACTGAACCAAGAAGAAACAGACAAGGGGAACAGATTGGCCACTAGAAGCGAAATAAAGTCTGTAATGGAAAAAAAAAAAAAAAAAAACCCTTGCAAACAAAACTCTAGGACCTGATGGCTTCACTGGGGAATTCTACTATATATGCAAAGAATAATTCATACCTATCCTTTGAAACCATCCCAAAAGACTGAAAAGGAGGAAACATTCCCAAAGTCATTCTATGAAGCAACCATCACCCTTGTACCAGAACCAGACAAACACACTACACAAAAAGAAAAGAAAATTACAGGCCACTGAAGTGAAAGTCACCCAGTCATGTCTGACTCTTTGTGACCCTATGGACTATACAGTCCATGGAATTCTCCAGGCCAGAATACTGGAGTGGCTAGCCTTTCCCTTCTGCAGGGGATCTTCCCAACCCAGGGATCAAGCTCAGATCTCCCGCATTGCAGGCGTATTCTTCACCAGCTGAGCCACCAGGGAAGAACAACTGAATACAACAATACATAAAAAGACTCATACACCATGATCAAGTGAGATTTATTCTAGGGTCACAAGGATGGCTCATCATAAGCATTTCAAACAATGTTATACACCACATTAACAAAAACAAACAAAAGACAAAAAGCACATGATCATCCCTATAGGCACAGAAAAAGCATTTTAACAAAATTAAACATTTACTCATGAATTTTGGTCATAAGTAAATCATCAAAGTGGGAAAATTAGAGTCTAGAGGGAACATATCTCAACATTATTATGCCCATTTATCTCAGACCCACAGCCAACATCATACTCAGTGGTAAAAAAGAAAAAGCCTTTCTATTAAATTCAGGAACAAGACAAAAACCCATGCTCATTACTTTTATTCAACATAATATTGGAAGTCCTAGCCACAACAATCAGAGAAGAAAAATAAATGAAAGATATTCAAATTGTAAAAGAAGAGGCAAAACTGTCATCATGTGCAGATGACATGATACTTCACATGTAGACTCTAAAAAGCTCCACCCAAAAATACTTAGAGCTAATAAATGAATTGAGAAAGGTAGCAGGATACAACATTAACATACAGAAATAAATATCATAAAGGGAAAGTAAAAAGAAAACTATCCTGTTTAAAATCACACTAAAAAACACCTAGGAATAAATAAGGAGGTGAAAGATGTACATGCTGAAAACTATAAAATATTGATAAAGGAAATTGAAGATGATTCAAAAAATGAAAATATATCTTGTGCACTTGTATTAGAAGGGTTAATATTGTTAAAATGTCTGTACTACCCAAAGCAATCAATAGATTTAATGCAATCCCTATCAAAATACCCAGGACATGTTTCATAGAATTGGAAAAAATAATCTTAGAATTTATATGAAATAACAAAAGTCCCTGAATACACCAAGTAATCATGAGAGAAAAAAAAAAAAAAAACAAAGCTAGAGGTATAAGCCTTCCATTCTTCAGACTATTCTACAAAGCTGCAGGAATCTAAACAATGTGGTATCGGCACAAAAATATACACAGAGACCAATGTAACAGAATAGAGAGCCCAGAGTAAACCCACACACCTATGGTCAATTAACTGAAAGGCAGCAAGAATATACAATGGAGAAAAGACAGTCTCCTCAACAAGTGGCCTGGGAAACCTGGACAGCTACATGGAGATCAATAAAATTAGAATCCTCCCTCACACCATATATAAAAATTACCTCAAAATGGTAAAGACCTAAATATAAGACATAAAAGCATAAAACTCCTAGAAGAGAACATAAGCAAAACAATCTTTGATATAAATAGTAGCAATATTTTCTTAGGTCAGTCTCCCAAAGCAAAAGAAATAAAAGCAAAAATAAACAAATGGGACCTAATCGGACTTAAAAGTTTTTGCACGGTAAAGTAAGCCATTAATAAAACAAAAAGACAACCTATGGACCGGAAGAAAATATTTACAAATGATGCAAATAACAAGGGGCTAATATCCCAAATACACAAAAGTTCATATGACTCAATATTAAAAAAGCAAACAATCCAATCAAAGAATGGGCAGAAGACCTATAGATATTTCTCTAAAGAAGACATACAGATGACCAACATGCACATGAAAATATGTTCAACACCACCAGTTATTCAAAAAATGCAATTCAAAAATACAATGAAGTATCATCTCACACCAGTAAGAATGGCTATCATCAAAAAGTGTACAATTAATAAATGCTGGGAAGGATATAGAGATAAAAGAAACCACTGACACTGTTGGCTGGCGTGTAAATTGGTGTAGCCACTGTGGAAAACTGATAGCTTATGGTGAATGATGTCGGATTCGTGATCTCCAAATAAAAAGATTTAGCTTCAGGATCAGGGACCAGGCTTGAGCACTCAAGAGCTTTTGTGTAGCAGAGTTTTATTAAAGTATGAAAAGGGACAGAGAAAGGTTCTGACATAGACATCAGAAGGGGGATGGAGAGTGCCCCCTCTTGCTAGTTTTAACAAGCCATTTTATGTCTGTTGCTGCTAAGTCACTTCAGTCGTGTCCGACTCTGTGCGACCCCATAGACAGCAGCCCACCAAGCTCCCCCGTCCCTGGGATTCTCCAGGCAAGAATACTGGAGTGGGTTGCCATTTCCTTCTCCAATGCATGAAAGTGAAAAGTGAAAGTGAAGACGCTCAGACGTATCCGACCCTCAGCGACCCCATAGACTGCAGCCTTCCAGGCTCCTCCATCCATGGGATTTTCCAGGCAAGAGTACCGGAGTGGGGTGCCATTGCCTTAGAAAGCTATTAATCAGATAAGAGAGACATCTCAAGGCTGAAGGAGTTTCACCAGGCCCCTCTCCACAATATGCATTTTTGAGATAGGATGGCACAAGGTGTGTCATCCCCCAGCCATAAAACAATTGATATGAATACTGGTTTGTTGAGCTATTATCAGCCCAAGGTTTGAGCAAAGAAAAAAAGTTAGTCTTTTTGTTAAAAAGTTAGGTGGAACCATTTTGAAGAAAGGCAAATTCCAAAGCAAATACATAGTTTCATTAGTATAGCTTAAGAAGAAAACAGTTCCATAGAGAGTTTGTTTCCTCCTGCCGCTTAAGGAAGAGATAAATGTCTGACACTTGCAGCCTAATTCCTCCGTTTGGAGACTCCTGGCCTTCCTGCCTGTTACCCTCTCAGAACAGTATGGGGTTTCCTTTAAAACTAAAAATAGAGCTATCTTGTGATTGTGCAATTCTACTCCTGCATATCTAGAAGATATAAAAACTTGAATTTAAAAAAACACATGCACCCCAATGTTCATAGAAGCACTATTTATAGTAACCAAGACATGGAAATAACCCTAATGTCCATCAATAGAGGATTGGCTTAAGAAGATATTGTACGTATATACAACAAAATATTACTGTTATAAAAAGATGAAATATTGCCATTTGCAACAAAATGGATGGACTTAGAGTATATTATACTTAGTGAAGAAAGTCAGAAAAACACAAATATATCTAGATAGATCTGAATCACTTTGCTGTACACTTGAAACAAACACAATACTATAAATCAACTATACTTCAAAAAAAATGAAATGTTGCCATTGGCAGCAACATGGATAAATGAGAAAATATTATATTTGGTGAAGTAAGTCAGACAGGGAAAGACAAATACAATATGATATCACTTACACAAGCAATCTAAGAAATAATACAAATAAATCTATATACAAAACAGAAACAGACTCACAGACATAGAAAACAAATTTATGGTAAACAAAGGGGAGAGAGATGGGGGAGGGACAGATTAAGAGTATAGGATTAACAGAAACAAACCACTGTACATAAAATATATAAGCAACAAGGATTTACCATACAGCACACAGAATTATGTTCAATATCTTGCAATAGCCTATAATGGAATATGGGGGCTTCCCTTGTGGCTCAGAAGGTAAAGAATCTGTCCACAATGCAGGAGACCCAGGTTCGATCCCTGGGTTGGGAGGATCCCCTGGAGAAGGGAATGGCTACCCACTCCAGTATTCTTGCCTGGAGAATTCCATGGATAGAGGAGCCTAGCAGGCTCCTTTGGGGTCGCAAAGAGTTAGGTATGACTGAGCAACTAACACTTTCACTTTCATAATGGAATATAATCAGAAAAATAACTGAATCACCCACTCTGTATATCTGAAACTAACACAGTATTATAAATCAATTACACTTCAATTTTTTAAAAAATCAAGATAAGTTAGGCTAATAAGGTATAGAACTTTTAGACAATAATTTCACTACTTCAGCTGAACACCATTCAAAAAAATGGCACGACCCACTTCCATATCAGCAAACACCAACAGCCCAGACTTAAACCTTTTGAAGGTTGTAACAAGTTTGGGGGGGGGGGGATGGAAAGAGGATTCTGAAAAAAGGCCAAGTATGAAGCATAAAACTTATACCCTCCACACTGTAATGAGTCACCCTTTCCACATGGTGTCAGTGTAGACCATAAAGATAGCCTGGATTTCCGCTCTCACCTCTTAAAAATGAAGTATCTCTCTTCTTTCCCACTTAGGTGATGGCAGCAGATGCCTAGGGGGAGAATAACTTTCAAAATTGCTAAGCAATAACTACACTTCTCATGTCCTTTGATATCAGCAGAGGCCATGTGAAGAGAGAAAAACTACATTCTTAGCCCAGGAGGCATTAGTAGAAGCATAGTAGGGAACCAGAAACTTCATGTCTACCCAGAAATAATGAGGAGCTCACATCTCTCCAGTTGAAATGTAGAATAGTTGAGGAATTGAGACTTCTAACTCCGCTTGGCAAAAGTAAGGCTGCGTCCTTCCTTCTGCTGGAGCTGTGGTCAGAAAAACCAGCTAAAACAGGAGATTTATGTAAGATCCATTTTTTAGACAACATAGCTTGACTCAACCCACATCTTCTGTGCTATTATTGACCAAATATTATATTTTATGCACTATCAAGCCAATAGTACAATTATTAGTATATGCACATCGCTTCCCAGGTGGTGCTAGTGGTAAAGAACCCACTGCCAATGCAGGAGACGTAAGGGACATGGATTTGATCCCTGGATCAGTAAAATCCCCTGGAGGAGGGCATGGCAATCCACCCCAGTATTCTTGCCTGGAGAATACCACGGACAGAGGAGCCTGGCAGGCCATAGTCCATGGGGTCACAAAGAGTTGGACACGACTGAAGAGACTTTGCATGCACACACGTACACTATTACTTTTTTTAAATCACATCAGAAAAGAAATACACGCTTTTCTCTCTTTCTCTGATGTTTTTAACAGTAGGTCTTTGTTGGTTACTTATTTTAAATATAGAGGTGTGTACATGTCAGTCCCAAACTCCCAATCTGCTCCTCCACTGCATCCTTCCTCCTGGAACCATAAATTCATTCTCTAAGTCTGTGTGATTTTGCTTTATAAATAAATTCATTTCTATCAATATTTTTAGATTCTGCTTATAAGAGATATCATATGATATTTGTCTTTGTCTGACGTACTTTACTTAGCATGATAATCACCAGGTCCGTCCATGCTGCTGCAAATGTTGTTATTTCATTCTTTTTAATGGCTGAGTGATATTGCATTGTATATATGTACCATATCTTCTTTATCCATTCATCTGCCAATGTACATTTAGGTTACTTCCATGTTCTGGCTATTTTAAACAGTGGTGCAATGAATATTGGATGCATGTATCCTTTTGAAACATGCTTTTCTCCAGATATATGCCCATGAGTGGGATTGCTGGATTATTTGGTAGCTCGAGTTTTAGTTTTTTAAGGAACCTCCATACTCTTCCTATATTGGCTGTACCAATTTACATTCCCACCAACAATGTAGGAGGGTTCCCTTTTCCACACACCCTCTAAAGCATTTATTGTTTGTAGTTTTTTTTTAACTTTTTATTTTGTATTTGGGTATAGCCAATTAACAAACGATGTTGTGGTAGTTTCAGGTGAACAGTGAAGCGACTCAGCCATACATATACATGTACCCATTCTTCCCCAAACTCCCCTCCCATCCAGGTTGCCACATAACATTGAGCAGAGTTCCATGTGCTACAGAGTATGTCCTTGTTGGCCATCCATTTTAAATATAGCAGTGTGTATATGCCCATCCTAAACTCTGTAATTATCCCTTTCCCTCATCCTTCCCTCTGGCAATCATTGTTTGTCTGTTAAGTCTGTGAGTTTCTGTTTTGTAAGCAAGTTCCTTTGTATCATTTCTTTTTACATTCCACATATAATGGATGTCATATGATATTTCTCCTTCTTGGTCTGACTTACTTCACTCAGTATGATACTTTCTAGGCTTATTCAAGTTCTTTCAAATTGCATTATTTCACTCTTTTTATGACTAATATTCCATTGTATATATGTACCACATCTTTTTTACCGTTCCTCTGTTGATGGACATTTAGGTTGCTTCCATGTCTTGGCTATTGTAAACAATGCTGCAGTGAACATTGGGATGCATGTATCCTTTCAGATCATGTTTTTCTCTGGATATATGCTGAGGAGTAGGATTGCAGGGACATATGGTAGCTCTATTCCTAGCTTTCTGAGGAACCTTCATATTGTTTTCCATAGTGACTTTACCAATTTGTATTCCCACCAACAGTGTAGGAGGATTTCCTTCTTTCTATACCCTCTCCAGATTTTTTTATTTGTGGATTTTTTGATGATAGTCATTCTGACAAGTGTGAGGTGATATCTCATTGTAGTTTTGATTTTCATTTCTTAAATAATTAGCAATGTTGAACATCTTTTCATGTGTGTGTTGGCCATCTGTATGTCTTCTTTGGAGAAATGGTCTTCTGCTCATTCTTTGATTTAGTTGTTTTCCTTCTTGGATATTGAGTTGCATGAGCCATTCCTAAATTTTGGGTCGCAAAGAGTCGGACATGACTGAGTGACTGAACTTAACTGAACCCAAGAAAATCTACAGATTCATTGCAATCCCTATCAAATTACCAATGGCACTTTTCACAGATCTAGATCAAAAAATCTGAAAATATGTATGGAGATGCAAAAGACCCTGAATAGCTAAAGCAATCTTGAGAAAGAAATACTCATTTAAGTTATTGTTTATAATTACACAATTGCTTTTGTCAGTAGTCTTCGTTTTTTCATGTGGATTCAAATTACTATCTGAAGTCACTTTCTTTCATTGTGAAGAAATTTCTTTAGTATTTTTTATAAGGTGAGTATGCTAGGAAATAATTATATTAGTTTTATCTAGGAATGTTCTTTTTAAATTTGTTTTTAATTGAAAGATAATGGCTTTACAAAATTCTGTTATTTTCTGTCAAACCTCAATATGAATTAGCCAGAGGTATACATTTGTCCCCTCCCTTTTGAACCTCCCTCCCATCTCCCTCCCCATCCCACCCCTCTAGGTTGATACACAGCCCCTGTTTGAGTTTCCTGAGACATACAGCAAATTCCCATTAGCTATCTATTTTACATATGGTAACATAAGTTTCCATGTTACTCTCTCCATACATCTCATCCTTTCCTCCCCTCTCTCCATGTCCATAAGTCTATTCTATATGTCTGTTTCTCCATTGTTGCCCTGCAAATAAATTCTTCAATACCATTTTTCTAGATTCTGTATATATGCGTTCAGTTCAGTTCAGTTCAGTTCAGTCGCTCAGTCCTGTCCGACTCTTTGCGACCCCGTGAATCGCAGCACGCCAGGCCTCCCTGTCCATCACCAACTCCCGGAGTTCACTCAGACTCACGTCCATCAAGTCAGTGATGCCATCCAGCCATCTCATCCTCTGTTGTCCCCTTCTCCTCCTGTCACCAATCCCTCCCAGCATCAGAGTCTTTTCCAATGAGTTAACTCTTTGCATGAGGTGGCCAAACTACTGGAGTTTCAGCTTGATCATCATTCCTTCCAAAGAAACCCAGGGCTGATCTCCTTCAGAATGGACTGGTTGGATCTCCTTGCAGTCCAAGGGACTCCCAAGAGTCTTCTCCAACACCACAGTTCAAAAGCATCAATTCTTTGGCGCTCAGCCTTCTTCACAGTCCAACTCTCACATCCATACATGACCACAGGAAAAACCATAGCCTTGACTAGACGGAAGTTTGTTGGCAAAGTAATGTCTCTGCTTTTGAATATGCTATCTGGGTTGGTCATAACTTTATACGATATTTATCTTTCTCTTTCTGACTTACTTCACTATGTATAATAGGCTCTAGGTTCATCCATCTCAGTAGAACTGACTCAAATGCATTCCTTTTTATGGCTGAGTAATATTCCATTGTGTATATGTACCACAACTTCTTTATCCATTCATCTGTTAATGGACATCTAGGTTGCTTCCATGTTCTAGTTGTTGTAAATAGTGCTTCAATGAACAATGGGATACATGTGTCTCTTTCGATTTTGGTTACCTCAAGTTATATGCCTAAGAGTGGGATTTCTGGGTCATATGGTGCTTTATTAGGAGTGTTCTTATTTTGCTTTCATTTTTGAAAGATATCTTTGCAGGAAATATTGTATGATTACAATTCTACTACATAACTAAAATGTGAAAATCTATATAGAGAGAATGTAGACTAGTGGTTGCTTAGTGCTACGGAGGGAAATAGAAGGTGAAAGATAAATGGCATGGATTTTCTTTGGAAATTATAAAAATATTCTAAAGTTGATTTTGGTGATGATTGTCCAAATATTACAAATATACTAAAAGTGACTGAATTGAACACTGTAATTTTTTAAATTGTATGTTGTATAAATTGTACCTAAAAATGTCTTTTAAAATACAGGCTGTCATAATACACAAAATGTCCACATTTCACTCAAAAAATCAAATGTCATATCAAGGACAAGAAAATTCTCAACCCAAACACAAAAAAAAAAACAATAAAAAGATAGCAATGAATCACTAAATAAAATAAACCCACTAAACTTAAAGGGATCCTTTCCCAGACAAACCATAATAAAACTGTCAAGAATCAAAAAAAAAAAAAAGAAAACCTAAAAGCAGCAATAGAAAAAAAAATTTTTTTTTTGCCTACAAGGGAACCCATATAAGGCTTTTAGCAGATTTTTAAGGCCAGGAGAGAATGATATATAGAAAAATTACAGGCCAGAAGAGAGTGGAATGATATATACAAAATGCTGAAGGAAATAAATGCCAACCAAGAGCACTTTATTAAGTATTAGTTAACATTAAGAAATGAAGGAGAAATGGTTTCCCAGACAAAAGAAAACTGAGTGAATTCATCATCAATATACCTGCCTTTCATGAAATGTTGAAAGGAGTTCTTCAAGTTTAAATGAAAGAAAGCTAATTGGTGACATGAAAACATATAAAACTATAATACACAGTTGTAAATATAATTATATAGTCAGATTTAGAATACTCTAACCCTATAATATGTTGGTGTATTAACCACCTATCTCTATTATAAGAGTTAAATGACAGGAATATTCAAAATAACAGCTACAATAATTTGTTGATGAATAAACAATATGAAAAGAAGTAAAGTATGACATCAAAATTTATAAGGGGAAAGCAAAAAGGTAGAGTTTTTGTATGTAATCAAGGAAAATTATCAGTGTAAAAGAGACTGTAATATTTAAGATGTTTTATCTATGTACCAATGTAACCACAAAACAAAAATATACAGTATATTCACAAAAGATAAAGTGATGAGAATCAAAGCAAACCACTACAGGAAATTATCAGTTCACAACTGAAGAAAACAAAAGAGGAAGAAAGAAATTAGGGAAATACAAAAGAGCCAGAAAAAAATAAGATTGCATTAGTAAAGTGTGTGTAAGTCACTCAGTCATGTCTGACTCTTTGCGACCCCAGGACTATACAGTCCATGGAATTCTCTAGGCCAGGATACTGGAGTGGGTAGCCTTTCCCTTCTGCAGGGGATCTTCCCAACCCAGATATTGAGACCTGGATTCGATCCCTGGATTGGGAAGATGCTTACCTATTGATGGGGCTTCCCTGATAGCTCAGTAGTAAAGAATCCACCTGCAATGAAGGAGACACAGGAGTTGCGGGTTTGATCTCTGGGTAGAGAAGATCCCCTGAAGAAGGAAATAGCAACCCATTCCAGTATTCTTGCCTGGAAAGCCCCATGAATAGAGGACCCTGGCGAGCTACATTCCATAGGATCACAAAGAGTCAGACATGACTGAGCACGCATGCCCACACCTATTAATAATGTTTTGAACATAAGTGGCTTGAATTTTCCAAAAAAAGAGCTTAGAATGGTTGAATGAACTTTAAAATAACTATGTTGCCTACAACGGACTCATTTAAACCTGAAGAATAGGCTTAAAGTGAAGGAATGGAAAAAGATACTAATGTGCAAATGGAAACGAAAAGTCAGTACATGTAGCTATATTTGCATCAGATAAAATAGACTTTAAGTCAAAAATGGGAACAAGAGACAGAGAAGGTCATTATATAATGATAAAGTAGTCAATCAATACTGAACCATTATAAAGATGTATGCACTCAACATCAGATGAGATCAGATCAGTCGTTCAGTCGTGTCCGACTCTTTGCAACCCAATGAATTACAGCACGCCAGGCCTCCCTGTCCATCACCAACTCCTGGAGTTCACTGAGACTCACGTCCATCGAGTCAGTGATGCCATCCAGCCATCTCATCCTCTGTCGTCCCCTTCTCCTGTTGCCCCCCAATCCCTCCCAGCATCAGTCTTTTCCAATGAGTCAACTCTTCGCATGAGGTGGCCAAACTACTGGAGTTTCAGCTTTAGCATCAGTCCTTCCAAAGAAATCCCAGGGCTGATCTCCTTCAGAATGGACTGGTTGGATCTCCTTGCAGTCCAAGGGACTCTCAAGAGTCTTCTCCAACACCACAGTTCAAAAGCATCAATTCTTTGGCGCTCAGCCTTCTTCACAGTCCAACTCTCACATCCATACATGACCACTGGAAAAACCATAGCCTTGACCAGACGAACCTTTGTTGGCAAAGTAATGTCTCTGCTTTTGAACATGCTATCTAGGTTGGTCATAACTTTCCTTTCAAGGAGTAAGCGTCTTTTAATTTCATGGCTGCAGTGACCATCTGTAGTGATTTTGGAGCCCAGAAAAATAAAGTCTCACACTGTTTCCACTGTTTCCCCATCTATTTCCCATGAAGTGGTGGGACCGGATGCCATGATCTTCGTTTTCTGAATGTTGAGCTTTAAGCCAACTTTTTCACTCTCCACTTTCACTTTCATCAAGAGGCTTTTGAGTTCCTCTTCACTTTCTGCCATAAGGGTGGTGGTGTCATCTGCATATCTGAGGTTATTGATATTTCTCCTGGCAATCTTGATTCCAGTTTTTGTTTCTTCCAGTCCAGCGTTTCTCATGATGTACTCTGCATATAAGTTAAATAAACAGGGTGACAATATACAGCCTTGACATACTCCTTTTCCTATTTGGAACCAGTCTGTTGTTCCATGTCCAGTTCTAACTGTTGCTTCCTGACCTGCATACAAATTTCTCAAGAGGCAGATCAGGTGGTCTGGTATTCCCATCTCTTTCAGAACTTTCCACAGTTTATTGTGATCCACACAGTCAAAGGATTTAGCATAGTCAATAAAGCAGAAATAGATGTTTTTCTGGAACTCTCTTGCTTTTCTATGATCCAGCGGATGTTGGCAATTTGACCTCTGGTTCCTCTGTCTTTTCTAAAACCAGCTTGAACATCAGGAAGTTCATGGTTCACATATTGCTGAAGCCTGGCTTGGAGAATTTTGAGCATTACTTTACTAGCGTGTGAGATGAGTGCAATTGTGCGGTAGTTTGAGCATTCTTTGGCATTGCCTTTCTTTGGGATTGGAATGAAAACTGATCTTTTCCCAGTCCTGTGGCCACTGCTGAGTTTTCCAAATTTGCTGGCATATTGAGTGCAGCACTTTCACAGCATCATCTTTCAGGATTTGGAATAGCTTAACTGGAATTCCATCATCTCCACTAGCTTTGTTTGTAGTGATGCTTTCTAAGGCCCACTTGACTTCACATTCCAGGATATCTGGCTCTAGGTCAGTGATCACACCATCGTGATTATCTGGGTGATGAAGATCTTTTTTGTACAGTTCTTCTGTGTATTCTTGCCACCTCTTCTTAATATCTTCTGCTTCTGGTAGGTCCATACCATTTCTGTCCTTTATTGAGCTCATCTTTGCATGAAATGTTCCTTTGGTATCTCCAATTTTCTTGAAGAGATCCCTAGTCTTTCCCATTCTGTTGTTTTGCTCTATTTCTTTGCATTGATCGCTAAAGAAGGCTTTCTTATCTCTTCTTGCTATTCTTTGGAACTCTGCATTCAGATGCTTATATCTTTCCTTTTCTCCTTTGCTTTTCACTTCTCTTCTTTTCACAGCTATTTGTAAGGCCTCTCCAGACAGCCATTTTGCTTTTTTGCATTTCTTTTCTATGGGAATGGTCTTGATCCCTCTCTCCTGTACAATGTCACAAACCTCATTCCATAGTTCATCAGGCACTCTATCTATCAGATCTAGGCCCTTAAATCTATTTCTCACTTCCACTGTATAATCATAAGGGATTTGATTTAGGTTATACCTGAATGGTCTAGTGGTTTTCCCTACTTTCTTCAATGTAAGTCTGAATTTGGCAATAAGGAGTTCATGGTCTGAGCCACAGTCAGCTCCTGCTCTTGTTTTTGCTGACTGTATAGAGCTTGTCCATCTTTGGCTGCAAAGAATATAATCAATCTGATTTCGGTGTTGACCATCTGGTGATGTCCATGTGTAGAGTCTTCTCTTGTGTTGTTGGAAGAGGGTGTTTGAGTACCTAAATATATTAAGCAAATACTAACAAGCCAGAAAGCAAAAAAAAAAAAAAAAAAAAAGCACAATAATACAAGGGCAATTTAATGCCCCACTTTCAGCAATGAGTAGACAATTCAGATCAAAAATTCAACAGGGAAACTTTGGACTTTATACCAAGTACACCTTACAGAAACAAATTGAGCATTCCATCCCACAGTAGCAGAATACACATTATGCTCAAGTGCAGAGGGAACATTCCCCAGTGTTGATAATATGATAGATCACAAAACAAGTCTTAGCAAATTTAAAAAGACTAAAATTGTTACTCACCTCAGGTTCAGCTGCTCATTGCCCAAAAATTCAATATTGAGAGACAAGCGTTGGGTAAAAGAAAAGATAGTTTTATTGAGGAAGCTGGCAATCTTCAGGAGAAGGTGAACTCACTTTATGCCAAGAAACTAACTCCTCATTGCCCATCAAGGGACAAGAAGTGCATAGGCAATGGGGGTGCTTAGGCAAGGGGGGAGGGTTGCTATGTGTAGAAGGGCAGAGTCAGTTCTGACAATCATTTTGAAAAAGGTCGTGTGGTGATCTGATTAGCAACATCTTGGTTGTTTTAAGTACAGTTAATCTTCAATTCCAGGGTTCGTTTTTTCCCATTTCCTTGAGCTAAATTATTGGAATTGTGTAAGATGGAGCAGCCTACGTCATGGTTACAGTCTGGTCATCACGCAGTTAACTTCTTTCACCTGGTGCAGGTTTCAGTATCCACAAAAGAGCTCAAAGAATATAACTCAGAATATTATTTATAGCCTTTGAATAGAAACTGAAAGTCCTCAACTTTGTTTAATGGCTAAATTCTTAATATTTTGTCTTGCTAGACTATTTGCCTTTGCTCCTTCATTTTCTCATTTCTCTGCTTAAATTTTTTCTTTGGAACTTGAAGAAGTCTCAGGATGTTAAAATTTCTCTACAAACAAGAGGCAGGTGGAGGACATTGAACAGGAATCGGCGGGGGGGCGGGGGTGTGTGTGGGGGGGGAGGCCGGCAGGGTTCGGGGAGGGAGGTGTCTGTCCTGCTCAGCTACAAAATCATGCCAAGTATCACTCATTTTCAACCACAATAACAAAGAAAAGCTGGAACATTTTTGAATATGTAGAAATTAAACAACACATGCCTAAACAATAGATGAGCCAAAGAAGAAAACAAAAGTGAAATAAAAAAATATCTTAAGGGAATTCTCTGGTGGTCCAGTGGTTATGACTCCATACTTTCACTGCCAAAGCCCCGGGTTCAGTCCCTCTGGTCAGGAAGCTGGGATCCCATAAGCTATGCCAAAAAAAAAAAAAAAAAAAGAAAGAAATCTTGAAACATTCTATAGGTTGTCTTTTTGTTTTTTTGGTGGTTTGCTTTGCTGTGTAAAGCCTTTTAAATTTAATTAGGTCCCATTTGTTTACTTTTGTTTTTATTTCCTTTACTTGGGGAGACAGATGAAAAAATACTGCTATAATTTATGTCAAAGAGTGTTTTGCCTCTTCTAGAAGTCTTATGGCTTCTTGTATTACATTTGGGTCTTTAAATAATTTTGAGTTTATTTTTCTATATGGTGCCAGCAAGTGCTCTAATTTCATTCTCCTACATATAACTGCCCACTTTTCACAGCATCACTTATTGAAAAGACTGGTATATTCAAGGTATATTCCATGATATATTCATGACTCCTTTGTCAAAGGTTAATAATATAAGTGTCTGGGTTTATTTCTAGGCTCTCTATTCTGTTCCAATAATCTATTTGTCTATTTTTGCACCAATATCATACTGTTTTGATTACTGTAGCCTTGTAATGTAGTCTGAAATAAATAAGCATGATTCCTCAGCTCTGTTTTTCTTTCTCAAGATTAATTTGGCTATTTGGGGTCTTTTCTGTTTCCATACAAATTTTTAAATGATTTGTTCTAGTTTTGTGAAAAATACCTTGGTGTGTCCATAGGTATTGTATTGAATCTGTAGATTTCCCTGGGTAGAGTAGTTACTTTAGCAATATTAATTTTTACAATCAAAGAACACAGTATATCTTTCAATCTGTTTGTATCATCTTTAATTTCTTTCATCAGTGTCTTATAGTTTTCCAAGTACAGGTTTATTCCTAGGTATATTCTTTTTGATGTGATAGCAAAGGAGATTGTTTCATTAATTTAAATGAACAGAAAACCTACAGAATGGTAGAAAATATTTGCAAATGATATGTTGACCAATAGGGAGTTAATATCCAATGTATCAAAACAGCTTGTGCAATTCAACATAAAAAAAAAAAAACTCAATTAAAAATGCACAGAAGACCTGAATTGACATTTTTCTGAAGATAATATGCAGAGGGCCAACAAGTATAAGAAAAGATGCTCAATATTGTTAATCATCAAGGAAATATACATCTAAAACAATCTTGAGAAAGCAGAACAGACCTGGAGGAGTCACGTTCCTTGTAGAGTATAGTACAAGGCTAAAGTAATCCTAACAGTATGGTAGTGGCACAAAAATGGACACATGGATCAATGGAACAGAATGGAGAACCCAGAAATAAACCCAAACACTTATGGTAAATTCATCTATGACAAAGAAGGCATGACTATACCAAGGAGAAAAGATGGTTTCTTCAATAAGTGGTGCTGGGAAAACTGGACAGCTATGTGCTAAAGAATGAAGTTAGAGTATTTTCTGACAACATATACAAAGAGAAACTCAAACTGGATTAAAGGTCTAAATGTAAGATTAGAAACCATAAAACTTCTAGAAAAAAATAGGCAGAATGCTCTTTGGCATAAGTCTCAACTATATATATATATATATATATATATATATATATATATATATATATATATATATATAGGATATGACTTCTAAGGCAATTGAAACAGAAGCAAAAAAAATAAACCAATAGGATCTAATTAAACTTAAAAGCTTTCACACAGCAAAGTAAACTACCAAAAAAAAACAAAAAGACAATCCACTGAATGATAGAAAATATTTGGAAATGATATGACTGACAAGAGGTTAATACATAAAATATTATATAACTCAATATTATAAAACTCAACAATATTATAAAACTCAACATCAAAAAACAAACAATCCATAAAATATGGGCAGATGATCTTAATAGACATTTTCCCAGAGAATTACAGATTGCCAACAGGCACAAGGTGCTCAATATGGTTAATCATCAGAGAAATGCAAATCAAAACTACAATGAGGTATCATTTCAGACCTGTCAGAACGGCTTCATAAAAACGACCACAAGTAACAACCAGTCCATCCTAAAGGAGATCAGTCCTGGGTGTTCATTGGAAAGACTGATGCTGAAGCTGAAACTCCAATACTTTGGCCACCTCATGCGAAGAGTTGACTCATTGGAAAAGACCCTGATGCTGGGAGGGATTGGGGGCAGGAGGAGAAGGGGACGACAGAGGATGAGATGGCTGGATGGCATCACCGACTCAATGGACATGAGTCTGAGTGAACTCCGGGAGTTGGTGATGGACAGGGAGGCCTGTGCTGTGATTCATGGGGTCGCAAAGAGTCGGACATGACTGAGCGACTGAACTGACTAAACAAATGTTGGTGAGGATGTGGAGAAAAGGGAATACTTGTACACTATCTAAGGGAATGTAAATTGGTGCAGCCACTGTGGAAAAGAGTATGAAGATTCCTCAAAAACGTAAAAATAGAACGACCATTACCATGACCCAGAAATTCCACTTGTGGGTATATATCTGAAGAAAACAAAAGGCTAATTTGAAAAGATAAATGCACCTCAATGCTCACTGCAGCACTATTTATAATTGCCAAGATATGGAAGCAACTCTTGTGTTAATAGATGACTGTATAAAGGTGTAATTATATATATATATATATATATATATATATATATATATATATATACACACACATACACATACATACTCAATGAAATGTTACTCAGACACAGAAAAGAATATGGACAGAATCACATGGAGAAGCACATGGACAGAATCCCAGACACATCACAGAAGCACACGGATAGAATCCCTCTGTCCATGGGGATTATTCAGGCAAGAATACTGGAGTGGTTGCCATGTCTTCCTCCAGGGGATCTTTCCAACCCAGGGATTGAACCCAGGTCTCCCACATTGCAGGAGGATTCTTTACCTTCTGAAGCACTAGGGAAGTTCAAGAATACTGGAGTGGGTAGCCTATCCCTTCTCCAGGGGACCGTCCCAATCCAGGAAGCAAACTTGGGTCCCTGCATTGTGTGTGTGTGTGTGTGTGTGTATGTATATATATATGTGTGTGTGTATATATATATATATATATATATTTTTTTTTAAGAGCTATGTCATGATGACCATTCTGACCAGTGTGAGATGATACCTCATTGTAGTTTTGATTTTCATTTCTCTAATAATGAGTGGTGTTAAATATATTTTCATGTATTTATTAGCCATCTGTATGTCTTCTTTGGAGAAATGTCTGTTTAGGTCTTCTACCCATTTTCTGATATGGAGCTATATGAGCTGGTTATATACTTTGGTGATTAATCCATCATCAATAAATATACAAACAATAAGTTCTGGAGATGATATGGAGAAAAGGGAACCCTCTTGCATTGTTGGTGGGGATGCAAATTGATATAGTCACTATGAAGAGCAATATGGAGATTCCTTTAAAATCTATGAATAAAACTACCATATGATCCAACAATCCCTGTATTGGGCATATACCCTGAGGAAACCACAAATGAAAAAGACACATGTACCCCAATGTTCATCACAGCACTATTTACAATTGCTAGGACATGGAAGTAACCTAGATGTCCATCAACAGATGAATGGATAAAGAAACTGCAGTACATATACACAATGGAATATTACTCAGTCATAAAAGGGACCACATTTGAATTAGTTCTAGTAAGGTGGATGAACCTAGGGCCTATTATACGGAATGAAGTGAGTCAGAAAGAGAAAAACAAATATTGTGTATATATATATATATATATATATGTAGAATCTAGAAAGATGGTACTGATGAACCTATCTGCAGGGCAGCTATGGAGACCCAGACATAGAGAACAGACTTGTGGATACAGGGTGGAAGGAAAGGGTGCAATGATTGAGAGAATAGAATTGTTACATATGCAATACCATATGTAAAAATAGATAGTGGAAATTTGCTGTATGAATCAAGGAGCTCAAATCTGGTGCTCTGTGACAACCAGAGGAGGGATAGAATGGGAGGTGGGAAGAAAGTTTAAGAGGGAGGGGACATACATATGGCTATGGCTGATTCATGTTGATATATGGTAGAAACCAGCACAATATTGTAAAGCAATTATCCTCCAATTAAAAATAAATGAATTTTTTAAAAGACCTATGTCAAAGAATGAACTGCCTATGCTATCTTCTAGGATTTCTGTTTTCCAGTCTTATAATTAAGTCTTTAAACTATTTTGAGTTTATTTTTGTATATAGTGTGAGAAATATACTAAGTTTGTTCTTTTATATATAGCTACATAGTTATCCTGTATTTAAAAAAAAAAAAAAAAACTCTCAATGAACTGGATTACTACAATGATGTGGTTAGTTACCCAGAGCTAGACATTTTTAAGTGTGAAGTCAAGTGGACCTTAAGAAGTACTGCTGTTAAAGCTAGTGGATGCGATGGAATTCCAGCAGAACTATTCAAATCCCTAAAGGATGATGCCATCAAGTTTTGCGTTCATTATGTCACCAAATCTGGAAGACTTAGCAGTGGCCACAAGACTGGAAAAGGTCGATCATCATCCCCAAATTCAAGAAGGGTAGTACCAAAGAATGTGCTAGCCATCAGACAATTGCACTCATCTCACGTGCTAGTAAGGTCATGCTTAAAATCTTGCTTGCTAGGCTTCAGCACTATGTGAACCAAGAACATCCAGATGTCCAAGCTGGGTTTAGAAAAGGAAGAGGATCTAAAGATCAAACTGCCAACGTTTGCTGGATCACAAAGAAAGCAAGGGAATTTCAGAGAAACATCTATCTCTGTTTCGTCGACTAAACTAAAGCCTTTGACCGTGTGGATCATAACAAACTGTGGAAAGCTCTTAGAGAAATGGGAATACCAGAACATCTTAACTGCCTGCTGAGAAACCTGTATGTAGGTCAAGAAGCAACAGTTAGAACCCTGTATGGAAAACTGATTGGTTCAAGATCAAGAAAGGAGTATGACAGGGCTGTCTGTTGCCACACCTGTTTATTTAACTTATACGCTGAACACATCATGAAGAATGCCAGGTTGGATGAGTTACAAGCTGGAATCAAGATAGGTAGGAGAAACATCAATAACCTCAGATATGTGGATGATACCACTCTAATGGCAGAAAGGGGAGAGGAACTAAAGAACCTCTTGATGAGGGTGAAGGAGGAGAGTGGAAAAGCTGGCTTAAAACTAAATATTAAAAAAACAAAAAACTAAGATCATGGCATTTGGCCCCATCACTTTATGGCAAATAGAAGGGGGAAAGGTGGAAGCAGTGACAGATTTCCTCTTCTTGGGCTCTAAAATCACTGGGGATGGTGACTGCAGCCATGAAATCAGAAGACGATTGCTTCTTGGCAGGAAAACTATGACAAACCTAGACAGTGTATTGAAAAGCAGAGTCATCACTCTGCCAACAAAGGTCCATATAGTCAAGGCTATGGTCTTCCTAGTGGTCATGTACGCTTATGAGAGCTGGACCATAAAGAGGGCAGAGTGCCAAAGAACTGATGCCTTCGAACTCAGTGCTGAAGAAGACTCCTAAAAGTCCCTTGGACAGTAAGGAGATCAAACCAATCTTAAGGGAGATCAACCCTCAATATTCACTGGAAGGACTGATGCTGAAGCTGAAGCTCCAATATTTTGGTCATCTGATGTGATCAGACGACTCATTGGAAAAGTCCCTGATACTGGGAAAGATTGAGAGCAGAGGAAGAGAGCATCAGAGGATGAGATGGCTGGATGGCATCACTGATGCAATGGACATGAACTTGAACAAACTCCAAAAGACAGTGAGGGACAGGGAGGCTTGGCATGCTGCAATCCATGGCGTTGCAAAGAGTCGGACATGACTGGGCAACTGAACAATGACAACACACAGTTATCCTAAATACCATTTTTTACTGAAGAGACTTTTTTCTGTTGTATATGCTTACCTTCTTTGTTGTTGATTATCATATGTACATGAGTTTGTCTCTCTGTTGCATTGATCTATATGTCTGTTTTTGTGCCAATATCATACTGTTTTGATAAATTTAGCTTTATAGCATAGTCTGAATTCAAAGAGGGTGATTCCTCTAGCTTTGTACATTTTTTGTCAAAATTGCTTTGGCTATTCAGATTCTTTTGTGGTTCCATATAAGTTTTACAATTATTTGTTCTTCATCTATGTAATATGCCATGGGTATTTCAACAGATGTTGTATTAAGTCTGTAGATTGCTTTCAATACACATTCTAACAATATTAATTCTTTCAATCTATGAAAACAGGATATCTTTCCATTTCTTTATGTAATCTTCAATTTCCTTCACCAGTGTTTCATAGTTTTCAGAGTATAAGTCTTTCACGTTCCTTCGTTGAGTTTACTCCTAGTATTTATTCTTTTTGATGGGATTTTTGCCACACTGCACAGCATGTGGGATCTCAGTTCCTGTCCAGGGATTGAAACTGCAGCCCCTGCATTGGACATGCAGAGTCTTAATCACTGGACAACCAGGGAAGTCCCTTGATGGCATAATACATGATATTCTTTTCTTGCTTTCTTTTTTTTGATACTCCATTATTAGTGTGTAGAGAAGCAACAGATTTCTGTATATTAATCTTGTAACCTACAACTTTATCAAATTCATTTACTATTCCACTCAGTCCAACTGGTCTAGTGTGTCACTTAATGCCATTGTTTCCTTATTGATTTTCTATGTGGAAGATCTGTCCATTTATATAGGTGAGGTGTTGATGCCCCTAGTATTATTGTATCATCATCATTTTCTCTCTTTATGTCTGTTAATATTTGCTTTATTTATGTGTTCCTATATTAGGAGCATATATATTTAGAAATGTCATATTCACTTTTTGTTTTGATTCCTTTATCATTACTTAATGCCCTTCTTTGTCTTTACTTATAGACTTTGTTTTAAAGTATGCTTGGCTGAATATTGCTAGCTCAGCTTTCTTGTCTTCTATTCACATAAAATATCTTTTTCCATCCCTTCACCTTCAGTCTGTGTATGTGTGTGTTTAGCTCTGAAAAGAGTCTCTAGTAAGTAAAATATAGATGGGTCTTGTTTTTCACCCAGTCAGCCACCCTATATCTCTTGATGGAAGCATTTAGTCCATTGACATATAAACTGATTATTGATAGGTTTTTACTTGCTGCCATTTGCTTTCTAATAACTTGCTGTTATTTGTTTTCTGTTGTTTTTGTTCTTCTTAGATCTTCTTTTAGCTTCTTCCTTTGTGATATAATGATTTCTCTCAGTAGTATGCTTGTGATGTTTTCTCTCTTGTTTTTGTCTCTATTATAGTTTTTGTTTGTGGTAACCATGGGGTTCATACACATTAACCTGTAACTACATCTACTTGTTTTAACTGATAGTCCTTTAAGTTCAAACACATTCTTCAAGATCTATATGTTTTATTCCCCTCCCCTGAGTTTGCATTTTTGATGTTATACTATACATTTTCATGTCTATCCTTTAACCGTTTATTGTAGTTGTATTTGGTTTTACAATTTTTGTACTTAAATCTTTGTGTTTACTTATTTAAGTGGTTGATCCATAACCTTTACTATATATTGCCTTTATTAGTGGGATTCTTCCTTTTCTGCATATTCTTGTTGTAGTTTTTCTCTTTTCCACTTAGAGATTTTTTTAACACTTCTTGTAGGGTTGGTTTAGTACTGATGAACTCAGTTTTTGCTTGTCTGAGAAGTTCTTCATTTCTCCTTCAATTCTGACTGATAAATTTGCTGGGTAAAGTATCTTAGGTTGTAGGATTTTTTCCTATCAGTGCTCTAAATATATCATGCCACTCCATTCTGGTCAGTAGAGTTTCTGCAGAAAAATCAATCTGTCACCTTATGGGAGTTCCCTTGGATGTGACCTTTGTTTTTCTCTTGCTTTCTTAAAGTTCTTTCTCTTAAACTTTTGCTATTTTATTTGTGATATGTCTTTATGTGCCTCTCTTTGGGTTCATCATTTTTGGAACTCTCTAATGCTGTATCTGGAAATGTTTCTCTTTTCAGCTTTGGGACATTTTCAGCCATCAAATACATTTTATCCCCCTTTCTTTCTTATCTCCTTCTGGGACCCGGATAATGCAAATGTTAGTATGCTTCATGTGTTCCCAAAGTACCTTAAACTACCCTCATTTTTTAAAATTTGTCTTTCTTTTTCCTATTCTGATTGGGTGATTTCCATTACTCTATCTTCCAGATTGCTTATGAATTCTTCTGTAACACATTGTCTGTTAATTCCTAGTGTCTTTTTCATTTAAGTTATTGTATTTTCTGTCCTAACTGGGTTTTTTTTCCCCCACATTTTCTAGTTACTTGTTTACCTTGTTTAAATTCTCACTGTGTTCATCTATTCTTTGCCCAGGTAACATTAGCATTATTATTACTAAAGCTATTCTTATTATTCTAATGCTTTGAACTCTTTACCTGGTAAATTACTTCTCTGTGTCTCATGAGGGTTTTTTTTTTCAGTTTTTCTTCTGTTTGAAACAAATTCTTCTGATTTTATTTAACTTTATCTGTTTCTATGAACTTAGATGAAACAGTTAACTATTCTGATCTTAAAGGGATGTCCTTATGTGGGTATGTCCCTATACAATCTGTGTGTGCCCAGTGGCTTTTGGTGAGACAGCTGGATCTGAAGTGAGCATAGGTCCAATCTTCCTTTTGAATGTGCTGGCAGCTACCACCTTAATGGCAGGTAAGAGGGGAGACGAAAGGGCTACAGCCAGAGCCAGGTGTGAGTTGGAGCTTTTCTTATGCTCAATCGCCACCACTGTCTTATGGGGGGCGTGGTATTGGGGCCCAAAAAGCTAGAGAAGAAGACCTGAGGTTTGGGTCCAAACTAGTGTGCACTCTTCCCCCAACAATGACACTTCCACTACATTGGAGATCAGTGCCAAAACAAGAAGGGCTGGTATGGGTACCTGGTGCAAGTTGGGGTTTATTCTGGGATGACTCCAGCAAGTCAGTCAGAGCCACAGTTCATTTCCAATCTGCTGCCTACACAAGCTCGCCAGCAACGGCTGACCCCACCCTATTCACAGGCAGGGCCATATCTGAGTGAGCTCTGCTTCCTCCAAGCACATGTGCCTCTCCTAGCAAGAGCAATTTCACCCCAATGAGGAGCAGTGCCTGAGAAAGATGAACTGGAATGGGCATCTGGTGAAGGCTGCTGCACATGCTAGGAAGGACCCAGCATGCCCGTAAGAGCCCCAGGCTGCTCCCAAGTCTTTGCCTATAGGTGCTCCAGCAATGGCTATCCTCATCCTGTTGACATGCAGTGTTGCATCTAAGCCGGCTCCTGTCCTCTCCATGTGTGCACCCTCATCAAGGGCAGCCTTTGCCCTAGTGGGGAGCTGCACTAGAGTAAAAGGGGCTTGATCAGGTACCCAGTGTGAGCTGGGGTGGACATAGGAGGCCAGGCAGAACCCCAGGGAATTTTTAATCCACCTCATCCACCTTGGTGTCAGGAGTAACTGTGTGTGTGTGTTCTTCATGCATGGAGTCTTTGTTTCTTACAACTCTCCAGTAAGTACCACTGGTTTTCAAACCAGCTAGAGAAACTCATCTTTCTGGTGTTGGATCTCAGGGCTGGGTTGCCAAATATATAGCTCAAATATTCACTCCCTGGGCAGGATCTCTGATCACATGATAACCCCTTCCTCTTCTGTGTCCCTTGCTAGGAGCATGGCTCTTGACCTAATTGCTTCTCCTGTCTTCCTACACAACTCCGTGTGGATCTTACTTTATAGTCTTGATCATAGAAGGGTCTTTCTGCCCATCTCCACTTTGTTTTCAGTGAGAGTTGCTCTACCTGTAGATGTATTTTTGATGTATTCACTGGGCTAGGTGAGCTCAATGTCCTCCTACTCTGCCATCTTGACTTCCCCTCTTCCAAACTCTTTTTATGAGGCAAGTATTGCCTGATACCAAAGCAAGGAAAGGACAGTACAAGAAAATTACAGGCTAAGTGAACATAAATGCAATGACCCTTAAAATTACTAACAATTCAAATTTGCCAACAAGTCAAAAGGATCACCCAACATGACCATCTGGGATTTATCCCTCAGGTTCACAAATGGTTCAATTGCAGTGTCAATTGCAATTGACACTAACTAATAGTATGAAGGTGTAAGAGTTTATGACCTTCTTAATAGATGCAAAAAAAATTTTTTTTTCCCAAAATTCAGAATACATTTATTATTTTGAAAAACTGTAAACAGATTACTTGTAGAAAGAGTGTAGCTCAACATAACAAATGTCATATATTAGAAATACATAGCTAATATCAAACCAAACAATGAATATTGAAAACTTTTCCTCTAAGATCAAGAACAAGATGAGAGTGCCATTTTGTTATTGCTAATTCTGATCAACACAATGTTGACAGTCCTAGATGGAAATATTAGGCAGACAAAAAATAAAAGGTATATAAACAGGAAAGGAAAATTTTCTGTTTTTAGATTATATGATCTTATATTTAAAAAATACCCTAACAACTTCACCAAAAACCTGTTAGAAGTAATAAATTCAGTAAAGTTACAGAATAAAAATGAACATACAAAAACCAGTTATGTGGCTATACACTGATAACAAACTATCTGAAAAAAATTAAGAAAGCTATCTAATTTACTACAGCATCAAAAAAAGCTTCCCAGGTGGTGTAGTGTTAAAGAACCCACATGCTAATGCTGGAGACACAAGAGACACAGACTCTATCCCTGGGTTGGGAAGATCCCTTGACATAGGAAGTGGCAACCCACTTTAATATTCTTTTTTTTTTTTTTTTCCCACTTCAATATTCTTACTTGGGAAATTCCATGGACAGAGGATCCTGGTGGGCTACAGTTCATGGGATCATAAATGGATATGACTGAACATGCATGCACTTCCAAAAACAATAAAATACTTGAGAATAGATGTAACCATGGAGGTGAAAAATCTTATATTGAAAAATACAAAACACAGATGAAAAAAATTAAAGATACAAGTAAATGGAAATATATTTTGTGTTCATCTACCAGAAGGATTAATTTTGTTAATATGGCAATAATACCCATAACACTCAAATGTTTTTCACAGAAACAGAAAAAGAAATCCTTAAATTCATATGGGAATATAAAAGAACCTGAAGAGTCAGAGCAATCTTGAAAAAGAAGAATAAAGTTTCAGCAATTATACTGCCTGATTTCAAAATATATTTCAAAGCTATAATAATCAAAATAGTATGGTACTGGTATAAAAACAGACATATAGAACAAAGAAACAGGAAAGAGAGTCCAGAAAATAAATCTATTCATTTATGGTTCACTGATCTTTGAAAAAGTGCCAAGAACACACAATGGAAACAGTATAAATTGTATCATGAACTGGGATTTCCACATGCAAAAGAATGAATTTAGACAACTTTTCTCATATAATATACAGATATCTAGATTAAAATTTTTAATGTAAGCACTGGTTCAAGATGGCAGAGTAGAAGAACATGAGCTCATCTCCCCCTGTGAGAACACCAAAATTGCAATTAGTTTTTGAACAACCATTGACAGGAGGAAGCTGGAAACAATCAAAGAAAGATACCTCACATTCAAAGACAAAGAAGTCCCAATTTCTCCATCTTTTTTGTTGTTGTTGTTCTTTCTCAAGCCTTTATTAAGCATATTAGAAAACTTTTGTATACAAACATGTATAGTATGTATAACATATATATTTTTTTAGAAAATTTATGAATTTTTGCCTAGCTAAAAAAATTAAGACAATTTGATTCCACTTGTTTGACTTAATAGGAATAGAATGCTAGATTTTTAATTTATAGTCATTCAAAACTTTAATATACTTCCATGTATCTTGGCATCTAGTATTACTGTTAAAAGTCTAGAAAATTTATTATCTTAGTGATTTTTAAAACTTTTTTTGAATGAGGCTTGAAACTTCTAACCCAATTCTGAGAATATAAAGAAATACTATGTGGTAAAAAGGGGGGGGGAGAAAAGAAAATTAACATGTGATACAGTATTAATCACTACAGTACAAATTTTGTTCAAATCTCACAAAATTTTATGTTAGTGTTCATTATTGGTTTTCATACCTTATTAAAGACTCCACATTGTATTTAGTTGCACTGAGCAGCTTTAGCTGCATGCAACAAATTCTGGTAAATTATCTTTTCATTTTTATTCTATTACAAATATTTTCTAACTTTCCTTGCTATGGCTTCTTAGATGCATCCATCATTTAAAAGTGGACATTTAATTTCCAATTACATGGGATTTTTAAAAAGTATGTTTGATATTAATTTCTCATTTAAATGCTTTCTTCTCTGCAATCACCCTGTGTATTTTTTCAGGCTTCTAAGCTTATTGAACCTTGTGTACACCAGGACCCAGAGACCCCACAGAGACAGAGACAGAACGGTGTTTGAGTGTCTCCTATGGAGGTATGGGTCAGCAGTGGGCTGCCACAGGGGCAGGGGCTCTGGGTGCAGCAGACCTGGGTATGGCATAAGCCCTCTTAGAGGAGGTTGCCATTAACCCCACCACAGAGCCACCAGAACTTACACAGGACTGGGGAAACAGACTCTTGGAGGGCACAAACAGAAACATGTAAGCACCAGGACCCAGGAGAAAGGAGCAGTGACCCCACAAGAGACTGACCCAGACTTGCCCGTGAGTGTCCAAAAGTCTCCAGCAGAGGCATGGGTCAGTGGTGGCCTGCTGCAGGGTTGGGGGCACTGAGGGTAGCATGGGACCTTTTGAAGGAGGTCGCCATTATCTTCATTACCTCCACAAGAGTCTGGCACCAGGTAAATAACAGGGAGGGAACACAGTCCCATCCATCAACAGAAAATTGGATTACAGATTTATTGAGCATGTCCCCACCCATCAGAAAAAGACCCAGTTTCCCCCTCAGTCAGTCTCTGCCATCAGGAAGCTTCCATAAGCCTCTTATCCTTCTCCATCAGAAGGCAGACAGACTGAAAACCACAATCAAAGAAAACTAATCAATCTAATCACATGGACCACAGCCTCGTCTAACAGAATGAAACTATGAGCCACGCCATGTAGGGCCACCCAAGATGGATGGGTCATAGTGGAGAGTTCTGACAAAATGTGGTCCACTGGAGAAGGGAAAGGCAAGCGACTTCAGTATTCTTGCCTTGAGAAGAATACCAAGAGAACCTCAAGAACAGTATGAAAAAGTAAAAAGATAGGACACTGAAAGATGAACTCCCCAGGTCGGTAGGTACCCAATATGCTACTGGAGATCAGTGGAGAACTAACTCCAGAAAGAATGAAGAGACAGAGACAAAGCATAAACAAAACCCAGTTGTGGATGTGACTGGTGATGGAAGTAAAGTCTGATGCTGTAAAGAGCAATATTGCATAGGAATCTGGAATGTTAGGTCCATGAGTCTTTAAGGCAAATTGGAAGTGGTCAAACAGGAGATGGCAAGAGCGAATGCTGACATTTCAGGAATCAGTGAACTAAAATGGACTGGAATGGGTGAATTTAACTCAGATGGCCATTATAATCACTACTGTGGGCAAGAATCCCTTAGAATAAATGGAGTAGCCATCATAGTCAATAAGAGAGTCTGAAATGCAGTACTTGGATGCAACCTCAAAAACAACAGAATGGTCTCTGTTCATTTCCAAGGTAAACCATTCAATATAACGATAATCCAAGTCTATGCCCAACCAGTAATGCTGAAGAAGCTGAAGTTGAATGGTGCTATGAAGACCTCCAAGACCTTCTAGAACTAACACGCCCCAAAAAATGTCCTTTTCATTTTAGGGGAATAGAATGCAAAAGCAGGAAGTCAAGAGATACCTGGAGTAACAGCCAAATTTGGCCTTGGAGTACAGGATGAAGCAGGGCAAAGGCTAATACAGTTTTGCAAAGAGAACACACTGGTCATAGCAAACACCCTCTTCCAACAACACAAGACTCTACACATGGACATCACCAGATGGTCAATACCGAAATCAGATTGATTATATTCTTTGCAGCCAAAGATGGAGAAGCTCTACACACTTAGCAAAAACAAGACCAGGAGCTGACTATGGCTCAGATCATGAACACCTTATTGCCAAATTAAGACTTAAATTGAAAAAAGTAGGGAAAACCACTAGACCATTCAGGTATGACCTAAATCAAATTCCTTACGATTATACAGCGGAAGGGAGAAATAGATTCAAGGGAATAGACAGAGTGCCTGATGAACTATGGATGGAGGTTCATGACATTGTACAGGAAGGAGGGATCAAGACCATCCCCAAGAAAAAGAAATGCAAAAAGGCAAAATGCCTGTCTGAGGAGGCCTTACAAATAGCTGAGAAAAGAAGAGAAGCAAAATGCAAAGGAGAAAAGGAAAGATATACCCATTTGAATGCAGAGTTCCAAAGAATAGCAAGGAGAGATTAAAAAAAAAAAAAAAGCCTTGCTCAATGATCAATGCAAAGAAATAGAGGAAAGCAATAGAATGGGAAAGACTATAGATCTCTTCAAGAAAATTAGAGATACCAAGGGAACATTTCATGCAAAAATGGGCTCAATAAAGGACAGAAATGGTATGGACTTAACAGAAGCAGAAGATATTAAGAAAAAGTGGCAAGAATACACAGAACTATACAAAAAAGATCTTCACGACACACACGATGGTGTGATCACTCACCTAGAACCAGACATCCTGGAATGTGAAGTCAAGTGGGTCTTAGGAAGCATCACTATGAACACAGCTAGTGGAGGTGATGGAATTCCAGTTGAGCTATTTCAAATCCTAAAAGATGATGCTGTGAAAGTGCTGCACTCAATATGCCAGCATATTTGGAAAATTCAGCAGTGGCCACAGGATTGGTCAGTTTTTATTCCAGTCCCAAAGAAAGGCAATGCCAAAGAATGTTCAAATTACCACACAGTTGTACTCATCTCACACACTAGTAAAGTAATGCTCAAAATTCTCCAAGCCAGGCTTCAACAGTACATTAACCATGAACTTCCAGATGTTCAAGCTGGATTTAGAAAAGGCAGAAGAACCAGAGATCAAATTGCCAACATCCATTGGATTATAGAAAAAGCAAGAGAGTTCCAGAAAAATATCTACTTCTGCTTTATTGACTATGCCAAAGCCTTTGACTGTGTGGATCACAACAAACCATGGAAAATTCTGAAAGAGAAGGGAATACCAGACCACCTGACCTGCCTCTTGAGAAATCTGTATGCAGGTCAGGAAGCAACAGTTAGAACTGGCATGGAACAACATGGTTCCAATAGGGAAAGGAGTACGTCTAGGCTGTATATGGTCACGCTGCTTATTTAACTTATATGTAGAGTACATCATTAGAAATGCTGGGCTGGAGGAAGCACAAGTTGGAATCAAGATTGCTGGGAAATATCAATAACCTCAGATATGCAGATGGTACCACCCTTACGGCAGAAAGTGAAGAAGAAAATAGACTCTTGATGAAAGTGAAAGAGGAGAGTGAAAAAAGTTGTCTTAAAACTCAACATTCAGAAAACTAAGATCATGGCATCTGGTCCCATCACTTCATGGCAAATAGATGGGGAAATAGTGATGGACTTTATTTGGGGGGGCTCCAAAACCACTGCAGATGGTGACTGCAGCCATGAAATTAAAAGACGATTGCTCCTTGGAAGAAAAGTTATAACCAACCTAGACAGCATATTAAAAAGCAGAGACATTATTTTACCAACAATAGTCTGTCTAGTCGAAGCTATGGTTTTTCCAGTAGTCATGTATGGATGTGAGAGTTGGACTATAATGAAAGCTGAACCCTGCAGAATTGATGCTTTTGAAATGTGGTGTTGGAGAAGACTCTTGAGAGTCCCTTGGACTGCAAGGAGATCCATCCTAAAGGAAATCAGTCCTGAATATTCATTGGAAGGACTTATGTTGAAGCTGAAACTCCAATACTTTGGCCACCTGATGGGGAGAGCTGACTCATTGGAAAAGACCCTGATGCTGGGAAAGATTGAAGGCAGGAGGAGAAGAGGATGATAGAGGACGAGATGGTTGGATGGCATCACCAACTCAGTGGATGAGTTTGATTAAATTCTGGAAGTTGGTGATGGACAGGGAGGTCTGGTGTGCTGCAGTCCATGGGGTCACAAAGAATTGGACATGGCTGAGCGACTGAACTGAACTGAAGTTATACTTTCATAATTTTAAAAAATTTTTTAATTTAAACATAAGAGCCAAGATTGTAAAACTAGAAGAAGACAAATGAGAAAAAAAATGATTTTATTTGTATTTGACTCTGGAAAAACAGTCAACCAAAGTGAAAATAGACAAGCTGGATTGCCTCAAAGTAAAAACTTCTACACAACACTGGATATAATCAACAGAGTAAAGTAAACTGTATAATGTACTCAATTGTATAGCAAAATATTGACAATAATAATGATAACCCAATGTTAAAATAGGCAAGGACTTGAACAGACATTTTTCCATTTTCCAAGTTTCCTCCTCTTATTGATTTCTGGTTTCAAATCAATATGATGGGAAAAGATACCTGATACAATTTCAGTATTCTTAAATTACTTGACTTGTTTTGTTGTCTAATATATGATCTACTGTAAAGTGTTCTATTCACATTTTATTGATAGAAGAATGTATATTATACCAATATTGGGCAGAATGTTCTGTCCAAAAGCTCAGAGAATACCAAACAGAACAAATGCCAAGCAAACAAAAACATTGACAGAAATATATCATATTCAAACTAGTAAAGACAAAGCAAGAGAAAATCTTGAAGACAGCCAGACCCCCCCAAAAAAAATCAAAAAGAAAAAAAGAAAACCTACAGAACATAAGAATTACAGCATAATTCTCATTACAAATCCTGCAAGCAAGAATAAAATGGAGTGAAATGTTTAAATCATTGAAAGAAATAAACTGTCAATGCAGACTTCTATATAAAGTTTAAAAATCCTTCAAAAGTAAAAAGAAATAAAGATTTCTTGGACAAATTAAAACTGGTGAAATTTATTACCAACACACCTACATTACAAAAATATACTTTTAAGTTTTTCAGGCAGAAGGAATTTGATGTGTCAAGAACTTCCATCTACAAAAAGAAGTGGAAGCATAGGAAACAGAATGCATTCATGTGCTCACTTAGTTGTGTCCAACTGTTTGTAACCACACGGACTGTAGCCTGTCAGGCTCCTCTGTCTATGGGATTTTCCAGGCAAGAATCCTGGAGCAGGATGCCGTTTCCTACTGCAGTGGATCTTCCCGATTCAGGGATCAAACCTGTGTCTCCTGTGTCACCTGTATTGGCAGGCAGATTCTTTATCACTGTGCCTCCTGGGAAGCCCCCAGGAAATAGAATAAATGAGGATAAAATACTTTCATATTTAACTGCTCTAAGTATAACTGACTATAATGCAAAAAATATTAACAATGTATCAGATACTTATACCTTATGTAAAATGAAATGTATGACAATAATGGTAAAGAGACAAGAAGGAGGAATTGGAAATATGTTCTAGCAAAGTCTTTACATATGAAACAGTGCAAAATTATTCAAAGGTGTACTGAGATTTTTCAAATGCATATTGTAAACTCAAGGTAGAACACTAATACACTTTTACAAAGAGGTACAAATAAACAGATGAGATTAAATGGAACAATAAAAATGTTCAATTAAAGAAAATAGATAAGGGGGGGGGAGGATGGATAAGAAATGCATTAAACAGCCTGTGACAATAGTATGATGGCAGACTGAGATGCTCTCTTTGTCTCTTCCTTCCAATATACAACCAGTTAAACATCCACAACTCAACAAATATGCCTCAGCCCACCTAACACAACAGAATGCCAAAGAGCTCCTCACATTTATATGTTTAAAGGTGAATGAGTTGGAACGCAGAGGAGGCACAAATGAAGGAACAGTAGAGGTGGTGACTGCAATTCTGGCCCTTGGCCATGGCAGCACCAGAGAACCCCATTGAAGCAGGAAAGCACATGACTTCAGTACTCGAATCTACAATTAACTAGGTGTTGGGGGCCAGAGTGAGGTATTCCGCCCATGGCAAAGGTCATGAGGAAGGAGGCTCGACATACGCAAAGGCGGGATCGAGCCTCAGGAGTCCCCCTGGAAATCCTCGAGCGTCTACCCCCATAACCAGAGCCTGCCTACTTTACTACTTTGTGCTCTTACCTACACCTCTGACTTTACGGGGGGCTGTCCCCCACCACCTCTTTCGGAGAAGGAGTTAACCTAGAGCTCCAGTCAATAAAAACTCTTGGGTGTGACAAGAGTGTTTTAACCTACAAACTCCTCTGAAGGTTCTCCAGCCTGCCTGACAGGCTCGTCAGGCCACATGTGATTGCTCACAGCCTCCCAACCGTGAGAGGCACGAGATGCTTTAAACCCTCTAAAAACAGGTTCTTTAGAGAAGTTAGAAAACTATAAGTATAGTGGGCTAATTAGAAATTGTGTTGGTGAAGGGTTTTTCATTTGTTGAGCCAACGTTTGTTGCTAAGTCTCCATATCCCTTGCCCTTACACACATTAATGAATATATAGAAGGAATAAGTATTAACCTTTGATATTAATCACATTAGACCTTAGGCTAAGTAAATTCTTTCCTTAACTAAAACCCACTACACCCTCACCCTATAGGAATGTAACTATTTGGGTGGCGTCTGTTTTGAGAATAATCAGCCCTGGAGAAATAAGTGTCCTGATTGACTGACCGCTGTCACAAGGAGAGGGTCATAAATTGTCAGCAGGCCCCCCTGGCCAGAAGATGATGTAACACCCCTAAGACCTCTGTATACATTTGTGTGAAGCACCTGACTTTAATAAAAGTCAGGACTGCTGTCCCCACGTGACTTTTGTATAACATCTTAGTGTATAAAAACAGACTCTGGAAAATAAAGAATTGGGATCAGTTTCTCGAAATACTGGTCTCCCCATGTCGCTCTCTCTCTCACTCTGGTTGAGTCTCCATCTGGGCGCTTGGAACCCACCATGCTTACTAATTATGCCTGGGCTTCTAAGATCCGACCGGGGAGGCTTCAGTGTCTCCTCTCCTTCGGGAGAACGGAAGGATGCCTGCGGCCTACATAAGTGGTGCAAACTTCTTGTCTTGAAGTTTTATTGGTCTCCCGCGTAAACCAAGCTACTCAGCCTCTTTTCTCCACTCAATTTTCCTACTGAGCTATCCTCATCCTATTACTCTTTATATCTTTGATAAAATATTTAAATAAATAGGTCGCCGACGCCGTCCCCGCTTCGAATACCCTGGATCAGCCGGGGCAGGACCCCAGCAACTAGGCAGCAGTGGCAGCAGACCCTGTAATCCCTTCCCTCCAGGCATGGAGGTGCCCTCTACCCTTCACAGGTGGCACCTGTGATGCCAACAACACCCAACATGGTTAGGGGCACCTGTGACCCTGGCTGCCACCACCTCCTCCCTCCTTTGCAATGGTAGAGCCTGTGACTCAGGAGATATTGAATGCAGTGGAATTGCCTGCCATCCTAAGGCCTCAAGCAGTGACACCAGCAGCAACAAGGCACCAATAACCCTGGAGGCATAAACAGTAATAACAAGGGTACTGGGCAACACTTCTGACAGGATAGAAAATGCCCACTATGGCAACCCACTCCAGCATTTTGCCTGGAGAATCCCATGGTCAGAGAAGCCAGATGGGCTACAGTCAACAGGGTCACAAGGAATCGACACAACTGAAGCGACTGGGCATGCAGGCACACAAATATAATCAGAAGTAGTGCTGGTAAAGAAAAACAAAAAAAACTTGTAGTATATTGCCACCTACTGGAAAATAAAAGTTTTTAATTTCTACCCTGATGAATTACAGAATTAAGTTTTTAAGATAAATAAAATTTTACCTAATGAATAAAGGTGTTTGATACGTCAAACATCAGACTAAGGAACAACTAACTCATCAGGCACCATGAAGAACCACTGTAAGAATGTATCAAAAAAAGAAAATGACAATTCTCCAGAAACAGAAGATAAAATCATTGTGTTCTAACTGATAGAAAATTTATAACAGTTGTCATGAAGAGATTCAACAAGATACAAGAAAATTCAGAAAGGCAATTCAGTGATCTCAGGAATAAAATTAATGAACAGAATTAATCTTACCAAAAAGATTGAAATGTTAAAATGAAAACAAACAGATATTCTGGAGCTGAATAATTCAATAAATAAGATGAAGAATGTATTAGGAAGCACTGAAATAGAGCATACTATAAAGAAAAGAGTATTAGTGAGCTTGAATTTACAAATCTTCAAATGTTAACAGGTGGAGAGGAAAGAGGGCTTCCCAGGTGGCTTTAGTGGTAAAGAGCCCGCCTGCCAACCCAGGAGATGTAAGAGACAAGGGTTCAATCCCTGGGCTGGGAAGATCCCCTGGAAAAGGCAATGGCATCCTACTCCAGGATTCTTGCCTGGAAAATTCCATGAACAGAGGAGCCTGGTGGGCTACGGTCCATAGGGTCTCAAAGACTCGGACATGACTGAAGTGACTCAGTATGCATACAGAGAAAGAAGAGAATTAAGACCTTTTTTCAGAATGAAATACGTGGATATATATCCAGGAGTGGGATTGCAGGGTCATAGGGTTGCTCTCCTTTTAGATTTTTAAGGAACCTCCATACTGTTAACCATAGTGACTGTACCAATTTACATTCACACCAATTGTGTAGGAGGGTTGCTTTCTCTCCACACCCTCTCCAGCATTTATTGTTTGTTGATTTTTTGATAATAGCCATTCTGGCTGGTGTGAGGTATACTACAATATCTCATTGTAGTTTTGATTTGCATTTCTCAAATAATTAGCGATGTTGAACACATTTTCATGTGCCTACTGGGCATCTGCATGTCTTCTTTGAAGAAATGTCTATTTAGGTCTTCTGCCTATTTTTTATTTTTTTATTTTTATTTATTATTATTATTATTATTATTTTTACTTTACAATATTGTATTGGTTTTGCTGTGGTACATATACACAATGGAGTATTGCTCAGCCATTAAAAAGAATACAATTGAATCAGTTCTGCCTATTTTTTGCTTGAGTCTTTGTTTTGATGCTGTTTTAAACTTCATGAGCTGTTTGTAAATTTTGGAAACTAATCCCTTATTGGTCACATCACTTGCAAATATTTTCTCCCAGTCTGTGGGTTGTCTTTTCCTTTTGTTTATTGTTCTTTTGCTGTGCTGAAGCTTTAGAGTTTAAGTAGGTCCCATTTGTTTATTTTTGTTTTTATTTCCATTATTCTGGGAGACGGATCAAAAAAAATGTTACTGTGATTTATGTCAGAGAGCGTTCTGTCTATGTTTTCCTCTAGGAGTTTTATAGTGTCCAGTCTCACATTTAGGTCTTTAATCCATTTTCAGATTATTTTTGTGTATGGAGTTAAAGAATGATCTAATTTCATTTTTTTTACATGTGGCTGTCCAGTTTTCCCAGCACCATTTGTTGAAAACACTGTCTTTCCAACATTGTATACTTTTGCCTCCTTTGTCATAGATTAATTGACCATAGGTACATGGGCTTGTTTCTGGGTTTTCTCTCCTGTTCCATTGATCTATATTTACTTTTGTACCAGTACCACCCTGTTTTGATAACTGTGGCTTTGCAGTACAGTCTGAAGTCAGGGAGCCTGATTCCTCCAGCTCTGTTTTTCTTTCTCATGATTGCTTTGGCTATTCGTGGTCTCCATACAAATTTTTAGAACTTTTTGTTCTAGTTCTGTGAAAAATGCCATTGATAATTTGATAGGAATTGCATTGAATCTATAGATTGCCTTGGATAGTATAATCATTTTGACAACATTGATTCTTCAATCTACAAACGTGGTATTGAAAGGTTGTTGCTGAACCACGAATGACGACAGGATTCTTGGCCTCCAGAGGAGAAGAATTCAATCCAGGGCCAGAGATGAGGCTTGATTGCTCAGAGCTTTTGTGTAATAGAGTTTTATTAAAGTATAAAAGGGATAGAGAAAGCTTCTGACAGAGACATCAGAAGGGGGCAGAAAGAGTACCCCCTCCCTACTGTTAGCAATGGAGTTATATACTTATAATTAGTTATTACAGTGAATCAAAAGAATGTCTGGAGGTTGTAAAGACCTTACTAGACCCATTCCCATAATTTACATTTTAAGATAACAGGATTAGCCAGAAGATTTTTTTCCAGAGACTGCCCTCAAGCAGGATACATTATTGTTATATAATCTTAAGGTCATTTTTCATTCCAATACCAAAGAAAGGCAATGCCAAAGAATGCTCAAACTACTGCACAATTGCACTCATTTCACACGCTAGTAAAGTAATGCTCAAAATTCATGCCAGGCTTCAGCAATACGTGAACCGTGAACTTCCAGATGTTCAAGCTGGTTTTAGAAAAGGCAGAGGAACCACAGATCAAATTGTCAATATCCGCTGGGTCATCAAAAAAGCAAGAGAGATCCAGAAAAACATATATTTCTGCTTTATTGACTATGCCAAAGCCTTTGACTGTGTGGATCACAATAAACTGTGGAAAATTCTGAAAGAAATGGGAATACCAGACCACCTGACCTGCCTCTTGAGAAACCTATATGCAGGTCAGGAAGCAACAGTTAGAACTGGACATGGAACAACAGACTGGTTCTAAATAGGAAAAGGAGTATGTCAAGGCCGGATGTTGTCACCCTACTTATTTAACTTATATGCAAAGTACATCATGAGAAACGCTGGACTGGAAGAAGCACAAGCTGGAATCAAGATTGCCAGGAGAAATATCAATAACCTCAGATATGCAGATGACACCACCCTTATGGCAGAAAGTGAAGAGGAACTAAAGAGCCTCTTGATGAAAGTGAAAGAGGAGAGTGAAAATGTTGGCTTAAAGCTCAACATTCAGAAAACGAAGATTATGGCATCTGGTCCCATCACTACATGGGAAATAGATGGGAAAACAGTGGAAACAGTGTCAGACATTATTTTTGGGGGCTCCAAAATCACTGCATATGGTGATTGCAGCCATGAAATTAAAAGACACTTACTCCTTGGAAGAAAAGTTATGACCAATCTAGATAGCATATTGAAAAGCAGAGACTTTACTTTGCCAACAAAGGTCCATCTCGGAGAAGGCAATGGCACCCCACTACAGTACTCTTGCCTGGAAAATCCCATGGATGGAAAAGTCTGGTGGACTGCAGTCCATGGGGTCGCTAAGAGTTGGACAAGACTGAGCGACTTCCCTTTCACTTTTCACTTTCATGCATTGGAGAAGGAAATGGCAACCCACTCCAGTGTTCTTGCCTGGAGAATCCCAGGGACGGCAGAGCCTGGTAGGCTGCCTTCTCTAGGGTCGCACAGAGTCGTACATGACTGAAGCAACTTAGCAGCACCAGCAGCAACAAAGTTCCATCTAGTCAAGGCTATGGATTTTCCAGTGGTCATGTATGAATGTGAGAGTTGGACTGTGAAGAAAGCTGAGCGCTGAAGAATTGATGCTTTTGAACTGTGTTGTTGGAGAAGACTCTTGAGAGTCCCTTGGACTGCAAGGAGATCCAACCAGTCCATTCTAAAGGAGATCAGCCCTGGGTGTTCTTTGGAAGGACTGATGCTAAAGCTGAAACTGCAGTACTTTGGCCACCTCATGGGAAGAGTTGACTCATTGGAAAAGACTCTCATGCTGGGAGGGATTGGGGGCAGGAGGAAAAAGGGACGACAGAGGATGAGATTGCTTGATGGCATCACCGATTCGATGGACGTGAGTTTGAGTGAACTCTGGGAGATGGTGATGGACAGGGAGGGCTGGCGTGCTGTGATTCATGGGGTCACAAAGAGTCGGACACAACTGAGCGACTGAACTGAACTGAATTGAACTGAATCCTAAGGAATGTAGAGGGGAAAAAATGTTTGTCCTTTCTTCCTCCTTGAGAATTCCAGATCCCTCTCTCCTTGGGGACCCTCGGACTTCTTATCAACCTGCCTAGGATTGACTGTCTCATTTCCCCCTTTTCTTTTAGAATTCTGTTGCCAAGGGAAAGGGGCATCATTTTCGTTCCATAACTACTTCCTGCTGTTTAGGGGCATGGTCCCTAAGTTGTTGAGGCAACATATTCTTCTAACCCTCATATTGAGGATCTCTGATCCAGGGGCCCCAAGTAATAGTTGGAGGGGGCTGTGCCATTCATAGGAGCTTGGACAACCATTTGTAACTTAAAAGCTTTCAGATGGTTAGAAACAAGCCCTGTTTTACAGTTGCAGATGTAAGGCAAAATAGTCATTAAACCAAGTTAAAATCAAAATTATAAGTCACATTATGTCCATAGTTACATCAGTCCATCTTAGGATTGTTAGATGTCACCACAGAGTTGAAGAAAGTCCTTTCCTTGAAGTAGAGAAACCCACCTTCCACTGATGAAGAGGGGAGCACTGTACAAACCCAGCAGTTAGACCAATTGTGGAATGCAGCAGAGGAATGAGCCCAGGACAAGAAGGCATTGTCTTGAGAATCAAATGGCAGACTCAGGATTTTTGGAGTCAGCAGAAGTAGGCTCACATAGATTATCAGGCCCATCTGAAAAGTACAAAGTCAGAGCCTAGAAAGTAAAGACATAAAATGATGTCATTTAGCTCTGGTCAGGGTGCCGCCTCTTAACTCTAGTGTAATGCATCCACGAATCAATTCTGGCACTCTGACAGCTGTGGGAGAAGAAAGAATAACCTGGTAAGGGCCTTCCCAGAGGGGCTCAAGAGATTGGCCCCCAGATCCTAATGTTTTTTTATCAGGACCTTGGTTCCTGGCTCAAATAGAGGCTTGCTTGACTCAGATGCTGGGTCAGGAGTCACCTCCTGGAGTTCCATTAATGCCTGTTGAAAAGCTGAGGGCTGAGCTACATAATTAGCTAATTCTAACAGACTAGTTTCAAATAGGAAAAGGAGTACGTCAAGGCTGTATATTGTCACCCTGCTTATTTAACTTATATGCAGATTACATCATGAGAAACGCTGGGCTGGAAGAAGCACAAACTGGAATCAAGATTGCCGGGAGAAATATCAATAACCTCAGATATGCAGATGACACCACCCTTATGGCAGAAAGTGAAGAGGAACTCAAAAGCCTCTTGATGAAAGTGAAAGAGGAGAGTGAAAAAGTTGGCTTAAAGCTCAACATTCAGAAAACTGAAATCATGGCATCTGGTCCCATCACTTCATGGGAAATAGATGGGGAAACAGTGGAAACAGTGTCAGACTTTATTTTTGGGGGCTCCCAAATCACTTCAGATGGTGATTGCAGCCATGAAATTAAAAGACGCTTACTCCTTGGAAGGAAAGTTATGACCAACCTAGATAGCATGTTCAAAAGCAGAGACATTACTTTGCCAACAAAGGTCCGTCTAGTCAAGGCTATAGTTTTTCCAGTGGTCATCTATGGATGTGAGAGTTCGACTGTGAGGAAAGCTGAGTGCTGAAGAATTGATGCTTTTGAACTGTGGTGTTGGAGAAGACTCTTGAGAGTCCCTTGGACTGCAAGGAGATCCAACCAGTCCATTCTAAAGGAGATCAGTCCTGGGTGTTCTTTGGAAGGACTGATGCTAAAGCTGAAACTCCAATATTTTGGCCACCTCATGCGAAGAGTTGACTCATTGAAAAAGACTCTGATGCTGGGAGAGATTGGTGACAGGAGGAGAAGGGGACGACAGAGGATGAGATGGCTGGATGGCATCACTGACTCAATGGACTTGAGTTTGAGTGAACTCCGGGAGTTGGTGATAGACAGGAAGGCCTGGCATGCTGCAATTCATGGGGTCGCAAAGAGTCGGACACGACTGAGTGACTGAACTGAACTGAAACTGAAGGCTTCAGGAAAACTTTTCCATTGAGGATTTTCAGGAATTCTTAATAGTGCATCTGCAGACTGTAACCATCCTTTATCAGTAATCTTTGCTCCTCTTTTCTCATATCTTTCTAATTCTTCCTCAGTATATTGTGGTTTTTCCTGTTCCACAGGACCTGTCCAGATCAAAGGCGTCTGCAGTGAAGGGGTTTTGCAAAGTGCTGCTTTTCTGGCTTGACAGTCAGCCAGCTGATTACCTTTGGCTACTTTACTCCCATCTCTGTTTCTTTAAATTCTCAGTGATGGGTTTTAACCCGTCCTTAACCTCAGGTTTCAGTGGATACTGCTTCTTATGTGGAACTAAGTGCGGGTCTTTGAGCTTGACAACTACAGGAATAGCATTTTGTGCTCGACCCACAGATTTTCGATCAGCCCACACTCTAGGATTTACATATTCATGAAAACAGAGGCATGGACTTTGCTCAGTATATCCCTCCCCAAAAGGGATGAGAGAGATTCTGGCACAATCAGAAACTCATGTGAAAATAGCACAGAGTCCCAGTTACAACTTAAAGAACAACTGAAGTAATACCTTTTGGCTCGTCCAGACAGTCCCACTATGGAAGCGGATTAGGAAGAAAGAGGGCCAGGGGCTTCAGTAAGCACAGAGTAAGTTGCCCCAGTATCTAAAAGGAAATCAACGGATTGGCCCCCCACAGTTATTAATACCCAGGGTTCCTCAGGTGTAATTAGGACGGGAGCTTGTGTGGGGACCCCCGGGCACCTTCAGTCCTGATTGTCTTGAGTCCAACCCCTGAAACCTACACTTCTGAGGGCAGTCTCTCCTCCAGTGTGGTCCCTTGTAGACCGGACATGGAGCTGTGGGCAGCTTAGATGCCTGAGGGCAATCTTGCTTGAGGTGCCCCTCCCTTCCACAGTAATAGCAAGCCCATCCTTTTTCACCTGGGTCCCTCTGGGCATTTTTCTCAGGCTGTTTAAGAATGGTTTTGACAGCCATTACAAGGGCTTCCACCTGTTCCTTTGTCTTTTTCTGCCTTTCTTTCTTTTCCTCATATTCCCTACCATAATAGACTGTTTGAGGCAGTTGCAACAGATTATCAAAAGACTGATTTGGTCCATATGCCTGTTTTAATAGCTTATGGCAGATATCTGGAGCCGACTGAGTGAGAAATCTATCTTGTAAGATCACTCTTCCCTCTTCACTTTTGGGATCAATCTCAGTGAACCTGCAAAGGGCTTCTCTCAGTCTATCTAGGAATTTACCAGGAGCTTCCTTCTCCTCCTGTTCTATGTTTGCCAATTTGGCACCATTTAAAGTCTTAGCAAGCACTTGCCTGAATCCTTCAAGAATACATATGACAAAATGACTCTGATCCCATCTTCCTTTAGCCTTGTTATAGTCTCAATCTGTTTCTATAGTTAGGACCACCTGAATCCCAGTGGGGAGGGCAGCTATCTCGTTCTCCCTCTTCCCTACTGATTCATTACCAAGCCATTCATCTCCATAGGCAACTGCTTTCCCCAAAACTCGACTTTTTGAGTCGGGAGTCAGCGTTTGTCCCAAGATATACATCACATCCTTCAAAGTAAGGTCATAAAGCAGTCATAAAACACCTTTAAAAGCTCTAATATATTTTTCTGGGTCCTCTAAATAGTCTCCCAGATCCTCCTTGATTCTTTGTACTTCTTGATAAGAAAAGGGCTTATTAACTCTCATAGACTGATTACTTCTCCTGGTGGGTGCTTCATGAAGAGGCCAGCTTGTGTGGCTGTTCCTCAGCCACTCTGGCTGCTCTGCACATACAATCCCAGGGGTAGATTGGAGAAACCTGCTTTTCTTGATCTCTTTGCTTCCTGTCCTCCATCTCATCCTGCATTTCACCCTTAGTTTTTACTGTCTGAGCTTCTCTTACTTCAATTGTCTGAGTTTCTATTGAAACCAGAGTAGTCTGAGGTCATACTGAGACAGGAGTTGTTTGGACCTCTACTTGGGCTGTTTGAATCTCAGTCTGGGTTTTTACTGAGACCAAGGCAACCCTTCCTAGGGAGGTTCCCTGACTTTCAATTTGCTTAGTTTGGAGCCCCGTAGGGTTAAAGTAGGAGGACAGGAGGGAGTTGAAGGTTTCACACCCAACTCTATACCCTTAAGACATAAGTCTGGCATACCTCACAGAGCGAAAAAGGGCAATACATATGCTACTTCTACACATTTCCCTTGTTTTCTACCGAGCCGGTCTAATTGTAGAACAGCAATAATTGAGATCCTTCAACCAGCCACCATTTGCCATCCTCCAATGGATACTGTGGCCATGCAGTATCACATAAGAAGACCAGGCGTGTCTTCTTTAAGCTCTGGGGATCGAACCTATCCCAGTTTTTCAGGACACAGTTCAAAGGAGTGAGGCTTTAATTGTTAGCTCCCATCTGTAAGAGAGAAAAAAGTGACCAGTGCCATCTTTCTACCAGAGGTGTTCCTCCCAGCTCTAGATGGGGGTGTAGACAGACTTTACACCAAAACTTTCCTTCCCTGGTCAGACTTAGTCTGTCCCTTACTGACACAGGCACCATACACGTCCCTCGCAGTTCTACCACCAAGATGGGGTAGAGATGCACCAGGGGTAGACCTGATGGCATCCTAGGCTGATGTCCAGTTTCTCATCATTAAAACCTTGCTTGCCTCTGATGCCACCTGGGGTGCAATCAGAGTAACCTTCCAGAATTCCTCCCAAGCTAAGACTGCTGGGGGAAACATTCATCACCTGAGTGCCTGTGCACAACCCTGAGTATATTCCTGACCACAGTAAGACTGGTACGAACATAAAACTGAGATGTTCCTTCCAAGAGTCACCACACCAGTATGCTGCTGCTGCTGCTAAGTCGCTTCAGTCGTGTCCGACTCTGTTCGACTCCATAGACGGCAGTCCACCAGGCTCCCCTGTCCCTGGGATTCTCCAGGCAAGAATACTGTAGTGGGTTGCCATTTCCTTCTCTAGTATAAGCAATAGCAAAAGAGATGGTGAAAGGCTGGCCAGTGAGGAAAAAGTGATTTTTGTCCTCAAGTTATTAGGGCCAGTCCTTCTAGTCCATTCCCACAGATTCCACAGAAAGAATATCTAAGGAGTTTGGGACCAAAGCCATTGGAAAGCCTCCTCTGGTCCACTAAGAGCTAGTGTTACTAAAGGAAGAAACGCATTGCACTTCCAATCTGAGTAACCTTTAACCTCAGAGTTGCTCTTGGAGCTAGAGCTCCATCTAACTTCCAAACTTTCAATCCCTAGCAAGGCTAGGCACTTCCTGACTACCAATCCAAGTTTGGGACCTAAGTAAGAGTACATAGTAACAGCATAGATCACAAGTCCCTTCAAAGTCTATGATCTGACAGATTAGGTTAGTAGTTCTAATTCCCAAGAAGTTATGAAATGGTCAAAGAGACTGGAAAGTTTTACCAATAAAGGAGTTTGGTCCACACGCTTTGCCCATTTCTGGTCAGTTCACAAAGGAGACGCTGGGTGCCTCTTGGCATTGGCAGGTCGGTATAAACCCCCAACAAGTTTCTGCCATAAGCCATATGAGGTCATCATGGAACTGGAGAGCAGGGCTCCTCAATTGCTTCACACATGCCATGTCATTCATTCATACAAGCACACCATAGAGTTAGTAAAGTACAGCAGAAAAATGTGTTCGCTAGGAGAACAAAGAACTAGAGCTCCAAGCATCCTTACCTTGTCCTGAAGAATCTCAGATGAGCCCCCAAGATGAAAGGTTGTTGCTGAACCATGAAAGACACCAGGATTCTTGGCCTCCAGAGGAGAAGAATTCAATCCAGGGCCAGAGATGAGGCTTGATTGCTCAGAGCTTTTGTTTAATAAAGTTTTATTTAAGTATAAAAGGGATGGGTAAAGCTTCTGACATAGACATCAGAAGGGGGCAGAAAGAGTACCCCCTCGCTACTGTTAGCAATGGAGTTATATACTTTTAATTAGTTATTACAGTGAATCAAAAGAATGTCTGGAGGTTGTAAAGACCTTACTAGACCCACTCCCATAATTTACATTTTAAGATAACAGGATTAGCCAGAAGGTTTTTTCCAGAGACTGTCCTCAAGCAGGATACATTTTTGTTATATAATCCTAAGGAATATAGAGGGGGAAAAGAAAAAAGTTTGTCCTTTCTTCCTCCTTGAGAATTTCAGACCCCTCTCTCCTTGGGGACCGCTGGACTTCTTATCAACCTGCCTAGGAATTGACTCTCTCAGTATATCTTGGTTGCCAGGGAAAAGAGATAGTTAGGGATTTGAGGAGAATGGTCATTTGCACACTGTTATATTTAACAGCTGGTTTTCCAGATAACCAGCAAGGACCTATTATATAGCATGTGAAACTCTGCTCAGTGTTATGTGGTAACCTGGATGGGAGAGGGGGTTGAGAGAATGGATACATGTATATGTATCAGTGAATCCATTTGCTGTTCACCTGAAACTATCACAATATTGTTAACTGGCTACACCCCAGTACAAAATAGAAAGTTCAAAAAAAGTGAAATTTCATTAGAACTACCTTTTTAGGAAGGGTAACATCATGGTAATGGGTATCCCAGAATAAGAAGAGAGGGAGAAAGTAACAGAGTTTATTTAAATAAATAATAGTTGAGAACTTCCCAAACCTGGGGAAGGAAATGAATATACAAGTTTAAGAAGCTAAGAAAACACCAAATTGATTAAACACATAAATATTTTCTTCAAGACACATTATAATAAAACTGTCAAAATCCACAAGAAAACTGTAAAAGCAACCAGAGGGAAAAAAGAGATGGAAGCCTACAAAGGAACCCCTGTTGTGCAATAAGCAGGTTTCTCAGCATAAATTGTCCAGGCCAGGAGAGAGTAGAAAGACATTCTCAAAATACTGAAAGATAAAAAGTGTCAGCCAAAAATACTTTATTCAGTAAGGTCATCATTCAGATATGAAGGAGAACTAAAGGGATTCCTAGAACAAAAATTGAGTTTATCAACACTAGACCTGCCTTACAAGAAATGTTGAAAGGAGTTCTTCTACCAGAAACAAAAAGGAAAAAGTACACAAAACTTGTAGTCATGAACTTCCAGATGTTCAAGCTGGTTTTAGAAATGGCAGAGGAAGCAGAGATCAAATTGCCAACATCCACTGGATCATAGAAAAAGCAAGAGAGTTCCAGAAAAACATCTATTTCTGCTTTATTGACTATGGCAAAGCCTTTGACTGTGTGGATCACAATAAAATGTGGAAAATCCTGAAAGAGATGGGAATACCAGATCACCGGACCTGCCTCTTGAGAAACCTATATGCAGGTCAGGAATCAACAGTTAGAACTGGACATGGAACAACAGATTGGTTCCAAATAGGAAAAGGAGTACGTCAATGCTGTATATTGTCACCCTGCTTATTTAACTTATATGCAGAGTACATCATGAGAAACGCTGGGCTGGAAGAAGCACAAGCTGGAATCAAGATTGCCAGGAGAAATATCAATAATCTCAGATATGCAGATGACACCACCCTTATGGCAGAAAGTGAAGAGGAACTAAAAGGCCTCCTGATGAAAGTGAAAGAGGAGAGTGAAAAAGTTGGCTTAAAGCTCAACATTCAGAAAACTAAGATCATGGCATCTGGTCCCATCATTTCATGGGAAACAGATAGGGAAACAGTGGAAACAGTGTCAGATTATTTTTTGGGGGTGGGGGCCTCCAAAATCACTGTAGATGGTGATTGCAGCCATGAAATTAAAAGACGCTTATTCCTTGGAAGGAAAGTTATGACCAACCTAGATAGCGTATTAAAAAGCAGAGACATTACTTTACCAACAAAGGTCCGTCTAGTCAAGGCTATGGTTTTTCCAGTGGTCACGTATGGATGTGAGAGTTGGACTGTGAAGAAAGCTGAGCGCCGAAGAATTGATGCTTTTGAACTGTGGTGTTCAAAAGCACTGTGGTGAGAAGACTCTTGAGAGTCCCTTGGACTGCAAGGAGATCCAACCAGTCCATTCTAAAGGAGATCAGTCCTGGGTGTTCATTGGAAGGACTGATGCTAAAGCTGAAACTCTAATACTTTGGCCACCTCATGCGAAGAGTTGACTCACTGGAAAAGACTCTGATGCTGGGAGGGATTGGGGGCAGGAGGAAAAGAGGACGACAGAGGATGAGATGGCTGGATGCCATCACTGACTCGATGGACATGAGTTTGAGTGAACTCTGGGAGTTGATGATGGACAGGGAGGCCTGGCGTGCTGCAATTCATGGGGTTGCAAACAGTTGGACACAACTGAGCAACTGAACTGAACTGAACTGAATAAATATACAGAAAGAATCATAAAATTGCAACTCTATATCAAAATAGGTTTTTAGATGTAAGAGATCAAGATGGTAGAATAAAAGGACATGGAGTTCACATTCCCCCATGAACACATCAAAAATACATATATATGTGGGACAGCTATTTCAGTTAGACATGGAAAACTAACTGGAAACTGGAAGAAGGACTTCTGTACAAGCAAGGTAGTAAGAAAGATACACATATAATCAATTATGAAGAGAAGAAGAGTGATTGCTTTGGGACTTGTGCCCCAAGTAGGGGACTCAGAGGAAAAGGGAGATCACAAGGGTGGATACTCTCCCTGGGGAGTGAGCAGATGAAGCTACAGACTGGGAATCCCAGTCCTGGGATCTTACACGTAAGAGACAAGACCCTTAGCTACTTAGAGAACCACTGAAATGGATAGAAGGGATGGAGAAGCTTACACTGAGCTCATGAGAAGTGTGAGGATATTGGCTTGCCCATAGGAAGGGCAGAGAGAGGTCTGACCCACTGGTTGTAACATAGCCATGCAGCCCAACGTGAATTGAGTAAACACCCTAGCACTGCTCGCCCCAGGCCACAACTTGGCACTGGATCTAGGGCATCCACAACCTGGGAAAAGACTGAGACCTATGGACACAGTGGCCACCCAGGGCATATTCCAGGACAGGGTGTAGTAGCTGCTGGACATTTGCTCAAATGGGGTCCCAGAAGCACCCCAGAATTCTGATGGCAGTGCAGATACCATAATTCTCACATCTACCTTACTGTGCACTCCAGCCAAGCCAAGCAAATGCTCCAGCCCCACAAACTCCATGTTATGGTATAACACTAGATCTGGGATAGTCATGCCCAGGGAAATGATGTGACTGTGGGCTGCACCTGAACTTAACCACAGATGCCTGCACAAGAAAAGCATCCAATCTCTGTAAGTGCACAAGCTCCACTTGTTTGAGCACTCCACTCCTTTGGCATGAAAGTCCCATTAGGGAAGAAGGAAAAATACACAATTAAAGTAAAGAGAGCCAGCTTGAGACCAACTCTCAGGGCTTCCACTCCAGCAACCTGGAATCAGGCCCTACCCCTGACAGGATGGTGGCAGCCACTGAATAGAAAAGTCCCACCTCACAGCCACACCTGCTACAAAAATGATAGCTGCCAGCACACCCTAAGGAAAGACATTACTGGCATCCACCTCAAATCCAGCCCTCTCACCAAACACAATGGGTACACAGAGTCTGGAAAGGGATGCTCCACCCAAGAACACAGCTTCAAGGCTACAATAATAATTCTGTCATCTAAATTCATAGTGAAGGAAAAAGTTAAGTAAAATGAAAAGACAGGGAAACTACTCTCAAATGAAAGAATAAGATAAAACTTCTGAAAAAATAAATAATAAAAATAATCTATCAGATAAAGATTTCAAAACATTGATAATAAAAATGCTAACTGAATTAGGTAAGATAATTAATCTAAAGAGATCAACTTGATAAGGAGCTAGAAAATATAAAGAAGACTCAACCAAAAACAGATAACTCCATATTTTAGATTAAAAAACACTCTAAAGAAAATGAATAGCAGACTAACTGACATAGAAGAATGCATAAGTGATTTGGAAGATAGAATAAGGGAAATTATCCAATCAGAACAACAGACAGAAAGACAAATGGAAAATAAAAAAGAAAGTAACATAGAGATCTGAGATGTGAAAGTAGGGCCATAAAGAAGGCTGAGCACCAAAGAACTGATACTTTTGAACTGTGGTGCTGGAGAAGACTCTTGAGAGTCCCTTGGACAGCAAGGAGATCAAACCAGTCAGTCCTAAAGAAAATCAACCCTGAAAATTCATTGGAAGGACTGATGCTGAAGCTGAGGCTCCAGTACTTGGCCATCTGATATGAAGAACTGACTCATTGAAAAAGACCCTGATGCTGGGAAAGATTGAGAGCAGGAGGAGAAGTGGGTGAAGGAGGATGAGAATGGTTGGATGCTATCATTGACTCAATCGACATGAGTACGAGCAAACTCCAAGAGATAATGAACGACAGGGAAGCCTGGTGTGCTGCAGTCCATGGGGTTGCAAAGAGTCGGACATGACTGAGTGACTGAACAACAACAACATGGAGATCTAAGGGATAACATTAAATGTGTCAACAGCTGCATTACAGGGTTATAGAAGGAGAAGAGAGAGAAGGGGATTAATGCTGTATTTGAGGAAATGATGGTAGAAAATATCCTAAACCTAAAGAAGGAAACAGATAACCAGGTACAGGAAGCACAGAGGATCCTAAACAAGATTAACACAAACAGGTCCACACACATCAAGACATATCATAATCAAAATGGCAAAAGTTAAAAATAAAGAGAAATGTCTAAAGGCAGCAAGAGAAAAACAGCCATATAAAATTGTCCCTATAATGCTATCTGGAGAAGGAAATGGCAATCCACTCCAGTACTCTTGCCTGGGAAATCCCATGGGTGGAGGAGCCTGGTAGGCTACGGTCCATGGGGTCGCTAAGAGTCGGACACGACTGAGCGACTTCACTTTCACTTTTCACTTCCACACATTGGAAAAGGAAATGGCAACCCACTCCAGTATTCTTGCCTGGAGAATCCCAGGGCCAGAGGAGCCTGGTGGGCTGCCGTCTATGGGGTCACACAGAGTCGGACATGACTGAAGCGACTTAGCAGCAGCAGCAGCAGCAGCAACAGCATAATGCTATCAGTTGATTTCTCTGCAGAAGTTTTGCAAGTCAGAAGAGAGTGGTATGATATATTCAAAGTGCTGAAAGGGGAAAATCAGCAACCTAGGATACTTTACTCAGCAGCATTATTATTTAGAATAGAAGGAGAGAGAAAGAACTTCTCAAACAAGCAAATACTAAAAAAAAATCATCAATACTAAATCTACCCTAGAAGAAACGTTGTAGGGTCTTGTCTAAATGAAAAGTGAGAATCTATAGCAAAGAGAAAATCCCAATAGGAAAAGCAAATATATAGTAAGAATCGAAAATTTCTTAAATAAGCCAGTATATGGATTAAAAGACAAAAAAAATTGTTAAAGCAACTATAACTACAATAAACAGTAAAAGAATAAGCAGAAAGATATAAAATATGACATCAAAACAAAAATGTAGGTCAGGGGATTAAAAACATAGATCTTTTAGAGTGTGTTTGAACTTAAATGACTATCAAATCAAGTTTTTTAGTTTAAATCAAGTGCTACATGCGAAGTCACTTCAGTTGTGTCCAACTCTTTTCGACCTTATGGACTCTAGCCTGCCAGGCTCCTCTGTCCTTGGAATTCTCCAGACAAGAATACTAGAGTGGGTTGCCATTCCCTCCTCCAGGGGATCTTCCTGACCCAGGGATTGAACCTGTGTTGCTTACACCTCCTGCACTGGCAGGTAGGTTCTTTACCACTTGTGCTACCTGGGAAGCCATAACTAAAATAATAATGAAAGTGAAAGTGAAGTCGCTCAGTCGTGTCCGACTCTTTGAGACCCCATGGACTGTATAGCCTACCAGGCTCCTCTGTCCATAGGATTTTCCAAGCAATAGTACTGGAATGGATTGCCATTTCCTTCTCCAGGGGATCTTCCCGACCCAGGGATTGAACCTGGCTCTCCCATATTGTAGACAGATGCTTAACCGTCTGAGCCACCAGGGAAGTCCTAAAAAAATAATAGTAGAGGACTTTAAACCCCACTAACATCAATGGATAGATCACAGACAGAATATCAAGAAGGCAAGCCACAGCAATCAGAGAAGCAAAAGAAATAAAAGATATCCCCACTGTAAGGGAAATAGTAAAACTGTCACTATTTACAGATGACAGGATACTTTACATAGAGAACAGTAAAGTCTCCACATCAAAACTATTAGACCTGATAAATAAATTCAGAAATTTTGCTGAATTAATATACAGAAGTTTCTTGGATTTCTATACACTAATAATGAAATATCAGAAAAGGAAGTAAAAACACAGTCCCATTTAAAATTGCATCAAAAAGAATAAAATATCTAGGAATAAACCAAATAGGTGAAAGACCTGTACCCTAAAAACTATAAAGCACTGATGAAGGAAATTGCAGATGATACAAAAAATGGAAAGATATCCCTTGCTTTTGTATTGAATTAATATTGTTAAAATGGTTTTACTACTCAAAGCAATCTACAGACATAATGCAATCACTATTAAAATACTCATGACATTTTTCAAAGAACTAGAACAAATAATTCTAAAACTCATATGGAACCACAAAAGACTACAATTTTGAGAAAAAAAGAACAAAGCTATGGTAGTCAAAACAGTGTGGTACTGGCATAAAAACAGTTACATAGTTCTGTGGAACAGAATAGAGCCCAGAAATTGCACCTATAGTCAGTTAATCTATAACAAAGGAGGTTAAGAATATACAATGCAGAATAGACAGTCTCTTCAACAAGTGGTGCTGGGCAAGTTGGACAGCAATATGTAAAAGAATGAGATTAGAATATTCCCTCACACCATGTAAAAAATTGAAATGGTTTAAAGACCTGGATATAAGAACAGAAACCACAGAACTTCATAGAAGAGAACATAGGCAGAACACATGTTGACATATATCATATCAAATTTTTTGGATAAGTTTCCTAAGGCAAAAGAAATAAAAGAAAAAATAAACAAATGGGACCTAATAAACATTTTTAAAGTTTTTAAACAGATAAAAACCTTTTGCATAGCAAAGAGAATTATCGATAAAACCAAAGGACAACATCTGGAATGAGAGAAAATATTTGTAAATAATGTGACCAACAAGAGGTTAATATCCAAGATACATGAACAATTCATACAACCCATTATCAAAAAAAATCCCAATCCAATCGAAAAATGGGCAGAAGACCTGAATAGACATTTTTCCAAAGAAGGCATACAGATGGTGAACAGGCACAGGAAAAATGCTCAGCATCATTTATCATTAGAGAAATGCAAATTAAGACCACAATGAAGTATCACTTCACATCTGCCAGAATGGTTTTTGTCAAAAAGAACACTAATAACAAATGTTGGTAAGAATGCAGAGAAAGGGGAATCCTCATACACTGCAGGTGAGAATGTAAATTTGTGCAGCCACTGTGGAAAACAGTACGGAAGTTTCCCAAAAACCTAAAATTAGAACTGCCATATGACTCAGTAATTCCCCTCCTGGGTAGATATATCAAAAAAAAAAAAACCACACCACTAATTTGAACAGATACTGGCTCCCCAATGTTCACAGCAGCATTTACAATAGCAAAGATATGGAAGCAACATTGATGGCCATCAACAGATGAATAGATAGAGAAGTACATCTTCTTTACATACACACACACACACACACACACACATACACACAATGGAATAATGCTCAGCCATAAAAAGAATGAAATTTTGCCATTTGCAATGACACGTATGAACTTGGAGGGTATTATGCTAAGTGAAATAAGTCAGAGAAAGACAAATACTATATGATATCATTTATATGTGGAATCTAAAAATAAAACAAAATAGTGAATATAATAAAAAAGAAACACTCAGATATAAGGAACAACTAATGGTTATCAGTGTGGAAAGAGAAGGGAGGAGGGGCAAGATAAGGGTATTGAATTAAGAGGTACAAACTACTATGTATTATATAAGCTACAAGGATATATTGTACAGTATAGGCAACATAGCCAATATTTTATCATAACTATAAATGGAGTGTAACCTTTAAATATTGTGAATCACTATGTTGTACATTGGATATTTACATAATATTGTAAATCAACAATATCTTAATAATTTAAAAAAGAAAACATAGGGAAGAATCTCTTTGGTGTTAATGATTTTTTGGATTTGACACCAAAACGACAAACAACAACAACAAAAAATCAACAGACGTGAGCACATTAAACTTAAAAGCTTTGCACCACAAAAAAGAATCAACAAGATGAAAAATACAGAATAAAAAAAATATGCAAAGCATATATTGAATAAAGGGTTAATATCCAAAATTTATAAAGAACTCACACAACTCAATCTAATTAAAAATAGGCAGAGGAACTACATAAAGATTCTTCCAAAGAATCCAACAGGTATATCCAACAGGCCAGTAGGTCATGAAAAGGTACTCAACATCACTATTCATCAAGGAAATGGCAAATCAAAGCCACAATGCGATATCACCTCAGACTTTTAAGAATGGCGGTTACCAAGAAGACAGGAGATAAGTGTTGGTGAGGATGTGGAGAAAAAGGAATCCTTGTACATTGTTGGTAGGATTGTAAATTGGTTCGGCCACTATAGAGAACAGTATGGAGGTTCGAGAAAAAGTTAAAACTAGTACTACCACATGGATATATATTCAGAGGAAATGGAAACAAGTTATTCAAGAGATATGTGCATTCCCATGGTTTTTGTAGTATTATTCAAAATAGCCAAAATATGGAAACAGCCTAAGTGTCCATCAGTGGCTGAGTGGATAAAAAAGATTTGGTGTTGTTGCCATTTTTAACAACACAGATGGACCTTGAATACTTTTTGCTGAGATCAGTCATACAGAGAAAAACAAACTACTGTATGATATCTAAACTCTGGGAGATAGTGGAGGACAGAAGAGCCTGGCATGCTACAGTCCATGGGATCGCAAAAGAATTGAAAGTAGAATAGTGGTTACCAGAGGTTGGAGACTGAGAACTGGAGAGATGTTGTTTAAGGGTACATACTTAGCAAGCAGTAAATAAGTAAATCCTAGAGATATAATATACACTACAGTGATTACAGACAACAAAACTGTATTTTAAATATTAAACTTACTAAGAGAGTAGATCTTAATTGTTCTACTTAATTGTTCTAATTATCACCTCTAGAAGAAATGATAACTATGTGATATGACAGAAGTGTTACCTATCATTACAATGGCAATATTTTTGCAATATAAATTTATGAAATCAATATGTTGTACATCTTAAACTTATATATCAATGATATATCAATAAAAATTTTAATAAAGTAGAAGAATGGAAAAATATTATGGAAACAGCAACAATAAGAGAGTTGAAGTATCTACAGTAATACAAAAAATAATGTTTTTACTTGAGATATAAAGGGATATTATATAATTATTAAGGATCAATTTAAAATACAGTATGAAAAAATAGTTACACCTAACAAAGGAGTCCCATACTACATGAAGCAAAAGCTAACAAAAATGAATAAGAAATGGAAAATTCACCAATAATATTTGGAGACTTCAGTGACCCATTCTAAGAAATGAACAGCAAAATGAGACAAAAAATCAATGAGGGTATAGAAGATATTAGAAGGCAAAAGGAGAAGGGGGTGGCAAAGGATGAGATGGTTAGATAGCATCACTGACTCAATGGACATGAATTTGAGAAAACTCTGGGAGATAGTGGAGGACAGAGGAGCCTCGGGTGCTACAGTCCATAGGGTCACAAAGAGTCAGACACAACTTAGTGACTGAACAACACATAGAAGACATGAAGAGCACTATAATGTACACATAACTGACGTTTTTAGAACAATCCAACCAATAAGAGCAGAATGTAGATGGAACTTTCTCAAAAGTAAATGATATGACAGCCCATGAAACAAGTCTCAATATATTTAAAAGGACTGCTATCACACAATTTGTGGTCTCAAACAACACTGGGAGTAAATCAGAAATCAGCAAGAGACAAAATTTTGGAAATCCTCAAATATATGGAAACATTTCCTAATAACCGATGGGTCAAAGAAAAATCACCAAGGAAAGTAGAAACAATTTTGAGCTAGATGCAAACAAAAACACACAGAGAAAAATTTCTCTGATAGTTAAAGCAGTCCCTAAAAGGAAATTAATAGGAGTAAATATAATGCATATGAAGGGTCTCAAATCAATAATCTACATGTCTATCTTAATAAACAGAAGAAAAGAGCAAATTAAACTAAAGAAATCAAAAAGAATAATAACCCAATAATATGTAAACAAATAACCAATGTCTTAAGAAGGAAAAAGCTATACACAAATGTTCATAGTAGTTTTACTTATAATATTTAAAATGTGGGGAAACAATAGTAGGTGAATAAGTAAACAAACTGCTGTACAGTCATACTGTGGAATAGTACACAGCAATAAAAAGGAATGAACCACTGATGTACTCAATAACCTAGATGATTCTCACAAGCATAATGAGTGAAAAAGGCCAAGGCCCAAAGGTCACACACTGTATAATACAATTTACATAATATTCTTGAAACTCTAATAATTAAAGGTGGTAAACAGCTTAATGGTTATGAGAAGGGAGAAGGTGATTATAAAAGGATAACAACTGGCATCCTTGTGGTGATGTAACTCTTCTGTATCTCAACTATGGTGGTGGTTAAATGAACCTACATCTGTGATAAAATTGTATAGAACTAAATACACACACACAAATGAGTACATGTATGACTAGAAATCTGAGTAAGATGGTGGATTGTGTCAATGTTAGTTTCATGGTTGTGATAGTGTACTATAGTTATGGAAGTTGTTACCATTCAGGGTACTAAGTAAAGGATTAAACGGGACTTCTCTGTATTATGTTTTACAATTGTATATGAATCTCCAGTTATCTTAAAGTTTATTTTTTAAAATGGACCAAAAAATTTGAATAGACATTTTATCAAAGAAAGTATAAGAAAGTTCATTTGTAAATGAACAACAAGCACGTGAAAATATGCTTAACATTATTAGTCATTCAGGAAATGCAAAGTAAAACTACAAAGCAATAGTACTTCATACCCACAAGAATAGCTATAACCGAAAAGACAATAACAAATGTTGGAGAGGATGTGGAGAAAAATGGAATCCTCATACATTGCTGATGAGAATGTAAACTGAGTAAGCAACTTTGAAAACAGTTTGTCAGTTCTCTTAAATTCAAAACAGTCTTACCATATGTCCTAGCAATTGCACCCATGGGTATTCACCCTGGAGAAATCAAAACATATGTTCATACAAGGACTTGTATGTGAATTTTCGTAACAGCATTTTCATAATATCCAAAGGTAGAAGCAATCCAAATGTCAACAATTGGTGAATGGATAAGCCAAATGTGATATATCCTTACAAAGGCATGCTATTCATCAATTAAAAGCAATGAAGTATTCATACAAGACACAACATGACCAAACCTCAAAAACATTATGCTAAGTGCAAGGAGATCCAACCAGTCCATTCTGAAGGAGATCAGCCCTGGGATTTCTTTGGAAGGACTGATGCTAAAGCTGAAACTCTAATACTTTGGCCACCTCATGCGAAGAGTTGACTCATTGGAAAAGACTGTGATGCTGGGAGGGATTGGGGGCAGGAGAAGGGGATGACAGAGGATGAGATGGCTGGATGGCATCACTGACTCGATGGACGTGAGTCTGAGTGAACTCCGGGAGTTGGTGATGGACAGGGAGGCCTGGCGTGCTGCAATTCATGGGGTCGCAGAGTCAGACATGACTGAGCGACTGAACTGAACTGAAGTGAAAAAAGCTAGACACAAAAGAGCACATATTGTATGGTCCAATTTATTTGAAATGCCCAGAAAAGAAATCTATACAGAAAAAAAAAGTAGATTAATTATTTCCTGGGGCTGGGGTAGAGTGAGGAATGACTGAAAGTGGGACTGTGATTTCTGTTGAATGTGACAGAAATGTTCTAAAAGTAGTTTGTGGTGATAGTTGCACAACTCTGCAAACTCACTAAAATCACCAAGTCATATGCTTTAATAAATAAATATCTAAATAGAAAAAGAGGAAGGGAGGAACAGAAGGAGGGAGGGAGGATGAAAGTTGTTTTTCAAAAGTTGCAATTGGTTTCAGCTGTTTTAAGGTTGAAATCCACCCCCTCAAATAGTTAAACTTGTGATCTCTTGCCTCAGGTCCCCTGCCATCAGATGGGACAATTACCCCCATGCCCTGCTTAGCACGTTGGACAGAAGTTGTGCACTTTCTTCTCCATCCACTCCTAGCTTTACTATCCTTGATGGCAGCTAAAGTATCATTTGAAAATCATGTTCTTGTGTTTTGCTGAAAAAAATGTGTTTTTCTCAGCTTGACCAATTCCAAATTCTTCTACAGTTCTGCAAAACAAATTAAGCTTGAAATCATGTATGCCTTTTCAGCCCACCATATATACAGTAAAAACAGATGCGCAAATTTAACTATACTTGTGAGTTTCTCAAAGCATAGCACTTCTCTTAACTGCTTTGTTCTTTTGACATCTGACTGTCAGGGGCTTCTTTGCATCTTGACCATGGAATTTCACTGTTCCTCTCCTTCCCTCCCATCTCCCACAGCCTTAATTTCTTCACTTTCACCATAGTTCCAATACCTATTTTATACCTATCACAAGTACACTCCTTATAATCCTTTCCCTTCAAATATCCCTACCTAGTCTAATCCTGAGTGGTGAAAAGAAGAAACTAAAAGAGTCGGACATGACTGAGCGACTGAACTGACTGACCGACTGACCAGTTAAGTAGTCATCAGCATAATACTTCCCTCTAGAGATTGACTTCGTAGACTTTCATGGATAATATAAGATGTTTGGAAATTTTTTTAAATATTGCCTGTGGGGTTTTTTGTTTTTGTCTTTTGCTTTTTGAAAGAGAACTGGTGCAGAATATTGATTTGATCTTAAGTCTAAGGTATTTTGCTCTGATAAATGACATATGACAAATTATCAATGCCCAAGATAACAGACCTAACAGAAGTCTATTATAAAATTCTTTAACATTCCATCTTTAATTACAATTTCTGGTTAGTAGATAAAGTTCTCTCTGTTATAAAAACCTAGATTTTTTTGCTGAGAGTGTTGCAACTTATTTTTAAAGTTGCAAAATAATCAAGTTTTTGAGTACAAGTTTTTTTTTTATTTTAATAACACAAATTCCTTGATAATAATGATGATTTGACTCAGACAGCCTAAATGCTTTGTTTTCACTGCTATACTGTTAATATAATACTCACCATACATTAAAGTGTGGCTTGGCTACATCTAGTTCTTCAGTCTCATCAACTAATTGGGATGCAGCCGTCTTGTAGCAGAAAGAGCAGTGAAACTGATATTAGAATACCTGGATTACAGTATTTGTTTTATCACTTAGCAGCTGTGTTACTTTGTCTTAACGATCCTTGAATTATGGCATGAATTTTTGTGCTATTGCCAAATATGAAATAGTTTGAGACATGTATTGGAAACTCAAAATATGTGATCTCTGTAACATTTAGCAGATGTAAGGAAGGAGGTGTTTGAAAAAGAAAATCTTAGACGAAAGGTCACCAGAGACCTTAATACATTATTTAAACTTCCTGAGACTGCTTTGTCATCTATAAAATAATGATGATGATGCCTACCCCCACAGTATTGTTTAAGGGTTAATTGAGATATTGTATGTTAGAGTCTAGCCCAATGTCTGGAAAATGGATGATGTTTATCGATGTTTCCTTGGGTTGGAACGCTCCCTTTACTCCCCCCATTTCCCTCCTCCCCGCGGAAAAAGAAATAAATTTCAAAATTCAAACATCTTTCAAGACGCCCAAAAGGCACCACTCCATGAAGCTCTTCCAAACAACTTTAGGAAGTATAGCCCTTTAGTTAAGAGTGCTGGGCTTCTGGAATCAGAAGCATTGGGCAAGTTACTTCTCCTCTCTGCATCTAGGTTTCCCATGCATAAAATGAAATCATGGTACATATTTCATAGGGTTGTTTAGTATTAAATGAGACATGTACACAGAGCACTTAGCACAGTCCCTGACACTTAGTAAGTCCTCCATAAGTATTACATAGTAGAAGAAGTAATAGAAAGTTTCCCTTTCAGTAAAATGTTAATAAAAATGCCTCCCAAGGTGTGGCAAAGTTCTGCAGCAAGTCTTTTAAACTGTAATGCTGAACAAGTGTAAGGGATTGGTGAATATTTTAAGATATATGATGCAAAGTTCTAACCTCACTTTTATAGAATATCCTTTCTCTGCACTGGAGGCAAACCGGGTAATAATACCATTATTAATTAGTAGGAAGTAAAATCAGAAGATACATCCCTGGGAGACAAGCAGCAGAAGCCCAAACAGCAGTATTAAGAGCAGCACCCGCATACCGGACCTCGATAATTCCCTGGAGTTCACCTCTAACGTCCCTTTTCCCTTGGAGCCGCGCAAGCGTACACTGATTTTGCTCCTCTCTCCCTTGTGCCCTCGCCTCCCCCCGCCACCCCCACGTCCACCCCACCACGCAGGCGCATCTCCTTAAATCCAGTCCCTACACCCCTTCTGTTTGCCTGCATTAAGTTCTCCCTCCTCTTTCTGCACCTCAGCAGGTTCACTCTTCTCCGTGAGGGTGGCGGCGATAGAGAGGTCACGTGATGAGCATCTTGCTGCCCAACATGGCGGAGTTCGATACCATCTCGGAACTGGAGGAGGAGGAGGAAGAAGAAGCGGCAACGTCGTCGTCGTCGTCGCCGTCGTCGTCGTCGTCGGTATCAGGGCCTGACGATGACGAGGAAGATGAGGAGGAGGAGGAGGAAGAAAACGAAGAGGAGGAGGAGGAAGAAGAGGAGCAGGTGGAGGAAACGCCGCCCCCGCCTCGGGTAGTGAGCGAAGAGCATCTACGGAGATATGCCCCCGACCCTGTATTGGTACGGGGCGCCGGCCACATCACTGTGTAAGCCAGAGGGAGCTATGGGGTTTGAAAAGGCTGAGATTTGGCGACAGAGGAATAAGGCGATCGAGGGGCGTGTGGTGTGGGGGAGGGTGACTGAGGCATACAGTTAGAAAAGGACACCTAGTCTAAATGGAGAAACTGAGGGAGATAGGTGTAAAGGAAGTGAGGAGAATGCAAATGCGATGCACCAACACCAGGTAAAGAGTGAGTATAAGACAGGGAAGTCTGGGGTTCGGAGCCAGAGGGATTGGAGTAGAGGTGAGTCTCCTTGCTTCTGTGTATGCTGGCGAGAATAGTCTAAACTGCAGGATGTACCAGCGGATTCTTTGCTGTTAAGATTGGTGTCTAGTGGAAAACGGTGACTGCTGTAACAAGTGACAAGACTGAGGCTTGGACTCTTCAAAACAGAAACAGGATATATTTTGTGAATAACGTTATAGAATATCCACTCACCTACGTTTGCATCCATTCTTCTGTTTAATTCTTATGTAAATGAATACAATAATCCTTTCTATGTGTTGATCACTCTGACATTCCTTGAAAACACACAATTAGATGTTCAGGTTGAGAGGCAGCTATGAAACGTTGAAAGAGCAATAGATTGAGAGTGAGGGCTCTTGTATGTTAGTCCCAGCTTTACTTCTTACTGGCCCTGTGACCTTGGTCAGGTTACTTCGTATTTCTGGGCCGTAATATCTCTATCCATAAAATGAGGGGTTTGGAGTTAGATGGTTTCTAAACTCTTTCACCTCTGAGATAATTTAAGATACCTTCAGGAGATTTTGTATGTGCAAATAGTAAATATGCAAACATTAAATATGTATGGACATGAATCCCCTAGGAGCTGAGGATGATTTTTTGAAAACTTATGCAGAGTTTTTAAAAATTGAAATCTTGGATCATATTTGAGAAAATAAAAGGGAGAGGGCCCTCATAGCATAGTAGTTGCAAAGCCAAAGAAAAATGTAGTGGTTTTCTGGGCTTTGAAGAGTGCTTTCTCATTTTTATGTAATGCAATGGACTGTAAATACTTGAAAGTTTGAGTATTATATCATGTTCATCATCTTAAATATGCTGTCATTTACTGCATTTAAAAAACAGGACTATTTTTTCCTATTAAGTCATGCTGCCTATAATTTTGATAATGCCTCACCTACCACATTGACTTTAAATTGAGTCCATATTATCTGAAATCATGTAATATGCACCACCTCCCCCCATCATGTTAGCTTTTAATTTTAAGATGTTGAGTATCTTGATTGTAATATACTTTTGTGATCTTTGCATGAAAAGATTTTGCAAGAAAGATTTTGAAATTGTGGAAGAATGTGAGGAGATTTTTAGATCTGCCATTTGGTTAGGCAAGTTTAACACAATTTTTTTGGTTCAAGAATTTTGCAGATAGTCTACAATGTTCAGATGCCAGCTTACTACACAGTTTTACTTAGATTCCTTTCATCACTATGGAGACAATCTATTACTCAAATTGATTATGATTCTGGCACCAAAGTTTACTTTCATGCAGATTATTTCACATGACTAAACAGAAAAAGACTTTTTATTCTAGTCTGTAATTTTATATTCCAACACTCCTTCCCCTCATTATTTTCTAAAATTCAGAAAACAAAGAACAAGCAAGAAAACAGAATTTAAGTTCTCCAAAACTTATTTGTGGTTTCATTTTACTCTTCACACAACTTATAAATCTATTTTCAATTAAAAGCACTTGCCATGACACTTGCCATGCTCAGGCCCTTTTGATAAGTGTAATGTCCCTCCTAGCTTAATAATTATGGAATAAAGAGCGTGAAATAGTGGTGCTCTTAGTAACTGTTGGCATTAATTGAAGGCAAAACCTGAAAAGCAGCAAACCAGTACTTGAATTGCTAACCAATGTACATAGTTTGGAAAAGTATTTCGTTGTACATGTTCTCTGACCTAGAGAGAACATTTGATGTTAAATGTCTGAGATTTGGAGAAAAAAAAAAAAGGTTGAATGTTTAGGAGAAAGTTTTACTGGATCTGAGAAACTGGTCTTTCTGTGATAGTAAAATCTTCCTTACAACAGATAAAGTAAAGTCCTTAGGAAATAGTAAATTTAATTTTGAAATGTCTAATATATCAGCCTTTGTTTAATTTTTTCTGACATGGGAGTATTAGTTGCCCTATCTGAATGAAATATTTCTTATTCTCTCCCATCCTTATTTTTTTCATTCTTTGTGTAGTCACTTGTTCTTTAGAGGATGTTGTTTCTTTTCAAAGTTTAAGATCTGAGAACCATCACTTCAGATTCAGTATATCTTAAACCTAATATTTTCTCTCCTTACATTGTCTGTGTATTCCAGTTGCCCCATTTCTGACTCTGATACTACCATTCCAATCTTCCCAGGTAATATTTCAAGTTATTGAGTCATTTTTAACTCTTCCTTCTCCTTCAATTGTCCATTGCTAGTCTGTCCCAGAATTATGTCTTCATGCCTTTTAAAAAGTCTATTAGACTATTCATTTTTCTCCATTTCTACTGGCACCTTGCTAGTTTGGGTCATCATCATCTTCTACTTGAATTGCAGCCACAGTCTGCTGCGTCTTCCCACTCCAATCCATCTGGATGCTTATGCCAAACTAATTTTCTTAAAACACAGTTTAAAATGTCACTTTCCTGCTGAAAAACCTGCATTGGATCTTAATTAGGTTTGAATTTTATGCTTTCCTTCTCCACTTTCAGAGGTCAAGGAGTCCCTCCACTTGTTCAGAGCTCACCCCTCCACTGATGCCTTCCAAAACCTTCTTTTGCAACCTCCTTCCAGGCAGCCCCTCTCTATATACTATTACCTCACTTGTCCTCTATTAGCTCAGCCTATAACTGTATTCAGAATCTAATTCTTTAAAAATAAAATAGCCTTCTTAGACCTATGTTCCCCATTAGCTACTGTCTAATCTCTTTTCTTTCTCCAGATTTCTTGAGAGTAGCTACATTCACCATGTCTATTTCCTCTTCACCCTTCTGTTACCTGGATTTTGCCACCATGACCTCAGACAAACTGGCATCAATAAGATCATCATGACCTTCTGTTGCTAAATTAATGGGCATCTTCCATTTTCTATCTTTCTGGTCCTCTCTATTGCATATGAGACTTATAATGACTCTCTCTTAGAGGCTTTTACTCCAGGGGTCACAAACACACAGGCCTTCAGAGGCAAGACAGGTCACAGAAAATGGTTGCAGCTTGAGTAATGATGGGCCTTAGTTGAACTGGAAGGTATGTGTTTTGCCTAAGGGGTTTCAAATTCTGTTAAAAAACAAAACATTTTACCAGCCAAACAAACCTAGGAATTTCTTGGCCACTTTACTCTCCCTGGTTTCCTTTTATTTTTCTGGTTATTCCTGAACTGTCTCATTCATGGGTTTTTCTTCCTCCTTTGCTCCTTGAATACCAGTGATCTCCAGAGTTTTGTTCTCATCCCACTATTCTCATTCCTTACTCTAGATAGGTGGCCTCATCTTGATTCCCATGGTTTCAGTTATCTGATGTCTCCCAAATATGTATTGCTATACCAGACTCTGCTAAGACTCTTATCTGGGCTTCCTCACCTAATGAGTCACTGACATCTTAAATTCAACGTGTTCAAAACAGAACTCATCCTCCCCTCTCCTACAACATATCCTCACACCCCCATCCCAACCCCTCAAAAAATTCCTTCTATTTCTGAGTTCTCCAACCCAGTTAACTCTGGCAAGTGGTTCATCTTCCCCATTCAGTCTTCTCACATCTAAGAAATCAGTGAGTATAAACAATATATGGCTTAAATTTTTCTTCTTTTCCTCCCTACCACCACTTACTTCCCTGATTCAAGCCCCTTTCACCACTCTACTCATCATCTTGTCTTCATCCTAATCACCTTCACATCGATCCCTCAGTTCAGTTCAGTCGCTCAGTCGTTTCTGACTCTTTGCGACCCCATGAATTGCAGCACGCCAGGCCTCCCTGTCCATCACCAACTCCTGGAGTTCACCCAAACTCATGTGCATCGAGTCGTCCCTCAGTCTGCTGCTAAATGGAGACACCACTTTCCTGTTTAAGACTTCTGTCATTTTCTCTTCATCTGTAGGATCAAGTCTAAGCTTTAAAGCATGGAATATATGACTAGACCCTGCCTATCCATCAGCCTGATCTCCTGACATTTCCCTTTACTGCTTGTATTTTCTTATTCATAGCATGCTCATAGCTTTTCTTCCAAGGAGCAAGCGTCTTTTTATTTCATGGCTGCAGTCACCATCTGCAGTGATTTTGGAGCCCAAGAAAATAAAATCTGTCACTGTTCCCATTGTTTCCCCATCTATTTGCCATTAAGTGATGGGACCGGATGCCATGAGCTTTGTTTTTTGAATGTTGAGTTTTAAGCCAGCTTTTTCACTCTCCACTTTCACTTTCATCAAGAGGCTTTTGAGTTCCTCTTCACTTTCTGCCATAAGGGTGGTGTCATCTGCATTTCTGAAGTTACAGATATTTCTCCCAGCAATCTTGATTCCAGCTTGTGTTTCTTCCAGTCCAGCGTTTCTCATGATGTACTCTGCATTTAAGTTAAATAAGCAGGGTAACAATATACAGCCTTGACATACTCCTTTCCCAATTTGTAACCAGTCCATTGTTCCATGTCCGTTTCTAACTGTTGCTTCTTGACATGATACAGATTTCTTAGGAGGCAGGTAAGGTAGCCTGGTAGTCCCATCTCTTTAAGAATTTTCCACAGTTTGTTGGAGAAGGCAATGGCACCCCACTCCAGCACTCTTGCCTGGAAAATCCCATGGATGGAGGAGCCCGGTGGGCTGCAGTCCATGGGGTCGCTAAGAGTCGGACACAACTGAGCGACTTCACTTTCACTTTTCACTTTCATGCATTAGAGAAGGAAATGGTAACCCACTGCAGTGTTCTTGCCTGGAGAATCTCAGGGACGGGGGAGCCTGGTGGGCTGCCGTCTATGGGGTTGCACAGAGTCGGACACAACTGAAGCGACTTAGCAGCGACAGTTTGTTGTTATCCATGTGGTCAAAGGTTTTAGCATAGTCAATGAAGCAGAAGTAGATGTTTTTCTGGAATTCTCTTGGTTTTTCTATGATCCAACAGATATTGACAATTTGATCTCTGGTTCCTCTGCCTTTTCTAAATCCAGCTTGAACATCTGGAAGTTCTCAGTTCATGTACTGTTGAAGTCTAACTTGGAGAATTTTGACCATTACTTTGCTAGCGTGTATGATGACTGCACTTGTGCGGTAGTTTGAACATTCTTTGGCATTGCCTTTCTTTGGGATTGGAATGAAAACTGACTTTTCCAGTCCTGTGGCCACTGCTGAGTTTTCCAAATTTGCTGGCATATTGAGTGCAGCACTTTCACAGCGTCATCTTTTTAGGGTTTGAAATAGCTCAGCTGGAATTCCATCATCTCCACTAGCTTTGCTCGTAGTGATGCTTCCTAAGGCCTACTTGACCGCTCACTCCAGGCTGTCTAGGTGAATGATCACACCATCGTGGTTATCTGGGTCATTACAATCTTTTTTGTATAGTTCTTCTGTGTATTCTTGCCACCTCTTCTTAATATCTTCTGCTTCTTTTAGGTCCGTACATTTCTGTCCTTTATTGTGCCCATCTTTGCACGAAATGTTCCCTTGGTATCTCTAATTTTTTTGAAGAGATCTTTAGTCTCTAATTAATATTAAATATATTTAACAAGAGTTATTTAATACCTTATCAATGAATTATAATTTTGGGGAAGTCGAATAACCTAACCACAATAATTGTAGTTCTAAATCTGAGATGATGATGATCATAAATGGATATTTAATGATCTTTTTCCAAAATACATACATGGCTAAATTAGCTCCCACAGATTTAAGGTTTTAGAAAACAGAAATAATGAAATGTCTCTTGTAAGAGTTGTTTCAAAAACACTGTACATCTGAGTGATATAGCTTAATAGCTATGATTTTTCTTCTTGATATTTTTAGGGTAAATATTTGGATCCAGTGTATTGAAATACAAGAAAAATTTTATCTCATGAGATTATTTTCTTATTTTTAGGTATTATTAAACTCCTTATTTTTCTTAAAGTATATAATTATTTACCCTCTATCAGATCAGATCAGTCGCTCAGTCATGTCCGACTCTTTGCGACCCCACGAATCGCAGCACGCCAGGCCTCCCTGTCCATCACCAACTCCCAGAGTTCACTGAGACTCACGTCCATCAAGTCAGTGATGCCATCCAGCCATCTCATCCTCTGTCATCCGCTTCTCCTCTTGCCCCCAATCCCTCCCAGCATCAGAGTCTTTTCCAGTGAGTCAACTCTTCACATGAGGTGGCCAAAGTACTGGAGTTTCAGCTTTAGCATCATTCCTTCCAAAGAAACCCAGGGCTGATCTCCTTCAGAATGGACTGGTTGGATCTCCTTGCAGTCCAAGGGACTCTCAAGAGGCTTCTCCAGCACCACAGTTCAAAAGCATCAATTCTTCAGTGCTCAGCCTTCTTCACAGTCCAACTCTCACATCCATACATGACCACTGGAAAAACCATAGCCTTGACTAGATGAACCTTTGTTGGCAAAGTAATGTCTCTGCGTTTGAATATGCTATCTAGGTTGGTCATAACTTTCCTTCCAAAGAGTAAGCCTCTTTTAATTTCATGGCTGCAGTCACCATCTGTAGTGATTTTGGAGCCCAGAAAAATAAAGTCTGACACTGTTTCCACTGTTTCCCCATCTATTTCCCATGAAGTGATGGGACCGGATGCCATGAGCTTTGTTTTTTGAATGTTGAGTTTTAAGCCAGCTTTTTCACTCTCCACTTTCACTTTCATCAAGAGGCTTTTGAGTTCCTCTTCACTTTCTGCCATAAGGGTGGTGTCATCTGCATATCTGAGGTTACTGATATTTATCCCGGCAATCTTGATTCCAGTTTGTGTTTCTTCCAGTCCAGCGTTTCTCATGATGTATTCTGCATATAAGTTAAATAAACAGGGTGACAATATACAGCCTTGATGTACTTCTTTTCCTACTTGGAACCAGTCTGTTGTTCCATGTCCAGTTCTAACTGTTGCTTCCTGACCTGCATACAGGTTTCTCAAGAGACAGATCAGGTGGTCTGGTAGTCCCATCTCTTTCAGAATTTTCCACAGTTTATTATAATCCACACAGTCAAAGGCTTTGGCATAGTCAATAAAGCAGAAATAGATGTTTTTCTGGAACTCTCTTGCTTTTTCCATGATCCAGCAGATGTTGGCAATTTGATCTCTGGTTCCTCTATAGTAGAGGTATATAGTAGTAGAGATGAGAGTTTGTCAATGCTCAGATATATAAAATTCTCATTAAAATTAATCTAAAAAAGCTGAAGTTATTACATATAGAATTTCAAAAGATAGCCAAATTTGTCAAACAGTGCATTTCTGCAAAAAGTTAAATAGCAATGCAAATGTTGCCTTTTCTGTAAACAGCTGTCTTTGAGAAATAACAGTGAAGCATTGTTAATTTATGTTTGTATAAGGTAAATCTTTTATAAGATTTTAGGCTTTGAGAATACTGAAGCTATAGTAATTTGTCATTTTACAAAGCAGCAAGACATATTTCCATATGGAAGATTAGAGAAATTTAATTTTTCAAAATATCTTTTAATCATATGTCATAGACTTTCCTTTTTCTTGGTGTAGTAAATAGAATTCAATGCACATGCTTCAGAAACAGTGTTACTATAAGTGCAAAGTTTTCTAGTGAAATGTGTTTTTCTTTGGCAGAATTTTAATACATTTTATCTGTTTTCTTAAACAACTTAACATATAAACTTAAAATTTGTGCAGGATTTTCAGAGGCTGATGTACAGCCATTTTCAAAAGAATTAAAGACAGTGCAAGGTGTAAAGAGGAAGAAAAGCAGAAGAGCAACTAGAGGACCCACATTTCTTTGCCTCAATTTCCTTTACTGCAAAGAATTGTCCAAGAAATTAAAACTTGGGACATTGCAGACATTTGACAAATACAATCATTAAGAACCACCAGTGGGTCAGCTTCAAACACATAATATGCTCTTTATTTAATGAACCTGATAAAATGAAAATGTGAGCAGTTCTCAAATTCTTCTGTCTAATGCTGACAAACTCCACATCTTTACTCATGTCTCTCACTGATCACTCACTAATGGGTAGATGAGTTTGTCTAACCTCTGTGAACTCACAGATCTTATTAACTTAATGGTGCTGAGATGTTCATCATTTAGCAGTAGCCATTTCAACATTTTCCTAGTAACTACTAAGTAAAATGTTGTGCCACAGATTATTTAAGTCCTCATTTTAGGTGCTTAATAAATATCTAATGTAAAAGTTAAGGGAAAAAAACGCTGGTAGGCAAGAATGCAATTGCTACTGCCTTTTAGCCAAAATTATGAGAATATATCAGAGAAGGCAATGTCACCCCACTCCAGTATTCTTGCCTGGAAAATCCCATGGACGGAGCAGCCTTGTGGGCTGCAGTCCATGGGGTCGCTAAAAGTAGGACACAACCGAGTGACTTGACTTTCACTATTCACTTTCATGCATTGGAGAAGGAAATGGCAACCCACTCCAGTGTTCTTGCCTGGAGAATCCCAGGGACGGGGGAGTCTGGTGGGCTGCCATCTAAGGGGTCGCACAGAGTCGGACATGACTGAAGCAACTTAGCAGTAGCATGAGAATATATTGGCCCTAGTTTGCCTACCTTTATACCTTTTAAAGTAGATAAATGTAGGCCATAATGGAGTATTTTAAGAAGTAAAATGACTTCCGTACCATTTCCTTCCCTTCCCTTACCGTTTCTATTTTTTGAATTTTTTTGACCATGCTGCACAGCTTGTGGGGTCTTAGTTCCCCAGCCAGGGATTGAACTTGGGCCCTCCTCAGTGAAAGCACGAAGTCCTAACCGCTGGACTGCCTGGAAATTCCCTGCTTTACCATTTCTAATATACTTTTTATGTGTTAGAAAAAACAATCTCTTTTTATATTAGAGAAGAAAATTTGTAATGTGAATTTAGAAAGAATTTTTTGAGAACCTGAGCACTGAGATAAACACTATGAAGAATACAGAAAAAGCAAAGTATAGGTCTTGCTTTACAAAGTTACAGGAAATTTGCCTTTAAGAAACTCATGTGGATCAGCAAAGAATAAAGGAAAATATCTTTAATACTTTTGAATTGTATAGTACAGATTAAAATTGGCTATCAGTTTTCAGAGAAAGGGAAATCCATGAAGACTTGCAGCAAGGGTTGGAACTTGGCTTGAGCCATAAAGACTGCACTGGATTTAAACCAGGGAGAGGAAGCAAAACCAGCAAGAGGATGCTAAAGCTGAAACTCCAATACTTTGGCCACCTGATGCAAAGAACTGACTCATTGGGAAAGACCCTGATGCTGGGAAAGATTGAAGGCAGGAGGAGAAGGGAATAACAGAGGATGAGATGGTTGGATGGCATCACTGACTCGATGGACATGAGTTTGAGTGGGCTCCAGAAGTTGGTGATGGACAGGGAAGCCTGGCGTGCTATAGTCCATGAGTCGCAAAGAGTCGGACACAACTGAGAGACTGAACTGAACTGAACTGAGGAAGCAAGAGAAACCTCATAAGCAAAGAGCCAATGTAACAGTGGCAGTGGAAAGGAAGTAAATGTTATAAGAATGATTTCAAAGGAACAAATAACATTATTTGGGACCACTTGGATATAAGCAAGGTGTGAAAAGTAGGAGATAAAAGGTACAAAAATGATACCAGGATCTAGGTTAAAGAGAGTCAATGCGCCATTGAAAGAGATGAAGGATTTGAAAGGAAGGAGCCAGTTTCAAATAAAAGGTAACATTTAATTTTACATGTGTTCACATGAGGTATAAAGCTATCCAAATGGAAGTTTTTATTTTTGTTGTTGTTTTAATTTATTGTATTCAAGTATAGTTATTTACAATGTTGTGTTAATTTCTGCTGTACAGCACAGTGATTCATTTACATATGTATGTATTCTTTTTCATATTCTTTTCCACTGTGGTTTATCACAGGATATTGAATATAGTCCTCTGTGCTATATATTCGGAGAAGGTGATGGCACCCCACTCCAGTACTCTTGCCTGGCAAATCCCATGGACGGAGGAGCCTGGTGGGCTGTAGTCCATGGGGTCGAGAAGAGTCAGACACGACTGAGCGACTTCACTTTCACTTTTCACTTTCATGCATTGGAGAAGGAAATGGCAACCCACTCCAGTGTTCTTGCCTGGACAATCCCAGGGACGGGGGAGCCTGGTGGGCTGCTGTCTCTGGGGTCACACAGAGTCGGACACGACTGAAGCGACTTAGCAGCAGCAGCAGCAGCAGTGCTATATATTAGGATCTTGTTAATCCATTCTATATATGTTAGTTTACATCTGCTAACCCCAAATTCCTACTCCATCCCTCCCTCACTCCCCTCCCCCTTGGCAACCATAAGTCTGTTCTCTATGTCTGTGTGTCTGCTTCATAAATAAGTTTGTTTGTGTCATATTTTAGATTCCACATATAAGTGGTATCATATGGTATTTGTCTTTCTCTTTCTGACTTATTTCACTTAGTAAATAACCTTTAAGTTCATCCATCTTGTTGCAAAAGGCATTATTTCCAAATGGAAATTTTTAGTATGCAGTTAGAGGTGAGGGTCTAGAGCATGTTGGGAAATATAGAATTGGAGATATAGATTTGATGGTCATCAGAATAGAAGTGATTTTTCAAAGCTATTAAAATAGATGAACTGTTATAATTCCTTTAGAAAGAGAAGCAGATGACTAAAAGCTAAATTTTGGGAAAAGATAAGAGTATTAGGAGAGAGTGAACAAATGGGAGAGTGTTGAGAAGGGAGTGGTAAACAGCATCACAGAGTGCAAAGTCAGGAGGGGAAGTTCTGAAAAGAGGGTATTGAATTTAGCAATAAATAAGATGAACTTCGGAGAAGCCAATGGCACCCCACTCCAGTACTCTTTTGCCTGGAAAATCCCATGGATGGAGGAGCCTGGTAGGCTACAGTCCATGGGGTCGCTAAGAGTCGGACGTGACTGAGCAACTTCACTTTCACTTTTCACTTTCATGCATTGGAGAAGGAAATGGCAACCCACTCCAGTGTTCTTGCCTGGAGAATCCCAGGGATGGTGGAGCCTGGTGGGCTGCCATCTATGGGGCCGCCCAGGGTTGGACATGACTGAAGAGACTTAGCAGTAAGATGAACTTGTCTTTCTAAATAAATTTGCCAAATAAGGAATTATTTTCAGTAAAATAATATCAAAAGACAAACCAAAAGATTAAAGGATGGAATATTAAGGAAATGGAAACAGAGACAAAAAGTTCTTTTGTCTGAGTTCATTTGTCTGATGATAAATGCAAAGAGAGAATAGCAAAGCTAATTTTTTTAATAATAGAAATATTCCATACATTTTGAGGAACACATATGTCTATATCCTCTATGTATTTGGTATATGATAAAAGAATGGCAACTTGGAAAAATCTATAATGGCGGCAATCTCTAATAGGGGTAGAAACAAATTATAAACATTGCATCTAAAAGACAAGAAGGAAAAGGACTCCACACTTCCACTGCAGGGGGTATGGGTTTGATCCCCTGTCAAACTAACATCCAGGTGGCATGGTCATAAATGAATACATAAATAAAATTGGATTTGAAAAATAAAAGACAAGGTAAAAGAATGGAAATAGAACTCTACTTTCAAATGTATCATGTCTATTTTCATGAAAACTATATCTGTTTCTTTGTTATACAATAAGAATTCTGTGGAATAATGAATTGAATTACACCTTCCTGACTAGTGATAAAGCCACTGTTTAGCTAAATATTATTTAAATGAAATGTTTCTTGCTCTGTTAAATATTTGCTGTTTTACTGATCACTTAGTACACAGTTGCAAATATATAAATAATACTAGAGTTATCAATTTCTCTAACAGCACATGAAAGTTGTCATAAAAATTTATGTACAAGAGTACTGTTTTAAGTTTGACTGTACTCCTCTACGTAAAGACTTAAAGAAAATGTTATTATGAGGATGTTATCCTGAAAATACTATGTTTTCATTACATGTACTGACACCTAGAGAAGTAATGATATTTTTAATGAAGTTATGGTCTTTTTATAATTGCTAATTAATTTTCTCAACTCTTTTAAAAACTGGAATTTTTTGTTTTAAAATACATTTTAAACATATAAAGTAAAATTTATTTATGTATGGATGTGTTCCTTGCTGCTAGCTACTAAGTATAGAGTCTTTGTGTTTAAGACTCACTTGGGTCCTTGTAAAGGAGCTATTAGCATAAATAATACAAGGAGACTATGATATTCTCACAGAGTTTTAATAGGACATTGGATTCTTAAGATGTCTATAAAATGACCCTAAGACCGAAATGCCATACATCAGTAGAATCAAACAGTACACACAGTAGCTCATTTTTCAACAAACTTTTATTAAGCACTTAGATTCCATTGTGCTGCTAAGCATAATGGAAGATAGCAAAGTAAATAAGCCATAGTTTTTGTTCTTCAGGAGCTTAATATAGAACAGAAAGAATTTAAGGATTAGCATTTGAATTTTGGTTGTCCTTATTCCCTGGTGGCTCAGAGGGTCAAGAATCTGCCTGCAATGTGGGAGACCTGGGTTCCATCCCTAGGTTGGGAAGATCCCCCAGAGGAGGGAATGGCAAGCCACTCCAGTATTCTTGCCTGGAGAATCCCCATGAACAGAGGAGCCTGGTGGGCTACAGTCCACAGGGTCTCAAAGAGTTGGACACGACTGAGCGACTGAGCACAAGAGAATACAAAATAAATAAATAAGCACAATCTCTTACTATAATAACTTTGGGCAAATCATTTAATTACTTTTTGAAATAAAAATTTTCTGTCAGATTCCTTCTCTGTAAAACAGAGATAACAATACCTCTATTGCAGGGTTGTAAAGTTTAGAGGTAATATATTTACCTATAACAGTGTCTAACTCATGGTAAATAGATAGTTACTAATAACTGTTACTATTATTGTCTACCTCACAATGAGTTCTTATTAACTGTTGGATGTTTTTTTTTTTTCCTTTTGCTTACACTAACATAAATTGTAGTCGCTCTGATATATCATCTAATGTGCAGGAAGTGACTTTTGTTGTTCCTACTGAAATCAACAAGGAGGTGAAGGAAGGCTTATAAAAATCATCTTGACATAGTACAGATTTCAGTTAAGTGTACTTAAAGAAAGTCAGAGCTTTTGAGGCTGGGATCTGTCTTCTTAAAATTGGTTGCATATACATAAAAGCCATTCATAAGGATCAACCTTTGATTATCTGAATAGTCACTGATCATAAGTTATCAAGCTCTATAGTTCCAAAAGCTGCATTAATTTTTATTAGGAAAATTTTTATATATCCACAGAAGTAGAAAAAAATAGTATAATCCACTCCCACATACAACCCATCAGTTCCAACAGTTATCAACTAAAATGGGTTTTACCAGAAATATCCACAGAAGTAGAAGAAAACAGTATAATCCACTCCCGCATACAACCCATCAGTTCCAACAGTTATCAACTACAATGGGTTTTAATAGAAATATTTCAATCAAAAAGTATAATATTTCCAGCTCTATATCAGTGTTTCTGTATTATTTTTTAATCTCATATCATGGCTCTTGTTGGAATCCTACTTTAACATTGGCTCCTTAAGTTCCTTTTACTTTTAATTTGGATTAATAGTCAAACACTTATTTTCTATAAATATAAAATTATTTATAGGACATGCTTTTAGGTCACAGAATCAAAGGAAAAATGCATGGCTTTGTAACTTTTTTAAGGAAAAGAGTTAAATACGCTGGGTAGAATGTATTTTGTTCTTTGTTTTTAAGGTTTGGCTTGAGCAACAAGTTTGATACTGAATTTCCCTCAGTTCTAACAGGGAAGGTAAGTGAGAGTTTGCATTGAACTTTTCAATTCTAAAAGCATTGGTGTATGGCTGATTTAGTGTTATGACAGGTGCTTTGATGCACTGTAATGAAGTCTAATAGTAAGAGGCCAGGATAATTTTAGGCTGTATCATTAGTGACTGAAAACTGTCTCCGTGACTACTAGCCTATGACCAGTTATTTTGTTCATTGTCTAATAATGCCAGCTATCATTTACTTATCTATTCAGTTTTTCCAGTTTTGCTTTTTTTTCTCAGCACTGGTAGCTATGATTGTTTTAATTTAGATCAGTAATTTCCAGTGATTTTAGAGTTAACAAAATTATTGTTCAACTTTGTATCACTCTGTGAATTTTAAAGTATCCTGTGATGTGATTTGTTATACCAGTACATAAAAAAAAAAATCAAAATTTTCTGCACTTTAGACAGTTTGAGTTTCTATAATTAGACTCACTGCAGTTAATTGTTACCAACCTTTTTGTTTCCTGGTTCCTCTACACTCAGTAGTATCTTCTAGCATTGAGGTTCAATCTTCAGAGAGCTTCTAGGATTCAAAAGTGTTTGGAAAATCCTCTTACAACAGTAATGCTAACTTCTGAGCCCAAAGGAAAAGGCTGTGATAAGACAAAAGAGAGTATATAGAACGCCTAGTGTATTGTCAGGTACTTATTAGTTTCACAGTGTAAGTTTGTGATTGTTATTGACAATTCTTCATCAGTATATCCTAGTTTCACCCTGATTGTTTTTCCAGTTTTCTCTACTCAACATCTTTCCATTTTAATTGCTTTTGCTACTTTAACCTTGTTCTTCTGAGTAATTTTTTGTTCTCAGTCCCACCAATAATTTGTTCTCTCTCCTGATATATGATGTCAAATCATTCCATACAGTAATAAACAAGTAGTGATAGTCCCTGGCTAAGTGAACATTAGAAAATATGTGGCCATTTATCTTTTTAGGTTACAAAGAGCCCTTTGGTTTGAGATTTTGGCCTCATTTTCTAGTATGTTATACCTTCCTGTCCTGATCATATAGAATAGTTCACCAATTTAAGCAGCAGTTCAGATTTAGATTTGTTTTAGATAAACTTTTTTTCCAAGGAAAAATAGCTATGGGAAAAAAAATCTCTTGAATAATAATTGGTTTGTAGAAAGATGGCAAATTCAATATTAAAATTAAAGACAATGTGAATTAAGATGTCTCCAATGGAAAACTTGTTCTTTATATTTCCCTTGTTGCTGCCAAATGTGTGGTCTTAGCAGTTGCATCCAGTTTTAATATTGGTTTAGTTAGAAAGAGTTTGAATTACAATTCCAAGTAATTCTAAAAACTGAATAATTGAAAAAGTCAGAGAATAGAGTTTCCAGGTATAAGACTTATCCATCTTTCCATCTTTGAAATTGGCCAGTTTTATATGCTCAAGTAATCTTCAGAATATTTCTTCACCTTTCCAAGTCTTCTAAAAACTGAAATTCCACCAGTGCAAAGAATAGTACAGTTCTTTAAACTAGGGAAGTAGGAATATTGGACTTCCCTGGTGGCTCATTGATAAAGAATCTGCCTGCAACCTGGGCCTGGTTTCGATCCCTGGGTCTGAAAGATCCCCTGGAGGAGGGCATGGCAACCCACTCTAGTACTCTTGCCTAGCAAATCCCATGGACAGAGAAGCCTGGCAAGCTGAAGTCCATAGGGTCGCACAGAGTCAGACACAACTGAAGTAACTAAGCAGCAGCACCAGGAATATTAAGCTGGATATGAACTGTTCTTAAAGACATCCATTCTTTTCAGGTGACCATTTTTGTAACACATAATGATTGGATATTTATTCTAGTGTACATTATTTAAATGCACAAAATTTTTCATATGTTGAATGAGGCATAAATGATACAGTGATCCTAGTTTAGTGTTTGATGATGGAAAACGCTGAAGGAATTCTGAAAATCTGATTTTGAAAAATCATATGGTGGCTTTGTTTTCTCTTTATTTTCCCTTTCATGAGATTATTTTTCTCCAGTAGGCACTATTTCACGTGTAAAGGTTATTCTGGATTATCAAAATGCATCTCTGATAACTATGAAGAAGAAGCAGAAAAAAAAATTTACATGTTTCAGGAAAAAGCTAAAGAAAAAAAGTTTGAATTCCAGACTGAGCAGCAGTGTAAATATATTTCACAATGAATAAATGCAGTAGCTAAAATAGAAAATTAAATCTGTATTTTATAAAACCAGTATTCTAGCATGAATGGAATTCTTAAATAGCTTTTATGCCTAAACTAAGCAAAATTGCAGGGTGAATTCCAAAAATCTCAAAAGCCATTTTGTTAAGCTCTATGGCTTAGTATTAATTTTGTGCTTCTTATGTGTTAGTGCTTTTAATATAAATAAAAAGATAATCTTTTACATTAAATTAAGCAAAGATTGTTTCCATCTTTCACTAAGATAAGTCCTGTCATGATAGGATGTATGGAACAGGTGTGTACATACAAATTTTGGTGACCAGAAAATGAAAGAACCACAGAATTTCAGAAAAGAAATAAAAGCTTTCAGCCCTCAGCTTGAAACAGTTAAATGGTGTTACAAGGAAATTAGCGTGCAGTGTTGGGAATTGTAAACCATAAAATCCACCTTTACTATTGTGATCCAGTATGACAAGTGATTGATGGGGTTGTGTTCCCCATGACTGAAGGAGGCAAATCAGTCCTGCTGGGTTTTGCTTAGATTTTCTTCTGTTTGCAAAGTCTCTTGCATCCTGTTATAAAATATTATGACCCTTTCCCCCACTTTCATGATGTGACTTTCTTTTTTCTAAGAAAGTCAAGAGGAATTAAATGTTTCTTTGCAACCTGCCATTCAGCTACAAAGTAAAAGACTTCCATCTAACCTTCATTACTAGTGATACTCAAATTATATGGAAGTAAATGAGTAAAATGTTATTAACTCTGATTCCACACAGTTAACTAAACATTTCTTTCACATTGTTTAAAATTGGGAGTTAACCAGTTCTCATTTCCTATGCCTTTATTTCTGTTTTATGACTTTTACTGTTATTCAAATACAGATTTTTTTTTTTCAAAGACAATTCTGGCTTCCTTTTAAAGTCAAAATGCAGATTTTAGTTTATTGTGTGAAATTCTAGTAAAAGTTTTATTTTCGGTATGTTTATGTTATGACTTCAAAAAATTTGAATTGTCATTTTTAGAAACTTGAATGTTTTAGTTTTTAATTTGTCCATAGTGATAGAGTACAAGCTATGAATATTATGTATTACATATGGAAAATATTGGTGGGGAAGAAGGAAAATTGCCACATTTTAGAAATGGTTTTATTAATTCATTTCCAGAAGCATGTAATGACAGATAAATCTTATAACAAATTTTACATACCTTGGCATGCAATTTATTTCATTCACAGTGTTTTAAACAAAAACCAAGTTTTACTTTTTGGATTGATTCTTTTCTGGCTTTAGCCTCATTCTTTACTTTTTTTAACCTGTGCTTACATTACACACTTTTAAATAAAAGTTATATATAAAAATTTTACTTTTTAAACAAAATTTAAATTCTAATTACAGGTACTTAAATTTGTAAATGGATAGATTTAATATGAGTATATCAAAATTTGCCATATTTTAAAAATGTATTAGTGTTTCTAGATACACAATTTAAAGAAAATTGATAATGGTATATTACAGATTAGAGCTAAATATATAAATACATTTTCCTTATTTTAGCTTCCATTTGGTTGCTCACTGGTTCACTAGGAAAAAAGAAGCTGAATGTCACTGTTTAAGAGGTAAATGAAGATAGCAACTTAGTACCTAGATTTTAAAAAAGAACATTTTTTTCTCTAAAGAATTGAAAACCATTAAATTTGCATTCAAAATGTAGCAGATTATCCTTTTATGTAGAATAGAATGTGTAGAAAACCTGTGGAGTTTAACACTGTTAAGTTACCTGATCCAAACCTTCAGTTGATACTCCATGCAAAAAAAAGCCTTGCTTTTTTTCCCCAAATCTAATCAGAGATATGATTCACTATCGTCCTTTTTCAAAGCATTCTAGGCAGGAGGTTCTTTCTAAGGTATAATTTCCATTCCCCATGAGGTATATAATAGAAATATTATTTTTCTCATTTTACAGATGGGAGACTAAAGCTCACAAAAATTAAATGAACTTACCTAGAATTTTTTATAACTAATAAGAAAGAATCTAGATCTTGATTTATTGTCTTAATGTGCTTAGCCTGTTGGTGTTTTGTTTCCAGTTGTCAGCCATAGTTCCCTGAATTTATTTTCATATTGACTCTAGAAATTTAGTTATTTATTTGGAACTCTTTTTTCCTCGGTGATTGTCTTTAAATCATATTGGAGAATGAAATAAATTTACTTTCCTCTTGTAAATATAATTTTGAGCCTTACAATTTCATAACTAATTAACATATTAGGAGAAAAGGAAAATTTATAGGTTAAGCAAGTAGCATTATTAGGTAGCATGAACAATTCTAATAAAGCTAATATAATTACTTAATGTTTTAATCATGATGGTACTGAATTCTGTGGTCGTGTATCTTTCTAACATCCATTAATCAGTATGTATTATTGATTCTAAGACATGTCTATTAAAAGACAAAAATGTAATAATTTGATTCCTGTAGAACAGTTTTTACTTAGAAGGTTTGTGGAGCTCTATATTTTTGATGCCAAACATGCTAATGGGATTTTTATTTTACAGCAACTTATTTTTCTTAACAATTTCCTAATTTTTGCCTGCATAGCCAGATGGTAGAATTTTTTCTTATAGATTTTACAGTGTGACAGCTTTCTAAATGAAAGGGAATCATTTTTGTGATCTAGAAATGTGATTTCACTGAAAGCAGTCTTTTTAGTATACCTTTGAATTGTATAATCTTCAAGCAGAATTTTCGGTATAAATCTAATTATGCTTGTCATGATCGTGCCTTTGAACTGACTTTGTCGTTGTTTACAGAGAACCATAAGCATCCACTTCCAGGAATGGAGGTAGTAATTAAAAATATTAAATTTGTATATTTAAGGATCTCTCAACTTCTAAAATTTACAGCAGTTATGAATCCATTTTATGCTAAAGTGTTTTTTGAATGTGATCATTTCTCACTGTCTTTTGTTAATGTACCTTTTCCCTACAAACAATGGCAAGTGTTTAAGTTGTTATGTTGCAAATTTACCAGGGAGAAAAGATTTGAGAGTTGCCTTTTTAAAAGTAATCCAGGAATATTACCGAGGTCTAAATTTAATTCTATTTCCTCTAGTAGTATTGAGGTTTTATTGTTATTTTATGCTTCTAGTCTTATTCAACCTTTAGTCAGAGTGACTGGAAACTATAAATAATATTGCCATAATAATGAGAATAACTGGTAAGAAAACTGTGTGATGGTATCCTTTACTACGAATTTTACTGTTGTCATTTTATTATTGGTAATTTCAGAAGATTGTTTTCAAACATCAGAATAAGTTCTGTAAACATGAAATTACATTGTTTTGCTTTCTAATGTCATCCAAGAGCGTGTAATACCTATTTATAGGAAAAGATAGGGAGGAAATAAATATGTTAATTCCTTAAAGTGTTTGTAATAAGACAAACATTTTATTTAGGTTTAGAGATAAATAGTAGAAAGCTGCCCTCAAAGTGTTAAAGATTGTGCCCTTGTTGTAGGTGGCCCCAGAAGAATTTAAGACCAGCATTGGCCGTGTGAATGCATGTTTGAAAAAGGCTCTCCCAGTCAATGTGAAATGGTTGCTCTGTGGTTGTCTCTGCTGCTGTTGCACGTTGGGTTGCAGCCTGTGGCCTGTTATTTGTCTCAACAAAAGAGTGAGTAACCATTTTATTGTGTAATAATAATGAGCTAACATTTATTGAACACTTGTTGTGTGCCAAGTACTTTACAGGATTTAATTCTCCTAGCAATGCTGTCCTCATTCTAGACATAAAGAAACTCAGGGCCAGTGATATTGAGCCATTTGTCCAATCTTTATCAACATTTTATTACTTAATATGGGTTCCAGTCATTATTTTAAAAAAGTACAAAGTAAGTGGAGTACTTAAGTAAATGTAACTTGGCTACTTATTCTTTTTACAAAATCTGAAGTTATGATTTAAAGTATTTCCAAGTCACAAGTGTATGGGAGAGTTTTTTCTTGATCTGAAGAAGTGAAAGTAATCTACAAAGTTGGTGGGGGAAATCTTGGTTAGTTTTGAACATGTTGAAACAACGTTCTGGCATGACATTACTCATTGCAGCATAGATTTAAGACTACTATCTTAATCTGATTTTCTTTAAAATTTTATTTTGATCTTCAGAATGATATTTTACCCACTGGAAAGATATCTTTACACTTTTTAATTCAAGTCAATGAGGAAAATTAATTCATTTACCTCCAATTCTTTTCCCTGTACAACATTGATGATTCACTTAAACTTCTAAATAATAAGCATATTCAAATTCACAGCACCTTGATGGGGTATAATTAATGGTACAGTTGTTTCATAAAAACCAGAAAGATTCCCACCAAGTACTCATATTTTCCTCTCCATCTTTCTCCTGCCCTTCTTAATGTCTGCTTCAAAAAATAAAATGCTGCCACCCCTATCATTTTTTGAATGGAAAATTGGACATTTTATTAATCGTTTTGGTCACTACCAGTAGGTCAGAGCTTTATTTTAAATAGAGCTTAGTTTATTGTTTGTCAAAGCATGAACAGTGTTCTCAAATGGCTTTCTGTAAGTTAAATTATGGGATTTTTTTCATCACACAGATATAGCCAATTTCAGTTACTTTAAGAACAGAGTTTTTGATTTTAATATTATCCAGGATCTTTTTTTCTGATGACCTGTTTACATAGTTGCCTGTTTATTAACACCTCCACCACAAGGCCTGAAATAGAAGCAGTTTATTCAGTCATGTGATTTCACTATGAGCGCTACTGATTTGACATTAACGCTGATGCTATGATTTCTCCCTACGCCCTCTATGGTTAATTAAGTATTCATATTGAAATTAAGGTATCAGTATATTCTTAGATCACTGATCTGTCAATTTTTACAGTCTATTAAGTACAGATATGCAGACTGTAGTCCTGTGGGCTAAATCCAGCCCACTCTGTTCTTTAAACATTTAAATCAATTGCTAGCATTTAAAAATTAGAATATTTCTTTTTTTTTAATTTTATTTTATTTTTAAACTTTACAATATTGTATTAGTTTTGCCAAATATCGAAATGAATCCGCCACAGGTATACCCGCATTCCCCATCCTGAACCCTCCTCCCTCCTCCCTCCCCTACCCTCCCTCTGGGTTGTCCCAGTGCACCAGCCCCAAGCATCCAGTACTGTGTATCAAACCTGGACTGGCGACTCGTTTCATACATGATATTATAAATGTTTCAATGCTATTCTCCCAAATCTCCCCACCCTCTCCCTCTCCCACAGAGTCCATAAGACTGATCTATACATCGGTGTCTCTTTTGCAGTCTCGTACACAGGGTTATTGTTACCATCTTTCTAAATTCCATATATAAATAAAATTTGAAATAGCCAGTGTCTCTTGTCAAATCTAAAAGTCTGGCAATATGGGACCCACATGCCTACATTTCAGCAGTTGGCCCTTGCTGAGTGGTGGCTGCTTCCTTTAAATAGGACATGTGGTCTCTGATTCACCACAGAACTACCCAGCATTTACATTATCTGCCTTGCTCTGTACACTTTATCGTTAGGACCCTCAATGTTGTACATACTAACTTGTTAAACACACTAGACAATGAAGCAGCAAGCATATTCTAGTAACCTTGTACAAGACACTGTCCTTTTTGGAGCCTCAACTTCTTCACCTATAAAATCCAGATAATATTACTTACTTTAAGGTGGTTGTGAAGATGAAGAGATTTAAGATACCTCACTGCTTTTTTTGTCTACATGGAGAAATAAAAAATAAAATGCAACAATTTAAGAGCGGCTCTTGCCTTTCTAATGAGAATCTAGCTTCATGAAAGTCATGTCTGTGTTTAGCCACAAAATAAAATGGAAATAATATAATTAATCTGCCCTGTGTCAAAGGTCATTGCTGTATAAATGAATGATTATAAAATGTTTCCAAGAAAGAACTATGTAAACAGTCTGCCTTGTAAACTATTTTTTGCCAGTATACATCATGGTTATTTTTCTAGCAAATTAGTTGAAAGAAAAGAAATACAAACCAGAATGCCCTGAGCTGCTCCTAGTCTCTCTTGGCTCTGATAGGATTCTATGGCTACATGATATATGAAATGAAGGTTTTCACTTAACCATTTTTGTATTTACCACAGTGATATTACATCAATTTTCAGGCCTAAGCATACTACCATCCTTAAATTTGAAATTACTTTTAACATTTACCTTTGTTTTTGCTATAATATTTACTAAATTGAGAGGGATGTTCAGAGGGAAGGGACTATTATCTCAGGCTTACAACATGAACCAATAATGTTGTTTTCCTTATGATTTCTAATTTAATTCCATTGTTATTAGAAAAGATACTTTGTATGATTTTAATCATTTTAAATTTATTGAGGCTTATTTAGTGGTATAACATATAGCCTATCCTGGAGAATACTCCATGTACACTCAAGAAGAAAATTGTATTGTTGTGGGGTGGAAGGTTCTATATATGCCTGTTAGATCTAGTTGTTTCACAGTGTTGTTCAAGTCCTGCCTTTCTGTATTGATCTTCTGCATAATTGTTCTATCCACTATTGAAAGTGGGGTATTGAAGTCCTAGCTATTATTGTAAAATTGTCTATTTCTCCCTTCAGTTCTGTCAGTTTTTGTTTCATGTATTTTGCAGATCTGTTGATAGTTGTATATATGTTTATAATTGTCATTTCCTCTTGAAAGATTTTTTATTTTTTTTTTTTTTTTATTTTATTTTATTTTTTTGGGAGAATGGCATTAAAACATGTATAAGAAATGAAAGATTTTATTTTCATCACTATATATTGTTATGGAATTGTGTTCCCTCAAAAGTCATATGTTCCAGCCCTCCCCTTTAATCTAATGGTATTTACAGGTGGTTGGTACTTTGGCCCTTGGAAGGTAATTAGATTTAGATAAAGTCATGAACATGGGGTCCTCATGGTGTATTAATGCCCTTATAAGAAAAGATCAGAGAGCTGTTCTCTATCTCTCTACTGTGTGAGGATACAGCAAAAAGGAAGTTATTCATAAGCCAGGATGAGTGCTCCCATAAGAATTCAACCAACCATGTTGATACTCTGATCTAAGACTTCCCATACTTTAGAGCTGTTGTTTAAGCCACCTAGAATATGGTCTTTTGTCATAGTAGCCTGAGTATATTAACACATATACTGAGCATCTTTGTAACTTTTTTTTAGTTGAAATCTATTTTGTCCAGTACTATCTACCCTAGCCCTTTTTTTTTTTTTTTGGTTACTATTTACAGTGGAAAGTCTTTTTCTGTCCTCTCACTTTCAACCTACTTGTGTCTTGAATCTAAACTGAGTTTCCTGTAGACTCATGGATCATATTTTTATATCCATGCTGTAGATCTCTCCCTTTTAATTGAGAGTTTAATCTATTTGCATTTAGAGTCATTAATGATAATATATTAGTTTGCCAGGGCTGCCTTAATAAAGTACCACAGACTAGGTGGTTTAGACAACAGAAATGCATTTTCTCAAAGTTCCAGAAGCTGTAAGTCTGAAGTCAAGGTTTTCGGAAAGCTGATGCTTTTTATTTTTTTTCCTGAATCTTCTCTCCTTGGCTTATAGATGGCTGTTTTTTTCCCTGGGTCTTCATGTGCCTTCACCTGGTTCCCTCTATACATATCTGTGTCCTAATCTCTTTTTATAAGGACACTAGTCATATTGCAGCAGCAGCATATTGGATTAGGGCAAACCCTAATTTTGGGGTTTCCCTGGTGGCTCAGATCGTAAAGAAAATGCCTGCAGTGTGGGAGACCTGGGTTCAATCCCTGAGTTGGGAAGATTCCCTGGAGGAGGGCATGGCAACCCACTCCAGTATTCTTGCCTAGAGAATCCCCATGGACAGAGGAGCTTGGTGGGCTATAGTCCATGGGATTGCAAAATCGGACACAACTGAGTGACTAAACACACAAACACTAATTATCTCATTTTAGCTTAATTACCACTTTAAAGCCCACATCTCCAAATATAGTCACATTCCCAGGTACTGGTGATTGTGACACTTGAATATATGAATTTGGGGGGAACATAATTCAATCTGTAATAGATAAGGGAGGACTTCTGTCATTTTGTCTTTTGTTTTCCATGTGTCATATCTTTTTTTTTATACTCCATTACTTCCTTATTTTATATTTAAATAATTTTTATAGTGTGCCATGTGCCTTCTCATTTCCTTTTTTGTATGTATTTTTAGCTATTTTCTTATTTGTTACCCTGGGGTTTATAACTAATATCTTAAACTTATAACACACTAGTTTGAATTAATACCACTTTAACTTCAGTAATACACAGATTCTGCTTCTGTCCATGCATATACCTCCCCATATGTGTTATTATCACAAATTGCATCTTATATATTATATATCTTTTAATATGTATTTATAATTATCATTTTATACATTTGTCTTTTAAATCATATAGGATGAAAATATAAATTTCAAAACAAAAACAACAATATTGGCTTTTGTATTTATTTATTCAGTTTTACTAATGTTCTTTATTTCATCATATAGCTTGAGTTATTGTCCAGTGTTCTTTCATTTCAGTCTGAAGGACAGTTTTTATCATTTATTATGCTGCTGCTAAGTCGCTTCAGTCGTGTCCGACTCTGTGTGACCCCAGAGACGGCAGCCTACCAGGCTCCCCCGTCCCTGGGATTCTCCAGGCAAGAACACTGGAGTGGGTTGCCATTTCCTTCTCCAATGCATGAAAGTGAAAAGTGAAAGTGAAGTCGCTCAGTCATGCCTGACTCTTAACGACCCCATGGACTGCAGCCTACCAGGCTCCTCCATCCATAGGATTTTCCAGGCAAGAGTACTGGAGTGGGGTGCCATTGCCTTCTCCGATCATTTCTTATAGGCAATTCTAATAGCAGTGAACTCCCTCGGTGCTTATCTGGGAGTATCATAATTTCTCCTTTTTTTGAAAGGATAGTTTTGTTAAGTATAGAATTCTTGAATGACATTTTTTTTTTCCTTTAGCGCTTTAAAAATGTCATTCTACCTCTTCTGAACCTCTTGGTTGCTGATGTGAAATTGGCTGTTAATCTGACTGAAGAGCTCTTTATACATAAGTTGCTTCTCTATTGCTGCTTTCAAGATTTTTCTTTTTGTTTTTGGCTTTCAAAGGTTTGAATAAAGTTTCTATAAGTATTGGTCTCTGAGTTTATCCTACTTGGAATTCATTGAGCTTCTCAGTTTTCCTTTTTCTGTATGTGGACTCATACTAATACCTGATGTGCTGTGGTTTCAGCCTGAGGAACTCCCCACAGTATTTCTTATATGGTAGGTCTGTAGGCAGTGGATTCTCTCAGTTTTTATCCAAGAATATCATTTCATTAGTACTTTTTATAGATAATATCTTAATTAATAGACTATCTTTGAACAATTTGAGGTTTACAGAAAAAATTGAGAAAAAGCAAAGTTCCCATATACTTCCCTCACTCAACCCCCAATTTTCCCTGTTATTAACATCTTGCTCTATTGAAGTACAATTGTTAAAACTGATGAGCCAGTATTGACACATCATTATTACTAACTAAAGTCCATAGTTTACATAAGAGTTCACTCTTCATGTTGTACATTCCATGGGTTTTGACGATGTATAAAGATGTGTACCATCATGTATACCAGTATACTTTGGTATGTTAATCTTGTATCCTGCATCCTTTCTATAATTGCATATTAATTCAAGGAGTTTTGTTGATTTTTCAGGTTTTCTACATAGACAATCATGTCATCTATGAAGTAAGATAATTTTTATTTCTTCTTTCTTATTATGTATACCTTTTTTTCTTATCTTATTGCGTTACCTAGGGCTTCTAGAATGATATTGAAAAGCAGTGGTGAGAGGGAATATCCTTGCCTTGTTCCTGATCTTAATAGGAAAGCTTTGAGTTTCTCATCATCATGTATGATATTAACTGTAGGTTTTTTGGTAAGATGTTCTTTATCAACTTGAAGAAGTTCCTGTCTTCCTAGTTTGCCAAGAATTTTTATCGTAAATGAGTGTTGTATTTTGTCAAATATTTTTTCTGCCTCCGTTGATGTGATTATGTGATTTTTATTTTTTAATCTGTTAATGGGATGGCTTACATATTAATTGATTTTTGAATGATGAACCAGATTTACATAAACCAGATAAACCCACTTATTGTAGTGTATATTGTATTTCTTTGCTAATGTTTTGTACAGGTTTTTGCATCTATGTTCATGAGAAATATTGGGTCTGCAGTTTTCTTTTCATATAATACCTTTGTCTGGTTCTGTAATACTGGCCTCATAGAATGAATTAGGAAATATTCTCTCTGTTTCTGTTTTATGGAAGAGATTGTACAGTGCCACATCCAGCACAACAGGTGAGAAAGACCTAAAACAGGGGTGAGCACATAATGAAAAGACAGACACATATAATTTGACAAATGAGGAATCAGGGGGCCCTCCTGCTCTCCATGGCAGGAAGACAAAATGGCTCCTTTCAGCCTGCACTTTTATTGGCAGAAGTCACATGAGCTCATTAGGGAATAGCTATACTGGGGAGTTTGATTAGCACAGGCTCTGCTGTTGATCAGGAATATCTTGTTTTGTTTCCATGGAGATGGATGCAGGGTTATGCAGTGAAGTGGAGCAGAGAGCAGGTCCCACCCCAAGAATGTCTGTTCGGCATACTTGGATGATCACAAGGGCACAGTCTGCCACACCCTCGAGTCTGGTCTCTGTTCCACCAGGCTGCAACAGTAGAGCACTGGTATTTCTTCCTTAAATGTTTGAACCCATCTGGGCATGATGTTTTCTATTTGGGGAGGTTATTAATTATTGACTCAGTTTCTTTAATAGATATAAGCCTATCAAGATTGTCTATTTCTCCTTACATGGGCTTTAGTAGACAGTGTCTTTCACATAATCCACCCTTTTCATCTAGCTTATCAGATTCATGGGCATAGATTTGTTAATAACGTTCCTATATTTTCCTTTTGATCTCCATGGCTTCAGTAGTGATAACCCGTATTTTGTTTCTGAAACTTTGTAACATTTTTGTCTCCTTTCTTTTTTTTGTAGTTAACCTGCCTAGACACATTAATTTTACTGATCTTTCAAAGAGCCAGTTATTTATTTGTTGGCTTTTCTCTATTGAAGTCCTATTATGAGTTTGATTGATTTTTACTCTAATTTTTATTTCTTTTCTTCTTACTTTGGTTTGCTATTTTTTCCCCTAAGGTGTAAGTATGTATGGTTGATTCAAGGTATTTCTTCTTTACTAATATATACATTCAGTGCTACTGATTTTACTGCATCCCACAAATTTTGATGTTTTGTTTTCATTTACATTTAGTTCAAAATATTTTAAAATTTCTCTTGAGATGTCTTCTTAGCCATGTGTTACTTGGAAGCGTGCTGTTTAATCTCCAAGTGTTTGTGGATTTTCCACTATTTTTCTCTTGTGGTCTGAGAGCATATATTGTATGATTTCTGTTCTTTGGAATCTCTAAAGATGTGTTTTATGACCCACAATGTGGTCTGTCTTGGTATATGTTCCACCTCAGCTTGAGAATAATCTATCATTTGCTGTTGTTAGATAAAGTAGTCTGTAGATGTCAAATATATCCAGTAGATCAGTAGTGCTCTTGAGTTCACCTGTGTCCTTACCAACTTTATGCCTACTTGATCTGTTTCTGATAGAGGGCTATTGAATTTGCCAACTATCATAGGGGACTCCTCTGTTTCTCCTTGCATTTCCATCAGTTTTTACCTCATGTAGTTTGATGCTCTTTTTTGTTAGGCATCACTTCAGTCACTCAGTCATGTCAGACTCTTTGCGACCCCATAGACTGTAGCAACCAGGCCTCCCTGTCCATCACCAACTCCTGGAGTTTACTCAAACTCATGCCCATTGAGTCAGTGATGCCATCTAACCATCTCATCCTCTGTCATCCCCTTCTCCTCCCGCCTTCAATCTTTCCCAGCATCAGGGTCTTTTCAAATGAGTCAGTTCTTCGCATCAGGTGGCCAAAGTATTGGAGTTTCAGCTTCAACATCAGTCCTTCAATGAATATTCAGGACTGATTTCCTTTAGAATAGGCTGGTTGGATGTCCTTGCAGTCCAAGGGACTCTCAAGAGTCTTTTCCAACACCACAGTTCAAAAGCATCAATTCTTTGGCACTCAGATTTCTCTATAGTCCAACTCTCACATCCATACAAGGACTACTGGAAAAACAATAGCCTTGACTAGATGGAACTTTGTTGCCAAAGTAATGTCTCTACTTTTTAATATGCTGTCTAGGTTGATCATAACTTTTTTTCCAAGGAGTAAGTGTCTTTTAATTTCATGGCTGCAATCAACATCTGAAGTGATTTTGGAGCCCAAAAAAATAAAGTCTGACACTGTTTCCACTGTTTCTCCATCTATTTGCCATGAAGTGATGGGACTGGATGCCATGATCTTAGTTTTCTGAATGTTGAGCTTTAAGCCAACATTTTCACTCTCCTCTTTCACTTTCATCAAGAGGCTCTTTAGTTCTTCTTCACTTTCTGCCATAAGGGTGGTGTCATCTGTATATCTGAGGTTATTGATATTTCTCCCAGCAATCTTGATTCCAGCTTGTGCTTCCTCCAGCCCAGCGTTTCTCATGATGTACTCTGCATATAAGTTAAATAAGCAGGGTGACAGTATACAGCCTTGATGTACTCCTTTTCCTATTTCAAACCAGTCTGTGTTCCAAGTCCAGTTCTAACTATTGCTTCCTGACCTGCATATAGATTTCTCAAGAGGCAGGTCAGGTGGTCTGATATACCCATATTTTCCAGAATTTTCCACAGCTTATTGTGATCAACATAGTCAAAGGCTTTGGCATAGTCAATAAAGCAGAAATGGATGTTTTTCTGGAACTCTCTTGCTTTTTCAGTGATCCAGCGGATGTTGCCAATTTGATCTCTGGTTCCTATTGCCTTTTCTAAATCCAGCTTGAACATCTGGAATTTCATGCTTCATTTACGTTGAAGCCTGGCTTGGAGAATTTTGAGCATTACTTTACTAGTGTGTGAGATGAGTGCAATTGTGTGGTAGTTTGAGCATTCTTTGGCATTGCCTTTCTTTGGGATTGGAATGAAAACTGACCTTTTCCAGTCCTGTGGAACACTGCTGAGTTTTCCCAATAGGCTGGCATATTGAGTGCAGCACTTTCACAGCATCATCTTTTAGGATTTGAAGTAGCTCAACTGGAATTCCATTACCTCCACTAGCTTTGTTTGTAGTGATGCTTCCTAAGGCCCACTTGACTTCACATTCCAGGATGTCTGGCTGTAGGTGAGTGATCATACCATCGTGATTATCTGGGTCGTGAAGATAATTTTTGTATAGTTCTTCTGTGTATTCTTGCCACCTCTTCTTAATATCTTCTGCTTCTATTAGGTCCATACCATTTCTGTCCTTTATTGAGCCCATCTTTGCATAAAATGTTCCCTTGGTATGTCTAATTTTCTTGAAGAGATCTCTAATCTTTCCCATTCTGTTGTTTTCCTCTATTTCTTTGCATCGATTGCTGAGGAAGGCTTTCTTATCTCTCCTTGCTATTCTTTGGAACTGTGCATTCAAATGGGTATATCTTTCCTTTTCTCCTTTGCTTTTTGCTTCTCTTCTTTTCACAGCTATTTGTATGCTATGCTATGCTAAGTCACTTCAGTCATGTCCGACTCTTTCCAACCCCATAGACGGCAGCCCACCAGGCTCCCCCATCCCTGGGATTCTCCAGGCAAGAACACTGGAGTGGGTTGCCATTTCCTTCTCCAGTGCATGAAAGTGAAAAGTGAAAGTGAAGTCGCTCAATCGTGTCCAACTCTCAGCAACCCCATGGACCACAGCCTAGCAGGCTCCTCTGTCCATGGGATTTTCCAGGCAAGAGTACTGGAGTGGGGTGCCATTGCCTTCTCTGAGCTATTTGTAAGGCCTCCTCAGATAGCCTTTTTGCTTTTTTCTATTTCTTTTCTTGGGGATGGTCTTGATCCCTGTCTCCTGTACAATGTCATGAACCTCTGTCCATAGTTCATTAGGCACTCTGTCTATCAGATCTAATCCCTTGAATTTATTTCTCCCTTCCACTGTATAATTGTAAGGGATTTGATTTAGGTCATACCTGAATGGTCTAGTGGTTTTCCCTACTTTCTTCAGTTTAAGTCTGAATTTGGCAGTAAGGAGTTCATGATCTGAGCCACAGTCAGCTCCCGGTCTTGTTTTTGCTGAATGTGTAGAGCTTCTCCATCTTTGGCTGCAAAGAATATAATCAATCTGATTTTGGTATTGACCATCTGGTGATGTCCATGTGTAGAATCTTCTTTTGTGTTGTTGGAAGAGGGTGTTTGCTATGACCAGTGCGTTCTCTTGGCAAAACTCTATTAGCCTTTGCCCTGCTTCATTCTGTACTCCCAAGGCCAGATTTGCCTGTTACTCCAGGTATTTCTTGACTTCCTGCTTTTGCATTCCAGTCCCCTATAATGAAAAAGACATATTTTTTGGGTGTTAGTTCTAGAAGGTCTTGTAGGTCTTCATAGAACCATTCAACGTCAGCTTCTTCAGCATTACTGGCCGGGGCATAGACTTGGATTACCATGATATTGAATGGTTTGCCTTGGAAACAAACAGAGATCATTCTGTCATTTTTGAGATTGCATCCAAGTAATTCATTTCAGGCTCTTTTGTTGACCATGATAGCTAGTCCATTTCTTCTAAGGGATTCTTGCCCACAGTAGTAATATAATGGTCCTCTGAGTTAAATTCAGTTAAGAATTGTTATGTCTTAGAAAGTTGACCCTTTTTCATTATGTAATATCTCTTTATTTCTGAATATTTTCTTTACTCTGAAGTCTGCTTTGTTTAAAATTGCTAAAGTGACTCTAGCGTTCCTTTGATTAGTATTACTATGGTGTATCTTTCTCCGTCTTTTTACTTATAGTCTCTGTATGTCTTCATATTTAAAGTGGTTGTCTTGTAGACAGCACTTAGTTGTTTTATTTCTTGATCCCTTCTGACAGTCTCTGTTTTTTAATTGATATATTTAAACCTTTGATATTTAAAGTGATTATTGTTATAATTTGACTAATATTTACCTTGTTTGTTACTGTTTTCTATTCATTACTCTTGTTCTTTGTTCATATTTTCATCTTGCAGTCTTTTTGCCTTCTGCTTAATTATTTTTGTATGACAGTATTATTTATCTTCCCTTACTATATCACTAATCCTACTTTTTAATCTTTTTAGTGGTTGCTCACTAAAGAGAGTTTGCAATATATATACATATAAAACCAATCCAGGTCCCCTTTCAAATAACACAGTACCACTTCCCAGGTAGAACAATTACCTTATTACAGAATATTCCCAGCTCTTCCCTCCAATCCCTTATAACATTGCTGTCATTCACTTTACTTATCCATAAGCTATAATCATGGAATACATTATTGTTATTAACAAACTGCTATTAGATCAGTTGAGAATAGAAGAAATAAAAGATTTTATTTTATATCCATTTGTTTCTTCTCTACACTCTTTCTGTATGTAGATCCAGATTTCTTAGTTGTAGTGTTTTCAGTTCAGTTCAGTAGTTTCAGTCGCTCAGTCGTGTCCGACTCTTTGCAACCCCATGAATCGCAGCACGTCAGGCTTTACTTCTTTCTAAATAAAACTTAGTTTAACATTTCTGGCAAGGAGGGTCTAGTAGCAACAGAGGCCCTTAATTTTTGGTCTTAGTCTTTATTTCCCTTTGATCTTTGAAGGACAGTTTTGCTGGGCACAGATGGAATTCTAGATTGGTAGTATTTTATTTTAAAACATTAAACATTTCATTCCACTTTTTTCTTTGCTTGAATAGTTTCTAAGGAGGTGGCTAATATGACTCTTATCCTTGCTTCTTTATATGTAAGGTATTTTCTCCCCTGGCATCTTTGAACATTTTTCCTTGACTTTCTGTAGTTTGAATATGAGATGATTAGGTGTAGATTTTGGAGTATTTATCTAGCTTTGTTGGAGAAGGAAATGGCATCCCACTCCAGTATTCTCGCCTGGAGAATCCTATGGACAAAGGAACCCGGCAGGCTACAGTCCATGGGGTCACAACAGTCGGGACACAACTTAGCGACTAAACTACCACCACCATCCAGCTTTGTATTCTGAGCTTTTTCTATCTATGAGTTTGATGCCTTTCATTAATTTGGGGAAATTGTATTGTCATTATTGCTTTAACTATTTCATCTCCTCTTTTTTCTCTTTACCTTCTGATATTTCTATTATGTAGGGCTTCCCTGGTGGCACAGAAGTAGAGTTTCTATTATGGGTCTATTGCTCCTTTTGTAATTGTCCCATAGTTTTTGGATATTCTGTTTTGTTTTTCTTTTTTCTTTTCTTTTTCTTCTAGTTTTGTAAGTTTCTACTGATATGCCTTCAATCTTCTTTGGTGGTTTCTTCAGCCATTTCCAATCATTGATGAGCCCATCAAAGGCATTCTTCATTTCTGTTATGATATTTTGGCTCTCTGCCATTTCCTTTTGATTTTTTTCTTATAGTTTCCATTTCTCTTCTAACATTATCCATCTGTTCTTTCATGTTACCTACTTTTTTCATTAGAGCATGTAGTATATTTTTCATAGTTGATTTATATTCCCAGTCTGATCATTTCAACATCTCTGCCATTTCTGAGTCTGATTCTAATGCTTGCTCTGTCTTTTCAAACTTTTTGTCTTTTAGTATGACTTCTGACTTTTGTTTGAAAGCTATACATGATGTCCTAGGTAAAAGGAACTGAGATAAATAGGCGTTTAAAGTGAGATTTTATTTTTTTGTTTGACTGTGTTACTGTTTACTGTAGCTGTTACAGGGCTTCTCAGGTGGTGCAATGATAAAAAAAAATCTGCCTGCCAATGCAGAAGACACAAGTTTGATCCCTGGGTCGGAAAGATCCCCTAGAGTAGGAAATGGCAGTACACTGCAGTATTCTCACCTGGAAAATTCTATGAACACTGGCGCCTGGAGAGCTACAGTCTGTGAGGTTGCGAAGAGTTTGACACAAATGAGCACACGTGCACATAGCTATTAGAAATCGAAGGCTAAATATTTCTTAGTGTCCTTGTTTTTGTCTGGCCTATTTTCCTTGGATTTCCCTACAGACTTCTTAGATATCATCTGAGATGCACAGTTCTTTTAATTGTATTCCTTGTATTATAATACAGAAGCCTTATTGATTTAGTGGTAAGGTGCTGGGGAAGGAGGCTTCCCTGGTGGCTCAGTGGTAAAGAATCCATCTGCCAATGAGGGAGACGCAGGTTCAGTCCCTGGGTTGGGAAGATCCCAAGTACAAGGAAATGGCAACCCACTTCAGTATTTCTGCCTGGGAAACCCCATGGACAGTGGAGCCTGGCAGGCTACAGTCCATGGGGTTTCAAAGAGTAGGACCAACTTAACGACTAAACAAGGTGTTGGGGGACTGGACATGTTCTATTGTATTCTGTCTAGGCTTAATTTTTTATTGAGACTGTGCTCCTCGGCTGTACCCTACAGAAGTGCTTCTCAGATTTTTTGTTGTTTTGTTTTCCCCTTTAGGTGGGACAGGAAAGCTAGAGGATGCTAGAGTTGTGTATTGCCTTCTCCGAGATTGGTTAGGCTCTAGTAATATCCTAGTAGATTAGGCTCTGGTACAGTAGTTTCTCTGAAGAGCAGGCTTTGCTAAGAAGAACAGAATGTTATGGGCATATATAAATGTGACTGACTGTTCTTCCCTTTCTCCTGCTGGAAGGATGAGGGGATTTTTCTGCAATCACTGTGAGAACCTGATAGGTCTCCTGGTAATAAAGTCATAAAAGTGTGGGAGTCTCCACCAAGACTGGACCCCTTTGGAATTTCAAACTCTCAAACTTGTCCCCACTGAGCTTCCAACAATTCATCAATTAAAGTTCAGGCATTGATATCAAACAAACAACAACAACAAAAATTGCTATCCTAGTCCTAGTTCCCACAGAGTTTTCCTCTTCTGCATTTCTACTCTGGTAAACTGTGCACAAGGTTTCCAGTTTCTCCATATCTTCACCAACATTCACTATTTTCCATTTTATTGATAATAGCCACCATAATGAGTGTGAAGTGATATCTCATTGTGGTTTTGATTTGTATTTCCTTAATGACTAGTAGTGTTGAGCATTTTACATTTGCTTATTGACCATTTGTCTATTAGGTACTTTGCCCATTTTGTAACTAGCTTGTTTAGTTATTTGTTGTTGAGGTGTGGCATATATATTCTTGTTATTAATTCCCTATAGATATGTAATTTGCAGATATTTTCTGCCATCCTTTTGGCCTGTGCTTCAGTGTCATATCTAAGAAATAATTGCAAAATTCAGTGTCATGAAGATTGTCTCCTGTATTTTCTTCTAAGACTTCTGTGATTGTCATTCCTATGTTTAATTCTTTGATCCATTTTGAGTTAATTTTTGCATATGGCATAAATTTAAAATTCAACTTAATTCATTCACATATGGATATCTAGTTTTTGCAGTATTTAAAAGTCCTTTTTCCCCATTGAACGGTTGTCACTTTTGTCAGAAATCTGTTGACTGTTTATTTGAGGGGTTTATTTCTAGGCTCTCTGTTCTATTCCGTTGGTCTATATGTCTATCTTTATGCCAGTACTATATTCTTTTGGTTATTATTGCTTTGTAATAAGTTTTAAAATCAGGAAATGTGAGTCCTTTATATTTGTTTCTCATTTTCAAGATTTTTTGGCTAATAAGAGTCTTCTGGGGTTCCATGTGAATTTTAAGACGAAATTTTCTATTTCTATATAAAAAGTCACTGGGATTCTAATAAGGATTGCATTGGATCTGTGGTCATTTTGGATAATATTGTCTTCTTAACAATATTAAGTCTTCCAATTTATGAACATGGGATTCTTTACATTTATTTAAGTCTTTAGTTTCTTTTAGTATCATTTTATAATTTTATATGTACAAGTCTTTTGCCTCCTTGCTTAAATTAATTATTAAGTATTTTCTTCTTTTGATATTATTAGAAATGTTATGTTTTCTTAATTCCTTTTTTGAATTGTTTACTGCTGTTATATAGAAATGCATTTGAATTTTGCATGTTGATTTCATATTCTGAAATGTTCCTGAATTTGTTAGCTAGCTCTAACAGGGTTTTTTGTGGATTCTTTAAGGTTTTCTACACATAATATAATGTTACCTTCAAAGAGAGATAATTTTATTTCTTCCTCTTTGATTTGGATGCCTTTTATTTCTTTTCTTGCTTAATTTCTCTGTCTAGAATTTCCAGTAATATGTTGAATAAAAGTGGCAATCATTGTCTTCTTTCTGTCTTAGAGGAAAAGCTTTCAATCTTTCACCATTTAGTATGATATTAGTTGTGGATTTTTTCTTAACCTAAAGCCAGGGAGAGTGGGGTCTGCTAATATTCCCCATCTTTCATATCTACCCAGAATATGTCTGCCATAGGACGCTGGGAAGATAGCAACTGCCACTCAGTTGTCAGAGCAACTGTAACAGCTCACCTACAACATAGATGTGTACCAGAAAGAGGGACTGCATTCTTTGCCAACTATCCTGCCTATTTTTCAGAAGCTGTGGGTAGGGAAATAGGTGCTGCTCTCCTGACATCACCCACTTGATTTAGGCCTTTTATTGCACAGAACTATAGAAAATGGGATCTACCTATTTTCATTGTCTGCCCAAACTAACCAGAAGAACTGTTCTACTCCACGTATCTGGGAGATGTGGAAACTGCCTTACACTGAAGCAGTTCTTCCACAAGGCAGATATGAGTATAGTGTCTAGCTCCAATGCCAAGGCTTCCCACAGTTATTACTTATTTCCCATAGATTTTGTTGAATAACTACTTCTCAATCTGTTGTAAACCCTTTGATCAATCTCTAGAACATTTGAATGATTGTACTTGGTAATACTGATAAGCTTAATAGTTGTCTCTCCAGGAAAGAGATTTCCCTAAGGTCCTCACATTGACATTCTGGGTGGGCTCTTACTAACCTGATGTTATATTTGACACATAAAAACTTTTAATTTGATTAAGTCAAATTTATCTTTTAAAATAGTGTTGCTTGTGCCTTTTATATCATATCTTAAGAGGGCTTTGCCTAACTCAAGATTTAAAAGATGTACTCCTGTGTTTTCTTCTAGTTGTTTTAATGTTTCTTATGACTTGGTCTTTGATCCATTTTAAGTTAGTTTTGTGCATACACTACTTTAAAAGATAAATTTGACTTAATCAAATTAAAAGTTTTTATGTGTCAAATATAACATCAAGTTAGTAAGAGCCCACCCAGAATGTCAATGTGAGGACTGACTCATGAATATATATATATGGGATATTTTCCATTTATTTACCTCTTTTGAAATTTATTTTAGCAGTGTTTTTTGTTCTTTGGAGTTTTTATTTGGCCACACTGTGCAGCTTACAGGATCTTAATTTCCCAACCAGGGATCCAACCCAGGCTCCCTGGACCACCAGGGAATTCCCTTTAGCAATGTATTTTAGTTTTCACCTTACACATCTTATACTTCTTTTGTTAAATTTATTCCTAAATATTTTATACTTAAATCTGTTGTGAATAGGGATAAATTAGGAGTATGGGATTAACATATAAAAAGAAAAATCTATTGTGAATGGAATTAATCTTTTACTTTCTTTTTCAGATTGTTCACTGATAGTATATAGAAATATAATTGATTTTTATATGTAAGAACCTTGTATTACTTTTTTGTCTAGCATAACAAATTTCCACAAACTTAATGACTTAACACTATTTTATTAATTCACAGTAAGAAGTCTAGGTACAGTGTGGCTTAATTGGGTTCTCTTATTCACAAAGAGTTGGACACAACTGAGTGACTTCACTTTCACATTTTTTTTTTATTAGAATCTTATAAGGCCAAAATCAGGGTGTTGGCAAAGCTGCATGCCTTTCTGGAGATTCTGGGAAAGAATTTACTCCCAGCCTCTTTCAGATTTCAGAAATCATCTCCTCCTTAGACTTTCTATGTGACCTTTCCATCTTAAAGCCAGCAATGATGGTTCGAGTACTTCTTGTGTTTCAGACCCCTCTGGGTATTCTTCCATCAGCTGGAAAAAATTCTCTGCTTTTATGGGCTCATGGAATTACATTGGGTCTGCCAAAATAATCTAGAATAATCTCCCTATTTTAAAGCCAAATGATTAATAACTTTAATTACAATTGCAATGTCCCTTTTGCAATGTAGTATAACATTCACAGGTGTAACTCCAGGAAGTAAAGATCATGGGGGCCAGAATTCTTATTTATTAGTTCAAGTAATGTTTTAGATTCCATAGGGTTTTCTCTATACAAGATCATGTCCTCTGCAAATGAAGATGGTTTCATGTTTCCTTTTACAATTTGGATGCCTTTATTATTTTTGTCTAATTGCCCTGGCTATAACATCTATATGCTGTTGAATAAAACTAGCGGGAGGAGACATCCTTGTTTTGTTCCTAATCTTAGGAGGAAAATATTTAGTCTCTCTCCATTTATTGTGATTCCCTGATGGCTCAGATGGTAAAGAATCCACCTGCAATGCAGGAGACCCAAGTTTGGTTAAAAATCAAAAATGCCTAACAGTCTTTTAATGTTTTGGAACATTTTGCAAACTTTTCTTATTCCTTTCAAAATACATGCACTCCAAATGATAAACTCAGCCTCTGTCCTCCTGTTTACTACAGTACTGCTTCTCTTGTTTTTACTTTTTCCTCTAAATACAAATTTTTCAACTGCCTGATTTTGTACTTCTTTTCAGTGTAAATTCTGATATGTGTTGGTTTGTTTTACTCAACTTGTAGACCTTGACTACTATTTGTCAGGTATTATGCTAAGAACTCTGATAGGAAAACATTTGATGAGTAATCAGATTAGCTTGGCATATTATATGTATATTAAAAAACTAACCTTGTGAATAGATATACGAAAGTCTAGATTTAGGTTCATAAATGGACTACTAGCAGTACTGGTAATGTTTTTATATAGTCCATTTAATGGACTCACAACACAGAGTAATTTGTACATATTTTGTTTTGAAAAGAAAAGGCAAGAGGAGAAAATAATGGGATCTTACAAGTATGCAGAAGAATATACACATAGTTTACAAAGCTCTTCATCTTGTAACAAAGTCTTATTCTTTCTCATAGACCAGAAGATCAATTCAGAAGTTGTTAGAATGGGAAAATAACAGATTGTATCACAAGGTAAGAAAGTTTAAGCAAATAAGTATTCCATTCATATTTGCATTAATAAATTGAAAAAATGGAAAGTTTTCAGCCACAAAAGCATGGATTAGAGAATACTCACTTTTTAATATTTATTCTTTACAAAGTGTTTTTAAAAGTATCTTATTCCTGGATTGTTGTTCAGTGGTTTATTCTAATGTGTAGGTAATAATTAATATAAATTGTTGTTAAAATTCTCAACAAACTTTACCTTCTTAGCTTGCTTTGCACTGGAAGTTGACTAAAAGGAAATGTGAAACTAGCAATATGATGGAGTATGTAAGTATGCAGTTATCTTTAATTGCATATTTTTGGATTCCATCCTGAATGTTACATTTTACTGTATTTATCATTTGTCACATCTTCTTTCTACCTTTTTTCTTCTCAGCTTGAACTTTTGTCATTTGGAACATAGAGATTTCCTTCCACATTTTTAGGTTTGTAGCCAACATAAAATATCTTGAAAGCTGACAATTATTTATATCTTAGAGAAACTTTAGCTACTATGCTCAGATGAAAACGTGATAAAACCTTAATCTTCTAACGTGGGTGCAAACCATAACACATGTTGATGGGTGCAGATGAACAAATATTCCTAAATGTAATCTTGTCAAAACTTACATAAAATAGGAATTGACTTCTGGATTCATATTCCTGGCTTTTTTTTGTTCCCTTAGCTGATATTTATTAATAGCTTTCAGTGAAGAAACTATAGATTCTAATTTTTTTAAACTGAAAGATCTGCGATCTTAGTCACAATGCATAAAGTCACATATAGCCAATGTGATAAATTGAATATCATTAACATTCAAAAGAATATGAAATTTATCCAAACTTTAAGTTGCTGACATGTAATATATATTTAATAATAAACATTCCATTTCTATTTCATAAGTAAGGATTATTATGTATCTTTCTCCACTTTGAATAGTCTTGAGGATAATGTGCAAATGACCACAAATCTAAAATTCTCTGTAGGTAAAACCTTGTATAAATTATTGTAACTTTATGTAACTTTATAAATATATTGTTTTTATTCCCAAACCTTTTTTAAATTAAAATGTTTTAATCAATCCATTTGAACACTATTTTTTACAAAAAAGCTTCTAAAAGATAGTAATACTCAACCAATATCAGCTGTTTTAATTGAAAAATATATAAATGTAATATAAGTGAAGGTATTTTTTCTAATCCTAATCCTAATAAATTTTTGTTAGAGATTCTAATAAAATTTGTATCCTTCCCATTTAATCCCTTCCACTTTGCTACAAAAAAAGGGAACCAAGGGAAAATGGAAAAGACATTAAAATATAATAGGGTTTGCTTTTCTGTTAACTAAACGGTTACTGTAAATCAGATAATAAAAACTATGAGCTATAGCAAGTAATTATGTTTTTCAGTTTAATTGCCAATCTAACAATAACTTGTGGTAAGTTCCTTTTGTAACTGTTTTATATATTTCACTTGCTTTATAGTATAAGACCAAAACATAGTCCTGTGAGAAATGATTATAGACTTTTTGGGTTATGTATAAGTTACAGTAAATGAAAATTTTGTCAATATATTCTTATTTATTTTTATTTTACAGGTAATACTAATAGAATTCTTACCAAAATATCCCATATTCCGACCTGACTGAGGAATTTTATTCAGTCACTTCTGTTTTACCTGTCATTTCCTACCCTTAGTGCCTTGTAGATGATTTTGGAATGAAGATGGTCTCCTTTGCTGTTTTCAATTTATTCTTTATAATGGTAGAATATTCTCCTCACACTTCATTTGTGTTGGTTTAAGAAGAAATTTTGCACATCCTTTTGTTGTTGTTAAATGAGGCTTGTATTTTGCACTGTCAATTTTTAATAAATACACACACATATATATGTGTGTGTGTGTGTATATATGTGTATATATATATATATATATAGTTGCCACTAAATATAACATCAGTGCAGGTGTTTAAAAAACAAAAACATGTTCTGAGCATGCTGCCTTATAATTTTCATACTTACTGTTTCTAAATATGCATCATTTTTCTAGGCTATTTAATGCTCTGTAATCCCTTACTGAACATACATAAATAAGCTTTTGGTAGCTTTTAGAAACGGTTTTACTCTTACCTGCTTTTAAAGGACATGCGGTTAATAGCACTGGTTTTGTCCTGCACTTTGCTTAATTATCACTTACATTAGTAGATAAAATACTTAAACTCCTAAAGACCTGTAAATATTGTTTCTTTGCATAAAGTAAAAAAATGTGATATGTCATGGTTTACAGAATGTACTGTTATTCTTAATATGTTGCCAACAATTCTGCATAAATTTTAATGTGAATGAAGTTTGCAAGCATCCTTTCGAATGTATAGATTGTTAACATGCTGTGTTATGGCAAAGCCATAATAAGTATGTTAAAAATTTCAGGTGTGGGCAGGATGGCCCTTTGTAATGAGAAGATTAAAATTGAAATCATTGTCTGAGATCTTCTGCATTGCACCTGAAACCAAGAACCTTATTTTTTCCATTTAGTTCAATACATCCCATTTTGTCTTCCACTTACAAAAGAATTCATTTGACGTCTGACACATTTCACAGCCTCACTCTCCTCATTTGTCTCCCTTTATGTATCCTTTTCTTCACTTGGAAATACACAGGATTATGACCTTTTAAGGAGTGTCTCAAGTTTCAGGTGTTTTAGAAAGTATCTAGACCCCACCCACCCCACTCCAGTACTCTTGCCTGGAAAATCCCATGGACGGAGGAGCCTGGTAGGGTGCAGTCCATGAGGTCGCTAAGAGTCAGACACGACTGAGCAACTTCACTTTCACTTTTCACTTTCATGCATCGGAGAAGGAAATGGCAACCCACTCCAGTATTCTTGCCTGGAGAATCCCAGGGATGGGGGAGCCCGGTGGGCTACCATCTGTGGGGTCACACAGAGTCAGACAGGACTGAAGCGACTTAGCAGCAGCAGCAGCAGACCCCATCCCCAGGAAAGCCACCGCTAACCCCTATCTGGAGTTATGATCCACTTTGAGAAAGAGAGAGCTAATTGAAAAGCTCTACCTAAAGTGGCAGATTCGTAATTGATTAAATATTCTTAATCCTCATTTTGGGGATCTTTTGTAAAGGTATGGATACTATTAATGAGGAAAGACAAGAATTTAACTAAAATAGTTTCTAAAGTAGCCACACATGCAGCCTTTTCATTGGTATGTGCATATTTCTCTATTTCTCTTCACATTGGAATAAGAGCAGGCACTCTTAATTCTTCTAGAATTTGAGTTTTTAACATAATGAAAGCTTTACATTGCATTAGTTCAACTGCAAATTTATGCCTGTATGCAGACACTATTTGTAATTCCTAGTGTTAAAAATAAAAGTATCTGAGACTGAATAATATTTTATTTATTATTTTAGTCTATTAGTTAACTTTTTTAGGCAAACATTAATCCCAATGAAGAAAGCAATCATTTTTTCATACAAGGTCAAGCCTTTTAAAGCCACTTTTAAAATTTATGCCTAATTTGAAATCCACAGTCCTGGACCAGTAAAAGAAGAGGGGAAAAAAGAGATTTTTGATATGTGAATATAATTGCATGAACAACTTTTCCACCTCTCTCTGTAGAACCCTGTTACCCCCATACCACCCAGAATCTCTAACTTTTAATATATTGTGTGTGCCTGCAAATATCATTTGTCTGTCTGCTGCAAAATTGAAGGTGTATTTTTATAGACAAAGTGGAAACCTCTGAAAATGTATACCAAATGTCTTGTTTTATAGATTAATACGGGGAAAAATTGCATCTGTGGTTTATGTTCCAGCTAATATCATGTTTAGGTTTCAAATTATGACAGTTTAATACCAAAATTGATTTCAGCATAATACAAAATTTCTAATTATCACTGATAGAATAATTACTTTGAGTCAACCCTTATAATCTCATTTTTTTCCTGTAAACTTAGAATTTGGCCATATGATGGTCATAGTAACTTTTTCTGCCATGTATAGATCACACTTGTTTTGCTCAAAGAACAGCAGGAAGTGGTGAATTGTTTCTATAAAACAAATATTGAGACAGGAATAGAGTGCATCTGGAGGTAACAGAGTATATAATTCAAGTTACAGTAGTATTTATCATAAAAAAATTTACCAGCATGTGTAAACTTAATTTTAAAACCTATTCTAGTAACTCTTAAATTTATTATCTTATTATTCATTATGTTGATTGACTTATTTTCTTGAACTACTCAGAAAATACCCAATTTTTTTCTTTCTTCTATGACTACTTTTTCAAGCTCTTTTCCTTTGGAGGGGACTAATTAGCAGTTGAGTATTTTTGAGTCCTTTAAGAGACTTGTTTTCTTTTCAGTGATATTGGCAGCAGTGAATGCTGAAATGACAGAGTACACTGTGGACATTAATTTCTCACTCACTGACTTTTTTCTTATATCCTCAGGATAGAGCACATTAAGTTAATGAAGTATTTTTGTGCCAGTTGTTTTTAGATTAAAGAAACAAATTTGAGTTTTCTTTGTTATATAATATTCATTTGTGAAACCTGCTATGGATGTTTCCAGAGAAAATAACATGTATCTGCTGAACTATATAAATCTTACAAAGTTTTGAGGTTACAAGTTAAAACTGTTCCTTCTCTGACTTTCCATTATGCATCTCTACCCCCATAAATTGTGTATAAAATGAAATAAGCTTTAACATTTTTAAGCTACTCTTTGATTCTTTCTACCCTCTATACTAATCTAGGAAGAAACCATTGTAGTCAAATGTTAGAAGTAGATGGAGAAGTGCCTTGTCGTCTTTGAATAAAGATAACATTTTATGTTGAAGGAAGCAGAACAAATGAATTGGTAAATCATTACATTAAAACCATCCTTTTCAGCTAAGTATAATATAAGAATATTTTACTAGTATATTGTATTTCTTCTATTTCTTATTTAAAGCCTATTTCCTGGGTTTTCCCCAATCATGAGATATATTAGTGACAAAATATTACAGAAGTATCAGGCACTTATAAAACTAGTATAACTCTAATGCTAGTAAACATGTAATTTAACATGGTCCTGTAATAGCAGTAGTCTTTGACTGAAGCTCTACTAAAGCCTACTGAAGTATTTAACATACTGTTCATGTTATCATGACCTATAAACACTAATGTCTGATTAGTTAATCAAACTGTTACTATTTAACACTCTACCATTTTAATGAAATTTATTCTTGTTTTATCATAATTTGAGTGAAGTTCTATAACATTTGTAAGTCTTCAAACAAATGGGTTTTTTTATGTAAAATCTCTTTAAAAATCATTACCATTTTAATTTTGTTTATAAATTACCACTCAAAAAATCAGGCCTCACTACTTAAAGCCTCCAAACAGTTTTTTATTAGAATTGACTATATTGACCTGAGAGGATATATAGAAATTTGTATATACCCATTTAATTGGAGCAGTTTCACATAGTGGGAATACTTTTTGCTAATTTGATAATAAGATGCTCAAATTCACTGAAATTAAGTCCTCTTATGCTTATAAAATTCTACTTTAATCCATTGTGTAACAATTGTCAAATCCTTTGGGTTACTTTAAATGATGAACTGTTGGAAAATTTTCCCTAGAAAATGAATAATGAATAGATTTTATTAATAATACCTGTCCATGTAATATGTGGTATATATATATGTATGTGTGTGTATATTATATATACACATCTTCCTATTATTGCCCCCAGTTTCTCTTTTCCTGATTCTGAGCCAGCCTTTTCATTTTTATGATGGCAACCTGAGAATATGTTCCATTTTCTGTGAACTTTGTCAGATTCATACTATATGAGGAAATGATCTAATGTGCTCCAGGCAAGTCACTTACATTACATGTCAGTCTCTTCATCTGTAAAATCATGAGATTTAACCTAGAGCTGGACAGAAAATTAGAGGTCACCTGACATTCTGTGATACTAGGAATCCTTAGAAAGTTTTTACTCTACAAAATCTCAGAAATGATTTTTCTCAAATCTACTACCCTTTGTGGAAATTCTCGCAGTGCCTTGCACACAATAAAAGTTTGATTTGCCAACAGGCACCTAGCTGGTATGTGTTCATATCATACAGACTCAAAGAACCTGATGCCTGTGAGATCTCAGCACCTCCCTGCTGATAAGAATGATTGTAGTTTCTCTAGAAACTGAGGACTGAGGTCTGTGGGCTTTACCTATGTGGAATCTGACTATATATGCAGTTGGTACCTGAGCAAGAATTACGGCTGCAACAGATGTGGAGGTATGGTAAGACCCACCTTGACATTGATGTGAAAAAGAATTTTATATCCCATCCAATATCTGCTTCAGTGTCTTAATTATTTCCATATCCTCAAAAACATCTGTTGGAACAAATTAGTAATATTAGAAAGGAAAGTAGTATAGAAGTCAAACCCAAGTCACTTCTGGTTTAATTCTTAGCTCTGCTGCTTAATTCCTCTATACCTCATGTCCTCATGGTGGAAGTGGGGACAATAATCTGGACCTACCTCACAGGGGAATTGAGGATTTTTTCATATATAAATGTGCTTTTGAAATTGACTGAAGGATATATTGCATATCATAATTTTGTAACTTCTAAATAGAGTCCTTTAAATCTATGTTGTTATGTTTTCTTTCTCAGTCAAACCTTACAGAAAGAGTATTACAATTAATCTAGTTTTGGTAGTAATTTTGTTACTAATCCCTTATGTGTTAATATGGATAATTGTGTTATAATTGTGTTATATTGTGTTATAATACCTGATTGAGAGAGGAAAAGCACGTGGATATAAACCAATGGTTCTCAACTTGGGGCAGATGAAAATAGCAGTGGGGTCATCCTGAACCTTTTTCAGCATTTTAAAAAGTATACTAGAAATCATGCATTTACCCATAACATTTCTACTGCAGAAGCCAACTAAGACAGAATTTTTACACATTTTGCTTATATTTCTTCAATTCTAATACTGGTTATCTATATTGATCAGAAACTGTGAATGGTGGTTAGGCTTTTAATTATTTTTTAAATGAGAAAGCCTATTGTAATATGCAGTTTAATAAATACTTGAAAATATGGGGAAGGAATAATAAAGGAATCCTCATGGCAGAAATGTTAGGAGCCACTTTCATAAAGGAACCGAAATTATTTGACCTCCACAGGTTGCTTACCTAGTCCCTAAATAATGAAATGCTAAAGTATGTGTGTGTGTTTTAGCTAGACTGGGCTATATAACTTCAGGTTAGAATTTGCCTTCAGTTTTTTTTTTTTGTTTCAAGATGATATAATTGAGCTAATTTATCTGGGTATATATGTGTAAATCATTCATATACACACATACAGGATTACAAGTGTGGAAAGTGTTATAATGTTGTCTTCTAGCACTGGAGTAAACACCAATATCTGAGTCTCAAAGTAGTTCTGTGTATAAAGTCAACATGAAGTCAATTATTGCTTTAAGCAATAATTTCTCAAATGTTTCTTTTATTCCTGCTTATTTTGTTTGCTATGATCTTTAATTTTTTAATTTTTCATTTTATAGTAAGCAAATAGTATAAAATTGATTTAATGCCTGGACTTTGAAACCAGTTACCTATGTTTGAAATTATATGATCTACAAGCTAGTTTGCCATCCTTGAACTAACCATGTACAAATGTAAGTCAGCTGCAAAAATAGGAAATCCTGCTAGAAGGTGGGCACTGATCAAAATATTTGTCTGAAAAACCTAGGATTTCTACTTTGGGGCAGAGGATTCCTGTTGAGACAGTTTTACCAGAAAAGGGTAAAAGTGAATATGTCCATTTAAGCCAAGAACTTTCATGCATCTTGTATTGTTATATAGCCTGTGGAATGAATCATTTTTTTCTCCCTTGAGTTCCGGAGTGACTCTCCTGGAAAAACTCAACCTATATACCTGTGCCAAAAGGAAGGATACCTGCCTCTCTGAAACTTTCACTGCTGCTTCTGTTGTTGTTCAATTGTCAGATATTAAATTTTATTCTCTCAGGATGCAAAATTACAATAAAGTGCAAATCTCTGTTAATGAATTGTGTATTCTTTGGTGCATCTTCCTTCTTCCGTCCCTGCTTTCATCATTATAAGGTAACTAAGGATTCCTTTTAAAATGTTTGTCTTGCATATTGCCCCCTCCCACATTTGCTAGTGTTATGTCTAGTACTGTAATTCACGCTCTCTGTTGGTTTTGTGGGCCTTTGTTGTGCCCAGGGTTTGGCATTTGACTAAGTAGGAATTTGTTTCTAAACAACTTTGCATTCACCTTGTATGCCTACTTATGAATTATAAAAATAAAGTACAAGTGGATTTCCACCGTACTAAGCATAATGTTTTAATACAAGAAATGTTGAAATGTGAAGCTATTTGGCAAAAGTTTTGACTCTTGTCAGCAGACTATATGACACTAAGTGTTAACTCAAGGTGGTTAACATGCAATAATACTAGATTTTTAAAAACTTATTCCAAACTCCTGCAAATTTAGCAAAACGGCAAAATGTAACATAACAAGAAAAACTGTTTAATGTTTCCCAGTATCTTTGTCAATTGTATTGAACATTTCAAAGACTGTAAATTTCAAAATGTTAAATTGAAGATGACACACTTAAACATACAGAGAAGTTTCATGTTTTGTTTTAAAATTCTTTTTTGAAATGTTACTATATGGGTGGATAAAGATCTATACTTTTCATTGATAATTTCTTGGATGTGGTATAGGATGTGCTATGTAAGAAATACTTTTACATTGCATTTTATATTGTTGAGGGCAGAGCCAGGCCTTTAAATCTGCCATTAAATAATATTTAACAGTTTATGGGATACTTCACTTACCTAAATGTAGGAAATTCTCTGCGGGATAGAAAATTCTCCAGTTGTAACTACCATAAATCTGAGTTGTTATCCCTGTTCTATCACCCGAGTGACCTCTAGCAAAAATCAGGTCATTTAGTCTGATTTTATCCATCATCCCTAAGGTAGGAAGTTGGGTTAGAGCAAGGTTGCAAACTAAACTATAACCAGTTCTCAGATACATGTCTTTTTGACCTGCAGAATTTTTTTTAACACATTTTGAATTAGTTGCCAGCAATTAAGTGATTTCATGTAGAAAACCAGATTTCTGTCTTTGTGAGAAATTCCACATGTAAACAGTCAGCAAGAGCTGAGTAGCAACCTGCCCCTTTTTGATGGAGTATTTTTTCTTTTTGTCTCTTTTTAATATTTGATAAACTTGACCACATACAGTTGAAGCAAAATTGATCTTTATACATACCACAAGCAAAGACAATGACAACAAATGGGTGTGGGGAGCATTTGTGCAAATATATGTGTAATAAGAAAATGGACATCAGCATGACTCATTATAAGAACAGAACACTTGGAAAATAAAGCCATTAAGAGGGACCAACTAAGTAAATTTTGGTACATTTACACAATGCAATGCTATCAATTTGTGTTTTGGTTTTTATTTTTAATTGAAGTATAGTTGGTTTACAATGTGGAATTAGTTTCTGGTGTACAGCAAAGTGATTCAGTTATATGTGTGTATACTTTTTGTTCTTTTATTACATATACATTTTCAGATTTATTTCCATTATAGATTACAAGATATTGATATAATTCCCTGTGCTATACAGCAGGAACTTGGTGTTTTATATATAGTGGGTACATGTTCATTTCAAGCTCTGAATTTATGTCTCCCCCCCGCCCCCCGCTTTCTCCTTTGGTAACCATAAGTTTGTTTTCTATGTCTGTGAATCTGTTTCTGTTTTATAAATAAGTTCATTTATGTAATTTTTTTAGATTCCACATATAAGTGATATATTTGTCTGACCTTACTTAGTATGTTAATCTCTAGATCCATCCATGTTGCTCCAAATAGCATTATTTCATTCTTTTTATAACTGTATGTATATTACCACATCTTTATCCATTCATCTATCAATTAATACTTAAATTGCTTCCATGTCTTGGCTATTGTAAATAGTACTGCTATGAACATTGAGGTGCATGTGTCTTTTTTAAGTAGAGTGTTCTTTGGGTATATGCCCAGGAGTGGGATTGCTGGATCATATGGTAACTCTAGTTTTTTAAGGAACCTCCATACTGTTCTCCATGGTGGCTGTACCAGTTTACATTCCTGCCAACAATTTAGGAGGGCTTCCTTTTCTCCAAACCTTTTCCAGCATTTATTCTTTGTAGACTTTTTGATGATGGCCATTCTGACTGGTGTGAGATTGGAGTATTTATTTTCTGTTTTTCCAGTGTAATACTATTCCCTCTTGTCCCCCTGAGACTCAGATTATTTTGTTTGTCTTATGATGTAGTTGAAAAGGAAGCAATATATTTCTTGAACACGTATCTCTTTCAAAATTGAGGAAAAGATGCAGACCACGGTTGCTACATGTATTATTTAATATTCATTTGGTTGGAGGTATGGAGAGAGTGCCTTATTTGTGGAAGGGAAGTGTTTACTTACTAATGACCTATGTGGATGAAAAATGTCACCTGCCATATCAGTAAACAAAGGAGGATGTTGCAACCTGCAAGCCAGCAGCCACTGCAGCCACCCCCAACTGTGCATCCTGAGGTGATTTACAATGGGCCAGCAGGATACTGGCTCTACAAGTTAAGGTGCATATCAAAAGAGTAATTTTGATGAGTCCATACACACAAAAGCACCTAATTCATCAACTTTAGAAGTCTGGTTTTCTTTAATTAACTAATTTTTTAATTTAAAGTTCAAACTACCTGATTTTTATTGCAAAACTCCTGCTCCCTTTCAGAGCAGTCCCTCAGAGCTACCTGAGAGGCTGTGTTCAGGGGTTAAGGCCTCAATTTTGTCCACCAAATAAAACAATTCTCAACTGTTAGGTTGTGCATTTTTTTAGTCGGCACCTACTGCATTCATTGGACTTCCCTGGTGGCTCAGACGGTAAAGCGTCTGTCTACGATGCGGGAGACTCGGGTTCGATCCCTGGGTTGGGAAGATCCCTTGGAGAAGGAAATGGCAATCCACTCCAGTACTGTTGCCTGGAAAATCCCATGGACAGAGGAGCCTGGTAGGCTACAGTCCATGGGGTCGCAGAGAGTCGGACACGACTGAGTGACTTCACGTTCACATTCACGTACTGCATTCACTGATGTTACCTTGTAATAATGGACGCTTGATTTAATGATTCCATAAACTAGACAATTGTTACAGCCTCATTTAAATCTGACATTCTGAGTGTCCATGAGATGATTTTGTGACATAGGTGTATTTAAAATTGTTTTGCCTTGAGGGCCTGTTTATGATGATGAAGTGACGGTGTTAATAAAACTGACCAGGCTTCCAAACAATAGCATCAAAGACCCCATCTGGAGAAACACAGCCACAAGCAGGTAGGACCAACACGTTAGAACTGATCTTTACTTCATAACTTTCAACAAAGTTTTGCCATGCACCCAAAACAGCACCTTCCTTGTTATCCTCGAGAGTAATATTGCCTAAGGTGATACCACCATGTTAAGAACTCTAGGTAAGAATCTATAAAACCTGTCCTGTGTTTTGTTTAGCTAGGACTACTGATTATTTTTTCTCATTTTTACTATGTTGAACCAAAATGATATTAATTTTTTTAATTCGGAAAAACATTTCAAGAATAAATTAGATTCAATATGTTCAGATAATGCAACCAGAAATAAATCAGTTTATGCTTAAATAGGGATCTGTATTAGGGTGTGATGGATGGAAAATATGGCCATTAAGATTAGTTTTTCTTTATTATAAAAATACTTACATCTACTAGAAAATATATGAAATAGAAGTATGAAGAAGAAAAATAAAATCTCCCATAATTTTACTATATACTACAATTTTATGTATATGTGTATATAATTAAACTTTTCAAAGTATATTGCTTTTACACTTTCATATTTCCCCATATCAATATATGCTCTTTGAAACTAATAGCAGAACAATGTCTGAATATGCCATAATTTATTCATTTCACTTTGGTATTTAGTCTGTTTTCAGTGGTTTATATATTATAAATAATGACTTCATGAGTATCTTTATACATAAATCTTTACCTGAATCTGATCCTTTGGATATATTTTTATGAATGGATTATAGAATGAAAGGGTTGAAGTCTTTTTTTTAAATTATGAAATTATGATAACACAGACTTGAAAAATACAGTTACATATAGTTCCACTGTATATTACAATTATTTTTTAAGTAAATTCAGGTTTTTAGTTGGAGTTTCAATATCAAATTCTCAAAAATTAATAGAATGAATATACAGAGAAGTAGAAGGATATAGTAGACCTAAAAAGCACTATGAACCAATTCACCATAATTAAGATTTATACAATTTTCATGCAACAGTAGGATACAAATTCTATTCAAGTTCCAACCTAGATAGCATATTCAAAAGCAGAGATATTACTTTGCCAAGAAAGGTCCATCTAGTCAAGGCTATGGTTTTTCCAGTAGTCATGTGTGGATGTGAGAGTTGGACTGTGAAGAAAGCTGAGCCCCGAAGAATTGATGCTTTTGAACTGTGGTGTTGGAGAAGACTCTTGAGAGTCCCTTGGCCTGCAAGGAGATCCAACCAGTCCATTCTAAAGGAGATCAGTCCTGGGTGTTCTTTGGAAGGAATGATGCTAAAGCTGAAACTCCAGTACTTTGGCCACTTCATGTGAAGAGTTGACTCATTGGAAAGGACCCTGATGCTGGGAGGGACTGGAGGCAGGAGGAGAAGGGGACAACAGAGGATGAGATGGCTGGATGGCATCACCGACTCGATGGACGTGAGTTTGAGTGAACTCCAGGAGTTGGTGATGGACAGGGAGGCCTGGCGTGCTGTAATTCATGGGGTCGCAAAGAGTCGGACATGACTGAGCAACTGAACTGAACTGATAGACTATAAACTAGGAGACACTGGAATATATTTAAGGAAATAAAAAAAGATACAAAAATTTAATGATCTAAAGATGTTGAAATTATACAGTCTGTTCTCTTATCACTGTGGAATTATGTTAGAAATCAATATCAAAAGATATTTGAAAATAACCCACACATTTTCAAGTGCAATATACCATTTACCAAGAGAGATCTTCAATTTAGCCATTGAAAGCCCAAATAAAGTTAGACTGAAAAAAAAAAAAGGATGATTGTGAAGAAGCATTTAAATGAGAAATTAATATTAAAGATACTTTAAACAAAATCCCATAATTGGAAATTAAATGTCCACTTTTAAATGATGGGTGTGTCTAAGAAGACATAACAAAGAAAATTAGAAGATATTTGTAATAGAATAAAAATTTAAAAATTTACCAGAATTTGTTGCATGTAGCTGAAGCTACTCAATGTAATTAAATACAACATGGAATCTTGAATAAGGTATGAAAATAAATAATGGACATTAACAAAATTTTTTGCAATTTGAACAAATGTGTACTTAATAATACTGTATCACTTGTTAATTTTTGGATTTTGATTTTACAACATAGCATTTCTTTATATTCTCAGAATTGGATTAGAAGTTTCAAGCCTCATTCAATTTTTTTTAAATCACTAAGATAATAAATTTTCTAGATTTTGAGCAGTAATACTAGATGCCAAAATACATGAAACTATATCAAGTTTTCAGTGAATATAGATTAGAAATTAGCATTTTATTCATACTAAGACAAACAAGTGGAATCAAAATGTCATGAATTTTTTAGCTAGGCAAAAATTCACAAATTTTTAAAATATATATATATATTATACTATATATATATATATATATATATATCAGTTCAGTTTGGTTGCTCAGTCGTGTCCAACTCTTTGCGACCCCATGAATCGCAGCACACCAGGCCTCCCTGTCCATCACCATCTCCCAGAGTTCACTCAAACTCACGTCCATCAAGTCAGTGATGCCATCCAGCCATCTCATCCTCTTTCGTCCCCTTCTCCTCCTGCCCCCGATCCCTCCCAGCATCAGAGTCTTTTCCAATGAGTCAACTTTTCACATGAGGTGGCCAAAGTACTGGAGTTTCAGCTTCAGCATCATTCCTTCCAAAGAATACCCAGGACTGATCTCCTTTAGAATGGACTGGTTGGATCTCCTTGCAGGCCAAGGGACTCTCAAGAGTCTTCTCCAACACCACAGTTCAAAAGCATCAATTCTTCGGGGCTCAGCTTTCTTCACAGTCCAACTCTCACACCCATAAATGACCACTGGAAAAACCATAGCCTTGACTAGATGGATCTTTGTTGGCAAAGTAATGTCTCTGCTTTTCAATATGCTATCTAGGTTGGTCATAATTTTTCTTCCAAGGAGCAAACGTCTTTTCATTTCATGGCTGCAGTCACCATCTGCAGTGATTTTGGATACACAAAAACTTTTCTACTATGCTTGATAAAGGCTTGAGAAAGAAGAACAACAGCAACCAAAAGAGATGGAGAAATTGAAAAACATAAAATTCTATTTTCGGTTGACCAATCATGTTACAATGGTATTATGCAAATGATAGCTATATAATCACAATAGTAAAAGATGTTTATCAGTTTTCACAGTCAATAGCCAGACAAAAAATATAATTACACTTGCAAACTATAATGGAAACATGATTAACCTAACAATATAAAATAACTACATACAATTTGGGGGGTTAAGTAGAGTAACATGGTAAGTGGACATGCATATATGCACATGTTTTCATCTGTCCAGCCAGTCTATTTCTTTTGGTTGGGGCATTTGATCTATTTGCAGTTAAGGTAATTATCTAGTGGAAACAGTGTCAGACTTTATTTTTGGGGGCTCCAAAATCACTGCAGATGGTGACTGCAGCCATGAAATTAAAAGACGCTTACTCCTTGGAAGGAAAGTTATGACCAACTTAGATAGCATATTGAAAAGCAGAGACATTACTTTGCCAACAAAGGTCCGTCTAGTCAAGGCTATGGTTTTTCCAGTGGTCATGTATGGATGTGAGAGTTGGACTGTGAAGAAAGCTGAGCGCCAAAGAATTGATGCTTTTGAACTGTGGTATTGGAGAAGACTCTTGAGAGTCCCTTGGACTGCAAGGAGATCCAACCAGTCCATTCTGAAGGAAATCAGCCCTGGGATTTCTTTGGAAGGACTGATGCTGAAGCTGAAACTCCAGTACTTTGGCCACCTCATGCGAAGAGTTGACTCATTGGAAAAGACTCTGATGCTGGGAGGGATTGGGGGCAGGAGGAGAAGGGGACGACAGAGGATGAGATGGCTGGATGGCATCACTGACTCGATGGACGTGAGTCTGAGTGAACTCCGGGAGTTGGTGATGGACATGGAGGCCTGGTGTTCTGCAATTCATGGGGTCACAATGAGCAGGACACAGCTGAGCAACTGAACTGAACTGATGATCCTATTACCATTTTCTTAGTTGTTCTGGATTTATTTTGTGTGGGTCTTTCCTTCTGTGTTTTCTGCCTAGAGAAGTTTCTTTATTATTTTTTGTAAAGCTGGTTTGTTGTGCTAAATTCTCTTAACTTTTGCTTACCTGGAAAACTTTTGATTTCTCTATCATACCTGCCAACACACACCTTTGTAGGAGACCCTCCAACACTCACAGGTAGGGCTAAGTCAATCTCCTGTGGGATCATTTCTCCTTTCCCCTGGGTCCTGGTTTGCACAATATTTTGTATGTGCCCTCCAATAATGGAGTCTCTTGCTTCCCCCAGGCGTGTGGAAGTCTGGTCTTCAAGGTCAGATTTCCTGAGGATTCCCAGTCCCTTTGTTGGATTCCCAGGCTGGGAAGCCTGACATGGGGGTTCAGAACCCTCACAACAGTGGGAAAACTTAATTGGTATTATTGTTCTCCAGACTGTGGATCACCCACCTGGCAGCCGATTTTAATTTTATCATGTCTGCACCCCCTCCTACCATCCCATTGGAGTTTCTTTTTTGTCTTTGGACTTGGATTAGCTTTTTTTTTTTGGTGGTTTCCAGCAGCCTCCTGTCAACAGCTGTTCAACAGTTAGTTGAGATTTTGGTGTTCTCAGGAGGAGATTAGCACAAGTCCTTCTACTCCACTATCTTGAATTCGAAGCTCAGAGTTGAAGTCTTTATTGCTCTTTTTTTTTTTTTTAATTGGAGGCTAGTTACTTTACAATATTGTGGTGGTTTTTACCATACATCAACATTAGACATGGGTGTACATGTGTCCCACCATCCTGAAACCCCTTCCCACCTCCCTCCCCACCCTATCCCTCTGAGTTGTCCCAGAGCACCAGCTTTGGGTGCCCTGCTTCATGCATCAAACTTGCACTGGTCATCCATTTACATATAGTAATATATATCTTTCAGTGCTATCTCACATGGTCCCACCCTCGCCGTCTCCCATATAGTCCAAAAGTCTGTTCTTTACATCGTGTCTCTTTTGCTGTCTTGCATATAAAGTGGTTGTTACCATCTTTCTAAATTCCATATATATGTGCATTAATATACTATATTGGTGTTTCTCTTTCTGGCTTACTTCACTCTGTATACTAGGCTCCAGTTTCATCCACCTCATTAGAACTGTCTCAAATACATTCTTTTTTATAGCTGAGTAATATTCCATTGTGTATATGTACCACTATTTCCTTATCCATCTGCTGATGGACATCTAGGTTGCTTCCATGTTCCAGCTATTGTAAACAGTGTTGCAGTGAACATGGAGGTACATGTGTCTCTTTCAATTCTGCTTTCCTTGGTGTGTATACCAGCAGTGGGATTCCTGGGTCATATGGCAGTTCTATTTCCAGTTTTTTAAGGATTCTTATCTCTGTTCTCCATAGTGGCTGCACTAGTTTACATTCCCACCAACAGTGTAAGAGGGTTCCCTTTTCTCCAGATGCTTGCCATCAATTATTCCTTGTAGACTTTTTGATGGCAGCCATTCTGACCAGCATAAGATGGTACCTCATTGTGGTTTTGGTTTGCATTTCTCTGATAATGAGTGCTATTGAGCATCTTTCCATGTGTTTGTTAGCCATCTGTATGTCTTCTTTGGAGAAATGTTTGTGTAGTTCTTTTCCCACTTTTTGCTTGGGTCTTTCTTTTTTCTGGTATTGAGCTACATGAGCTACTTGTATATTTTGGAGATTATTCTTTGTCAGTTGTTTCATTTGCTATTATTTTCTCCCATTCTGAAGGCTGCCTTTTCAACTTGCTTACACTTTCCTTCATTGTGCAAAATCTTTTAAGTTTAATTAGGTCCCATTTGTTTATTTTAGTTTTTATTTCCATTACTCTGGCAGGTGGATTATGGAGGATCTTGCTGTGATTTATGTCAGAGAGTGTTCTGCCTACGTTTTCTGCTAAGAGTTTTATAGTTTCTGGACTTATATTTAGATCATTAATCCAATAGAATGGGAAAGACTAGATATCTCTTCAAGAAAATTAGTGATACCAAGGGAACATTTCATGCAAAGATGGGCACAATAAAGGACAGAACTGGTATGGACCTAACAGAAGCAGAAGATATTAAGAAGAGATGGCAAGAATAGACAAAAGAACTGTACAAAAAAAAGATCTTCATAATCCAGATAATCATGATAGTGTGATCACTCACCTAGAGCCAGACATCCTAGAATGGGAAGTCAAATGGGCCTTAGGAAGCATCACTATGAAAATAGCTAGTAGAGGTGATGGAATTCCAGTTGAGCTGTTTCAAATCCTAAAAGATGATTCTGTGAAAGTGCTGCACTCAGGAGGGCCATGGGACTGGAAAAGATCAGTTTTCATTCCAATCCCAAAGAAAGGCAATGCCAAAGAATGCTCAAACTACTGCACAATTGCACTCATCTCACATGCTAGTGAAGTAATGCTCAAAATTCTCCAAGCCAGGTTCAACAATACATGAACCGTGAACGTCCAGATGTTCAACCTGGTTATAGAAAAGGCAGAGGAACCACAGATCAAATTGCCAACATCCACTGGATCACTGAAAAAGCAAGAGAATTCCAGAAAAACATCTATTTCTGCTTTACTGACTATGCCAAAGCCTTTGACTGTGTGGCTTACAATGAACAGTGGAAAATTCTGAAAGAAATGGGAATACCAGACCACCTGACCTGCCTCTTGAGAAACCTGTATGCAGCTCAGAAAGCAACAGTTAGAACTGGACATGGAACAACAGACTGGTTCCAAATAGGAAAAGGAGTATGTCAAGGCTGTATATTGTCACCCTACTGATTTAACTTATATGCAGAGTACATCATGAGAAACGCTGGGCTGGAAGAAGCACAAGCTGGAATCAAGAGTGCCGGGAGAAATCTCAATAACCTCAGATATGCAGATGACACCACCCTTATGGCAGAAAGTGAAGAGGAACTAAAGAGCCTCTTGATGAAAGTGAAAGAGGAGAGTGAAAAAGTTGGCTTAATGTTCAACATTCAGAAGATCATGGCATCCAGTCCCATCACTTCATGGCAAATAGATGGGGAAACAGTGGCAGCCTTTATTTTGGCGGGGCTCCAAAATCACGGCAGATGGTGATTGCAGCCATGAAGTTAAAAGACACTTACTCCTTGGAAGGAAAGTTATCACCAATCTGGACAGCATTAAAAAGCAGAGACATCACTTTGCCAACAAAGGTCCATCTAGTCAAGGCTATGGTTTTTCCTGTGGTCATGTATGGATGTGAGAGTTGGACTGTGAAGAAAGCTGAACACCGAAGAATTGATGCTTTTGAACTATGGTGTTGGAGAAGACTCTTGAGAGTCCCTTGGACTGCAAGGAGATCCAACCAGTCCATCCTGAAGGAGGTCAGTCCTGAGTGTTCATTGGAAGAACTGATGTCCAATACTTGGGCCACCTAATGTGAAGAGCTGACTCATTTGAAAAAAACCCTGATGCTGGGAAAGATTGAAGGCAGGAGGAGAAAGGGACAACAGAGGATGAGATGGTTGAATGGCATCATGGACTCAATGGACATGAGTTTGAGTAAACTCCAGGAGTTGGTGATGAATGGCAAGGCCTGGCGTGCTGCAGTCTGTGGGGTCACAAAGAGTTGGATATGACTGAGCGACTGAACTGAACTGAATCCATTTTGAACTTATTTTTGTGTATGGTGTTCGAAAGTGTTCTAGTTTCATTCTTTTACAGGTAGTTGACCAGTTTTCCCAGAACCACTTGTTAAAGAGATAGTCTTTTCTCCATTGTATATTTTTGCTTCCTTTATCAAAGATAAGGTGTCCATATGTGTATGGATTTATCTCTGGGCTTTCTATTTTGTTCCATTGATCTATATTTCTGACTTTGTGCCACTACCATACTGTCTTGATAATTGTGGCTTTGTAGTGTAGTCTGAAGTCAGGCAGATTGATTCCTCCAATTCCATTCTTCCTTCTCAAGATTACCTTGGCTATTCGAGGTTTTTTGTGTTTCCATACAAATTGTGAGATTGTTTGTTCTAGTTCTGTGAAAAATAGCATTGGTAGCTTGATAGGGATTGCATTGAATCTATAGATTGTTTTGGGTAGTATACTCATTTTCACTGTATTGATTCTTCTGACCCACAAACATGGTATATTTCTCCATCTATTTGTGTCATCTTTGATTTCTTTCATCGGTGTTTTATAGTTTTCTATGTATAGGTCTTTTGTTTCTTTAGGTAGATATATTCTCAGTATTTTATTCTTTCCATTGCAATGGTGAATGGGATTGTTTCCTTAATTTCCCTTTCTGTTTTCTCATTGTTAGCATATAGGAATGCAAGGGATTTCAGTGTATTAATTTTATATCCTGCAACTTTACTATATTCATTGATTAGCTCTAATAATTTTCTGGTGGTGTCTTTAGGACTTTCTATGTAGAGGATCATGTCATCTGCAAACAGTGAGAGTTTTACTTCTTCTTTTCCAATCTGGATTCCTTTTATTTCTTTTTCTTCTCTGATTGCTGTGGCTAGGACTTCCAAAACTATGTTGAATAGTAGTGGTGAGAGTGGGCACCCTTGTCTTGTTCCTGAATTTAGAGGAAATGCTTTCAGTTTTTCACCATTGAGGATGATGTATGCTGCGGGTTTGTCATATATGGCTTTTATTATGTTGAGTTATGTTCCTTGTATGCCTTCTTTCTGGAGAGTTTTTATCATAAATGGACACTGAATTTTGTCAAAGGCTTTCTCTGCATCTATTGAGATAGTCATATGGTTTTTAATCTTTCAATTTGTTAATGTGGTGTATCACACTGATTGATTTGTGAATATTGAAGAATCCTTGCATCTCTAGGATAAAGCCCACTTGGTCATGATGTATGATCTTTTTAATATGTTGTTGGATTCTGTTTGCTAGAATTTTGTTGAGGATTTTTGCATCTATGTTCATCAGTGATATTGGCCTGTAGTTTTCTCTCTTTTTTTTTTTTTTTTTTGGCAACTTTGTCTGGTTTTGGTATTAGGGTGATGGTGACCTCATAGAATGAGTTTGGGAGTTTGCCTTCCTCTGCAATTTTCTGGAAGAGTTTGAGTAGGATAGGTGTTAGCTCTTCTCTAAATTTTTCCTATAGCACTTATATGTCTTTTGTGGGCTTCCTGGATGGCTGAAATGGTAAAGAATCCTCTGCCTGCAATGCAAAATTCACTGGAGATGCGAGTTCAATCCCTGGGTTAGGAAGATCCCCTGGAGGAGGAAATGAATACTACTACATTATTCTTGCCTTTAAAATCCTATTTTCTTTGGATTACCTTTGCATTGTGAAGAACAGGACTATGTCCTTTCTCTCCCTCCATCTATAGAAAAATGGTCTGTGAATCAGGCAGATATTGCAAACTTCAATAATTTAGAGATACCAGACTGTCAAGGAGTGGGCCTAAAAATTTAACTTTTCACTGGTTATCTTTTTTCTTCCCCTTTTAATTACATTTTCATAGGAGGCTGTGACTACAATATTTTATTTGTATCTTTTTATATACTTCTTGGTCTTTGTCATGTTTAATGCCTACAGAATAGTCACTCCGGTTGATATCAGAGTTTATTTGAGTTCAGCTGCTTAATCTAAAAAATAAGGTGGGGGAGCATAAAAATGGTGTTTGAATAAAATTGTCTCAAAGATTCTAGTGACAACATTCTATGATTATAGAATTTAAACATTTCCTCATTGGAGGCTTTTGAACAATTCCCAATTTTCCACTAATAGAAATATCAGCAGTATTATACAAATAGCTTTTAACATAAAAGTATATTCTTAGGATACATCCCAGAAGTGAGATTGCTAGGTTAAAAGGCAGGCTTACATTCATATAACTCTTTTTTTTTTTTTTAACTGAAGAATAATTACTTTAAAATATTGTGATGGTTTCTGCCATAGATCGACATGAATTCGCCATGGGCACACATGTTTCTCATCTCTCCTGTACCCCTCTCCCACTTCCCTCTCCATCTCATCCCTCCAGGTTGTCACAGAGCATCAGTTTGGGGTTCCCTGCATCATACATCAGACTCCCACTGGCTATCTATTTTACATATTGTTATGTATATGTTTCAGTGCTATTCTCTTAAATCATCCCACCCTCTGCTCCCACTGTGTCTAAACGTCTGTTCTTTATGTCTGTGTCTCTTTTGCTGTCTGCACATAGGACCATCGGCACTATCTTTCTAGATTCCTGTATAATTCCATATGCATAACGCCAAATTGCTCTCTATGAAGATTTATACTAATTATATAGCTATCAGCAATACATAAATATTCCTGATTCTTGGATGCCTGACCAGCATTAAGCAGCTTTATCACTATTAGTAACTTAAGACAAGTGAAATTTATCTAATAATTCAGTTTGCATTTATTTCTAATGATTCTGAGCAGTTTCAAGTACAGTTTACTATTTGTAGACACTGTGGTGTAATTATGAAAATAATGAGCTTTGGTGCTAAATAGACCTAAGTCAAGTCATTTCAGTTCAGTCGCTCAATTGTGTCCAGCTCTTTGCGACCTCATGGACTGCAGCACGCCAGACTTCCCTGTCCATCACCAACTCCCAGGGCTTGCTCAAACTCATGTCCATTGCGTTGGTGATGCCATCCAACCATCTCATCCTCTGTCGGCCCCTTCTCCTGCCTTCAATCTTTCTCAGCATCAGGGTCTTTTCTAAAGAGTCAGCTCTTCGCATCAGGTAGCCATAGTATTGGAGCTTCAGCTTCAGGCTCAGTCCTTCCAATGAATACTCAGGACTGATATCCTTTAGGATTGACTGGATTGATCTCCTTGCAAGAATCTTCTCCAACGCCACAGTTCAAAAGTATCAGTTCTTTGGCACTTAGCCTTCTTTATGGTCCACCTCTCACATCCATACCTGACTACTGAAATAAACATAGTTTTGACAATATGTACCTTTCTTGGCTAGGTAATGTCTCTGCTTTTTAATACACCATCTAGTTTGGTCATAACTTTTCTTCCAAGGAGCAAGCATCTTTTAATGTCATGGCGGCATTCACCATCTGCAGTGATTTTGGAGCCCAAGAAAATAAACTCTGTCACTGCTTCCGTTGTTTTCCTATCTATTAAGTGATGGGACTGAATGCCATGATCTTCATTTTTTGACTGTTGAGTTTTAAGCCAGCTTTTTCACTTGCCTCTTTTACCTTTTATCAAGAGGCTCTTCAGTTACTCTTTGTTTTCTGTCATAAAGGTGGTGTCATCTGCATATCTGAGGTTATTGATATTTCTCCCAGCAATCTTGATTCCAGCTTGTGCTTCATCCAGCCCAGCATTTCACATGATGCACTCTGCATATAAGGTAAATAATCAGGGTGACAATATACAGTCTTGATGTACTCCTTTCCCAATTTGGAACCAGTATGTTGTTCCATGTCCAGTTCTAGCTGTTGCTTCTTGACCTGTATACAGGTTTCTCAGGGTGTAGGTAAGGTGGTCTGATATCCCCATCTCGTTACAAATTTTCCACACTTTGTTGTGATCCACACTATCAAAGGCTATGGCATAGTCAATGAAGAAGTAGATGTTTCTCTGGAATTCTCTTGCTTTTTCTATGATCCAACGAATGTTGGCAATTTGATCTCTGGTTCCTCTGTCTTTTCTTTTTTTAAAAATTAATTTATTTATTTTAATTGGAAGCTAATTACTTTACAATATTTTGGTGTTTTTTTGCCATACATTGACATTAATCAGCCATGGGTGTACATGTGTCCCCCATCCCAAACCTCCCTCCCACCTCCCTCCCCTTCCCATCCCTCTGGGTTGTCCCAGTGCACTGGCTTTGAGTGCCCTGTTTCATGCATTAAACTTGCACTGGTCATCTATTTCACATATGGTATATACATGATTCAATGCTATTCTCTCAAATCATCACACCCTCGCCTTCTCCCACAGAGTTCAAAAGTCTGTTCTTTATATCTGTGTCTCTTTTGCTGTCTCACATATAGGGTTATCATTACCATCTTTCTAAATTCCATATATATGTGTTAATATACTATATTGATGTTTTCTTTCTGATTACTTCACTCTGTATATTAGGCTCCAGTTTCATCCACCTCATTAGAACTGATTCAAATGCATTCTTTTTAATAGCTGAGTAATACTCCATTGTGTATATGTACCACAGCTTTCTTATCCATTCGTCTGCCAATGGACATCTAGGTTGCTTCCATGTCCTGGCTATTATAAACAGTGCTGCAATGAACACTGGGGTACATGTGTCTCTTTCAATTCTGGTTTCCTCAGTGTGTATGCCCAGCAGTGGGATTGCTGGGTATATGGCAGTTCTATTTCCAGCTTTTTAAGGAATCTCCACACTGTTCTCCATAGTAGCTGTACTAGTTTGCATTCCCACCAACAGTGTAAGAGGGTTCCCTTTTCTCAACACCTTCTACAATGTTTATTATTTGTAGACTTTTTGAGAGCAGCCATTCAGTTTTGGAAAGTTATACTTTTCTAAGAACTTGTCCATTCATTCCAAGTTGTCCATTTTATTGGCATATAGTTGCTGATAGTAGTCTCTTATGATCCTTTGTATTTCTGTGTTATCTGTTGTGATTTCTCCATTTTCATTTCTAATTTTGTTGATTTGATTCTTCTCCCTTTTTTTCTTGTTTAGTCTGGCTAATTGTTTGTCTATTTTATTTATCTTCTCAAAGAACCAGCTTTTAGCTTTGTTGATTTTGGCTATGGTCTCCTTTGTTTCTTTTGCATTTATTTCTGCCCTAATTTTTATGATTTCTTTCCTTCTACTAACCCTGGGATGCTGCATTTCTTCTTTTTCTAGTTGCTTTAGGTGTAGAGTTAGGTTATTTATTTGATTTCTCTCCTGTTTCTTGAGGTAGGCTTCTATTGCTATGAACCTTCCCCTTAGTACTGTTTTTACTGAATCCCATAGGTTTGGGGTTATTGTGTTTTCATTTTCATTCATTTCTATGCATATTTTGATTTCTTTTTTATTTCTTCTGTGCTTTGTTGATTATTCAGAAGTGCATTGTTTAGCCTCCATATGTTTGTATTTTTAATAGTTTTTTTTTTCCTGTAGTTGACATCTAATCTTACCTCATTGTGTTCAGAAAAGATGCTGGAATAATTTCAATTTTTTTTTTTTTAATTTACCAAGACTAGATTTATGGACCAGGATGTAATCTATCCTGGAGAAGGTTTCGTGTGCACTTGAGGAAAAGGTGAAATTCATTGTTTTAGTGTGAAATGTCCTATAGATATCAATTAGGTCTAACTGGTCGATTGTATCATTTAAAGTTTGTGTTTCCTTGTTAATTTTCTGTTTAGTTGATGTATCCATAGGTGTGAGTGGGGTATTAAAGTCTCCCACTATTATTGTGTTACTGTTAATTTCCCCTTTCATATTTGTTAGCATTTGCCATACATATTGTTGTGCTCCTATGTTGGGTGCATATATATTTATAATTGTTATATCTTCTTCTTGGATTGATCCTTTGATCATTATATAGTGTCCTTCTTTGTCTCTTTTCACGGCCTTTATTTCAAAGTCTATTTTTTCTGATTATGAGTATTGCTACTTCTGCTTTCTTTTGGTCTCCATTTGCATGATAATGGGATTCCCTGGTGGCTCAGACGTAAAGGATCTGCCCACAATGCGGGAGACCTGGGTTTGATCCCTGGACTGGGAAAATCCCCTGGAGAAGGAAATGGCAACCCACTTCAGTACTCTTACCTAGAAAATTCAATGAGTGGAGGAGCCTGGTGGGCTACACTCCATGGGGTCGCAAGGAGTCAGACATGACTGAGTGACTTCACTTTCTTTCTTTTCTTTCTTTCTTTGTGTGATATATCTTTTTCTAGCCTTTCACTTTTAGTCTGAATGTGTCCCTAGCTTTGAGGTGGGTCTCTTGTAGACAGCATGTATAGGAGTCTTGTTTTTTTTACCCATTCAGCCAGTCTTTGTCTTTTGGTTGGGGCATTCAACCCATTTACATTTAAGGTAATTATTGATAAATATGGTCCCATTGCCATTTAGTTTATTGTTTTGGGTTTGAGTTTATAAACATTTTCTGTTTCCTGTCTAGAGAAGATCGTTTAGCATTTGTTGAAGAGCTGGTTTGGTGGTGCTGATTTCTCTCACCTTTTGCTTGTCTGTAAAACTTTTGATTTCTCCTTCATATTTGAATGAGATCCTTGCTGGGTACAGTAATCTGGGTTGTAGGTTTTTCTCTTTCATCACTTTAAGTATGTCCTGCCATTCCTTTTTACCTGAAGAGTTTCTATTGAAAGATCAGTTGTTATCCTTATGGAGATCCCCTTGTGAGTTATTTGTTGTTTTTCCCTTGCTTCTTTTAATATTTGTTCTTTGTGTTTGATCTTTGTTTATTTGATTAATATGTGTCTTGGGGTGTTTCACCTTAGGTTTATCCTGTTTGGGACTCTCTAGGTTTCTTGGACTTGGGTGGCTATTTCCTTCTCCATTTTAGGGAAGTTTTCTACTATTATCTCCTCAAGTATTTTCTCATGGCCTTTCTTTTTATCTTCTTCTTCTGGGACTCCTATAATTCAAATGTTGGGGTGTTTAACGTTGTCCCAGAGGTCTCTAAGGTTGTCCTCATTTCTTTTAATTCTTTTTTCTTTTTTCCTCTCTGCTTCATTTATTTCCACATTCTATCTTCTTCCACCTCACTTATCCTATCTTCTGCCTCCGTTATTGTACTGTTGGTTCCTTCTAGAGTGCTTTTGATCTCAGTTATTGCATTATTCATTATTTATTGACTCTTTTTTATATCTTCTATGTCCTTGTTAAACTTTTCTTGCATCTTCTCAATCCTTGTCTCCAGACTCTTTATCTGTAATTCCATTTTGTTTTCAAGATTTTGGATCATTTTTACTGCCATTGTTCTAAATTCTTTTTCAGGTAAACTCCATATCTCTTCCTGTTTTGTATGGTTTGGTGGGCTTTTACCATATTCCTTTACCTGCTGAATATTTCTCTGCCTTTTCATCTTGTTTAGGTTGCTGTGTTTGGGGTGGCCTTTCTGTATGCTGGAAGTTTGTGGTTCCTCTTTATTGTAGAGGAGGTTCCTCCCTGTGAGTTGGATTGGACAAGTGGCTTGTCAAGGTTTCCTGGTTAGGGAAGCTTGCGTCCACATTCTGGTGGGTGGAGCTGGAACTATTCTCTCTGGAGTGCAATGAAGGGTCCAGTAGTGAGTTTTGAGAGGTCTATGGGTTTGGTGTGACTTTTGGCCGCCTGTATTTTTGTGCTCAGTGTTATGTCCCTGTGTTGTTGGAGAATTATCTTGGTATATCTTGCTCTGAAACTTGTTGGCTCTTTGGTGGAGCTTGGTTTCAGTGTAGCTATGGAGGCTATTCAATGAGCTCTTGTTGATTAATGTTCCCTGGAGTGAGGAGTTTTCTGGTGTTCTCAAGTTTTGGATTTAAGCCTCCTGCCTGTGGCTTTCAGTCTTATTATTACAGTAGTCTCAAGACTTCTCCATCCATACAGCACCGATGATAAAACATCTAGGTTAATGGTGGAAAGATTCTCCACAGTGGGGGACACCCAGAGAGGTTCACAGAGTTACATGGAGAAGAGAAAAGGGAGGAGGGAGATAGAGGTGACCAAGAGGAGAAGAGGAGGAATCAAAAGGGGAGAGCACAATCTAGCCAGTAATCAATTCCCTATTTGCTCTCCACAGTCTGGAACACTCAGAGAGGTTCATGGAGTTCCATAGAGAAGAGAAGAGGGAGGAATGATATAGAGGTGACCAGGAGGAGAGTAGAGGGAGCCAAAAGGAGAGAGACCAATCTAGCCTGAGATCAGTTCCTTAAGTGTTCTCCACAGCCCAGAACACCCAAAGAGATTCACAGAGTTAAGTAGAGAAGGGAAGGGAGAGAGGAAGGAGATAGAAGTGACCTGGGGGGGGGGGGGGGAAGGAAAGTCAAAAGGGGAGAGAGCAATTAAGCCAGTAATCACACTCCTAAGTAAAAATGGGTACTGAAGATTGGATTCTTAAAGGTACAGAATTGTTTACAAATACCAAAAAGCAAAGATTAAAAATCTAGAGTAGAGGTTATACTCTCAAAAATACAATATTAACAAAACAAAATCACAAAAGTTATAAAAAATATGAAATTTGCTTTAAAAATAGGGTCTTTTTTTTGCAAGGTAATAGGTTTTAAAAATGAAAATTAAAGGAGTAATAAAGGACTTAATTGTTTAATTTTATAATTAAAAAATGATAATAGTAAAATATATCTAGGAATTTCTCTGGAGCTGTTGAGGGCAGTGTGGGGTCAGTTCAGTTTCAGATAGTTCCTTGTTCCACCTTATACTTCTCAAGGTCTATAGGTCCCTTCCAATGTAGCCAATGCTAACTACAGGGTTTTAATCTATTACACCTGTCACTTCCAAAGTGGTTCCCTCTTCTTTGTTTATTTTGGCTTCCTCTGTTTGCAAGTCTCTTCAGTATCTAACTTCTCCCCTGACACAAGGGAGCGAAGGTGGTCATTTATTTAGGCTCACTTGTTCAATTGTGCTGCGGGGAGGGAGGAACACTGCAAACAAATATCACTGGCATGTGGGGGGAGTGCTTGCAGTATCTGGGCCACACTGGGTTTGCCCCTGCTCATAGGTGTGTGTGCTTTCCCTATCTATGCTGCTCAGTCTCCAGGTTGCTCTGCAGAGAACTGTCTAAGGCAGGCCCTGGGTTGCATGAACTTCCCAGGTCTAAACCGCTCAGGTTTAGGTTCTCGGGTACCCCACAAAAGCACAGACTCTGTTGGGCCTGCATTTTGTGCCCTTCTCAGGTCCAAGCAGCTCAGGCGACCAGGTGCTTGGTGAGCACACACTCCCCAGGTGGGGTGGTGTGTCTTATCACCTCCCTTGCCCCAGCTGCTCAGTGTCCCGGGCGTGCAGCGGGAGCACCATCTCAGGTGTGCCATGTGTCTCCTCTGGGGAGCTGATCTCTGGCTGCGACCCCCGTGGCAGGTGTCAACCATCCTCTATCCCAGGAAGACTTGGTTAGCAACTGTGAGCCTGCTCGCAGTTTGGTAGAGGATGGCATCTCTGGGGCCGAGTTTGCCCCTTGCCTTCTGGCTCTGTCTGTCACCTGCCTGCCTCCCTGCCTCTGGTGGGGGATGGGCCGGTCCGCTGCAGGCTAGCTCTCCTCTGGTATTTGCTCAGTCCTTTGTTCAGTGAGTGGGCCTGGCAGTGCCTTAGCTTAGTGCTTTTCGTGGGAAAGTTCTCTGTCTCTCCTCTTTCTTTCTTTTATTTTTTTTCCCCTCTCTCTGGCTAGCCCATGTTTTGCATTGCTATCTCACGTTAGCTCTCTCAGATTGCCTTCAGGGCATTCAGGCCCAGTCCTTACCCTAAGCGATGCAGCCCATGCCTCCCTGTTCAGCCTCTGCTTGCTGGTGGTGGACGCAAGCATCTGGGCTACTTCTGTGCTGGGAGTTGCAATTAGATGTGAAATCTGTGGGTTTTATTTATTTATTTTTTGCTCCCAGTTATGTTGCCCTCAGAGATTCCAAAACTCCCCACAGACCCGCCAGTGAGAGGGTTTCCTGGTGTATGGAAACTTCTCCTCTTTTATGACTCCCTCCCTGGGATGGGTCTCCGTCCCTAACTCTTTTGTCTCTCTTTTTATCTTTTACATTTTTGTCCTACCTCCTTTTGAAGGCTGCCTTTCTGGGTGCCTGGTGCTCTCTACCAGCGTTCAGAAGTTGTTTTGTGGTACTTGTTCAGCATTCAAATGATCGTTCAGTGAATTTGTGGGTGAGAAAGTGGTTTCCCCATCCTATTCCTCTGCCATCTTAGGACTACCTCTCTCTGTCCATGGATTTATGGAACTCTATCAGATCTAAGTTCTTGAAGAAACACAAGCTGAAATCAAGATTGCCAGGAGAAATATCAATAACCTCAGATATGCAGATGACACCACCCTTATGGCAGAAAGTGAAGAGGAACTCAAAAGCCTCTTGATGAAAGTGAAAGTGGAGAGTGAAAAAGTTGGCTTAAAGCTCAACATTCAGAAAACGAAGATCATGGCATCTGGTCCCATCACTTCATGGGAAATAGATGGGGAAACAGTGGAAACAGTGTCAGACTTTATTTTGGGGGGCTCCAAAATCACTGCAGATGGTGACTGCAGCCATGAAATTAAAAGACGCTTACTCCTTGGAAGGAAAGTTATGACCAACCTAGATAGCATATTCAAAAGCAGAGACATTACTTTGCCACCAAAGATCTGTCTAGTCAAGGCTATGGTTTTTCCTGTGGTCATGTATGGATGTGAGAGTTGGACTGTGAAGAAGGCTGAGTGCCAAAGAATTGATGCTTTTAAACTGTGGTGTTGAAGAAGACTCTTGAGAGTCCCTTGGACTGCAAGGAGATCCAACCAGTCCATTCTGAAGGAGATCAGCCCTGGGATTTCTTTGGAAGGACTGATGCTAAAGCTGAAACTCCAGTCCTTTGGCCACCTCATGCGAAGAGTTGACTCATTGGAAAAGACTCTGATGCTGGGAGGGGTTGGGGGCAGGAGGAGAAGGGGACGACAGAGGATGAGATGGCTGGATGGCATCACTGACTCGATGAACGTAAGTCTGAGTGAACTCCGGGAGTTGGTGATGGACAGGGAGGCCTGGCATGCTGCGATTCATGGGGTCGCAAAGAGTCGGACACGACTGAGCGACTGATCTGATTTGATCAGATCTAATCCTTTGAATCTATTTGTCACTTTCAGTGGATAATCATAAGGGATTTGATTTAGGTCGTACCTGAGGGATTTGATTTAGGTCGTACCTGAATGGTCTAGTGGTTTTCCCTACTTTCTTCAATTTAAGTCTGAATTTTGCAGTAAGGAGTTCATGAACTGAGCCACAGTCAGTTCCAGTCTTGTTTTTGCTGAATGTATCGAGCTTTTCCACCTTTGGCTACAAAGAATATAAACAATCTGATTTCAGTATTGACCATCTGGTGATGTCCGTGAGCATCTCTTGTGTTGTTGGAAGAGGGTGTTTGCTATGACCAGTATGTTCTCTTGGCAAAACTGTGTCAGCCTTTGTCCTGCTTCATTTTGTACTCCAAGGCCAAACTTGCCTGTTACTCAAGTATCTCTTGACTTCCTACTTTTGCATTCCAGTCCCCTATGTCACAGTAACATACTAGCTTACATTTCTAGTTACTTAGTAGCTCTTTAATCTAGAGTTTAATTCATTTAACCTCTAAAAACCTCAGTTTCCTCATTAATATTACCATATTAATAGTACCCGATTCTCAGTATTCTTGTAAGAATTCAGTGAGACAGTACATGTAAGTGCTTAACCCATAGTCTGACATAAAGCAAAAACTTAATTAATAAATTTTAGACATTCTTACATGGTTTGTGGGTGACTGTACAGTATGATAGAGAGAACACTGGTCCAAATATATTTTTTAAGGCCAGGATTCTAGTCCTGCCTTTTCCATTTACTAACTGTGAGAAAGACAACCTGGGCTTCAGTTTTTCTACTGTCAAATAAGAGACTTTGGGGTTTCCCTGGTGGTCCAGTGGTTAAGCCTCCATGCTTCCACTGCAGGGGACACAGCTGTGATCCATGGTAGGAGAACTAAGATTCCACATGCCCCAAAAAGAGAGACAGAGAGACTTCAAGTTTTCATAATGTTTTTTCCAGTTCTAAAGTTTTATCCCAATATTATTGTATACATTGTAAGACCACCGTATACATCTTTCCAAGTTCTTTATGTGAAACTTTCATTTGTTAAAATTATTCATTTGAATAAATTCACTACTGTATTCTATGAATTTGAAGAATCTCCTGGCTCTCTCTTGATTGAACCTGGCATCTTAAGTGACCCACTAAACAGCTGTCAATTCCACAGAAGAAAACAGATCTCTATAAACACAAAGATAACTCCTTGGGGACTCAGCCAGAAGCCAAATGAAGGACAAAGCTTACCTGACCTTAGCAGACTACAGTCTGACAGGATCTAGCATTTGGTTGCATCTATAGGAGTTGTAGATATCTGTAAGTTGGTACACTTCTGTACAAGTTTATATATTTCTGGCATTTTTATATCACCTTCATTGTCTGGTGGTTTGCTTTCATGCCATCTAGTAACCACCCCTGAGGTATTTCTCCTAATATGGATAAATGAGGCTCAAAGAAAGTTAATTTGTTGCTCAATGTAACACAAAGTCAGATTAGAATACTGAGCTATGTAGACTTGGATTCATTACTTAGGCCACACCATAAACCTTTTAAGTTGTGATATTAACACTTTCCCAATAGGGATTCCCTCCAATATGGAGCAATATTCTGATAAACACTATGTTTATGTTTAGAATGATTTCCCCCTCTTTTCCCCAAACCTATATATCTTAACTCTTTGGTGAAGATTTTATTGACCACTCCATATAAAAGAAGTCTTCCTTGTAGCACTCTGTCTGTCCCACTCCTTTGACACTTAATTAGCAATCGTGTATAATATATTCTATTTATGCATGTATCTGTATTCCCTATTATTTTTTTAAAAAACATCTTTTTTCTGGGGGAGGAAATACACATGTTTATCATGGAATGTATGTAGAATTTTAATCAATAGTAACAGGAGAAAGATATAATAATGATAATGAGAAAATTAGTTAAACTTTTGGGAGAATTATAATACATATGTTTCTTATACATTACTTAACACAGCAAAACTCAGGTAAATTTAAAAGTAAAATATAAAAAATAAAATGAAAAATGAAGTAAATATTGATAAATGTATATTGGATGGTGACACAGATTTTTTTATTGAAGTATAGTTGATTTATAATGTATTAGTTTCAGGTGCACAACATAGTGATTCAATATTTTAATAAATTGTACTCCACTGAAAATTATTATAAAATAATGGCTAGATTTTCCTGTGCTGTACAATATATGCTTGTTGCTTATTTATTTTATACATAGTAGTTTGTATCTCTTAACCCCCAAGCTCTATCTCACTTCTCCCCAAAACATCCTGATTTTTTTTTTTTTTTTTTATTATACTACAGTTTTTTACAGTTGTTCTCCTATGGAGAAAAATGTCTCCATAGGGACATGTATACTTATCAGACCACAAATCCTAATTTTTGGTATGGAAAATAGAAATACCACAATTGAAAGGTTGTTGTTGAATCACACAAAGACACCGGGATTCTTGGCCCCCGGAGGAGAAGAATTCAATCCGGGGCCAGAGACAGGCTTGATCGCTCAGAGCTTTTGTGTAATAAAGTTTTATTAAAGTATAAAGGAGATAGAGAAAGTTTCTGACATAGGCATCAGAAGGAGGCAGAAAGAGTACCTGCTTGCTAGTGTTAACAATGAAGTTATATAATCCAAAGAATGTCTGGAGGTTGTAAAGACCTCATCAGACCATAATTTACATTTTAAGATAACACTGTCCTCAGGCAGGATACATCCTTGTAAAGACCAGGTCTACTCCCATAATTTACATTTTAAGATAACAGAAGGTTTAATCCAGAGACTGTCCTTAGGCAGGATACATTATTGTTATATAATCCTAAGGAATGTGGAGAAAGAAAAAAACTTTGTCCTTTCTTCCTCCTTGAGAATTCCAGACCCCTCTTTCCTTGGGGACCCCTAGACTCCCTATCAACCTGCCTAGGAAATGACTCTCTCAATAATATTGTACCCACAGTTAAAAACATGATGTCATAAAGAGGATAAAAACAACTTTTATGTTCCTCTTATCTCCCTGTAGGGTTTCCTAGGACAGGATTGGAAACATAGTAACCATTAAGTAAGGAAGATTGATAAGCAGTTGGATCAGCATGGGCCAATCAAAATATACAGATTTCCTGGAAATGAGAAGGACTGCCAGCTATAGAGTGTGCTAGAGGTCCTTGAGTCCATGAAAGCTTTTCTACAATTTACTTATATACTTTGCAAATAGTGGATACATAATACACTTTGAAAATGCTTTCTAATCCCATTTGCTGTCACTCCTTTCTCTATATTAAATTGCTCTAAGCAAGACTAAGATGGACTGGAATGGGTGAATTTAATTCAGATGACCATTATATCTACTACTGTTGGCAGGAATCCCTTAGAAGAAGTGGAATAGCCATCATAGTCAACAAAAGAGTCCAAAATGCAGTACTTGGATGTAATCTCAAAAACAACAGAATGATCTCTGTTCATTTCCAAGGCAAACCATTCAATATCACGGTAATTCAAGTCTATGCCCCAACCAGTAATGCCAAAGAAGCTGAAGTTGAACAGTTCTATGAAGACCTATAAGACCTTCTAGAACTAACACCCAAAAAAGATGTCCTTTTCATTATAGGGGACTGGAATGCAAAAGTAGAAAGTCAAGAAACACCTGGAGTAACAGGCAAATTTGGCCTTGGAGTACAAAATGAAGCAGAGCAAAGGCTAATAGAGTTCTGCCAAGAGAATGCACTGGTCATAGCAAATACCATCTTCCAAGAACACAAGAGAAGACTCTACACATGGACATCACCAGATGGTCAACACTGAAATCAGATTGATTCTATTCTTTGCAGCCAAAGATGGACAAGCTCTCTACAGTCAACAAAAACAAGACCAGGAGCTGACTGTTGCTCAGACCATGAACTCCTTATTGCCAAATTCACACTGAAATTGAAGAAACTGAAGAAAACCACTAGACCATTCAGGTATGACCTAAATCAAATCCCTTATGACTATACAGGGGAAATGAGAAATAGATTTAAGGGACTAGATCTGATAGACAGAGTGCCTGATGAACTATGCATGAAGGTTCGTGACATTGTACAGGACACAGAAATCAAGATCATCCCCAAGAAAAAGAAATGCAAAAAAGCAAAATGGCTGTCTGAGGAGGCCTTACAAATAGCTGCGAAAAGATGGGAAGTGAAAAGCAAAGGAGAAAAGGAAAGATATACCCATTTGAATGCAGAGTTCCAAAGAATAGCAAGGAGAGATAAGAAAGCCTTCCTCAGCAATCAGTGCAAAGAAATAGAGGAAAACAAAGAATGGGAAAGACTAGAGATCTCTTTAAGAAAATTAGAGATACCAAGGGAACATTTCATGCAAAGATGGGCTCGATAAAGGACAGAAATGGTATGGGCCTAACAGAAGCAGAAGATATTAAGAAGAGGTGGCAAGAATACACAGAAGAACTATACAAAAGTTATCTTCACAACCCAGATAATCACGATGATGTGATCACTCACCTAGAGCCAGGCATCCTGGAATGTGAACAAGTGGGCCTTAGAAAGCATCACTACGAACAAAGTTAGTGGAGGTGATGGAATTCCAGTTGAGCTACTCCAAATCCTGAAAGATGATGCTGTGAAAGTGCTGCACTCAATATGCCAGCAAATTTGGAAAACTCAGCAGTGGCCACAGGACTGGAAAAGGTCAGTTTTCATTCCAATCCCAAAGAAAGGCAATGCCAAAGAATGCTCAAACTACCGCACAATTGCACTCATCTCACACGCTAGTAAAGTAATTTTCAAAATTCTCCAAGCCAGGCTTCAGCAATATGTGAACCGTGAATTTCCTGATGTTCAAGCTGGTTTTAGAAAAGGCAGAGGAACCAGAGATCAAATTGCCAACATCTGCTGGATCATCAAAAAAGGAAGAGAGTTCCAGAAAAACATCTATTTCTGCTTTATTGACTATGCCAAAGCCTTTGATCTGTATGCAGGTCAAGAAGCAACAGTTAGAACTGGACGTGGAACAACAGACTGGTTCCAAATAGGAAAAGGAGGACGTCAAGGCTGTATATTGTCACCCTGCTTATTTAACTTATATGCAGAGTACATCATGAGAAACGCTGGGCTGGAAGAAGCACAAGCTGGAATCAAGATTGCTGGGAGAAATATCAACAACCTCAGATATGCAGATGACACCACCCTTATGGCAGAAAGTGAAGAGGAACTAAAGAGCCTCTTGATGAAAGTGAAAGAGGAGAGTGAACAAGTTGGCTTAAAGCTCAACATTCAGAAAACTAAGATCATGGCATCCAGTCCCATCACTTCATGGCAGATAGATGGGGAAACAGTGGAAACAGTGTCAGACTTTATTTTTGGGGGCTCCAAAATCACTGCAGATGGTGATTGCAGCCATGAAATTAAAAGACCCTTGCTCCTTAGAAAGAAAATTATGACCAACCTAGACAGCATATTAAAAAGTCCATCGAGTTGATGATGCCATCCAACCATTTCATCCTCTGTCGTCCCCTTCTCCTGCCCCCAATCTTTCCCAGCATCAGGGTCTTTTCCAATGAGTCATTTCTTCGCATCAGGTGGCCAAAGTACTGGAGTTTCAGCTTCAACATCAGTCCTTCCAATGAACACCCAGGACTGATCTCCTTTAGGATGGACTGGTTGGATCTCCTTGCAGTCCAAGGGACTCTCAAGAGTCTTCTCCAACACCACAGTTCAAAAGCATCAATTCTTTGGTGCTCAGCTTTCTTTATAGTCCAATTCTCACATCCATACATGACCGCTGGTTTGATCTCCTTGCTGTCCAAGGGGCTCTCAGGAGTCTTCTCCAGCACCATAGTTCAGAGGCATCAGGCTATATTCTCTACACTATGGTCTTCCTGGTGGTCACATACCATTGTGAGGGCATGGAGAATATAGTCAATAGCTATGTAATATCTCTGTATGGTGATATATCATAACTAAATTAAATGTGATCATTTTGAAATGTACAAAAACAACAAAACATTATGTTGTGTAACAGGAACTAACATAGGTCAATTATAATTCAAAAACAAATGAACTCATAAGAAAAGAGATCAGCTTTGTGGTTACCAAAGTAGGAGAGTGGAGAGAGGGAGAATTGGATAAAGGCATTCAAAAGGTATCAAATTCCAGTTTTAAGAAAATAAGTACTACAGATGTAATGTGCAAAATGATAAATATAATTTATCATTGTATGTTATATATGAAAGTTGCTAAGAGTAAATTGAGTTTCCATCATAAGGAAATTTTTTTATTTCTTAATTTTGCATCTAAATCAGATGATAGATATTTCCAAGAGTTATTGTGATAATCATTTCATGATATATATGTCAAAACATTATGCTGTACAACTTATACAGCTATATGCCAGTTATATCTCAATAAAACTGGAAGGAGAAAAGATGTCCTTCACCTATATACATTTTTGTTGTTCAGTTGCTATGTCCAACACTTTGCAACCTCATGGACTGCAGCACACCAGGCTTCCCTGTCCTTCACTATCACCCAGAGTTTGCTCAAACTCATATCCATTGAACTGGTGATGCCATCAAACTATCTCATCCTCTGTCACCCCATTCTTCACCTGCCCTCAGTCTTTCCCAGAATCAGGGTCTTTTCAAATGAGTCAGCTCTTCACATCAGGTGGCCAAAGTATTGGAGCTTCAGCTTCAGCGTCAGTCCTTTCAATGAATATTCAGGGTTGATTTCCTTTAGGATTGACTGGTTTAATCTCCTTGCAGTCCACAGGACTCTCAAGAGTCTACTCCAGCACCACATTTAAAAACATCAATTCTTCAGTGCTCAGCCTTCTTCATGGTCCACTCTCACATCTGTACATGACTACTGGAAAAGCCGTACTTATGACTATATGGACATTTGTCTGCAAAGTAATGTCTCTGCATTTTAATACGCTGTCTAGGTTTGATATCACTTTTCTTCCAAAGACCAAGCATCCTTTAATTTCATGGCTGCAGTCACCATCCGCAGTGATTTTGGAGCCCAGAAAAATAAAGTCAGCCACTGTTTCCATTTTTCCCCATCCATTTGTCATGAAGCGAGAGGACCAGATGCCATGATCTTAGTTTTTTGAATATTGAGTTTTAAGCCAGCTTTTTCACTCTCCTCTTTCACCTTTCATCAAGAGGATCTTTAGTTCCTCTTTGTTTTATCTGCATGTCTAAGGTTCTTGATATTTCTCCTGACAATCTTGATTCCAACTTGTAATGTACTCAGCCTGGCATTTTGCATGATATATCATGCATAGAAGTTAAATAAGCAGGGTGACAATATGCAGCCTTGATGTACTCCTTTTCCTATTTGGAACCAGTCTGTTGTTCCATGTCTGGTTCTAACTGTTGCTTCTTGACCTGTATACAGGTTTCTCAGGAGGCAGGTAAGGTGGTCTGGTAGTCCCATCTCTTTACGAATTTCCCACAGTTTGTTGTGGTCCACAAAGTCAAAGGCTTTAGCATAGTCAATGAAGCAGAAGTAGATGTTTTTCTGGAATCCTCTTGCTTTTTCTATGATCCAACGGATGTTGGCAATTTGATCACTGGTTCCTCTACCTTTTCTAAATCCATCTGGAAGTTCTTGGTTCATATACTGCTGAAGCCTACCTTAAAGAATTCTGAGCATTACCATGCTAGCATGTGAAATGAGCACAACTGCATGGTAGTTGGAACATTCTTTGGCAATGCCTTTCTTTGGGATTGGAATGAAAACTGACTTTTTCCAGTCCTGTGGCCACTGCTGAGTTTTCCAAATTTGCTGGCATATTGAGGTCAGCACTTTAACAGCTTCATCTTTTAGGATTTGAAATAGCTCAGATGCAATTCCATCACCTCCACTAGCTTTGTTTGTAGTGATGCTTCCTAAGGCCCACTTGACTTCACATTCCAGAATGTCTGGCTCTAGGTGAGTGATCACACCATCGTTAATATCTGGGTCATCAAGATCTTTTTTGTATAGTTCTTCTGTGTATTCTTGCCACCTCTTCTTAATATCTTCTGCTTCTGTTAGGTCCTTACTCTTTCTGTCCTTTATTGTGTGCTTCTTTTCATGAAATGTTCCCTTAGTATCTCCTAAATTTCTTGAAGGAATCTCTAGTCTTTCCCATTCTTTGTTTTCCTCTATTTCTTTCATGGTTCACTTAAGAAGCCTTTCTTATCTTTCCTTGCTATTCTTTGGAACTCTGCATTCAGATTGGTATATCTTTCCCTTTCTCCTTTGCTTTTTGCTTCTCTTCTCTTCTCAGCTATCTGTAAGGCCTCCCCAGACAACCATTTTGCCTTCTTGCATTTCTTTTTCTTCAGAATAGTTTTGGTCACTACCTGCTGTACAATGTTACAAACCTCCCTCCATAGTTCTTATGGAACTCTGTCTACCAGATCTAATCCCTAGAATCTATTTGTCATTTCTACTGTATAATCATAAGGCAATTGATTTAGGTCATATCTGAATGTCCTTATGGTTTTCCCTACTTTTTTCAATTTAAGTCTGAATTTTGCAATAAGGAGTCCATAATCTGAGCCACAGTGAGCACCGGGTCTTGTTTTTGCTGGCTGTATAAAACTTTTCCATCTTTGGCTGAAAAGAATATAATCAATCTGATTTCAGAACTGACCATCTGGTGATGTCCATGTGCAGAGTCATCTCTTGTGTTGTTGGAACAGGGTGTTTACTATGACCAGTGCATTCTCTTGGCAAAGCTCTGTTAGCTTTCACCTTGCTTCATTTTGTACTCCAAGGCCAAACTTGCCTTGTTATTCCAGGTATCTCTTGACTTTGGAATACTTTGCATTCTAATTCCCTATGATGAAAAGGGTGTATTTTTTGGTGTTAGTTCTAGAAGATTTTGTAGGTCTTCATAGAACAATTTGACTTCATCTTCTTTGGCATTAGTGATTGGAGCACAGACTTGGATTACTGTGATGTTAATGGTTTGCCTTGGAGATGGACTGAGATTATTCTGTCATTTTTAAGGTTACACCCAAGTCCTGTATTTTGGACTCTTGTTGACTATGAGGGCTACTCCATTCCTTCTAAGGGATTCTTGCCCACCATATTAGATATAATGTCATGTGAATTAAATTCATCCATTCCCATCCATTTTAGTTCAATGATTCCTAAAATGTTGATGTTCACTCTTGCCATCTTGTTTGACCACATCTAATTTACCTCGATTCCAGGTTCCTATGTATTATCGTTCTTTACAGCATCAGACTTCACCTTCATCGCCAGACACATCCACACCTGGGCATTATTTCTGCTTTTACTCAGCCTCTTCATTCTTTCTGGAGCTATTTCTCTGCTCTTCCCCAGTAGCATACCTAGGGGGCTCATCTTCTGGTGTCATATATTACTGCCTTTTCATACTGTTCATGGGGTTTTCAAAGCAAGAATACTGAAGTAATTTGCCATTCCCTTCTCCAGTGGACCATGTTTTGTCAGAACTCTCCACCATGACTTGTCAATCTTGGGTGGCCCTGTATGTCATGGCTCATAGTTTCATTGAGTTAGACAAAGCTGTGATCCATGTGATCATTTTGGTTAGTTTTCTGTGATTGTGGTTTTTGTTCTGAAGGTCATAGGATTGCAGTTCTTGCTTCTTCTTTCTGCCCTCTGATGGATGAAGATAAGAAGCTTGTGCAAGCTTCCTGATGGGAGGGATTGGCTGTGGGGAAAACTGGGTCTTGCTTTGGTGGGCAGGGCCTTGCTCAGTAAATCTTTAATCCAATTTTCTGCTAATGGGTGGGGCTGTCCTCCCACCCTGTAGTTTGGCCTGAGTGAGCCCAATTCTGCAGTCTGCAGTCTCTATGGTAGGGCTGCCATATAGTACACTTTATGGTAGGGCTAATGGTGACCTCCTCCAAGAGGCCTTATGCCAACACACCATGCCTCCCAAGACTGTTGCTGCCAGTGTCCCTATCCCCACAGCAGGCCACTGCTGACCCACGCCTCCACAGGGGGCCCTCAAACACAGACAGGTCTGACTCAGTCTCTTGTGGGGTCAGTGCTCCTTTCCCCTGGGTCCTGGTGCATACAAGGTTTTTTTTATGCCCTCCAAGACTCTCTGGTGGGTATGAGGTTTATACATTACTACATACAAACAAAGCTAGTGAAGGTAGTGGAATTACAGCTGAACTATTTCAAATCCTAAAAGACGATGCTGTTAAAGTACTGCACTCAATGTCAGCAAATTTGGAAAACTCACCAGTGGTCACAGAACTGGAAAGGGTCAGTTTTCCTTCCAATGCCAAAGAATGTTTTAACTACTATACAATGGCCTTCATTTCACATGCTAGCCAGGTTATGCTCAAAATCCTTCAAGCTAGACTTCAGCAGTATGTGAACCAAGAACTTCCAAATATACATACTGGGTTTAGAAAAGGTAGAGGAACCAGAGATCAAATTGCCAGCATTTGTTGGATCATGAAGAAATCAAGGGAATTCCAGGAAAACATCTACCTCTACTTCCCTGATGCTGGGGAAAACTGAAGGCAAAAGGAGAAGGTCATAGCAGAGGATGAGATGGTTAGATAGCATCACTGACTCAATAGACATGAATTTGAGCAAACTCTGGGAGATAGTGAAAGACAGAGGTGCCAGAGGTGCTGCAGTTCATGGGGTGCCAAAGAGTCAGATATAACTTAGCTACTGAACAGCAACAAAAACTCATATACCTCCCTTAGCAACAGCAATTTTGTATCCATCTATGTGCAAAAGTACCTTTGTAGGAACAGCGGGATCTAGCACCTGTTTCCTAGGGGCTCAGGAAGAATATTATTCACCTGTATTTCAGATAATAGCCACTCAGTCATTGAGCCCAGCTGTGGACTCTGAAATGCACCATGAACCAATTCCAGACTCTCTAGGCTATGGTCTGGGAGCCCCTGGAGAATGAACAAACAAATAATCACCCACAAATGAGAGATTCTTTGTGGAAGTCCAGGAGTCCAGTGGAGAATTCCCAGCACACTTTCAGAGAAGAAAGTCACAGATTATATGCATTGCAAAGGATGAGGAACATCTTTACTTTACCAGTGCTCAATGTCAAGAGAATCCTTATTGAATCATGATTTCTCCTGCAGTGAAAAGTGAGAGTGTGTGAGTGCCTGACTTCTCTAGTTGTCCAAGACACTACCAAAGATATCAGTTTCTCTCTCACTCCATGTGGAGTCCTGAGCTTTGAGCTGGACAACTTTACAGGGCAGTGAGCAGCTAGATGAACAGCAGTCAGGGTTTGGAAAGCATCAAAGAAACAGAATCCTAATAATGACTCCACTGGGAGGCCCACCAATGAGCCCCTGAGACTTCTCATATGCAAATCTACCCAAATACGCCAAGGACATCTTAGTGCCTCACTCACATCACCCTTCACCTCATGGCTGATCCCCTATGGGCACTCTGAATGACACTAAGAGTGAGTTTTGGCAGATGGCTAGTGAGCATGTTGGAGAAGGCAATGGCACCCCACTCCAGTACTCTTGCCTGGAAACTCCCATGGATGGAGGAGCCTGGAAGGCTGCAGTCCATGGGGTCGTGAAGAGTCAGACACGACTGAGCGACTTCACTTTCACTTTCACTTTCATGCATTGGAGAAGGAAATGGCAACCCACTCCAGCGTTCTTGCCTGGAGAATCCCAAGGACGGAGGAGCCTGGTAGGCTGCCATCTATGGGGTCACACAGAGTCAGACCACGACTGAAGCGACTTAGCAGCAGCAGCAGCAGTGAGCATGTGTAGAAAGCTCACTCAAATCTGCATGCCAAGGAGAAACCACAGTCTGGGCATTTAGCACTACCCTTGGGAAAACAAAAGGGAGGGTCCCAGAACTTGGACTGGTGCATTGCAGAATTCAGAGAAGGCATACAAGCTTAAGAATTCTACCAGAAGAGGGAGCAAGAAGCACAGAGCAGCTGTATTCATAGGTTAGTTAAGGCTTGAGGAGGTGACTGCTACTTTAAATGCAAAGATAGCAATGCAAGATTTCAAGGAACAAAAAGAATCAAGGAAACAAGACACCACTAAAGGATCATAAGGTTTTTCCAGTAATCAACTCAAAAAGCATATAGTCAATTTATCTCATAAAGAATTTAAATAGCCATTTTAAGGAAACTCAACGAGCTACAAGAAAACACAGAAAGACAATTCAACAAAATCAGGAAAGCAGCATACAAACAAAATAAGAAATTTAACAAAGAGATAAACATCATTTAAAGAAAAAGAACCAAATGAAATTTCTGGAGGTGACAAATACGGTGAATGAAATGAAAAAATACAATAAAGAGAGTGTCAATATCAGAATGGATCAATAAGAAGAAAAAAAAATTGTAAAGTAGCAGACAGACTCTTCAAATAACCCAGCCAGAGAGGAACAAAGAAAAAAATGTAAAAAAAGTAAGGAAAACCAAGCTGAACTATGCACTAGAATCAAAAGAGGCAATGAGCAAATTATTGAAATCCCAGAAGGAAAAGGGAAGAAAAAAGCTTATTTAAGGAAATAATGGCTGAAAACATCCGAAGTTTTGGGAGAGATTTACCATCTGAGTCACAAAGGAAGCCCTCATGAAACTTCTAGGTCTCCAAATAAATACAACTCAAGATCTTCTCCAAGACACATTAAAATAAAACTGTCAAAAATCACACACAAGGAGAATCTTAAAATCATCAAAGGAAAAGAAGCTTATCACTTACATGGGAACCCTCATAAGGCTATTAGCAGATTTCTCAGGCCAGGAGACAATGGGATTACATATTCAAAATGCTGAAAGGAAGAAAAAAGGCTAAAAAAATTTTTTTTATCTGGTGAGGTAGTCCTTCAGAAATGAAGAATAGATATAGATATTTCCAGAAAAACAAAACTAAGGGATTTCATGATCAGACCTTGAATAGACCTGCTTTATCAGAGAAGGCAATGGCACCCCACTCCAGTACTCTTGCCTGGAAAATCACATGGATGGAGGAGCCTGGTAGGCTGCAGTCCATGGGGTCGCTAAGAGTCGGACACGGCTGAGCAACTTCACTTTCACTTTTCACTTTCATGCATTGGAGAAGGAAATGGCAACCCACTCCAGTGTTCTTGCCTGGAGAATCCCAGGGATGGGGGAGCCTGGTGGGCTGCTGTCTGGGGGGTCGAACAGAGTCGGAAACGACTGGAGCGACTTGGCAGCAAGCGGCAGGCAGCAGCAGACCTGCTTTATAAGGAATGTGGAAAATGTTTCTTGAAGCTGAAATAAAAGTACATTAATTAGTAACATGAAAATATATAAAATATAAAATACACTGGTAAAGGTAAGTATATAGTCAAATTCAGAATAACTTAATACTGTAATATAGTAGTATGTTAACCATTTAAATATTACTAATAAAGTTGAGGGATGAAGTATTACAAGTAGCTATACCTGTAAATTATTTTCTAATAAATATGCAATAGAAAAAGAGATAAATTGCAACATCAAAAACACCAAAGGAGGCAAAATTTCATTCTTTTATGGCTGAATCATATTCCATTTCATATATACCAATATTCTTTATCCATTCATCTGTTGATACACACTTAGGTTGCTTCCATATCTTATAAATTGTAAATAATGCAGCTATTAACATTGAGGTGCATGTATCTTTTCAAATTAGTGTTTTTGTTTTTTTCACACATATTTCATTTTATTTTTTTTTAATCTCTTGTCCACACCACGCAACAGATGAGATCTTATTTCCCCAACCAGGCATTGAACCCATGCCCCACACACTGAAAGTACAGAGTCCTTAACCACTGGACAAGCAGAGAAGTCCCACCACCAGGAAAGTCCCCTTTTTTTTTTTCAAATATATACCCAGGAGTGGAATTGCTGGGTCATATGGTAGTTCTATTTTTAGTTTTTTAGAAACTGCAACACTGTTTTCCATAGTGTCTACACCAATTTACATTCCCACCAACAGTGTACGAGGGTACCCTTTTCTCAACATCCTCACCAACATTTGTTATTTGTTTTCTTTTTGATGATAGCCATTCTGATAGGTGTGAGGTAGTATCTTATTGTGCTTTTGATCTGCATTTCCCTGATGACTAGCGATACTGAGAATTTCTTCACGTGTCTGTTGGCCATCTGCATGTCCTCTTTGGAAAAATATCTATTTGGGTCTTTTGCCCATGTTTTAATAGAGTTGTATGCTTTTATGATGTTGAGTTTTATGAACTCTTTAGATATGTTGAATAATAATCTTTTATCAGTCATATCATTTGCACATATTTTCTCCTATTCAGTAGGTTGTCTTTACATTTTGTTTATGGTTTCCTTTGTTAGGGAAAAGCTTTTAAGTGAATTAGATCCCATTTGCTTATTTTTGCTTTTATTTCCTTTACTTTGGAAGACAGATAAAAAAAAAATATTGTTGCAATTTATGTCAAAGTGTGTTCTGCCTATGTTTTCCTCTAGCAGTTTTATAGTATCAGTCTTAGGCTTAAGTCTTTAATCCATTTTGAGTTATTTTTGTATATGATGTTAGTGAGTGAAGTGTTAGTCACTCAGTTGTATCTGACTCTTTGCAACCCCATGGATTGTCACCTGCCAGGCTCCTCCATCCATGGAATTCTCCAGGCAAGAATACTGGAGTGGGTTGCTATTCCCTCCTCCAGGGGATTTTCCCAACCTGGGGATTGAATTCAGGTCTCCTGCATTGCAGGCAGACTCTTTACCATCTGAGAATGGGTAGCCATTCCCTTCTCCAGGTGACCTTCCCAACCCAGGGATCAAACCCAGGTTTCCTTCATTGGAGTCAGACTCTTTACCATCTGAACCACCAGCGAAGCCCATATTGCTCTAATTTCATTCTTTTATATGTGGCTGTCCAGCTTTTCCAACACCACTCACTGAAGAGACTGTTTTTTTCTCCATCATATGTTCTTACCTCTTTTGTTGTAAATGAATTGACCATAAGTGTATGGGTTTATTTCTGGACTTTTTATTCTGTTCCAATGGTCTATGTGTCTGGTTTTTTTTTTTTTTTTTTTTTGTCTGTATCATACTGTTTTGATGACTGTAGTTTTGTAGTACTGTCTGAAGTCAGGGAGCCTGATTCTTCCAACTCTGTCCTTTATTCAGGGCCTTTTCTGTTTCTATACAAATTTTAAATTTTTGTTCTAGGTGAATGAAAAATACCATTGGTATTTTGACAGATGTTGTACTGAATCTATAGATTGCTTTGGGTAGTATGGTCATTTTGATAATATTAATTCTTCCAATTTCAAGAGCACAGTCTATCTTTCCATTTGTTGTGCCATTGTTCATTTTTTTTCATCAGTCTCATAGTTTTCTGAGTTCAGGTCTTTTATCTCCTTAGGTAAACTTATTCCAAAGTATTTGATCCTTTTTAATGCAACAGTGAGATTGTTTCCTTAATTTCTCTTTCTGATATTTCACTGTTAGTATATAGAAATGCAACAGATTTTTGTATGTTTTGTATCCTGCAATTTTACCAAAATTTTTTAAACTTTTACTTTCCATTAGAATATAGTTGACTTATAATCTACAATATATTGTTTAAACCCTTATATAACTTAACAGAAAAGGAAACAACCCAATTTAAAAATGAGGAGAGGTTCTGAATAGACATTTTTCCAAAGAAGACATACAAAAGGCCAACAAGTACAGGAAAAGGTGCTCAACATCACTAATCATCAGGAAAACGCAATCAAAATTACAACAAAATATCACCTCACACCTGTAAGAATGGTTATTACCAAAAAAAACAAGGAAAACAAATGTTGGCAAGAACTTGGAGAAAAGAGAGCCCTTATGTACTGCTGGTGTGTGTGTGTGTGTGTGTGTGTGTGTTTTAGTTGCTCAGTAGTGTCCAACTCTTTGCAACCCCACAGAGTATAGCTGGCCAGACTCCTTTGTCCATGTAATTCTCCAGGCAAGAATACTTGACTGGGTAACCATTCCCTTCTTCAGGGGATATTGCCAACCCAGGGATCAAACCCTGGTCTCCTGCACTACAAGCAGATTCTTTACCATCTGAGAGCTGCAGTTCATGGGGTCGCAAAGAGTCGGACACGACTCAGCGACTGAACTGAACTGAACTGAATGTAAGTTTCCATGTTACTCTTTCCATACATCTCACCCTCTCCTCCCCTCTCCCCATATCCATATGACTATTCTCTATGTCTGTTTTTCCATTGCTTCCCTGTAAATAAATTCTTCAGTACCATTTATCTAGATTCTTTATATGTGTGTTAGAATATGATATTTATCTTTCTCTTCCTGACTCACTTCACTCTGTATAATAGGTCCTAGGTTCATCCACTTCATTAGAACTGACTGAAATGCGTTCCTTTTTACGGCTGAGTAACATTCCATTGTGTATATGTACCATGACTTCTTTATCCATTAATCTGTTGATGGACATCTAGGTTGTTTCCATGTTCTAGCTATTGTAAATAGTGCTGCAATGAACAATGGAATACATGCATCTCTTTTGATTTTGGTTTCCTCAGAGTATATGCCTAAGAGAGGGATTTCTGGGTCATATGGTGGGTTTTTTTCTTTTCCTAGTTTTTAAAGGAATCTCCATACTGTCTTCTCTAGTGGTTCTTTACTTTCCCACCAACAATGCAAGAGCATTCCCTTTTCTCCACACCCTCTCTAGCATTTATTGTTTGTAGACTTCTTCATGATGGACATTCTTACCAGTGTGAGGTGATATCTCATTGTAGTTTTGATTTGCATTTCTCTAATAATGAGCAATGTTGGGCATCTTTTCATGTGTTTTGTTAGCCATCTGTATGTCTTCTTTGGAGAAATGTCTGTTTAGGTCTTTTTCTCACCTTTTGATTGGGTTGTTTTACTAACATTGAGTTGTATGAACTGCTTGTATATTTTGGAAATTAATCCTTTGTCAGTTGTTTCATTTGCTATTATTTTCTCCCATTCTGAAGGCTGTCTTTTCACCTTGCATATAGTTTCCTTTGCTGTGCAAAATCTTTTAAGTTTAACCAGGTCCCACTTGTTTACTTTTGTTTTTATTTCCATTACTCTAGGAGGTGGGTCATACAGGATCTTGCTTTGATTTGTGTCATTGAATGTTCTGCCTATGTTTTCCTCTAAGAATTTTACAGTGTCTGGTCTTACATTTAGGTCTTGAATCCATTTTGAGTTTATCTTTGTGTATGGTGTTAGAAAGTGTTCTAATTTCATTCTTTTACATGTAGCTGTCCAGTTTTCTCAGCACCATTTATTAAAGAGGCTGTCTTTGCCCCATTGAATATTCTGGCCTCCTTTGTCAAAAATAAGGTACCCATAGGTGCATGAGTTTATTTCTGGGCTTTCTATCTTGTTCCATTGGTCGATATTTCTGTTTTTGTGCCAGTACCATACTGTCTTGATGACTGAAGCCTTGTAGTATAATCTGAAGTCAGGAAGGTTGATTCCTCCAGCTCCATTCTTCTTTCTCAAGACTGCTTTGTCTATTTAGGGTCTTTTATGTTTCCATATGAATTGTAAAACTTTTTGTTCTAGTTCTGTGAAAAATGCCATTGGTAATTTGATAGGGATCACATTGAATCTGTAAACTGCATTTGGTAGTATAGTCATTTTCAAAATATTGATTCTTCCTACCCAGGAACATGGAATATCTCTCCATCTGCTTATGCCATCTTTGATTTCTTTCATTAGTGTCTTATAATTTTCTGTATACAGTTCTCTTGTCCTTCGGTAAGTTTATTCCTAGATATTTAATTCTTTTTGTTGCAATGGTGAATGGGATTGATTCCTCAATTTCTCTTTCTGATTTTCATTGTTAGTGTATAGAAATGCAAGTGATTTCTGTGTATTGATTTTGTATCTTGCAACTTTGCTAAATTCACTGATTAGCTCTAGTAATTTTCTGATACTACCTTTAGGATTTTCTATGTACAGTATCATGTCACCTGCAAACAGTGAGAGCTTTACTTCTTCTTTTCCCATCTGGATTCCTTTTATTTCATTTTCTTCTCTGATTGCTGTTGCTAGGACTTCCAAAACTATGTTGAATAATAGTGGCAAAAGTGGACACCCTTGTCTTGCTCCTAATCTTAGGGGGAACACTTTCAGTCTTTGACCATTGACAATAATATTTGCTGTAGCCTTACCATATATGGCCTTTAGCATGTTGAGGTAGGTTCTTCTATGCCCATTTTTTGAAGATTTTTAATCATAAATGAGTGCTGAATTTTGTCAAAGGCTTTTTCTTCATCTATTGAGATGATAATATGGGTTTTATCTTTCAATTTATTAATATGGTGTGCCACATTGATTGATTTGCATATATTGAAGAATCCTTGCATCCCTGGAATAAACCCAACTTGATCATGGTGTATGAGCTTTTTGATGTGTTGCTGAATTCTGTTAGCTAAAATTTTGTTGAGGATTTTTGCATCTACGTTCATCAGTGATATTGCCATGCAGTTTTCTTTTTGTGTGTTGTCTTTGTCTGGTTTTGGTATCACGGTGATAATTGCCTTAATGAGTTTGGAAGTATTCCTTCCTCTGCCATTTTTGGAAAGAATTTTAGATGGATAGGGATAAGTTCTTCTCTAAATGTTTGACAGAATTCTCCTGTGAAGCCATGTGGTCCTAGACTTCTGTTTTTTGGGAGATTTTTAATCACAGCTTCAATTTCAGTGCTTGTAATTGTGTACATCCGAGGTCAGGGGCAGAAACTGGGAGGACCCCATGCCCAAAGGGCGGTGGCCAAGAGGAGTTGCCCCATGTCCGAGGTCAGGGGCAGTTGTAGAGAGTGCCAGACTGCGACGGCGCAGGAACAGCTGAGGGGAGCTACCCCGCGTCCGAGGTCAGGGGCAGTGGGCGGGAGGACCTACCCCACGCCCCCAAGCCTGAGGCCAGGGGTGGGCGGGAGGAGCTACCCCACGCCCCCACACCCCCACGCCTGAGGCCAGGGGCGGCGGCCGGGAGGACCAACCCCAAGTCCAAGGAGCCGTGGCTGCACGGGCACAGGACGGCCTAGAGGAGCTATCCCAGTTGAAGGTCAGGAAGGGCGGTGGTGAGGAGATACCCCTCGTCCAAGGCAAGGAGCAGCGGCTGTGCTTTGCTGGAGCAGCCGTGAAAGGAAACCCCACACCCAAGGTAAGAGAAACCCAAGTAAGATGGTAGGTGTTGCAAGAGGGCATCAGAGGGCACACACACTGAAACCATACTCACAGAAAACTAGTCAATCTATTCACACTAGGACCACAGCCTTGTCTAACTCAATGAAATTAAGCCATGCCCATGGGGCAAACCCAAGATGGGCGGGTCATGGTGGAGAGATCTGACAGAATGTGGCCCACTGAGAAGGGAATGGCAAACCACTTCAGTATTCTTGCCTTGAGAACCCCATGAACAGTATGAAAAGGCAAAATGATAGGATATTGAAAGAGGAACTCCCCAGGTTGGTAGGTGCTCAATATGCTACTGGAGATCAGTGGAGAAATAACTCCAGAAAGAATGAAGGGGTGGAGCCAAAGCAAAAAGAATACCCAGATGTGGATGTGACTGGTGATAGAAGCAAGGTCTGATGCTGTAAAGAGCAATATTGCATAGGAACCTGGAATGTCAGGTCCATGAATCAAGGCAAATTGGAAGTGGTCAAACAAGAGATGGCAAGAGTGAATGTCAACATTCTAGGAATCAGCGAACTAAAATGGACTGGAATGGTTGAATTTAACTCAAATGACCATTATATCTGCTACTGTGGGCAGGAATCCCTCAGAAGAAATGGAGTGGCCATCATGGTCAACAAAAGAGTCTGAAATGCAGTACTTGGATGCAATCTCAAAAACGACAGAATGATCTCTGTTTGTTTCCAAGGCAAACCATTCAATACCACAGTAATCCAAGTCTATGCCCCGACCAGTAATGCAGAAGAAGCTGAAGTTGAACAGTTCTATGAAGACCTACAAGACCTTTTAGAACTAACACCCAAAAAAGATGTCCTTTTCATTATAGGGGACTGGAATGCAAAAGTAGGAAGTCAAGAAACACCTGGAGTAACAGGCAAATTTGGCCTTGGAATACGGAATGAAGCGGGGCAAAGACTAATAGAGTTTTGCTAAGAAAATGCACTGGTCATAACAAACGCCCTGTCTTCCAACAACACCAGAGAAGACTCTATACATGGACATCACCAGATGGTCAACACTGAAATCAGATTGATTCTATTCTTTGCAGCCAAAGATGGACAAGCTCTATACAGTCAGCAAAAACAAGACCAGGAGCTGACTGTGGCTCAGACCATGAACTCCTTATTGCCAAATTCAGACTTAAATTGAAGAAAGTAGGGAAAACCACTAGACCATTCAGGTATGATCTAAATCAAATCCCTTATGATTATACAGTGGAAGTGAGAAATAGATTTAAGGGCCTAGATCTGATAGATAGAGTGCCTGATGAACTATGGACTGAGGTTCATGACATTGTACAGGAGACAGGGATCAAGACAATCCCCATGGAAAAGAAATGCAAAAAAGCAAAATGGCTGTCTGGGGAGGCCTTACAAATAGCTGTGAAAAGAAGAAGCGAAAAGCAAAGGAGAAAAGGAAAGATATAAGCATCTGAATGCAGAGTTCCAAAGAATAGCAAGAAGAGATAAGAAAGCCTTCTTCAGTGATCAATGCAAAGAAATAGAGGAAAACAACAGAATGGGAAAGACTAGAGATCTCTTCAAGAAAATTAGAGATACCAAGGGAACATTTCATGCAAAGATGGGCTCGATAAAGGACAGAAATGGTATGGACCTAACAGAAGCAGAAGATATTAAGAAGAGGTGGCAAGAATACACCAAAGAACTGTACAAAAAAGATCTTCACGACCCAGATAATCACAATGTCACTGAGCTAGAGCCAGACATCCTGGAATGTGAAGTCAAGTGGGCCTTAGAAATCATCACTACGAACAAAGCTAGTAGAGGTGATGGAATTCCAGTTGAGCTACTTCAAATCCTGAAAGATGATGCTGTGAAAGTGCTGCATTCAATATGCCAGCAAATTTGGAAAACTCAGCAGTGGCCAGAGGACTGGAAAAGGTCAGTTTTCATTCCAATCCCAAAGAAAGGCAATGCCAAAGAATGCTCAAACTACCACACAATTGCACTCATCTCACACACTAGTAAAGTAATGCTCAATATTCTCCAAGCCAGGCTTCAGCAATATGTGAACCGTGAACTTCCAGATGTTCAAGCTGGTTTTAGAAAAGGCAGAGGAACCAGACATCAAATTGCCAACATCCGCTGGATCATCAAAAAAGCAAGAGAGTTCCAGAAAAACATCTGTTTCTGCTTTATTGACTATGCCAAAGCCTTTGACTGTGTGGATCACAATAAACTGTGGGAAATTCTGAAAGAGATGGGAATACCAGACCACCTGATCTGCCTCTTGAGAAATTTCTATGCAGGTCAGGAAGCAACAGTTAGAACTGGACATGGAACAACAGACTAGTTCCAAATAGGAAAAGTACATCAAGGCTGTATATTGTCACCCTGCTTATTTAACTTTTATGCAGAGTATATCATGAGAAACGCTGGGCTTGAGGAAGCACAAGCTGGAATCAAGATTGCCGGGAGAAATATCAATAACCTCAGATATGCAGATGACACCACCCTTATGGCAGAAAGTGAAGAGGAACTAAAAAGCCTCTTGATGAAAGTGAAAGTGGAGAGTGAAAAAGTTGGCTTAACGCTCAACATTCAGAAAATGAAGATCATGCCATCCAGTCCCATCACTTCATGGGAAATAGATGGGGAAACAGTGGAAACAGTGTCAGAATTTATTTTTGGGGGGTTCCAAAATCACTGCAGATGGGGACTGCAGCCATGAAATTAAAAGACGCTTACTCCTTGGAAGGAAAGTTATGACCAACCTAGATAGCATATTCAAAAGCAGAGACATTACTTTGCCAACAAAGGTCTGTCTAGTCAAGGCTATGGTTTTTCCTGTGATTATGTATGGATGTGAGAGTTGGACTGTGAAGAAGGCTGAGCTCCAAAGAATTGATGCTTTTGAACTGTGGTGTTGGAGAAGACTCTTGAGAGTCCCTTGGACTGCAAGGAGATCCAACCAGTCCATTCTGAAGGAGATCAGCCCTGGGATTTCTTTGGAAGGAATGATGCTCAAGCTGAAACTCCAATACTTTGGCCACCTCATGCAAAGAGTTGACTCATTGGAAAAGACTCTGATGCTGGGAGGGATGGGGGGCAGGAGGAGAAGGGGACAACAGAGGATGAGATGGCTGGATGGCATCACTGACTCAATGGACATGAGTCTGGATGAACTCCGGGAGTTGGTGATGGACAGGGAGGCCTGGCATGCTGCGATTCCTGGGGTCACAAAGAGTCGGACATGACTGAGCGACTGAACTGAACTGAACTGAATTGGGTTGTTCATAATTTCAACTTCTTCCTTGTTCAGTCTTGAAAAGTCAAACTTTTCTAAGAATCTGTCCAATTCTTCCAGGTTATCCATTTTATTGCCATATAGTTAGTCATAATAATCTATTATAATCCTTTGTATTTCTGCATTGTCTGTTGTAACTTCTCCTTTTTCATTTCTAATTTTGTTGATTTATTTCTTCTCTCTTTTTTTCTTGATGAGTCTGGCTAAGGTATGTCTATTTTGTTTATCTTCTCAAAGAACCAGGTTTTAGTTTTATTAATCTTTGCTACTGTTTCTTTCATTTCTTTTTCAATTATTTCTACTCAGAACTTTATGATTTCTTTCCTTCTACTAATTTTGGGGTTTCTTTGTTCTTCTTTTTCCAGTTGTTTTAGGTGTAAAGTTACATTATCTATTCAGGGTTTTTCTTGTTTCTTGAGGTATGATTGTACTGCTATAAACTTCCCTCTTAGAAGTGCTTTTGCTGCATCCCATAGGTTTTTGGTTGTGTTTTCATTGTCATTTGTTTCTAGAATTTTTTTTGATTTCCCTTTTGATTTCTTCAGTAACCTGTTGGTTATTTAGAAATGTGTTTTTTAATCTCCATGTATTTGTGTTTCTTACAGTTGTTTTTTTTTCTTGTAATTGATATCTAGCCTCATAGCATTGTGGTCAGAGAAGATGCTTGATATGATTTCCATTTTCTTAAATTTACTGAGGTTTGATTTGTGACCCCAGATGTGGTCTATCCTGGAGAATGTTCCATGTGCACCTGAGAAGAAGGTGTATTCTTCTGCATTTGGATGAAATGTCCTGAAGATATCAATGAGATCCATCTCATCTAATGTATCACTTAAGACTTGTGTTTCCTTATTAATTTTCTGTTTTGATGATCTGTCCGTTGGTGTGAGTGGGGTGTTAAAGTCTCCTACTATTATTGTGTTACTGTCAATTTCTCCTTTTATGTCTGTTAGTGTTAGTCTTATGTATTGAGGTGCTCCTATGTTGGGTGCATAAGATCAGATTAGATCAGTTGCTCAGTCATGTCTGACTCTTTGTGACCCCATGAATCGCAGCACACCAGGCCTCCCTGTCCATCACCAACTCCCAGAGTTCACTCAGACTCACGTCCATCGAGTCAGTGATGCCATCTAGCCATCTCATCCTCTGCTGTCCCCTTCTCCTCTTGCCCCCAATCCCTCCCAGATATTTGCAATTGTTTTGTCTTCCTCTTGGATTGATCCCTTGATCACTATGTAGTGTCCTTCCTTATCTCTTGTAATATTCTTTAAGGTCTACTTTGTCTGATATAAGGATTGCTACTCCAGATTTCTTTTGCTTCCCATTTGTGTGGAATATATTTTTCCAACCTCTCACATTCAGTCTATATGTGTCTTTATGTCTGAAGTGGGTTTCTTGTAGACAGCATATATATGGGTCTTGTTTCTGTATCCACTCAGCCAGTCTGTGTCTTTTGGTTGGAGCATTTAACCCATTTACATTTAAAGTAATTATTGATATATATGTTCCTATTGCCATTTTCTAATTGTTTGGGTTTGATTTTGTAGATCTTTTTTCTCCTCTTATATTTCTTGACTATATAAGTCCCTTTAACATTTGTTGTAAATCTGGTTCAGTAGTACTGAATTCTCTTAACTTTTGCTTGTCTGAAAAGCTTTTTATTTCGCCATCAATTTTTTAATGAGATCATTGCCAGGTATGGTAATCTTGGTGGTAGATTTTTCCCTTTCAGTACTTTAAATATATCCTGACATTCCCTTCTGGCCTGCAGAGTTTTTGTTGAAAGATCAGCTGTGAAGCGTATGAGGTTTCCCTTGTATGTTACTTGTTGCTTCTCCCTTGCTGCTTTTAATATTCTTTCTCTTTTTTTTAAATTTTATTTTATTTTTAAACTTTACAATATTGTATTAGTTTTGCCAAATATCGAAATGAATCCATACAGGTATACCTGTGTTCCCCATCCTGAACCCTCCTCCCTCCTCCCTCCCCATACCCTCCCTCTGGGTCGTCCCAGTGCACCAGCCCCAAGCATCCAGCATCGTGCATCAAACCTGGACCGGCGACTCGTTTCATACAGAATATTATACATGTTGAGGAAGAGATAGGGAATCTACCTGATAAAGAATTCCAAATAATGATAGTGAAATTGATCCAAAATCTTGAAATCAAAATGGAATCACAGATAAATGGCTTGGAGACTAAGATTGAGAAGATGCAAGAAAGGTTTAACAAGGACCTAGGAGAAATAAAAAAGAGTCAATATATAATGAATAATGCAATAAATGAAATTAAAAACACTCCGGAGGCAACAAATAGTAGAATAACAGAGGCAGAAGATAGGATTAGTGAATTAGAAGATAGAATGGTAGAAATAAATGAATCAGAGAGGATAAAAGAAAAACGAATTAAAAGAAATGAGGACAATCTCAGAGACCTCCAGGACAATATTAAACGCTACAACATTCGAATCATAGAGGTCCCAGAAGAAGAAGACAAAAAGAAAAACCATGAGAAAATATTTAATATTCTTTCTTTGTGTCTAGTCCTTGGTAGTTTGATTAGTATGTGTCTTGGCCTGTTTCCCCTTGGGTTTATCCTGTATGGGACTCTGTGTCCCATGGACTTGATTGACTATTTCCTTTTCCATGTTGAGGAAATTTTCACCTATAATCTCTTCAAAAATTTTCTCAAACCCTTTCTTTTTCTCTTCTTCTTCTGGGGCCCCTATAATTCGAATGTTGATGGATTTGATATTTTCTCAGAGGCCTCTGAGACTATCCTCGGTTCTTTTCATTCTTTTTACTTTATTCTGCTCTTCAGAAGTTATTTTCACCACCAAGTTTTTTATTTTCCAGCTCACTGATTCATTCTTCTGCTTCGGATATTCTGCTATTGATTCCTTCTAGAGTATTATTAATTTCAGTAATTGTGTTGTTTGTATATTTATTCTTTAATTCTTCTAGGTCTTTGTTCATTGATTCTTGCATTTTCTCTATTCTATTTTCAAGGTTTTTGAACATCTTTCCTGTCATTATTCTGAATTCTTTTTCAGGTAGTTTGCCTATTTCCTCTTCATTTATTTGGACTTCTGTGTTTCTAGTTTGTTCCTTCATTTGTGTAGTATTTCTCTGCCTTTTCAATATTTTTTTTAGCTTATTGTGTTTGAGGTCTCCTTTTCCCAGGATTCAAAGTTGAATTCTTTCCTTGAAGAAGGTTGAATCCTTTCTTCCTTTTGGTTTCTGCCCTCCTAAGGTTGGCCCAGTGGTTTATGTAAGCTTCATATAGGGTGAGATTTGTGCTGAGTTTTTGTTTGTTTGTTTTTTATCTCATGGGCAAGGCTCAATGAGGTGGTAATCGTGTCTGCTGATGATTAGGTTTGTATTTTTGTTTTGTTTGTTGTTTAGATGAGACATCCTGCACAGGGTGCTACTGGTAGTTGGGTGATGCTGTGTCTTGTATTCAAGCGGTTTCTTTTGTGTGAGTTCTCACTATTTGATATTCCTTAGGGTTAGTTCTCTGGTAGTCTACGGTCTTGGAGTCAGTGCTCCCACTCCAAAGGCTAAGGGCTTGATCTCTGGTTAGGAACAAAAATTCCACAAGTGTTTTGTTATGGCATGAAGTAAAATTAAATACCCAAAAATGAGAAACCAAAGATGAACCCCAGACAAATGGCAGTTATAAAATCAGGCAAATAATAATTAAAATAATGGAATATACATATACACCCATAAACAAAGTCAAAACAATTCAACAAAAATAAAGCACAGTAGATTGACCCAGCAAACAAAGACAATCAAAAATTATATTTACCAGTTAAGAACAAAACTAACTAAAACACAAACTGGAAGACAAACCTAAAGCAAGGCGCCAAGTTGGGAATAAAGCAATAAAAACAAAACTAACAAATATTTTGAGAGGAAAGAAAAGAAAGAATAGATATGCAAAGTTAAATAGAGGTAGATGAAGAAGATTTATATACATTAAAGATTAACTGCAAGGGGAAAAGAACAGTAGGAAAAGGAAACAAAGGAATAAATGTATAAAAACTAATAATAGGTTTTAAAAATTAAAATTAAAAGAGAAAAGAAAAAATAGGAAAACTCCACAGAACTGCAAAAGCCTAGCATAGAGGCAGAGGTTTAAAACAACAATGAAAAAATGTGATTGAGGATAAAAATAGCTCAAAGGCTTAATTAGATTTCATAGTGCCAATAAAATCAAGAACTACAACAGAGGTGGGGAAAGGGGCGGGGGGGGGGGGGAATTCCAGAAGAATCTACGGAACAAGTCAAAACATAAGAATAATAAATGTTTTTCTTGAGTCACTGCTGTCAGAGTCCTTTCCCTCACTGAGAGTCACAGTCCACCTCACCTCCCTAGGATGCCGTCCAACACTGCTGATGAACTCTGGACCTGCTGTGGGGGCAGCTCAGATTCTAATCTGGTCCTACACCTGTGTGTTCATCCCTCCAATGTCCACAGCTATCAGAACTAATGTGTTTTCATTTGTGGGAGCTCTCAGTGTCCTTTTACATATCCCGTAGACACAGAGTCTGCCTAGTTGATCATGTGGATTTAATCTACAGCTTGTACAGCTGGTGAGAAGGTTTTGGATCTTTTTCCTTAGTGACACTGCCCCTGGGTTTCAATTGTGGTTTTATTTCCACCTCTGCATGTGGGTCGTTCACTGGGGTTTGCTCCTGAGGCTGCCTTGGAGGATTTGGATTTGCTCCTGTGAGGGCCAGGTGTGAAGGTGGTGCAGCTGCTTGGGTCGCAGGGGTTCTGGCAGCACCAGGTACTCAGGGGAGTTGGTGGCTAGGGCAGCAGGAAATATAGTGCTCTAGAAGGGCATGGAAACCAGGATTGACCAATACGCTCCAATATTCTTGCCTGGAGATTCCCCCTGACAAACAAGCCTGGCAGGCCACAGTCTTCAGGGTCTGAAAGAGTTGGACATGACTGAAGTGACCCTATAGACAGAGACACAAACCCCAGTGAGAGTTGAGTATGAAGGTGGGGCACAGCTGCTTGGCTTGCAGGGACCCTGGCAGCACCAAATGTGCAGGGACACAGGCTGCCTCTGCCACAGGAGTTATGGCCCTATCAGAGTCTTTTATCAAGCCTCTTGTAGCTGGCGATCAGAAGGCCTCTTTGGCCAGTCTTTCTCTGTAGCTCCGCCCGTTCAGGCACTTAGAAGGCTCCCTTTCCTGGGATCCTTCTCTGTTGTTCACCGCGTCAGGCACATAGAGGGGCCCCCCTGGCTGGAGTCCTACTCTGTAGATCAGCAGGTCAAGCACTTAAAGGGGCACCCTGGGTGGGGTCCTACTCTGTAGGACTCAGTGCATCAGGTGTTTGATGGGCCAGCCTCTCTATTGTTCAGCTGTGGATGTTAGCATGGGGCGAGAGAGGCTATGGTGATACCTCCACCCCTTATGCATGACTCAGCAGTATTGCCTTGCTTCCATGGCTGCCTGGCTTTCCTCCACTGACATTTCCCACCACGATCTCCTCCCTTATATCCCTTCAATCCGTCTCTCTGCAATCAACAGCAGCCCTCACCCTGGGATTGCTCCACAATCTAAATGCCAGCACCCAGCTCCCCTGGTGACTTCCAGGGGACCATCATTCCTATCCGGGGTATTTATGGCTTCATCAAGGACTGTCTGATTCTCATTCCATTTAGGCTGCCACAGATCATCTGTTTCACTCTCAGCCTTAAATGTTTCTCCTCTGACTCAGACAATTGCCCCAATGTGGGGCTCAGACCCTTGCTTCAGTTCCCCCACCTGCTGAGGGCAGGTCCAGTCCTACTGACACTCCTGTTTTTTCCCCCTAGTTCCTTCATCCTACCAAGTTTTGCTTGGTGGTGTATATTATTTTCCATTGGTCAGGTACTCCTGTCTTCTCTCAGCTGGTGTTCTGCATGCACTTCTGTGTCTGAAGGTGTATTCCTGATGTATCTGTGGAAAGAGATGTACTTCACATCCACCTACTCCTCCACCATCTTGTTCTCCCCTCAACATCCTTGTCTTCTTCTTAATCTTAGAGGAAAACCTTTCAGCTTTTCACCACTGAGTATGATGTTAGCTATGGGTTTGTCATATTTGGCCTTTATGATATTACGTATCTTCTATACCCACTTTCTTTAGAGATTTTATCATAGATGAATGTTCAGTTTTTATACCATGTTGTGCAGCTTGCAGGATCTTAGTTCCCAGACCAGAGATTGAACCCATGGCCATGACAGTGAAAGCACTGAGTCCTAACTGGTCTGCTAGGGAAGTCCCTGATGTTCAATTTTGTGAAAAGCTTTTTCTGCATTTAGAGAGATGATCATATGGTTTTGTTTATTTTGGTTAATGTGGTGTATCATGTTAACTGATTTGTGGATTTTGAACCATTCTTGCATTCCTGAGATAAATTTCACTTGATCGTGGTATATAATCCATTTAATGTATTATTGAACTTGATTTGCTAATATTTTGTTGAGAATTCTTGTATCTCTGTTTATCAGAGATATTGGCCTATAATGTTTTTGTGTGTGGTGTCTTTGTCTAGTTTTTATATCAGGGTAATACTGGCCTCAAAAAATGAGTTTGGAACCTTTCTTTCCTCCTCAATTTTTGAGAATACTTTGAGAAAGATAGGTATTGACTCTTCCTTAAATGTTTGATAGAATTCACCTGTGAAGCCATTTGGACCTGGACTTTTGTTTTTTCACAGTTCTTAGATTACTGATTTAGTTTTGTTACTAGTAATCAATATATTCAGATTATCTATTTCTTCATGATTCATTCTTGGAATCACTGTATGTTTCTAGGAATCTATCCATTCTTCTAGATTGTCTAATTTGTGGCATATAATTTTTTATAATATTCTCATGATTCTTTGTATTTCTGTGGTAGTTGTTGTGACTTCTACTCATTCAGTTGTAATTTTATTTATTTGTGCTCTCTCTTTCTTATCTGACTAAACATTTGTTAGCCATTTGTTAGTCAATTTTGTTAATTTTTTCAAAGAACCAACTCTTAGTTTTATTGATCTTTTCTAATATTTTTAGTCTCTAGTTCATTTATTTCACATCTGAGCTTTATTATTTCCCTCCTTCCACTAACTTTGGATTTTGTTTTTTCTTCTTTTTCTAGTTTCTGTACATGTATATTTAGATTAAGATTTTTCTTGTTTCTTGATATAAGCCTTTTACTATAAACTTCTCTTTTAGAATTGCTTTTGCTGCATCCCATAGATTTTGGACAGAAGTGTCTTCATTTTCAATTTTCTAAAGTGTTTTTTTCCACTTTGATTTCTTAATTGACCTATTGATTGTTTAGTAGCATGTTGTGTAGTCTACACATGTTTGTGTTTCTTTCCTTGTAATTGACATCTAGTCTCATAGCATTGTGGTCAGGAAAAATGCTTAGTATGATTTCAATCTTCTTAAATTTAGACTTCTTTGTGGCCTAACATGTCCTCTTAGTGTTATTTTTACAGTCATTTCTCTTTATTTTTTTCTATTCATTGTAGGTTTTTGGTTTGTGGTTCCCAAGAGATTCATATATATTATCTTGTAGTCATCTATTTTAAGCTGCTGCTGCTAAGTCACTTCAGTCCTGTCCGACTCTGTGTGACCCCATAAGACGGCAGCCCACCAGGCTCCCCCGTCCCTGGGATTCTCCAGGCAAGAACACTGGAGTGGGTTGCCATTTCCTTCTCCAATGCATGAAAGTGAAAATTGAAAGTGAAGTCGCTCAGTCGTGTCCGACCCTCAGCAACCCTATGGACTGCAGCCTACCAAGCTCCTCCGTCCATGGGATTTTCCAGGCAGGAGTACTGGAGTGGGGTGCCATTGCCTTCTCCTGATAGCCACTTAAATTTGAAGGCATTCAAAAAATACTCTATTTTTATCCCCCAACCTACATTTTATGTTTTTGATGATATATTTTGTCAATACATCTTTTGATTTTGTGTCTCCCTTAACTAGTTATTTTAGTCATGGTTGACTGTACTATGTTTTTTAACCTATATACTAGCTTTTTAATTGCCTTTATCAATGAGATATTTTCTTTCATATATTTTATTTTAGTAATGGCCTTTTGTTTAACTTAAAAATGTACTTTAAATTTTCTTAAAAGGCCAGTTTAGTGGTGATGAACTCCTCTAGTTGTGAATATCTGAGAAACTCTTTATCTGTCCTTCAATTATGAATGATTACTGCACTGAATTGATTATTCTAGGTTGTAAGTTTTTTCCTTTCAGTACTTTAAGTATATCCTGCCACTGCACTATGACCTGTAAATTTGTAAAGTTTCTGCTGAAAATTTTGCTGATAATTTTATTGGGTTTCTTTTCTATATGATTAGTTATTTTTTTCTTCTTTTGCTGCCTTTAAGATTATCTCTTTAACTTCTGCCATTTTAATTGTGATAACTTGGGTTCATCTTTTTGGGACTCTCTGTGCATCCTGTACCTGGATGTCTGTTTCCTTCCCCAGGTTAGGGAAGTTTTCAGCCATTATTTCTTCAAATAAGTCTTCCATCCCTTCCTGTGTCTCTTCTCCTTCTGGGACCCATATAATGTGAATCTTAGGACACTCGATGTTGTCCCAGAGGTCCCTTAAACTATCGTCACTTTAAAAAATTCTTTTTTTTTTTTTCCTGTTATGATTGAGTGATTTCCACTATTCTGTCTTCTTGATTACTTATCCATTCTTCTGTATCGTGTAATCTGTTGTTGATTACCTTTAGAATATATTTTATTTCAGTCATTATATTATTCAGTTCTGGTTTGTTCTTCCCTATATTTTTAAAACCTTTGTTGAAGTTCTCACTGAGTTCCTCCACTCTGCTGAGTTCAGTGAGTATCTTCATGATTGTTTTTTGAACTCTTTATTATGTAAATTATTTCTCTCCATTTCATTGGGGTTTTATTTTTCTGGGCTTTTATTTTGTTCCTCCATTTGGAACATATTCCTGACTCCTCATTTTGTGTGCTTTTGGTCTTTGCTTCTGTGAATAGGTGAAGGAGGGCCTTGTGTGGGAGCATCCCCTGTGTAGAATGCTTCCACCTGAAAGCTTTGGCAGATTAGTAGAACTGGAGTGGGCATGAGCCAAAGGAAGTCCCTGGGGAGTGCTGAACTGAGGCAACCTTGGCAGGGTGACTTGAACTGAAGAGGGTTGGACTGGTGGTGATTCCCAGAGAGTGATGTTCCTGAGACCACCTTGATGGGAAGGCTGGAGCTGGAACAGCCCTGGGCCAGGGTAATTCCTTGTGGGGTGTGCCACATTGGAGCCACTTTGGTAAAACAGCTGGGGCTAGAGTGGGCTTGGGCTGGGTACAATCTCAGGAAGTGTTGTAACAAGGCCTCCATGGCAGAACAGCTAGAGCTGGATTAGGCACAAGCCTGGGAGTGGCTGGGGGTGACTTCACCTGAGATTGCCCTTGGTGAAATGGCTAGAACTGGAGTGGGCATGGGCCTGAGGGAATGCCTGGGGAACTCAAACAATGGCGTTCACTGATAACTCCAACCCTGGTGAGACCTCCAATTTCCTGCCCATTAACCCAAAGCTCTAGGGTTAGTGACTAGATTTCCTTTACCTATAGTCTAGATGACTTTTAAATTGCTGTTTTTTTCACTGTGTCTCAAGGTGGGTGAGTCTGTGCTCTGACTCCTCAGCAATATCCCTCCCTACCACAGATCTCCACATCAGGGGTGAGTCCTTGTAAATTCCATGTTCCCATTTCTTCTACCTATTTCTATGTTATGCTTCTCGTTGCAGTAGCAGTTCAATCAGCCAATTAGTTGTTCTTTGGCAGGAATTGCTCTATATGTGAGGAGGCAAGCTCAGGGTCTTCCTATGCTGTTATCTTTGACCCCTCTTTCAAAAGTTTTGCACTTTTTTGTTAAATTTGTCATGCGAGTGTATGTTCCTCGGTTCTTTGTCTCATCACAACAAAGATTTGGAGCGATGGACATTAAAGCCCTCGGTACGTCACAGCTCTCGGGTCTTGGACAAACCATGCTACAGCTCTTAGGCAAATCAGTGTTACAGCTCCATTTTATTTAGAAGATAGCAGGAGAATCCAAGACTCAAAGAGAAGAGAGTGGAGGAGTGCGTGGGGAGGGAGGGGGAGAGAGAGAGAGAGAGAGAGCACGCATGCGGGAGAGAGAGTCCATGAGAATGCGCTTTGGCTCCTCCTTTTATATGTTTTTTCTTCCACCTGGGCCTGCCCTATGCAAATTGGGCTTAGCCAGGAGTGCTGTTTGTTCTGCCTGAAGTCTTCACTCTGGTCCTCGGCCCTTCTTTTGACCTTCCTTGTGTTTTAGCCACCGCCATTTTGGACTCCTTTTCCCTATTCTACCTACCTAACAAATTGATCTTAAATATGAGGAGAGGCAGTGGCCGAGTGTGCGGGCTCTGGGGGGCAGCCAGGGTCGCTCCAAGCCACCGGGGCCACCCGCCCTGGTCACGTGAGGGGCGGTCATGCCTGCAGGGGGCAGCGTCCGGCTCGCCTCTGGGCACGCCTGTGACCTGCGCACAGCGCTCAGCACCTGTGCTCTGTGGTGCAGGTCTACCCAGAGCCCCGGAACAAGGGAGAGTGCCTGAGCAACATTCACAAGTTCCTGCGAGGCTGCCGGGTGTCCCTGCAGCTGGAGACGTCTGATGCAAACAATTTGTATCAGGGGCAGAATTTCAACAAGCTCCTCAGCTCCTTAGTGACACTGAATAAAGTAACAGCAGACATCGGCCTGGGGAGCGACTCCATGTGCGCCTGGCCCTCCTCCCACCAGATCAAGTCTTCTGACTCCCTGGGACTGCAGCCTTCACGGTAGGACTTCACAGTTGTTCCAGGGCCAGTACCGCAGTTTGGACATGAGCGATAATAGCGACAATCAGCTGGTCATCAGAGCCAAGTTTAACTTCCAGCAGACGAATGAAGACAAGGTGTCCTTCACGAAAGGAGACATCATCCACGTCACTTGGGTGGAGGAGGAGGGCTGGTGGGAGGGCACACACAACGGCAGGACTAGCTGGTTCCCCAGCAACTACTTACCCGGAATCTTGAAGAGCCCTCTCAAAGGATTTGATACGACTGCCATTAACAAAAGCTGTTACAATGTGGTGCTACAGAATATTTTGGAAACAGAAAATGAATATTCTAAAGAACTTCAAACTGCTTTCAATCTACCTACGGCCCCTGCAGACCAGTGAGAAGTTAAGTTCAGCAAACACTTCATATTTAATGAGAAATCTAGAAGAAATATGTTTTTTTTTTTTTTTCCAGCAAATACTTGTACAGTCTTTAGAAGAATGCACCAAGATGCCAGAGACCAAACAGAGGGTTGGGGGCTGCTTCCTCAGCTTGATGCCACAAACGAAGACCCTGTACCTGGCGTACTGTGCCAACCACTGTTCACGGTCAGCATTCTCATGGAGCACAGTGAGGAGCTGGGAGAGTTCATAGAGATGAAGGGTGCCAGCAGCCCAGGGATTCTCATGCTGACCACTGGCGTCACTGTCCACATGTGCCTAGACAAGTACCCTGCGCTGCTCAAGGAGCTGGAGAGACACATGAAGGATTATCACCCAGACAGACAAGATATTCAGAAATCCATGACTGCCTTCAAAAACCACTCAGTGCAGTGTTAGGAGGTGTGGAAGAGGAAGGAGTTGGAGCTGCAGATCCTAACAGGGGCCATCCGGAGCTGGGAGGGCGACAACATCAAGACCCTGGGCAGCGTTGTTTACATGTCTCAGGTCCTGATCCTGTGTGCCAGCAGTGAGGAAAAGAATGAAAGCCATCTACTCTTTCCAAATATTTTGCTAATGTTGTCTGTCAGTCCTAGGATGAGTGGTTTTATATATCAAGGAAAGCTACCAACTACAGGAATGACAATCACAAAGCTTGAGGACAGTGAAAAATCATAGAAATGCGTTTGAAATATCAGGGAGCATGAGCGAGCGGATCTTGGTGTCCTGCAATAACCAGCAGGACCTCCACGAGTTGGTGGACCATCTGCAGAAGCAGACGAAGGTCACCCTGGCAGGAAACCCCACCATCAAGCCTCACTCTGTGCTGTCTCACACCCTTGCTTCCCACTTCATCACCTGGTCCAGCAAGCATGTGGACAGCAAGCCTGTGCTGCTGACGCCCGCCTACCACATGCTGCCCCACACACCCCCACCACCACACTCCACACACCACCATCAATCAACAGGGGGCCCCTAGAGCCTCCAAAGACCCCCAAGCCCTGGAGCCTGAGCTGCCTGTGACCCGCACCCCCGCCTGCAGCCCTTGGCTGCCCTCTGCTACAAAGAGGACCTGAGCAAGAGTCCCAAGACCATGAAGAAGCTGCTCCCCAAGCGCAGGCCTGAGCGGAAGCTTTAGGACAAGGAGTTCGCGCTGAGGAAAAATACAGCTGCGCTGGAGGAGGATGCCCAGATCCTGAAGGTCATCAAGGCTTACTGCACCAGCACCAAGACATGGCAGACATTCAACTCAAGTTCATGCAAATAATCTGCTCCACAACTTTTGCTTCCAGAAGAAGAGAAAATTATAGTTGAAGAAATTAAAAGTAACGGTCAGACAGTGACAGAAGAAAAGAGTCTCACTGACACCGTTTACACGCTAAAAGATGAGGTCCAGGAGTTACGACAGGACAAGATGAAGAAGTCCCTGGAGGAGAAGCAGAGAGCCCGCGAAGACCTGGAGAAGCTGGTGAGGAAGGTTCTCAAGAATGTGAACGACCCTGCTTGTGATGAGATGAACCTCTGAGGGGCGTCCTGGTGCTTCATCAAGACCGATTATGAGACTGAGCCAGAGCCCCGCGACCCTGGGCCCATGACATTCAGGGCTACAGGGAGGGGCTGCACAGCCACTGCTTTCCGCGCGTGGAGACGTGCAGCATGGGGCAGCTGTGAGGTACAGGCGCTGAGGCCAGACTGCATGTCTCCCCCTCCACATCCACCCAGTACCTCGTTTTGCAATAAGTGCAGTGATGGCATCTGGACTTGCAGGCTCTGAGTGAACATGTGTAAATATTATGTATACATTCCCTGTAAATGCCCCATTCTGAATGCATACGATGGTGGTTCTGTCTGGGCTGACTCCTGGGCTGCAGTCCCCTTCCACTAACCTCTCTGGTCCTGCGCCCTGGGTCTTTTGCTCACCATTCGTGGGGACCAGAGGCTGGAGATGCACAGGTGTTTCTGGGGGTGCCTGCTCTGCTCCCCCCACCCTCACCCCACCGCCCGCAGTGCTCCAGAAACACTTTCCACAGTGTCTGCCTGCAGCTCCCCTGGTTAGACCTGCAGAGGCCCCATCTTCCCACCCCAGTCTCCTGGTAGACCAGGGTCACTGTTGCCATGTGCCTCACTTAGGCTGAACCCAGGGTTCTGAGCCTCAGCCCCGAACCCGAGGAACCACGTCTACTGCCACTAGGTCCCGTGACAGGTGTGTGCATGTCTGCCTCATGTGAGCACATGCGTGGCAGAGGGTGCCTGGTGTGGGGGCTGGTCTGGTAACTTGGCCAGGTGCACCGTCCCGTCCTCCCAGAAGGAGCGAGCTCACTGGAGCTTGTAAATAAAGTGTGCTATGTATTGCATGTCGCTGCAACCTGTGAGGACATGCTGCCAGGCGCAGGTGGGCACTCTGTCCCATCAGGGGCGGTGGGCAGGCCTTCCGTGCTCACTGAGAAGGCAATGTCTGCACTGTTTCTGTAAAAGTACAGCAATAGAACACGCCTGAGATTCCCCAAGGAGTGGGGGGTTGAGACGAGGACCCTCCCGCACCCCACCCCATGTTGAGTCCAGATGGCCAGGACCCAGAGGAGGGAGCCTGTCCTCAGGGCCTGGAGCCCAGCCTGGGGTCCAGCCGGTTCACAGAACCTGCTCCTGCGCCCCAATCTTCTGAGGAAGTTGTTTGTAAAGTGAGATGAACATGTAAAGGATAAGTGTAGTCTCCTTAGCCCAAGCCCCAGCTCCTGGATCAGGGACGTCTTGGAAACGCCCACGTGGCATTAGATGCAACTCTGGCCTGCGCTCCTCTCACTGCATCGGGCTGGCAGACGTCAGTGAGCTCCGAGCAGTTGCAGGTCTGGGTGCCCGTTGTTCCCGCCCGCGGCCCCACCCTCAGGCTCCCCTACTCAGTGGGTATGTCTGGGGCTGGCGTTGACTATGACAACACTTGACCTTGTAATGAGAACTGCAAACTTCTTGTGCTTAGCATTTTATTTTGTTTGTTAGTGGTAGGGCTAGAAAAAATAGTCCTTGGAGTGTTTTGTAAGCCCTGTTTTCACAGTGGGCCCTTTGGTGATGCATGAGAGCTCGCAGTGGGAAACAATCCAATCGAGTGTACTGAAGTTTGCAGTCTCAAGCGAATTCTAACTCAGGAACCACTTCATCACCTGACTCTCCAGCACTTTGTGACAGGCGATATTGCCGCCCACACCCTGACGGGGCACCCGCAGAACCTGCCTTAACTGTTAACTTTAGCACCGAGGGGACACACGTGTGTTCTCACCGCCCCTTCTCCCGAGGGGTGGCCGTTGACATGCTTGTGTAACGCATCCTTTCTGGGTCCCAGGGTTTTACTAAGGTTTTTAAGGAGCAGAGACGATGCATCTGAGCAGTTCTTTCTGCAAACCTGCCCTGTTGTCAGTGGACTGCAACCGTGTCTCCGTGGGACCTTTGAGGGGCTCGGGGTCCCAGGGGACGTCAAGAAGGGGTTGTCTGCCTCCTGGAGTCACCTCTGCCCCCACCTTCCATGGACGAGGAGACAGAGCCATGTCCTCACCCGGGCGGGAGGGGACGTACTCTGCAGCAGGTTGGGCCACTGTTGGGAACTCCCCGTGGGCCCCCAGTGCCCGCACCCTTGTTTCTGTAGACGCGCAGGGACCCCGTTCACAGCCATGCGGATGCTCCACAAACGCCCCCGCAGGTGTCCTGCCCTTGACTACTCATGCTACATTGTTGTAATTATTAAACTGACTATTTTTCTTATGTTACAAAAAAAAATCCTAAATATTTTATTCTATTTTATATCATTGTAAATAGAATTTTCTTTTGTATTTTATAATTGATTTTGTATGTTGATTTTTGTATTTTGTAACATTTGGTAATGGACAGGGAGGCCTGGCATGCTGCAGTTCATGGGGTCACAAAGAGTTGGACACGAATGAGCGACTGAACTGAACTGACCATTGTTAAATTCTTTATTACTTCTAATATGTTTTATTGGATTCTTTATTTTAATATTCTAAATATAAAATCATGTAATCTACAAATAGTTTTACCCCTTCTTTTCCAATCTGGGTACCTTTAGATTCTTTTTCTTGTCTAACTGCCTTGCCTAGAACCTAGAATAAAATGTTGAATCAAAGTAGGGACGACACATATCCCTGTTCCTAATTTTAGCTAGAACATATTCAGTCTTTCAGCATTAAATATGATAGAAGCTGTGGATTTTTTGCAGACATCCTTTGTCAGGTTGAGGAAGTTTACCTCTCTTAAGTTTCCTGAGTGTGTTTTTTTTTTTAATCATGCAAGAATGCTGGATTTTATCAAATGCTTTATCTGCATCAGTTGAGATGATCATGTAGTTTTTTTCCTTCATTCAATTTGTGTAATATATTGATCCCCACTAGTCATGGTTTATTATCTTTTTAATGTTTGTGGATTCACCTTGCTACTACTGTTTCAAAGATGTTTTTCTCTGTATTTATATGGAATGTTCATCTATAGATTTTGTTTGCTTGAGATCCCTTTGTCTTGTTTCTGTATCAGGATAATAATAGCCTCATAGAATGAATTTGGAAGGATTAGCTCTTTTATATTTTGGAACAGTTTGTAAATATTGATACTAGTTCCACTTTAAAGGTTTGGTGGAATTCACCAGAGAAGCCATATGGGCATAGGCTTTTCTTTATGGATAGTTTTCAATTTCTTATTTAATCTCTTTAGTTTTTATGGGTCTATTTCTATTTTTCCCTTGAGTCAGCATAGGTACATTCTGACTTTCTAGTAATTTATCCACTTCATATAAGTTATTAACTTGTTGAAATACAGTTTATAACATTCTCCTATAATCATTTTTATTTCTGTAATGTTGGTAGTCACATCTTCAGTTTTATTACTGATTTTCTTCTCTCCTTTAATTGCTAAGTTTAGCTAAAAGTTTGTCAATTTAGTTGATCTTTTTGAAGAACCAACTTTTGTTGTTATTGACGTTCCATATTAATTTTCTATTTTCTATTTCACTAATTTTCCCTGTAATATTTATTATTATCTTTCTTTTTCTTGCTTTAGCCTATTTTACTCTTCTCTTTCCAGTGTCTTAAGGTGGAAGGTGAGGTTACTAACTTGAAATCTTTCTTCTTTTATAAGTGTTTTCAGGTACAAATTTTCCTCTAATCACTCTGCTTTCATTCAGTCCCATCAGTTTTATGTTGTGTATTCATTTCCACTCATCTCAAAGTATAGTCTAATTTCCTTTGTGATTTCTCCTTTGGTTCATTGGTTACTTAAGGATGTGTTGTTTAGTACCCACATGGTTGTGTTGATTTCTAATTTCATACCATTGTGGTTTAAGAACATAGACTGTATGATTTCAGTTCCTTAAAATGCACTGAGATTTATTTTACGCCCTTCTTTGTGGTCTTGGGGAGTGTTCTATGTCCATGAAAAGGGTTTTTCTATTGTTGTTGAGTCCTATTGTTGTTCTGTAGATATCTGTAATGTAATGTAATGTAATGTAATGTCTAGTTGGTTTACACTGTTGTTAAAGTCTTCTATTTCCTTGTTGATATTCTATACATTTTTGAAAGTGTGGTATTGAAAACCCCAAATAATATCAATAAATTGTCCATTTTGTCCTTCATTTCTGTCACTGGTTGCTTCATGTATTTTGTAACTTTCTTGTTAACTGCATATAAATTTATATTATATTATTTTCCCAATGTATTGACCTGTTTATCATTATAGAATGTCTCTCTTTATCTTAGTAACAGTTTTTTGTTTGTTTTAAAGCCACTCCAGGTTTCTTTTCACTGCTCTTTCCATGATATAGCTTTTTCTGTTCTTTATTCTCAACTTATTTGGGTCTTTGAATCTATTGGGTCTATTGTAGGCAGTAAATAGTAGGTTCTTTTTTCTTTTCTGATCTGGCAAACTCCTTTGATTGGATTGCTTAATCTATTTGCATTTAGTGTTAACTTTGATGTGGTTGGATTCACTTCTGCCATTTTACTTTTTGTTTTCTATATGTCCCATATCTTTTTTGTTTCTATTTCTCTTTTACTGCATTATTTTATATTAGATAAATATTTTCTTCACTATTTATTTCCCCTTCCCCCAGTCTCTGACAACTATTAATTACCTCACCTTTATTAATTTGACCTGTTCTGAACATTTCACGTATAAATGAAATCATATATGGACTTTTGTGACTGGCTTCTTTCACTCACCATAAAGTATTTGAGGTTCATCTTTCTTGTACCATTAGCATTAATGGTACATATTAACATTTCATTCCTTTTATGGGTAAATAATAACCCACTGTATGGATTTACATTTTGTTTATCCTTCATCAGTGGATGGACATATGGAGTGTTTTCAACTTTTGCTGATGTGAATAGTGTTACTATGAACATTTGTCTACAACTATTTCTTTGATCACCACTTTTCAGTTCTGGGTACATACATAGGAATGAAATTGCAGAATCACATGATCATGCTATGTTTAACTTTCTGAGGAACAACTGAAAAGTTTTCCATAATACCTACAATATTTAACATATATACCAGCAATATACGAGGGTATCAATTCTTCGTTATCCTGTCAACACTTCTTTTCTTTATTATTGCATCCTACTGTGTATGAAGTAGCATTTCATTGTGCTTCAATTTGCATTTCCATAGTGACTAATGATGTGGAGCATATTTTCATGTGTTTATTGGTCATTTGTATATCTTTTTAGAGAGATGTTCATTCAGTTTTTTTGCTCATCTTTTAATTGGGTTATCTTTTATTTTTTGAGTTGTAAGAGTTTATTATATATACTAGATAAATATTAAGCCTTTGTCAAATGTAGGGTTTGCAAATATTTCCAGTCATTCTATAGGTTGTATTTTTTCTTGACAGTATCCTTTGATACAAAAAAATTTTCTTTTTCTCTTTTTTAACTGTTTATTATTTTTACACATTCCTAAAGATTACACTCCATTAGTGGTTCACTTTTCACTTTCATGCATTGGAGAAGGAAATGGCAACCCACTCCAGTGTTCTTGCCTGGAGAATCCCAGGGACGGGGGAGCCTGGTGGGCTGCCATCTATGGCGTTCCACAGAGTAGGACACGACTGAAGCGACTTAGCAGCAGCAGCAGCAGTGGTTATTACAAAGTATTGACTGTGTGTCATATTCCATGTGTCATGCAATATTTCGTAACCTATCTTATATCCAGAACTTTGTACCTCCCTCCCCCCAACCCCTGTATTGCCCTTTTCCCCGCCCCACTGATAACCACTGGTTTGTTCTCTATATCTGTGAGTCTGCTTCTTTTTTTGTTATATTGACTAATTTGTTATGTTATATATTTTTTAGATTCCACATATAAGTGATAACATATAGCATTTGTATTTCTCTGTCTAATTTATTTCACTTAGCATAATGCCCTCCAGGACTCTCCATATTTCTGCAAATGGGAAAATTTTATTCTTTTTTTATAGTTGAGAAGTATTCTATTGCATATATATACTACTTTTTTTTTCTGTTCATCTGTTGATGGACACTTAGGTTGCTTCTATACCTTGGCAATTATGAAACTGCTACTATGAATATTGGGGGGGCATGTATCTCTTAGAATTAGTACTTTTTTCCCAGCTATATACCAAAGAATGGAATTGCTGGGTCATATATATGGTAGATCTATTTTAAATCTTTTGAGAAACCTGCATACTGTTTTCCACAGTGGCTGCACCAATTTACATTCCCACCAACAGTATATGAGGGTTCCCTTTTTTCCACATCCTCACCAATGTTTGTTACTTGGATACACAAATATTCTTAATTTTGTAGAACTCCAATTTATCTATTTTTCTTTGGTTATTGTCCTTTTGGCATCAGACCTAAGAATCTATTGCCAAATCGAAGTTAATTAAGATATCCCTGGATATCTTCTTCTAATTTTTTGTTTTATATTTTTAGTTCTCTTTCTTAAGTCTTTGATCAATTTTGAGTTAATTTTGAAGAGAAACTGAAGAGTCCAATTCCATTGTTTTCAAGGGTATATCCACTTCTCTCAGTACCATTTGTTTTTGTTTTTATTCTGAATAACTATTTTAACTTATTTTTAAGTATTAAAATAATGAACTCCATTAACCATGTGAATTTTATTGAAGATTTTGTTAATAAAACAACTTTTATAATTTCCCATTTAAGCTTTACATTAATATAGAAGATTATACAGGGACTTCCCTGGTGGTCCAGAGGCTAAGACTCCATGCTCCCAGTGCAGGGGCCTAGGTACAATCCCTGGTCAGGAAGTTAGATCCTACATGCCACAACTAAGGGCCTGTGTAGTATGTATGTGTATATATATATATATATATCCATACATACACAGAGAAAACACAGTGTGTATATGTCAATCCCAAACTATCCCTCTCCCCACCCTTCCCGCTGGTAACCATAAGTTTACTAATTCTGTGAGGCTGTTTCTATTTTGTAACTAAGTTCATTTGTATCATTTCTTTTTAGATACAGCATATAAGCAATATAATACAATATTTCTCATTCTCTGACTTCACTCAGTATAACAATCTCTAGATCCATCCATGTTACTGCAAATGACATTATTTCATTCTTTCTAATGACTGAGTAATATTCTATTGTATATGTGTACCATATCTTCTTTATCCATTCATCTGTGCTTGGACATTTATGTTGCTTACATGTCTTGGCTATTGCAAACAGTGCTGCAATGAATATTGGGTGCATGTATCTTTTCATACTATGTTTTTCCCCAGAACTGTGATTACAGGATCATATGATAAATCTATTTCTAATTTTCTAGGATACTCCATACTGTTTCCCATAGTGGCTGTACCAATTTACATTGCCACCCAAAATGTATGAGGGTTCCCTTTTCTCCACACACTTTCTGATATTTGTGTTTGTAGATTTTTTTATGGTAACCATTTTGACAAGTGTGAGGTGATAATTCATTGTACTTCTGATTTGCATTTCTCTCATAATTACCAATGTTTAACAACTTCTCATGTGCCCTTGGCCATATTTATATCTTCTATGAGAAATGTCTATTTAGGTCTTCTTCCCATTTTTTTATTAGCTTGTTTGTTTTCATGATATTAAGCTGCATGAGCTGCTAGTAAATTTTGGAGTCTAATCCTTTGTGGATCACATCATTTACAAATATTTTTCTCCCAATCTGTGGGTAGTATTTTCATCTTGTCTATGGCTTCCTGTGTTGTGCAAAAGCTTTTGAGTTTAAGTAGGTGCCATTAGTTTATTTTTGTTTTCATTTTTATTACTCTGAAGTGAAAGTGAAAGTCACTCAGTCGTGTCCAACTCTTTGTAACCCCATGGACTATATAATTATGGAATTCTCCAGGCCAGAATACTGGAGTAGGTATCCTTTCCCTTCTCCAGGGGTTTATTACTCTAGGAGATGGGTAAAAAAGAATCTTGTTGTGATTTATGCCAAAGAGTGTTTTGCCTATAGTTTCCTCTAAGAGTTTTAGAGTGTACAGTCTCACATTTAGGCCTTTAATCCATTTTGAGCTTACTTCTATGTATGGTGTTAAATAATGTTCTAATTTCATTTTTTTTACATGTGGCTATCCCGTTTTCTCAGCACTATTAATTGAAGAGACTGTCTTTCCACCATTGTATACTCTTGCCTTCTTTGTCATAGATTAGTTGACCATAGGTTTGTGGGTTTATTTCTGAGCATTTTATCCTGTTTCACTGATCTATGTTTCTATTTTTGTGCCACTACCATACTGCTTTGATGACTACAGCTTTTTGTGATAGTCTGAAGTCAGGGAGACCAATTCCTCCAGCTCCATTTTTCTATCAAGATTGTTTTGGCTATTCAGGGTCTTTTGTATCCCCATACAAATTTTGAGATTTGTTGTTCTAGTTCTGTGAAAAATGTCATCAGTAATTTGATAGGGATTGAATTGAATATGTAGATTTTGACAATCTTGATGCTTCTAATCCAAGACCATGATGTATCTCTCCATTTGCTTCTGTAGTATTTGATTTCTTTAATCAGTATCTTATAGTTTTCAGATTACAGGTTTTTTGCTTCTTAGACAGGTTTTTTGCTAGGTTGTTGTTATTGTCATTGTTCAGTTGCTAAGTCTTATCCAACTTTTTTGTGACTCAATGGACTGTAGCCCACCAGGGTCCTCTGTCCATGGGATTTCCCAGGCAAGAGTACTTGAGTGGGTTGCCATTTCCTTCTCCAGGGGATCTTGCTGACCCAGGGATTGAACCCAAGTCTTGCATTGCAAGTGGATTCTTTACAACTGAACCACCAGGAAAGCCCTTTTCTAAGTATTTTATTATTTTTGATGTGATGGTAAATAAGATTTCTTCTTTAATTTCTCTTTCTAATGTTTCATTGTTAGTGTATAGAAATACAAAGGATTTCTATGTATTAATTCTGAAACCTACCACTCTACCAAATTCATTGATGAAGTTCTGTAGTTTTCTGGTAGCATCTTTAAAATTTTCTATGTATAGTAACATCATCTGCAAACAGTGACAGTTTTACTTCTTTTCCAATTTGGATTCTTTTCGTTTCTATTTCATCTCTGATTACTATTACTAGGACTTCCAAAACTATGTTGAATATATAAGTAGCAAGTGATTTTTACCTGATCTTAGAGGAAATGCTTTCAACTTTGCACTGTTGAGTATGATGTTAGCTGCAGGTTTGTCTTTTATGGCCTTTACTATGTTGAGGTATGTTCCCTCTATGCCTACTTCCTGGAAAGCTTTTATCATAAATGGATGCTGAATTTTGTTAAATGTTTTTTTAATTGAGATAATCATATGGTTTTTATTCTTCAGTTTGTTGAGGTGGTGTATCTCATTGATTGATTTGTAGATATTGAAAAATACTTGCATCTCTGGGATAAATCCTATTGATCATGGTGTATGATACTTTCAATGTATTGTGGGGTTTGGATTGCTAGTATTTTGTTGAAGGTTTTTGCATCTATGTTCATCAATGATATTAGTCTGTAATTTTCTTTTTTTGTGACATCTTTTTCTGGTTTTGGTATCAGGGTGAGGGTGGCCTCATAGAATGATGTCTGAGAGTTTTCCTTCATCTGCAATTTTTTAGAACAGTTTCAGAAGGATAGGTGTTAGTTCTTCTCTAAATGTTTGATAGAATACACCTCTGTAACCTGCAGGTCCTGAATTTTTGTTGTTTGCGAGTTTTAAAACCACAGTTTCAACTAGACTGCTTGTGATTGATCTGCTCATGTTTTCTATTTCTTCCTGGTTCAGTCTTGGGAGATTGTCCCTTTCAAAGAATTTTACCATTTCTTCCAAGTTGTGCACTTTATTGTCATAAGTTGCTTGTAGTAGTCTCTTATGAGCCTTTGTATTCCTGTTGTGTCAGTTGTAGCTTCTCCATTTTCATTTCCAATTTTATTGATTTGAATTCTCTCCCTTTTTTTCTGATGAGTCTAGCTAACAGTTTACAATTTTATCTTTTAAGAAAGAGCATTTAGTTTCATTGATTTTTGCTATTGTTTTCTTTGTCACTATTTCATTTATTTCTGCTCTGATCATTATGATTTTTTTTCCTTCTACAAACTTCGAGTTTTGTTTGTTCTTCTTTTTCTATTTGTTTTAGGTGTAAGGTTAGGTTGTTTACTTGAGATTTTTCTTGCTTCTTGAGGTAAGATTGAATTGTTATCAAGTTCCCTCTTAGAACTTCTTTTGCTGCATCCCATAAGGTTTGGATTGTTGTGTTTTAATTTTCATTTTTTTCTAGATATTTTTTACTTCCTCTTTGATTTTTTCGGTGATCCATTGCTTATTTAGTAGGATATTGTTTAACCTCCATCGGATTTTCTTTTTACAGTTTTTTCTGGTGATGTATTTCTAATCTTGTAGTCTTGTGTTTGCTTGATATGATTTATATTTTCTTAAATTTCCCAAGGCTTGCTTTGGGAAGCATGGCCTAGCATGTAGTCATGCTGGAGAAAGGAGAATGTTATGTGTGCATTTGAGAAGACTGTGTATTCTTCTGCTTTTGGATGAAATGATCTATAAATACAAATTAAGTCCATCTGGTCTAATGTGTCATTTAAGGCTTATATTTTCTTACTGATTTTTTGGTCTGGATGAGCTATCCCTTGATGAACTCGACTGTTAAAATCCCCCAATATTATTTTTGTTACTGTCAATTTCTCCCTTTATGACTCTTAGTATTTGCCTTATATATTGAAGTGCTCCTATGTTGCTGCTGCTGCTGCTGCTGCTAAGTCGTTTCAGTCGTGTCCAACTCTGTGCGACCCCATAGACGGCAGGCCAGCAGGCTCCCCCGTCCCTGGGATTCTTCAGGCAAGAACACTGGAGTGGGTTGCCATTTCCTTCTCCAATGCATGAAAGTGAAAAGTGGAAGTGAAGTCGCTAAGTGTTGTCCGACTCTTAGCGAGCCCATGGACTGTGGCCCACCAGGCTCCTCTGTCCATGGGATTTTCCAGGCAAGAGTGCTGGAGTGGGGTGCCATTGCCTTCTCTGTTCCTATGTTGGGTACATATATATTTACAATTGTTATATCTTATTGTTGGATTGACCTCTTCATCATTACATGGTGTCTTTCTTTGTCCCTTGTGTGTGTGTGTGTGTGTGTGTGTGTGTGTGTGTGTTAGTTGCTCAGGCATGCCTGACTCTTTGAGACCCCATGGACTTTAGCTCTCCAGGCTCCTCTGTTCATGGAATTCTCCAGGCAAGAATACTGGAGTGTGCCATTCCCTTCTCCAGTAGATCTTCCCAATCTAGGAATCAAACCCAGGTCTCCTGCATTGTGGGCAAGTTCTTTACCATCTGATCTACCAAGGAAGCCTGTCCCTTATAAAAGTCTTTATTTTAGAGTTTAGTTTATCTGATATGAGTATTGCTACTCCATCTTTCTTTTGGAAAGTCTTTTTCCATCCCCTCACTTTTAGTCTGTATGTGTATCTTTAGGTCTGAAGTGGATCTCTTGTAAATAGCATATATACAGGTGTTGTTTTTGTAGCCATTCAGCCAGTCTATATCTTTTGGTTAAAGCATTTAATCCATTAACATTTCAGGTAATTATTGATATGTATGTTCCTATTACTATTTTAAGTGTTTTGGAATTTGATTTTGTGGGTCCTTTTTCTTCCCTTCCTCTTTTATTCTCCACTCTTGAGATTTGATGACCATCTTTAGTGTTGTGTTTGGGTTGCTTTTTTCTTTGTTTGTGTGTGTATCTATTGTAGTTTTTGGAATTGCTGTTCCCATGAGATTTTTATATAGCAGTCTATATATGTACAATGTTGCTTTAAGTTGTTGGTCTCTTTCCTACATAATGGAGTTCTTTTAGCATTTGTTGCAAAGCTGGTCTGGTGATGTTGAATTCTCTTAGCTTTACTTGTCTGTAAAGATTTTGACTTTTCCATTGAATCTGAAAGACAGCCTTGCTGGTATTCTTGTTGTAGGTTCTGCCCTTTTATCACTTTAAATATATCATGCCACTCCCTTCTGGCCTGCAGAGTTTCTACTGAGAAGTCTGATTATATCCTTTTGAGAGTTCCCTTGTATATTGTCTTTTCCCCTTGTTGCTTTTAATATTTTTTCTTTGTCTTAAGTTTTTGTCACTTTGATTACCATGTGATTCAATGTGTTCTTCCTTGGATTTATCTTGCCTGGGACTCTCTGTGCTTCCTGGGTTTGGGTAACTGACATCCCATGCTAGGGAAGTTTTTAGTTATCATCTCTTCAAATACTTTCTCAGATCCTTTCTCTCTCTCTTCTCTTTCTGGGACCTCCCCCCCATATTGCAAATGTTGGATTCTTTAATGTTGTCCCAAGGTCTCTTAGACTGAGTTAATTTCTTTTCATTCTTTTTTCTTTATTCTGTTTGGAGGCAGTGATTTCCACCATTCTGTCTTCCAGGTCGCATCTGTTCTCTGCCTCACTTATTCTGCTCTTGATTCCTTCCAGTGTATTTTTCATTTCAGTTGTTGTATTATTCATCCCTGTTTGCTTATTCTTTAGTTCTTCTAGATCTTTGTTAAACATTTATTGCATCTTCTTGTTCCTTGCCTCCATATTTTCCTGAGATTCTGAATCAGCTTCACTCTCATTATTCTGAATTATTTTTCTGGAAGGCAGCCTATCTCCACTTCACTTAGTTATTTTTCTGGGGTTTTATCTTCTTCTTTCTTCTGCGACATAATCCTCCGTGTTTTTGTTTTCTTTTTTTTTCCACTTCATCTAACTTTCTATGATTGTGGTTTTCATTTCACAGGCTGCAGGGTTGTAATTCTTCTTGATTCTTCCCTCCGTCCTCCAGTGGATTGGGCTATCTAAGAGGCTTCTGCAAGCTTCCTGATGGGAGGGAATAGTGGTAGTTAGACCTAGGTTTTGCTCCTCTGGTGGACAAGGCTGTGCTCAGGAAAACTTTAATCCAATTGTCTGCTAACTGGTAGGCCTGTGTTTCCTTCCTATTGGTTGTTTGGCCTGAAGTAACCCAGCACCGGAGCCTACAGGATGATTGGTGGGGCTAGTGCTTTCCAGAACTGCTGCTGCCAGTGTCGTTGTCTCCACCTTGTGCCAAGCCCCTCTCCTACCTCAGCAGGAGACTCCCCAAATACTAGCAGGTAGTTCTGACCAGTCTTTTATGGGGTCACTGCTTTTTCCCCCTGGGTCCTGGCACACACAAAACTTTGTGTGTGCTCTCCAAGAGTGGACTTTCTATTTCCCCCAGTCCTGTGAAATTCCTGCAATCAAATACTGCTGGCCTCCAAAGTCAGAATCTTTGGAGATTACTCCTCCCATTGACAGACCCCAGACTGAAAAGCCTGACATGGGCTCAGAAAGTTCACTCCAGTTGGAGAATTTCTGTGGTATAATTGTTTACCAGTTTGTGGATCTCCTACCTGGTGGGTATGAGATTTCATTCTGCCCCTTCTACCATCTTGTTGTGGCTTCGCCTTTGTCTTTGGATGTATGGTTATCTTTCTTGGCAGGTTCCAGAGTTTTTGTCAACAGTTGTTCAGCAATTAATTGTGATTCTCATGTTCTTGTAAGAAGGGATGAGCACACATCCTTCTGCTCTGCCAACTTCCTGGCACCGTTTGCTGATTGTTTAATGGTCATGGCACCCTGCCAAAACTCATTTGATGGGTGGAATCAAGATCACAGAGTAGGAGGACATGGAGTTCATGTCTTCTCAAAACTAGGACACCAAGTAGTCACTGGTGGGGATCCTTGAACACCTAAGGGGATGGGAGGAACCCCTACAGGACCAGATAGGATGTGGGAAGGAAGTAAGGAGGGAGGAAAAGGAAAAGTGGAGGCAGGATGGGACTGGCACCCTTCATGGAGGGTGAGGGATGGGAGAGAGTCCTGCATTTGGAGAGGCCACTTACAGCTGGGAGATCAGCGAGGATGGAGAGAAACCTTCAGGGGATCAAAGAGGAACACAACCAGCATCTCCCACACCCATTTGGGCCCTAGTGAGCCTTCTGGGGTTCTGAGCCTGAAACTCCACACCCTAAGGCCCCTTTCAGCTGTGCAGATCCTGGGCCTGGGGCCTGACCCATGCCAGGGCCTCTTTCAGCTTCACAGGTGCCCAGGGCCTGAACTGACTCCCCAAGGCTCTTGCAGCCACATGAGTCCTTGAGCCTGAGCCTCCTTTCCCCAGGGCCTCTTCTGGGCATGTGAATCCCAGGCCTGAGCTGCCTCACCACCCCCACTACCCCCCAACCTAAGGCGTCTTCCAGCTATATGGTTTCTTGGCCTGAGCTCCCTTTCAAGACTTACTCTGACAATGCAGGTCCTGGGCCTGAGCCCCACCCTCACCAAAGCCTCCTCTGGCCACACAGACCCTGGCAGCCTGAGTGCCACCCCCAACAGGGCCTCATCTGTCTATGTGGATCCAAGCAGATCAAGCATCATCCCCTTCCAAGTCCTCCTTCAGGTATGCCAGTCACAGCAGTTACCAACCTGACAGGACCTCCTCTGAACAGGTGGTTCCAGGCGGGCAGAGCAGCACCATCCTCTCCAAGACCTACTCTAACTATCCAGCCACTGTACATGTCCCTATGGAGGCCTGCACCTCAGCTGGCTGGAGTGGGTAAGGGCACTCCAAAGCAGCTCCTGGAACAGATTCCAGTGAGAGGACCACACATAAAGGTAGGGATGACACAACAGGTCCAGACCTCCAAGACCTATTGGGAGGTCTTGGAGGCCTACTGGGGAGGTGCGGTAGGGTGTAGCTTGCAGTAGGGGCAAGGAAACTGACAGAGAAGAATTTTTAATTTTTTCCCCTTTATTTAACTTTTTAACTTTTATTCATTTATTTAGCTGTTCTGGGTTTGTTTTGTTTAGTTGTTGATATTGAACACCTCAATATATAAGGTAAATACTAACAGCCATAAAAGGGAAAATTGACAGTAACACAACAACAGTGGGGATTTTAACACCCCACTTACACCAATGGACATATCATCCAGATCAAAATTTTCGATAAGAAAACAGAGGCCTTAAATGACACATTAAATCAGACAGACTTAATTGGTATTTATAGATTATTCCATCCAAAAACAGCATAATACACATTCTTCTTGAATGTATAGATAATATTCTCTAAAATTGATTACATACTGGGCCACAATGGGAGTCTTGGGAAATTTAAGAAAACTTAAATCAGATCAAGCATCATTTCTGACCACTATGCTATGAGACTAGAAATACACCACAAGAAAAAAACAACCGAAAAAACACAAACAAGTGGAAGTTAAACAATATGCTACTAAACAAGCAGTGGATCACTGAAAACATCAGAGGAAATAAAAAAAATACCTAGAGAAAAATGAAAACACAGCAATCCAAACCTTATGAGATGCAGTGAAACAGTTTTAAGAGAGAAATTTACAACAATTCAATCCTACCTCAAGAAACAAGAAAAATATTCAGAAGATGGCTGAGGAATAGAACAGGGAGAGCACTTTCTCCCCCACAAATTCATTGAAAGAACATTTGAACACTGAGTAAATTCCACAAAACAACTTCTGAATGCTGGCAGAAGATAACAGGCATGCAGAAAGGCAGCCCATTGTCTTCAAAAGGATGTAGGAAAAAATATAAAACATAAAAAGAGAGCCAAAAGAGGTAGGTATGGAGATCCCTCCTGGGAAGAGAGTTTTACAAAAGAGAGAAGTTTCCAAACACCAGGAAACACTCTCACAGGCGGATCTGTGGAAAGCCTTGGAACCTCAGAGGGCAACATAACCGGGAGGAAAAATAAATAAATAATTAAACCCCACAGATTACCTGCCTAATGGCAACTCCCAGTGGAGAAGCAGCACAGAGGCTTGTATCAGCCACTAGCAAGTGGGGGCTGGGCAGGAAGTGTGGGCTGCATTGCTTAGGGTAAGGACCAGGCCTGAATGCCCAGAGGGCAATCTGAGGGAACCAACTTGAGACAGCAACCCAGACTGTGGGATAGCTATCCCCTGAAAAGCCCTAACCTAAGACACCACCAGGCCCACTCACAGAACAAAGGACTGAGCAGAGCTAGGTGGCTGCAGACTGGCCCATTCTCCACCTGAGACATGCAGGCGAGGGCAGCTAGAGCACACGGCCCCAGAGAGGCATCATCTGCCAAACTGCAAGCAGGCTTCCTTGCTAACCAACACTTCTTGGGATTCTGGACGGTCGACAGACACCAGGAGGGTTGCAGCCAGAGATCAGCTTCCCAGAAGAGACACACGGCACACCTGAGAAGGCGCGCCAGTTGTACACCCAGAAAACCGAGCAGCTGGGATGGGGGAGGTGATAAGCCGCAGCCCCCAACTGGGGGCGACTGAGCTCGCCAAGCACCTGATCACCTGAGCTGCTCGGACCTGGGAAGGGCACAAAACGCAGGCACAACCAAGTCTGTGCCTTTGTGGAGTACCCGAGAACCTGAACCTGAGTGGCTTAGACCTGGGAAGTACATGTAAGATAGGGGCCCACCTCAGACAGTTCCCGACAGAGCAACCTAGAGCCTGAACAGTGTAGACTGGGAAAACACACACGCTGTGAGCCAGGGCAACCCAGTGTGGCCAGACACTGCAAGCATTCTCCACACACGCCAGTGATATTTGTTTGCAGTGTTCCTCCCTCCCCACAGCACGACTGAACAAGAAAGCCAAAAAAGTGACCACCAACGCCCCCTCGTGTCAGGGCGGAAATTAGACACTGAAGAAACCAGCAAACAGAAGTTAAAATAAACAGAGGGAACCGCTTTAGAAGTGACAGGTGCAATAGATTAAAACCCTGCAGTTAGCACCGACTACATAGGAAGGGGCCTATACATCTTGAGAAGTGTAGGTCAGATCAAGGAACTAGCTGAAAATGAACTGACCCCACACTGTCCACAACAACACCAGAGAAAGTCCTAGATATATTTTTACTATTAACATTTTTAAAAATTTTGTCACTTTTAAGTCCTCTATTACTCCTTTAATTTTCATTTTTATACCCTACTATTACTTTGAACGGAGAAGGCAATGGCACCCCACTCCAGTACTCTTGCCTGGAAAATCCCATGGACAGAGGAGCCTGGTAGGCTGCAGTCCATGGAGTTGTTAAGAGTCGGACATGACTGAGCGACTTCACTTTCTCTTTTCACTTTCATGCATTGGAGAAGGAAATGGCAACCCACTCCAGTGTTCTTGCCTGGAGAATCCCAGGGACGGGGAAGCCTGGTGGGTTGCCGTCTATGGGGTCACACAGAGTCGGACACGACTGAAGTGACTTAGCATAGCATTACTTTGGAAAAAAAAAAGGACCCTGTTATTTAAAGCAAACTCCATATATATATATTTTATCATTCTTTTCACTTTGTTTTTTTCTTTAATATTGTATTTTGAAAATCTAACCTCTACTCTAGATTTTTAATCTTTGATTTTTAGTATTTGTTATCAAATTTGTACCTTTAAGAACCCAATCTTCAGTACTCATATTTACTTGGGAGTAAGATTACTAGCTTGATTGCTGTCTCTCCCTTTGGACTCTCCTTTTTCTCCACCAGGTCGCCTCTATCTCCTGCCTTCCTGTTCTCTTCTCTTCTCTACCCAACTCTGTGAATCTCTTTGTGTGTTCTGGGCTGTGGAGAACATTTAGGGAACTGATTACTGGCTAGGTCTGTCTCTCGCCTTTTGATTCCCCCTTTTATCCTCCTGGCCACCTCTGTCTCCTTCCTCCCTCTTCTCTTCTCTGCGTAACTCTGTGAAGATCTCTGAGGGATCCAGACTGTGGAGAGTACATAGGGAAGTGATTACTAGCTAGCTTGATCTCTCCCTTTTTGATTCCCACTATTCTCCTCCTGGTCACCCCTATCTCCCTCCTTTCTCTTCTCTTCTCCACATAACTCTGTGTGCCTCTCCAGGTGTCCCTCGCTATGGAGAAACTTTTCACCATTAACTTAGATGTTTTACCATTGGTGCTGTATAGATGGAGAAGTCTTCAGGCTACTGTAAGAATAAGACTGAAAACCAGAGGCAGGAGGCTTAAGTCCAAATCTGGAGAACACCAGAGAACTCCTGACTCCAGGGAACATTAATTGATAGGTGCTCATCAAATGCCTCCATACCTACACTGAAACCAAGCGCCACCCAAGGGCCAACAAGTTCCAGAGCAAGACATACCACACAAATTCTCCAGCAACACAGGAACATAGCCCTGAGCTTCAATATACAGGCTGCCCAAAGTCAAACCAAACCCACTGACATCTCAAAATTCATTACTGGACACTTCATTGCACGCCAGAGAGAAGAAATCAATCTCCATCCACCAGAACACTGACATAATCTTCCCTAACCAGGAAACCTTGACAAGCCACCCATCCAACCCCACCCACAGCAAGGAACCTCCACAATAAAGAGGAACCACAAACTGCCAGAATACAGAAAGGCCACCTCAAACACAGCAATATAAACAAAATAAAAAGGCAGAGAAAAACCCAGCAGGTAAAGAAACAAGATAAATGCCCACCAAACCAACAAAAAAGGAAGAGATAGGGAATCTACCTGATAAAGAATTCCGAATAATGATAGTGAAAATGATCCAAAATCTTCAAAACAAAATGGAGTTACAGATAAATAGCCTGGAGACAAGAATCGAGAAGATACAAGAAAGGTTTAACAAGGACCTAGAAGAAATAAAAAAGAGTCAATATATAATGAATAATGCAATAAATGAGATCAAAAACACTCTGGAGGGATCCAACAGTAGAATAACAGAGGCAGAAGATAGGATAAGTGAGGCAGAAGATAGAATGTTAGAAATAAATGAAACAGAGAGGAAAAAAGAAAAAAGAATTAAAAAAAATGAGGACAACCTCAGAGATCTCTGGGACAATGTTAAACACCCCAACATTCGAATCATAAGAGTCCCAGAAGAAGACAGAAAGACCATGAGAAAATATTTGAGGAGATAATAGCTGAAAACTTCCCTAAAATGGGGAAGGAAATAATCACCCAAGTCCAAGAAACCCAGAGAGTCCCAAACAGGATAAACCCAAGGTGAAACACCCCAAGACACATATTAATCAAATTAACAAAGATCAAACACAAAGAACAAATATTAAAAGCAGCAAGGGAAAAACAACAAATAATGCACAAGGGGATTCCCATAAGGATAATAGCTGATCTTTCAATGGAAACTCTTCAAGCCAGGAGGGAATGGCAGGACATACTTAAAGTGATGAAAGAAAATAACCAACAGCCCAGATTACTGTACCCAGCAGGATCTCATTCAAATATGAAGGAAAAATCAAAAGCTTTACAGACAAGAAAAAGCTGAGAGAATTCAGCACCACCAAACCAGCTCTCCAACAAATACTAAAAGATCTTCTCTAGACAGGAAACACAGAAAGGGTGTATAAACCCAAACCCAAAACAATAAAGTAAATGGCAATGGGATCATACTTATCAATAATTACCTTAAATGTAAATGGGTTGAATGCCCCAACCAAAAGACAAAGACTGGCTGAATGGATACAAAAACAAGACCCCTGTATAAGTTGTCTACAAGAGACCCACCTCGAAACAAGGGACACATACAGACTGAAAGTGAAGGGTGGGAAAAAGATAATCCACGTAAATAGAGACCAAAAGAAAGCAGGAGTATCAATACTCATTTCAGATAAAATAGACTTTAAAACAAAGGCTATGAAAAGAGACAAGAAGGATATTACATAATGATCAAAGGATCAATCCAAGAAGAAGAAATAACAATTATAAATGTATATGCACCCAACATAGGAGCACTGCAATATGTGAGACAAAGGCTAACAAGTATGAAAGGGGAAGGAGAAGGCAACAGCACCCCACTCCAGTACTCTTGCCTAGAAAATCCCATGGACGGAGGAGCCCGGTTGTAGTCCATGGGATGCAAGTCAGACTCGACTGAGCTGCTTTACTTTCACTTTTCACTTTCATGCATTGGAGAAGGAAATGGCTACCCACTCCAGTGTTCTTGCTTGGAGAATCCCAGGGACAGGGGAACCTGGTGGGCTGCCGTCTATGGGGTCGAACAGAGTCGGACACGACTGAAGCGACTTAGCAGCAACAGCAGCATGAAAGGGGAAATTAACAATAACACAATAATAGTGGGAGACTTTAATACCCCACTCACACCTATGGATAGATCAACTAAACAGAAAATTAACAAGGAAACACCAACTTTAAGTGATACAATAGACCAGTTAGACCTAATTGATATTTATAGGAAATTTCACCCCAAAACAATGAATTTCAACTTTTACTCAAGTGCACATGGAACCTCCTCCAGGATAGATCACATCCTGGGCCATAAATCTAGCCTTGGCAAATTCAAAAAATTTGAAATCATTTCAAGCGTCTTTTCTGACCACAATACAGTAAGATTAGATGTCAATTACAGGAGAAAAACTATTAAAAATTCCAGCATATGGAGGCTGAACAACACGCTGCTGAATAACCAACAAATCACAGAAGAAATCAAAAAATAAATCAAAATATGCATAGAAACGAATGAAAGTGAAAACACAAAAACCAAAAACCTGTGGGACACTAAAAGCAGTGCTAAGGGGAAGATTCATAGCAAATACAGGCTTATCTCAAGAAACAAGGGGAAAAAAATCAAATAAATAACCTAACTCTACACCTAAAGCAACTAGAAAAGAAAGAAATGAAGAACCCCAGGATTAGTAGAAGGAAATAAATCTTAAAAATTAGGACATAAATAAATGTGAAAAAATAAAATAAAATAAGACCATAGCAAAAATCAAAAAGTCAAAAGCTGGTTCTTTGAGAAGATAAATAAAATTGACAAACCATTAGCCAGACTCATCAAGAAACAGAGGGAGAAAAATCAAATTAACAAAATTAGAAATGAAAATGGAGAGATCACAACAGACAACACAGAAATACAAAGGATCATAAGAGACTACCATCAGCAATTATATGCCAATAAAATGGACAACTTGGAAGAAATGGACAAATTCTTAGAAAAGTACAACTTTCCAAAACTGAACCAGGAAGAAATAGAAAATCTTAACAGACCCATCACAAGCACGGAAATTGAAACTGTAATCAAAAATCTTCCAGCAAACAAAAGCCCAGGACCAGACTGCTTCACAGCTGAATTCTCCCAAAAATTTAGAGAAGAGCTAACACCTATCCTACTTAAACTCTTCCAGAAAATGGCAGAGGAAGGTAAACTTCCAAACTCATTCTATGAGGCCATAATTACCCTAATACCAAAACCTGACAAAGATGCCACCAAAAAAGAAACCTACAGGCCAATATCACTGATGAACATAGATGCAAAAATCCTTAACAAAATTCTAGCAAACAGAATCCAACAACATATTGAAAAGATCATACATCATGACCAAGTGGGCTTTATCCCAGGGATGCAAGGCTTCCTCAATATCTGCAAATCAATCAATGTAATACACCACATTAACAAACTGAAAAGTAAAAACCATATGATTATCTGAATAGATGCAGAGAAAACCTTTGACAAATTCAACATCCATTTTTTATGATAAAAACCCTCCAGAAAGCAGGAATAGAAGAAACATACCTCAACATAATAAAAGCTATATATGACAAACCCACACATTATCCTCAATGATGAAAAACTGAAAGCATTTCCCCTAAAGTCAGGAACAAGACAAGGGTGCCCACTCTCACCACTACTATTCAACATAGTTTTGGAAGTTTTGTCCACAGCAGTCAGAGCAGAAAAAGAAATAAAAGAAATCCAGATTGGAAAAGAAGTAAAACTCTCACTGTTTGCAGATGACATTATCTTCTACATAGAAAACCCTAAAGACTCCACCAGAAAAATACTAGAGCTAATCAATATATATAGTAAAGTTGCAGTATATAAAATCAACACGCAGAAATCCTTTGCATTCCTATACACTAACAATGAGAAAACAGAAAAAGATTAAGAAAACAATTCCATTCACCATTGCAACAAAAAGAATAAAATACTTAGGAATATATCTACTTAAAGAAACAAAAGACCTATATATAAAAAACTATAAAACACTGGTGAAAGAAATCAAAGATGACACAATAGATGGAGAAATATACCATGTTTATGGATCGGAAGAATCAATATAGTGAAAATGAGTATACTACTGAAAGCAATCTATAGATTCAATGCAATCCCTATCAAGCTACCAATGGTATTTTTTCACAGAACTAGAACAAATAACTTCACAATTTGTATGGAAATACAAAAGACCTCGAATAGCCAAAGCAATCTTGAGAAAGAAGAATGGAACTGGAGGAATCAACCTGCCTTACTTCAGGCTCTACTACAAAGCCACAGTCATCAAGACAGTATGGTACTGGCACAAAGACAGAAATATAGATCAGTAGAACAAAATACTAAGCCCAGAGATAAATTCACTCACCTATGGACCTTATCTTTGACAAAGGAGGCAAGAATATACAATGGAGAAAAGACAATCTCTTTAACAAGTGGTGCTGGGAAAACTGGTCAACCACTTGTAAAAGAATGAAACTAGAACACTTTCTAACACCATACACAAAAACAAACTCAAAATGGATTAAAGATCTAAATGTAAGACCAGAAACCATAGAACACCTAGAGGAAAACAGGCAAAACACCATCCGACATAAATCACAGCAGGATCCTCTATGACCCACCGCCCAGAATATTGGAAATAAAAGCAAAAATAAACAAATGGGACCTAATTAAAATTAAAAGCTTCTGCACAACAAAAGAAACTATAAGCAAGGTGAAAAGACAGCCTTCAGAATGGGAGAAAATAATAGCAAAGAAAGCAACTGACAAAGAATTAATCTCAAAAATATACAAGCACCTCCTGCAGCTCAATTCCAGAAAAATAAACAACCCAATCAAGAAAAGGGCCAAAGAACTAAACAGACATTTCTCCAAAGAAGACATACAGATGGCTAACAAACACATGAAAATATGGTCAACATCACTCATTATCAGAGAAATGCAAATCAAAACCACAATGAGGTACCATTTCACGCCAGTCAGAATGGCTGCTATCCAAAAATCTACAAGCAATAAATGCTGGAGAGAGTGTGAAGAAAAGGGAACCCTCTTACACTGTTGGTGGAAATGCAAACTAGTACAGCCACTATGGAGAACAGTGTGGACATTGCTTCAAAAACTGGAAATAGAACTAACATATGACCCAGCAATCCCACTTCTGGGCATACACACTGAGGAAACCAGAACTGAAAGAGACACATGTACCCCAATGTTCATCGCAGCACTGTTTGTAATAGCCAGGACATGGAAGCAACCTAGATGTCCATCAGCAGACGAATGGATAAGAAAGCTGTGGTACCTATACACAGTGGAATATTACTCAACCATTAAAAAGAATACATTTGAATCAGTTCTAATGAGGTGGATGAAACTGGAGCCTATTATACAGAGTGAAGTAAGCCAGAAAGAAAAACACCAATACAATATACTAATGCATATATATGGAATTTAGCAAGATGGTAATGATAACTCTGTATGCAAGACAGCAAAGGAGACACAGTTGTATAGAACAGACTTTTGGACTCTGTGGGAGAGGGCGAGGGTGGGATGATTTGGGAGAATGGCATTGAAACATGGATGTTATCATATGTGAAACGAATCACCAGTCTAGGTTCGATGCATGATTGAGAGTGCTCGGGGCTGGTGCACAGGGATGACCCAGAGGGATGGGATGTGGAGGCAGCTGGGAGTGGGGTTCAGGATGGGGAATACATGTACAGCTGTGGCAGATTCATGTCAATGTATGGCAAAACCAATACAATATTGTAATTAGCCTCCAATTAAAATAGATAAATTTATATATATAAAAAAGGAGAGTCCATGGGAGACAAGGAAAAATTAAGGCCCTGGTTCAGAGTGGAGAAGACTAGGAAGACAGAGAAACTGAATGCAACATGGGATCTTGAGTCATATCCTGGGCCACAAAAGGAACATTAGGGGGGAAATGATGATACTCAAATACAGTCTGTGGTTTAATTGGGAAAAAAAATTACCTATAAGTGTTTACCACAGATCATAGTTTTATAAAGGAAATGAAATGATTTTATAGTTGGAAAAACTGAGACCACAAAATTATCAATAGCATAACTAAATGTGAATAGCTAAATAGTACAGAAGCAAAATTAGTGTACTAACATTTGTAAACTTGAAATATTATTAATATATTTATAAAATTGTATTAAATAAATAAATATTCCATTGTGTGTTATCCAATAGGAAGAGCAAAGTCCCTCCACATCTCCTTTCCATTAGCTCTACTGAGGTTGTAATAAATATATTGTTGTTACTTTAGTGAAGTATAATAAGATGTTCAGTTCTAAACACTTACCCATTTTCTTTTTTCATGTTGAACAAATGAAGACAGGCCATTTTAATGTCAATAGTAATGGCACAAAATCTTTTGAATTGCACAGTATCAGACAGTTACAGGTTTATAGTGAACCATATTTGTCAAAGTTAGTTGTAAGACTATAGCTGAGATTTATATTATGAAAAATTCTCTTGTGAATGAGTGTTGTCATGTTTCATTGCTTTGAAAATAAAGGTATTTATATCAGCTAAGAAAAAAAAAAAGAAACAAGAAAAATATTCAAATAAACGACCTAACATTATACCTAAAACAGCTAGAAAAATAAGAACAAGAAAAACACAAAGTTAGAAGAAGGAAAAAAATCATAAAGATCAGAGCAGAAATAAATTAAAACAAATAAAACAATAGCAAAAATCAATGAAACTAAAAGTTGGTTCTTTGAGAAGATTAAAAAAGTTGATAAACCTTTAGTCAGCCTTCAAGAAAAAAAGGGAGAGAATTCAGATCAATAAAATTATAAATGAAAAAGGGATAAATTGCAATTGACACTGCAAAAATACAAAGTTATCTCTTGTAGAGATTACCACAAGCAACCATATGCCATTAAAATTAACAACCTGGAAGAAATGGACTAATTTTTAGAAAGGTACAACCTTCCAAGACTGAAGCAGAAAGAAATAGAAAACATGAACAGACCAATCACAAGCACTCTGATTGAAACTGTGATTTTAAAACTTCCAACCAAAGAAACTGCAGGACCTGATGGTTTCAGAGGTGTATTCTGTTAAATATTTTGCTGTTGTTATTATTGTTCACTCACTGTCCTGTCCGACTCTTTGTGACCCCATGGACTGCAGCACGCCAGGCTTCCCTGTCCTTCACTATCTCCCAGAGTTTGCTCAAACTCATGTTCAAAAAAATTGCAGAGGGAGGAAAACTGCCACACATCATTCTATGAGGCCACCATCATCCTGATACCAAAACCAGACAAAGATATTACAAAAAAAGAAAATTATATGTTAATATCACTGATTAACATAGGCACAAAAATCCTCAAAAAAATATTAGCAAACAGAATTCAACAACACATTAAAAGGATCATACACCATGATCAAGTGGGATTTATCCCAGTGATGCAAGGATTCTTCAATATAAGCAAATTAATCAATGAGATATACCATATTAACAAATTAAATAATAAAAACCTCTTATCATCTCAATAGATGCAGAAAAAGCTTTTGACGAAATTCAGTACCTATTTATGATTAAAAAAAAAAAAGCTCGGGGTACTCTTTCTACCCTCTTCTGATGTCTATGTCAGAAGCTTTCTCTATCTCCTTTATACTTTAATAAAACTTTATTACACAAAAACTCTGAGCGATCAAGCCTCATCTCTGGCCCCGGATTGAATTCTTCTCCTCCAGAGGCCAAGAATTCCAGCATCTTTGCGTGGTTCAGCAACAACCTTTCATCTTGGGGGCTCGTCTGGGAATCTTCAGGACAAGATGGGAGCTAATAATTCCAGCCTCACTCCTTTGAACTGTATCCTGAAAAACTGGGATAGATTTGATCCCCAGGGCTTAAAGAAGACACACCTGAGCATGTGATACTGCATGGCCGCGGTACCCACTGGAGGACAGAGAACTGTGGCCAGTTGGAGGGTCTCTTAAGTAGAATACTGTTTTACAATTAGACCGGTTCTGTAGAAAACAAGGGAAATGGGTAGAAGTAGCAGATGTGTTGCCCTTTTTCTCTCTGCGAAATATGCCAGACTTATGTCCTGAGGGTATAGGTTTGGGTGTGACTCCTTCAGCTCCCTCCTGTCCTCCTACTTTGCTAGATGAGATGGAGGACAGGAGACAAAGAGATAAAGAAAAGAAGGTTTCTCCAAACTATCCCTGGGATCATATGCACAGAGCAGCCAGAGAGGCTGAGGAACAGCCACACAAGCTGTTGCCTCTTCATGAAGCACCCACCAGGAGAAGTAATCAGTCTATGAGAGTTAATAAGCGTTTTTCTTATCAAGAAGTACAAAGAATCAAGGAGGAACTGGGAGACTATTTAGAGGACCCAGAAAAATATATTAGAGCTTTTAAAGGTGTTACTCTGTTTTACGACCTTACTTGAAAGGATGTGATGTATATCTTGGGACAAATGCTGACTCCCGATTCAAAAACTCGAGTTTTGGGAAAAGCGGTTGCTTATGGAGATGAATGGTTTGGTAATGAGTCAGTAGGGAGGAGGGAGAACGAGATAAACCACCCTCCCCACTGGAAATCAGGTGGTCCCAACTACAGAAACAGACTGGGACTAAAACAGAGCTAAAGGAAGATGGAATCAGAGTCATTTTGTCAGATGTATTCTTGAAGGACTCAGGCAAGTGCGTGCTAAGCCTTTAAACTATGGCAAATTGGCAAACATAGAACAGGAGGAGAAGGAAGCTCCTGGTAAATTCCTAGACTGAGAGAAGCCCTTTGCAGATTCACGGAGATTGATCCCGAAAGTGAAGAGGGAAAAGTGATATTAAAAGATAGATTTCTCACTCAGTCGGCTCCAGATATCCACCGTAAGCTATTAAAACAGGCCTATGGACCAAATCAGTCTTTAGATAATCTGTTACAACTGGCTCAGACAGTCTATTATGGTAGGGAATATGAGGAAAAGAAAGGCAGAACCTTCACAATGGCTATGAAAACTGTTCTTAAACAGCCTGAGAAAAATGCCCAGAGGGACCCAGGTGAAAAGGGATGGGCTTGCTATTACTGTGGAAAGGAGGGGCACCTCAAGCAGAATTGCCTTCAGGCATCTAAGCCGCTCTGGGCTCCAAGTCCGGTCTGCAAAGGACCACACTGGAAGAGAGACTGCCCCCAGAGGCATAGGTTTCAGGGGTCAGACTCTCAAGACAATCAGGACTGAAGGTTCCCAGGGGTCCCCACACAAGCTACCATCCTAATCACACCTGAGGAACCCCGGGTATTAATAACTGTGGGAGGCAGTCCGTCAATTTCCTTTTAGATACAGGGGCAATTTACTCCGTGCTTACTGAAGCCCCTGGCCCTCTTTCTTCCCCATCTCTTCCGTAATGAGACTGTCTGGACGAGCCAAAAAATGGGCCTGATAACCTATGTGAGCCTACTTCTGCTGACTCCAAAAATCCTGAGTCTGCCGTTTGATCCTCAAAACAATGCCTTTCTGTCCTGGGCTCACTCGTACACAACATTTCATAATTGGTCTAACTTCTGGGTCTAAGGAGCACTCCCCTCTTCATCAGCGGAAGGCTTCCTGTGGTGGACATCTCCACGTCAAGGAAAAGACTTTCTCCAAGTCTGCGAATACCTTCGACAACAATCATATGTGATGCCTCTTCTTAACTGATGACATCTAACAATCCTAAGATTGACTGATGTAACTATGGACATAACGTAACTTTTAAACTATCTTAATTACAATAATTCTTTTTGTTCTATTTTTACTGTTTGCTCCCTGCATCTGTAACTGTGTAACTGGACCTGTTTCTAGTCGCATGAAAGTTTTTAAGTTACAAATGGTTGTCCAAGCTCCTACAAGTGCCACAGCCTCCTCCAACTATTACTTGGGGCCCCTGGATCACAGACCCTCAATATGAGGGTTAGGAGAATATGTTGCCTCAACAATTTAGGGACCATACCCCTAAACAGCAGGAAGTAGTTATGGAACAAAAACAACGCCCCTTTCCCTTGGCAACATAATTCTCCTAAAAGAAAAGGGGGGATGAGATAGTCATTTCCTAGGCAGGTTGATAAGAAGTCTAGGGGTCCCCAAGGAGAGAGGGGTCTGGAATTCTCAAGGAGGAAGAAAGGACAAACTTTGTTTTTCCTCTACATTGCTTAGGATTATGTATCCCGCCTGAGGACAGTCTCTGGATTAAACCTGGCTAATCATGTTATCCTTATTGCCAAATTCAGACTTAAATTGAAGAAAGTGGGGAAAACCACTAGACCATTCAGGTATGACCCAAATCAAATCCCTTATGACTATACAGTGGAAGTGAGAAATAGATTTAAGGGACTAGATCTGATAAATAGAGTGCCTGATGAACTATGGACAGACTTCATGACATTGTACAGGAGACAGGGATCAAGACCATCCCCATGGAAAAGAAATGCAAAGAAGCAAAATGGCTGTCTGGGGAGGCCTTACAAATAGCTGTGAAAAGAAGAGAAGCAAAAAGCAAAGGAGAAAAGGAAAGATATAAGCATCTGAATGCAGAGTTCCAAAGAATAGCAAGAAGAGATAAGAAAGCCTTCCTCAGCGAACAATGCAAAGAAATATAGGAAAACAATAGAATGGGAAAGACTAGAGATCTCTTCAAGAAAATTAGAGATACCAAGGGAACATTTCATGCAAAGATGGGCTCGATAAAGGACAGAAATGGTATGGACCTTACAGAAGCATAAGATATTAAAAAGAGGTGGCAAGAATACACAGAAGAACTGTACAAAAAAGATCTTCATGACCAAGATAATCACGATGGTGTGATCACTCACCTAGAGCCAGACATCTTGGAATGTGAAGTCAAGTGGGCCTTAGAAAGCATCACTACGAACAAAGCTAGTAGAGGTGATGGAATTCCAGTTGAGCTATTTCAAATCCTGAAAGATGACGCTGTGAAAGTGCTGCACTCAATATGTCAGCAAATTTGGAAAACTCAGCAGTGGCCACAGGACTGGAACAGGTCAGTTTTCATTCCAAGCCCAAAGAAAGGCAGTGCCAAAGAATGCTCAAACTACTGCATAATAGCACTCATCTCACACTCTAGTAAAGTAATACTCAAAATTCTCCAAGCCAGGCTTCAATAGTACATGAACAGTGAACTTTCAGATGTTCAAGCTGGTTTTAGAAAAGGCAGAGGAACCAGAGATCAAATTGCCAACATCTGCCAGATCATCAAAAAAGCAAGAGAGTTCCACAAAAACATCTATTTCTGCTTTATTGACTATGCCAAAGCCTTTGACTGTGTGGATCACAATAAACTGTGGGAAATTCTGAAAGAGATGGGAATACCAGACCACCTGACCTGCTTCTTGAGAAACCTATATGCAGGTCAGGAAGCAACAGTTAGAACTGGACATGGAACAACAGACTGGTTCCAAATAGGAAAAGGAGTACGTCAAGGCTGTATATTGTCACCCTGCTTATTTAATTTATATGCAGAGTTCATCATGAGAAACACTGGGCTGGAGGAAGCACAAGCTGGAATCAAGATTGCCAGGAGAAATATCAGTAACCTCAGATGTGCAGGTGACACCACCCTTATGGCAGAAAGTGAAGAGGAACTAAAAAGCCTCTTGATGAAAGTGAAAGAGGAGAGTGAAAAAAGTTGGCTTAAAGTTCAACATTCAGAAAACGAAGATCATGGCATCTGGTCCCATCACTTCATGGCAAATAGATGGGGAAACAGTGGAAACAGTGTCAGACTTTATTTTGGGGGGCTCCAAAATCACTGTAGATGGTGATTGCAGCCATGAAATTAAAAGACACTTACTCCTTGGAAGAAAAGTTATGACCAACCTAGATAGCATAATGAAAAGCAGAGACATTACTTTGCTAACAAAAGTCCATCTAGTCAAGGCTATAGTTCTTCCAGTGGTCATGTATGGATGTGAGAGTTGGACTGTGAAGAAAGCTGGACTGTGAAGAAAGCTGAGCACCGAAGAATTGATGCTTTTGAACTGTGGTGTTGGAGAAGACTCTTGAGAGTCCCTTGGACTGCAAGGAGATCCAACCAGTCCATTCTGAAGGAGATCAGCCCTGGGATTTCTTTGGAAGGAATGATGCTAAAGCTGAAACTCCAGTACTTTGGCCACCTCATGCGAAGAGTTGACTCATTGGAAAAGATTCTGATGCTGGGAGGGATTGGGGGCAGGAGGATAAGGGGACGACAGAGGATGAGATGGCTGGATGGCATCACTGACTCGATGGATGTGAGTCTGAGTGAACTCCGGGAGTTGGTGACGGACAGGGAAGCCTGGCGTGCTTCAATTCATGGGGTCAGAAAGAGTCGGACACGACTGAGTGACTGAACTGAACTGAACTGAATCATGTTACCTTAAAATGTAAATTATGGTCAGGAGAGAGCCTGACCCCAGCTGGACTCGCCTGGACTCTTAAATGAACCCTGATCCCAGGGCTGTGGGCCTGGCCCTGTGTACAGAATAAACCCTGTTTTCTTTGAAAAAAAAAAAATGTAAATTATGGGAGTAGGTCTGGTCTTTACAAGGATTATATAACAATAATGTATCCTGAAGGCAGTCTGTGGACTAAACCTTCTAGCTAATTCTGTTATCTTAAAATTTAAATTATGGGAGTAGGTCTAGTGAGATCTTTACAACCTCCAGACATTCTTTGGATTCATTGGAGAGTATATAACTCCATTGCTAACACTAGCAAGGGGGTACTCTTTCTACCCCCTTCTGATGTCTATGTCAGAAGCTTTCTCTATCTCCTTTATACTGCAATAAAGCTTTATTACACAAGAAAAAAACTCTCAGGGAAGTTGGCATGGAGGGAATCTACCTCAACATAAATGCCATATATGATAAACCCACAGCAAGCATCATTCTCAATGGTGATAAACTGAAAGCATTTTCTCTAAGATCGGGAACCTTACAAGGATGTCCATTCTCACTACTATTATTCAACATAGTTTTGGAAGTCCTAGTCATAGCAATCAGAGCAGAAAATGAAATAAGAGGAATTCAAATTGGAAAATAAGAAGTAAAATAAAATAAGAAGTAAAAATGTCACTGTTTGCAAATGACATGATATTATACACAGAAAATCCTAAAGATGCCACTAGAAACCACTAGAACTAATCAATGAATTTAGTAAAGTTGTAGGATACAAAATTAATACACACAAATCTCTTGCATTCCTGTATACCACCAGTGAAAGATCAGAAAATAAAATCAAGGGAACGATCCCATTTACCATTGCAACAATGGTTCCTTTAAAAAAAAAAAAAAAGAAAACTAAAAATAGACCTTTCATATGACCCAGAAATCCCACTACTTGGCATATACTATGAGAAAACCATATTTTAAAGATACATGCACCCCAATATTCGTTGCAGCACTATTTAGAATAGGCAGAACATGGAAGCCACCTAAATGTCCATCAACAGAGGAATGGATAAAGATGTGGTAGATATATAAAATGGAATATTACTCAGTAAAAAACAAGAATGAAATTGAGTCATTTGTAGAGAGGTGGATGGACCTAGAGTCTATCATACAGAGTAAAGTCAGAAAGAGGAGAACAAATATGGTATATTTACATTTATATTTACATAAATATATAAATATATACATTTATATATTTACATGTATATGGAATCTAGAAAACGGTACAGATGAAGCTATTTATAGAGCAAGAATCGAGAAACAGACATAGGGAATGGACACGTGGACATCGGGGGAGCATGGGATGAATTGGGAGATTGAGGTTGACATATTTGCACTGCCATGTGTAAAACAGATAGCTATTGGGAACTTGCTTTATAGTGTAGGGAGCTCAGCTCAGTGCTCTGTCGTAACCTAGATGGATGTTGTTTTGCTGATTCTGTTCATGACACCAAACGTCTCACTGTTCACATTATCCACACTGTTCCCTGAACCCAGGGTAGGCAAGGCACAGCCAAGAGGCTGGAAAGAGACTCGAGGAGCCGTAGGAACTGCACACACGTTTATTCTCTCCTGGCTGATGCAGCAGCCACAGCAGCAACCATAGCAAAATCTAACACAACACAACCTCTCTCCTGGCTGACGCAGCAGCCACAGCAGTAGACACACTATTCTCTCCTCTCATGGCTGACCCAATAGACACAACTGTGATGCAGAAGTAATGCCACCACACTTCAGGTGGAACTCACACATGCGTACTGCACATAACCCATGACCAACAAGTACCTCGTGATGCATATGTGCAGTGCTACAAATGCTCTCAGCTGTTACATAGTCATTATTTACAAAACATAGGGTGAGAGAGCCTGAACACGCCATCTTGGTTAATTTGGTCTTTCCCCACAGATGTGATGGGTGGGTGGAAAGGATGTCCAAGAGGGAGGGGATATGTATATATACACACACACCCCCACACACACACATACATATGTATCAGTTCCGTTCAGTCGCTCAGTTGTGTCCGACTCCTTGCAATCCCATGGACTGCAGCACGCCAGGCTTCCCTGTCCATCACCAACTCCTGAAGCTTGCTCAAACTCAGGTCCATCGAGTCAGTGATACCATCCAATCATCTCATCCTCTGTCATCCCCTTCTCCTCTTACCTTCTATCTTTCCCAGCGTCAGGGTCTTTTCCAATGAGTCAGTTCTTCACAACAGGTGGCCAAAGTATGGGAGTTTCAGCTTCAGCATCAGTCCTTCCAATGAATACTCAAGACGGATTTCTTTAGGATTGACTGGTTGAATCTCCTAGCAGTCCAAAGGACTCTCAAGAGTCTTCTCCAACACCACAGTTCAAAAGCATTGATTCTTTGGCACTCAGCTGTCTTTATGGTCCAACTCTCACAGTCATACATGACTACAGGAAAAACCATAGCTTTGACTAGATGGACCTTTGACAGCAAAGTAATGTCTCTGGTTTCTAATATGCTGTCTAGGTTGGTCATAGTTTTTCTTTCAAAGAGCAAGCGATTTTTAATTTCATGGTTGCAGTCACCATCTGCATATATATATGTACATATATTTGGTGTACATATATATATACATATATATATATGCATATAGCTGAATCATAAAACGGAGAAGGCAATGGCACCCCACTCCAGTACTCTTGCCTGGAAAATCCCATGGATGGAGGAGCCTGGTAGGCTGTAGTCCATGGGGTCGCTAAGAGTCGGACACGACTGAGTGACTTCCCTTTCACTTTTCATTTCATGCATTGGAGAAGGAAATGGCAACCCACTCCAGTGTTCTTGCCTGGAGAATCCCAGGGACGGGGGAGCCTGGTGGGCTTCTGTCAATGGGGTCGCACAGAGTCACACACGACTGAAGCGACTTAGCAGTAGCAGCATAGCTGAATCACTTATTTGTACAGCAGAAAGTAACACAATATTGTAAAGCAACTATACACCAATTTTTAAAATCTCAATTGACCAGAAATATATGGGGTTTTTTTCTGAGTTTTCAATTCTATTCCATTTATCTATGTCTACTCTTATGCCTGTATTACAGTGATTTGATTACTGAACTTTTCAGTAAGTTTAAAATCAAGAATTATGAGTACTCTAACTACATTCTATTTCAAAATTGTGTTGGCCATCTGGGGTCCCTGACAGTTCCATATGAATTTTAAGATCAACCTGCCCATTTTTGTAAAAATGGCAGTAGATATTTTTATACAAATTGCACTGAGTCTCTAGATCACTTTGGGAAGTAGCACCATCTACAATATTAACTCTTATCATCCATAATCATTGGATATCCTTGCATTTATTTAGATATTATTTAATTTCTTTCAATGTTAGGTAGTATCCAATGTACAAGTCTTGCATCTCCTTGGTTAAATTTATTTCTAAATATTTTACTCTTTCAGTGCTATTATTAATGGACTCGTTTCCCCAATTCATTTTCGTATTACTTATTTCTAGTGTATAGAAATGCAACTGATTTTTGTATGTAGATCTTGTATCCTGCAACACTGTTGAATGTATTCATAATCTGAAATAGTGTTATGGATTTTTATGTTTCCTCTGTATAAGAATACGTCATCTGTTGAACCCCAGTGTTCATTGCATCGCTATTTACAATAGCCAGGACATGGAAGCAACCTAAATGTCCATCAACAGAGGAATGGATAAGGAAGATGTGGTACATATATACTGCAGAATATTATTCAGCCATAAAAAAGAACAAAATATTGTCATTTGCAGCAACATGGATGGACTTAAAGATTGTCATACTGAGTGAAGTAAGACAGACAGACAAATATCATATGATATCACTTATATGTGGAATCTAAGAAAATAGTACAAGTGAACTTATTTACAAAACAAATAGTCATAGATGTAGAAAACAAATTTATGGTTATCAGGAGGCAAGGGGGAGAGGGATAAATTGAGAGACTGGGGTTGACATATACATACTACTATATATAAATAGGTAACTAATCAGGATGTACTGTATAACACAGAGAACCCTTCTCAATACCCTGTAATGACCTACATGGAAGAAGAATCTGAAAGAGAGTGGATATATGCATATGCATAACTGATTCACCTTGCTGTATATTAGAAACTAACACAACTCTTTGCAACCCCATGGACTATACAATCCATGGAATTCTTCAGGCCAGAATACTGGAATGGGTAGCCGTTCCCTTCTCCAGGAGATCTTCCCAGTCCAGGAATCGAACGGGGGTCTCCTGCATTGCAGGTGGATTCTTTACCAACTGAGCTATCAGGGAAGCCCAACACAGCACTAAATCAACTATGAAAGTGAAAAGAAAGGAATTCTCCAGGCCAGAAATCAACAATACTCCAATAAAAATTTTAAAAATAAAAAATTCATCTGTGAATAAAGATAGTTCTACATTCTCATTTTCAAATTTGGATGCTTTTTTCCCCCTTTTTTGGTTAATTTTTCTGGCTTTATCTTATAGAACAATATTGAATAGAAATGGTGAAAATTAACATTCTCATCTAATTCCTGACCTAGAGGAATTAGGCTATTAGTCCTTCACCACTGAGTGTGTTAGCTGTGTGTTTTTCATAGATGTACTTTATCAGGTTGTGCAAGTTCTCAACTGTTATGGGCTAAATTATGTAGTCCCTAAATTCATAACTCAAATCCCTAAACCCCAGTACATCAAAATGTGACTATATTCGGTGACAAGGCCTTTTAGAGAGGTAGCTAAGTTAAACTGAGGCCATTAGGGTGGGTCCTAATCCAATTTGACTAGTGTCCTTATAAGAGGAAATTTGTACACACAAAGACACACCAGGGATGTGCATGCACGTGACCATCCACTGTGACCAAAGACACGGTGAGAAGTTCAACCATCTACAAGCTAAGCAAAGACAGATAAAAACAAAAACAAAAAAAAAATACCTGCCAACATTTTAAATTTGGACTTCTGGCCTCCAGAACTGTAAGAATATTTTAAACCAGTCTGTGACATCTTGTTGTGACAGCCCTGGCAAACTAACATACCTTCTATTCATTTTTTAAGTGACTGTTATAATGAAAGTGTATTAAATAGAGTGAAATGCTGTTTCTGCATCAATAGAGATGACCATATTAGGGTTTTTTCTTCATTCTGTTAATGTGGTATATTACACATTGATTTTTGTATATTGAGTTGTTGCAGGAAGGGGGACCTCTTCCAGGGCCCAAAACTGGGCTCTTGTCTAACACTCGGAAATGAATTGTCTGAGGAGACACATGTGCTGACAAAGAAAGAGATTTTATTGGGAAAGGGCACCCGGGTGGAGAGCAGTAGGGTAAGGGAACCCAGGAGAACAGCTCTGCCACATGGCTTGATGTCTCAGGTTTATGATGATGGGATTCGTTTTTGGGTTGTCTTTAGCCACTCATTCTGACTCAGAGTCCTTCCTGGTGGTGCACGCCTTGTTCTGCCAAGACGGATGCCAGAGAGAAGGATTCTGGGAGGTGGCCGGACATGTAGTGTCTCCTTTTGACCTTTCCTGAACTCTTCCAGTTGGTGGTAGCTTATTAGTTCTGTGTTCCTTACCAGGACCTCCTGTCGTAAAACAACTCATGCAGATGGTTACTATGGTTCCTGGCCAGGGTGGGCAGTTTCAGTCAATGTGCTTCCCCGAACAGAGTCACCCTTGCACTCCTAAGATAAATCCTACTTGGTCATGGTAAATAATTCTTTTAACACACTGTTATATTCCATTTACTGGAATTTCATTCCAGATTTTTGCTTCCATATTCATAAAGGGTACTGGTCTATAGTTTTCTTTTCTTGTGATGCCATTTTTTAGCTTTTGTATCAGATAAATACTGGTTTCATGAATAAGTTAGAGAAAGTTTCAATCACATCTGTTATTTGAAATTAAGAATTGAGGTTAATTCTTTATAAGCCAATATTGACTTAAGTGTTTTTAGCTTCTTACATTTAGTGTTTTATAGTTTTTCTCATAAGATTTTTCATGCATTTTATTAGATTTATACCTAAGTATTTTACATTATTGTTGCTAATGAAAATGACATTGTATACTTATTTTAAATTTTCAGTTGTTCATAGCTGGTCTATCAGAAAGGAACTGGCATTTACATATTTTACTTGTATCTGAAACATTCTTGTGATTGCTTATTAGTTTGGGGAGATATTTTGATGATTCTTTGACATTTTTCTACATAAAGAGTCATATAATATTGGGGGAATTGTTTTATTTCTTTCTTCCCAACTGTATACTTTTCTTTCTTTTTCTTGTCTTACTAGCTAGGGATTCCAGTATGATACTGGATAGGAGTGGTGATGATAGAAATCCTCATAGCTCTCAGATTGATTATTTATTTTACTCTGCTTATATTGAATTTAATTTGCCCTTATTTTTCTGGTTTACTGAAGTGGAAGATTAGATTATTGATTTTAGTTACTTCTTCTTTTCTAATGAAGAAATAGCTAAAATTTTCTTTTCTAATTCAGTGCTATAATTTTCCCTCTAAACATTGCTTTTTCTGCATCCCACAAATTTTAATGAGTTGTATTTTCATTTTTATGTAGTTTAAAATATATATTATTATGGTAAAAACATTTAACATGAGATTTAACCTGTTAAAGGGTTATGTATGCATTATTATTAACAAGTGCAATCTAGAGATAACAAGTCTCTAGAAATTATTTATCTTGCATAAATGGAGTTTTATGCCCTTTGAACAGCAATTCCTTGGTTTTACTTTGCCCCTGCATCTATCATTTTACTCTCTCTGAGTCTGAATATGTTATAGACCTCCTTTAAGTGGAATGATGCAGTATTTGTACTTTTGTGACTGGTGCATTTCACTTAGAATGTCCCCCAGGATCATCCATGTTGTTGAATATAGCAGGATTTTCTTCCATTTTAAGAAAGAATAACATACTGTGTATGTATATACTCCCTTTGTCCATTCATCTGTCAATAAACATTTCGGTTGCTTCCATATCTTGGGTATTACAAATAATGCTGCAATAAGCATGAGTATATCTTTCTAGATCCTGATTTAAATTCTTTTGGATATATACTTAGAAGTGAGATTGCTGAGTCACATGGTAATTCAATGGCAACCCACTCCAGTACTCTTGCCTGGAAAATCCCATGGACGGAGGAGCCTGGTAGGCTGCAGTCCATGGGGTCGCTAGAGTTGGACACGACTGAGCGACTTCACTTTCACTTTTCACTTTCAAGCATTGGAGAAGGAAATGGCAACCCACTCCATTGTTCTTGCCTGGTGGGCTGCTGTCTATGGGGTTGCACAGAGTCGGACACGACTGAAGCGACTTAGCAGCAGTAGCAGCAGCAGCATGGTGATTCTACTGTTAATTTTTTGAGAAAACCCCACACTATTTTCTACAGAAGTTGCACCATTCTGCATTCCCAACACAATTTCTCCACAACATGACAAACACTTACCTTTTCCCTTTAAAAAAAAAATAATAGCCATCCTAAGGAATATAAAGTGGTATCTCACTGTGATTTTGATTTTTCTTTAAAAAAATTCATAGTCATTCTAAACAGATGTGAGATGATATTTCATTGTGGTTTTGAACTTCCCTGAAAATTAGCAATGCCAAGCACTTTTTCATATACCTGTTGGCCATTTGTATGTCTTCTCCAGACAAGATTCAAGTCTTTGCCCATGTTTTAATCAGATGCTTTGTATTTATGCTATTGAGTTGTAGGAGTCCTTTATATATTTTGGCTATTAATCCATCATCAGATAAATGGTTTACAACTATTTATTCCTATTCTGTTGATGTTTTCCTTATACTTTTTTACTATTGTGAATAATGTTGTTATAACATGGTTTTACAAACATCTTTTTAAGTCCCTGGTTTCAATTCTGAGTATTTACCCAGAAGTGGAATTGCTGGATCATATCATAAAATAATTTTTGGGGGGAACTGATATATTATTTTCCACAGCAGCTGCATAATTTTACATTCCCTTCATTAATGCACAAAAGTTTCTATTCCTCCACATCCTTGTCAACAGTTCTCATTTGCTTTTTGTTTAAAAGTCATCATAATGGATGTGCTGCACACAATATGCCAGTAAATTTGGAAAACTCAGCAGTGGCCATGGGACTGGAAAAACCAGTTTTCATTCCAATCCCAAAGAATGTTCAAATTACCACACAATTGCATGCATTCCACAAGCTAGAAGTAATGATCACATTTCTCCAAGCTAGCCTTCAACAGGACGTGAACCAAGAACTTGCAGATGTTCAAGCTGGATTTAGAGGAACCAGAGATCAAATTGCCAACATTCATTGAATCATAGAAAAAGGAAGAGAATTCCAGAAAAGCATCTACTTCTGCTTCACTGACTACACTAAAAGTGTTTGTGTGGATCACAACAAACTGTGGGAAATTGGTAAAAAGATAGGAATACCAGACCACCTTACCTGCCTCCTGAGAAACCTGTATGCAGGTCAAGAAGCAACAGTTAGAACTAGACATGGAACAATGGACTGTTTCAAAATTTGGAAAGGAGTATGTCAAGGCTGTATATTGTCACCTTGCTTATTTAACTTACATGCAGAGTACATTATGCAAACTGCCAGGCTGGATGAAGCACAAACTGGAATCAAGATTGCCAGGAGAAATATCAATAACCTCAGATATGCAGATGACACCACTCTGTGGCAGAAAGAAAAGAACTAAAGAGCATCTTGTTGAAAGTGAAAGAGGAGAGAGAAAAAGCTGGCTTAAAACTCAACATTCAAAAAACGAAGATCATAGCATCCAGTCCCATCACTTCATGGCATATAGATGGAGAAACAATGAAAACAGTGATAGACTTTATTTCCTTGGGCTCCAAAATCACTGCAGATGGTGACTGCAGCCATGAAATTAAAAGACGCTTGCTCCTTGGAAGAAAAGCTATGACCAATCTAGACAGCATATTAAAAAACAGAGACATTACTTTGCCAACAAAGGTCCATCTAATCAAAGCTCTGGTTTTTCAACTAGTCATGTGTGGATGTGAAAGTTGGACCATAAAGAAAGCTGAGCACTGAAGAAATGATGCTATTGAACTGTGGTGTTGGAGAAGACTCTTGAGAGTCCCTTGGCCTGCTAGGAGATCCAACCAGTCCATCCTAAAGGAAATCAGTCCTGAATATTCATTGGAAGGACTGATGCTGAAGATGAAGCTCCAATACTCTGGCCACCTGATGTGAAAAGCTGACTCTTAAGAAAAGACCCAGATGCTGGGAAAGATTGAAGGCATGAGGAGAAGGGCACAGCAGAGGATGAGATGGTTGGATGGCATCATCAACTTAATGGACATGAGTTTGAGCAATCTCTGGGAGATGGTGAAGAACAGGGAAGCCTGGCATGCTGCAGTCCATGTGGTCCAAAGTGTCGGACACAACTGAACAACTGGAAAACAATGGATATGAAGCAGTATTTCACTGTGATCTTGATTTGCATTCCCTCATAATTAGTGATGAGCATCTTTTCAGTGGCTTAATGGATATTTGTGTATCTTCCTAGGAGAATTGTTTAATCTCTTTCCTAATTTTTTAATTGGGTTGTTTTTGTATTTGTTGTTGAGTTGTAGGAGTTCTTTATATAGTCTCACTATTAACCACTTCTAAGCTATGTGATCAGCATACATTTTCTCCCCCTTCACTAATCATCTCTTTAATCTATTGTGAGCATCCTTTGATGCACAAACATGTTTTAAAAAAATTTTAATGTAGTATAATTTGTCCATTTTTCTTTTCTTGCCTATGCTTTTGGTGTCATGTTCAAGAAATCATTTTCAAATCCAATATCATACAGATTTTCCCTGTATTTTCTTCTGAAAATGTTATAATTTTACTTCTTACATTTATGTCTTTGATCAAACTTAATTTTCATATATTGTCTAGGGATCCAACTTTATTATTTTCCATGTGGATATCCAGTTTTCCTGAGCTTCACAGGTAGCACAGTGGGCAAAGAATCTGCCTGCAATGCAGGAGATTCAGGGGATGCCAGTTTGATCCCTGGGTCAGGAAGATCCCTTGGAGGAGGGCATGGCAACCCATTCTGGTATTCTTACCTGGATAACCCTATGGACAGAGGAGCCTGGTGGGCTTCAATCCATGGAGTCGCAGAGTCGGACAAGACTGAAATGACTGAGCACGCATGCATGCATCCAGTTTTCCCAACATTATTTGCTGGAAAAAAATGTCCTTCCTCCATTTTGGGGGAAATGGTCTTTGCACAATTTTGGAAAATCATTTGGTCATATATGCAGTGCTTTAGGAAAAGGAAATGGCAACCCACTCCAGTATTCTTGCCTGGAGAATCCCAGGGACAGAGGAGCCTGGTGGTCTGTCATCTGTGGGGTCGCACAGAGTTGGACACGACTGACGCGACTTAGCAGCAGCAGCAGCAGAAGCGTTTTATTTCTGACCTCCCAATTCTATTTTATTGGTTTGTATATCTGTCTTTATGTCATCAGCACACTCTTTTGATTAGTGTAGTAAGTTTTGAAATTGGGAAGTGTATCAGTCATTTCACTTCAGTCGCTCAGTCGTATCTGACTCTTCGCAACCTTATGGACTGCAGTACACCCGGATTCCCTGTCCATCATCAACTCCCGGAGCTTGCTCAAACTCATATCCATCGAGTCAGTGATGCCATACAACCATCTCATCCTCTGTCATTCCCTTCTCCTCCTGCCTTCAATCTTTCCCAGCATCAGGGTCTTTTCCAATGAGCTAGTTCTTCACATCAGGTGGCTAAAGTATTGGAGTTTCAGCTTCAACATCAATCCTTCCAATGAATATTCAGGACTGATTTCCTTTAGGATTGACTGGTTTGGTCTCCTTGCAGTCCAAGGGACTTTCAAGAGTCTTCTGGGAAGTGTATACATAGTTGCTTTTAAATGTCTTCCTTTTCCTAAGAGGCTCACCCCTGTTTCTACTGTGCCTTAGCTGTTCTACTATATTGCTAAATCAATAATCTCTTGCAGATCCAGATTCAAGATGGTGGAAAAATCAGATGGAAAGATGACCTTCCCACCCTGTCCACACACAGAGAATATTTTCTGAATACCAGCAGAGGAACCCAGACTTCCAGAAAGGCAAACACATCTCCTCAGAATGAGATAGGGTAAAAGATGAAGACAAAGAGGGAGACAAAGAATTTTGGGACAGGGACCTATGCACTGGAGAGGGAGTCGTGAAAGAGGAAAAGTTTCTGCACACTGGAAAACCCCCTAACAGGTGGAGTCGGGGGGAGCTTCAGAACCTCAGAGGGCAGTGAAACAGTGAATATTCAGAAGGCAAAACAAAGAGAATTCACCAGAGATTGTGCTGAATGGCACTTCCCAGCCCAAAAGTGGCTAACACTCTCACAACTGCCACAAAGAGTAGGGGCTGGGTGCGGAGGCTCAGGCTTCGGGATTCAGACCTCAAGGAGAGGATCAGCATTGATGGCCATGAAGATAAGCTGATGGGGCTAATGAAACACAGCCGAGGCAGACCATGAAAAGCCTGGGACTGCTAGAGAAGCAAAAGATCATTCCTGCAGGAAGGCTCTAACATCATACTCTAACTCCATGTACTCACAGAACAAAGGACCTCGCACTAGCAAATGCTGAAGCAGAGAGAATAAGCTGGAGTCTGTTGCTCCAGAGGCAGAGAAGCATGCACAAGCTTTGGAGGCAGAAGGTGGAGGGCCTCTAGAGTCTCAGGCCTAGAGATCACTGCTACCACCAAGCTGTGAGTGGCTGCGGGTCGCTACCACATCTTTCTGAGAGTCTGAGTATCTTGATTCTGAAAAGGGTACCAAAACCCAGGACCAACTACCCTATGGAAGTGCACCTCCCACCTCAGACTGTGGCAACTTCCTGCAGATTCCAGCTGTGGCAGGCACTCCCCATTCACCCCAGCTGTTACTTCTATACCCCTCCCTCCACCCAGCAAAATTGAGCAAGTGAGCCCTAATAAGCAGCTACATTCACCTCTTCATGTCCAGGCAGAGAACAGACACTGGAGAGAGACATAAATAGTTGTTGTTCAGTTGCTAAGTTGTATCCAACTCTTTCTGACACCATGGACTGAAGCATTCCAGGCTTCCACGTCCTTCAGCATATCATAGAGTTTTATTGAGTTGATGATGTCATCAGACAGTCTCATCCTCTGTTACTCCCTTCTCCTCTCACCCTCAATCTTTCATAGCATCAGAATCTTTCCCAATGAGCTGGCCCTCCCTATAGAGTGGCCAAAGTACTGGAGCTTCAGCTTCAACATCAGTCCTTCCAATGGATATTCAGGGATGATTTCCTTTATGATTGACTGGTTTGATCTCCTTGTTGTCCAAGGGATGGACTCTCAAGAGTCTTCTCCAGCTCAATTAAAAAACATCAATTCTTTAGTGCTCAGCCTTCTTTATGGTCCAACTCCCACATCCATACATGACTACTGGAAAAACCATAGGTTTGACTATATGGACTTTTGTTGGCAAAGTGATGTCTCTGATTTTTAATTCTCTGTCTAGGTTTGTCATTGCTTTTTTTCCAAGGAGCAAACATCTTTTAATTTTGTGGCTGCAGTCACTGTCCATAGTGATTGTGGAGCCAAAGAAAATAAAATCTGCCACAGTTTCCACTTTTTCCTTATCTATTTACCATGAAGTGATGGGACTGGATGCCATGATCTTCATTTTTTGAATGTTGAGCTTTAAGCCAGTTTTTTCACTCTCTTCTTTAGATCAAGAGACTCTTTGGTTTCTCTTCACTTTCTGCCATAGGGTTGTATCATCTGCATATCTAAAGTTGTTGATGTTTCTCCTGACAATCTTGATTCCAGCTTCTGAGTCTTCCAGCCTGGCATTTCACATGATGTACTCTGCATATCAGTTAAATAAGCAGGGTGACAGTATACAGCCTTGACGTACTCCTTTCTCAATTTTAAACCAGTCTGTTGTTCCATGTCCAATTCTAAGTGTTGCTTCTTTACCTGCATACAGGTTTCTCAGGAGACAGGTAGGGTGGTCTGGTATTCCCATCTCTTTACGAATTTCCCAGTTTGTTGTGATCCACACAGTCAAACGCTTTAGTGTAGTCAATGAAGGAGTAGATCTTTTTCTTGAATTCCCTTGCTTTTTCTATGATCCAACAGATGTTGGCAATTTGATCTCTGGTTCCTCTGCTTTTTCTAAATCCAGCTTGTACATCTGGAAGTTCTCAGTTCACATACTGCTGAAGCCTAACTTGAAGGACTTTGAGAATTACCTTGCTAGCATGTGAAATGAGCAAAATTTTATGGTAGTTTGAACTTTCTTTAGCATTGCCTTTCTTTGGGATTGAAATGAAAACTGACTTTTTCCAGTCCTGTGCCCTCTACTGAGTTTTCCAAATTTACTGACATATTGAGTGCACCACTTTAACAGCATCATGATCTGTTTAACAGCATCATCTTTTAGGATTTGAAATACCTCAGCTGGAATTCCATCACATCCACTAGCTTTGTTTGCAGTAATTCTTTCTAAGACCCACTTGATTCCACACTCCAGGATGTCTGGCTCGAGGTGAGTGTCCACACAGTCATGGTTATCTGGGTCATTAAGACCTTTTTTGTATAGTTTGTCTGTAGATTCTTGCCATCTCTTCTTAATCTCTTCTGCTTCTGTTAGGTCCTTGCTGTTTACCATCCCTTATTGTGCTCATCTTTGCATGAAACTTTCCATTGGTATCTCCAATTTTCTTGGAGAGGTCTCTAGTCTTTCCCATTCTATCGCTTTCCTCTATTTCTTTACATTGTTCACTTAAGAAGGTTTTCTTATCTCTCCTTGATATTCTCTGGAACTCTGCATTCAGCTCAGTATATCTTTCCCTTTCTCCTTTGTCTTTTGCTTCTCTTCTTTTCCAAGTATTTGTTGGCCCAAAACCAAAGGAAAACACCAGGGGCTGGGATAGAAAATGGAAAAGGGGGAAACTGTCATGGAAGTTGCAAACACAGTGGTCTAAATTCCCACAGTTGGCCTGAGACTTAACTTCAGAGGCAACTGTAGACTTTGAGAGCAAGTAGAAACTGGAATGGGGCTTCCCTAGTAGCTCAGCTGGTAAAGAATCTGCCTGCAATGCAGGAGACCCCAGTTTGATTCCTGGGTCGGGAAGATCCCCTGGAGAAGGGATAGGTACCCACTCAGTATTCTTGCCTGGAGAATCCCCATGGACGGAGGACCCTGGCATGCTACAGTCCGTGGGATCACAAAGAGTCAGACATGACTGAATGACAAAGCATGCATGAACAAGCTGGAACAAGGAAAGATCTGAGTCTGAGCTGACCTTCACACTGCCCACAACAGGTCCAGAGACCTTCCTACATATGTTGGAGGACTTTCTGAGTAGGAGAATTGAATAGAGCAGGAAAGCAGAAGGATCACTTGAACATTCCTCACACTACCAATCTCTAGATATCTCCCCGCCTTTATTGTCCCTTTTTTCACTACATAGTCTTAATGTAGTTCTTTATTCCTCTTTAATTTTTATTTTTTATAACCTACTTTTTCCTTTTTAAAAAAATCTTATTTTTAAATAAACTCTGTGTTTTTAATTTTGTTGTTGATGTTTTGTTTTTGATTTTGCATTTTTAAGAATCTTAATTTTTAGTATCCATTTTCACTGAGGGATTTGATTGTTGGCTTGATTGCTCTCCTCTCTTTTGACTCTTATTTTTATCCTTTTATTAATTTTTCTTTTTCCTCTTTTCTTTTCTCTGTATAAGTGTGTCCATCTCATTGGGTGTTCTTGGCTGTTGAGGGTTGCTTCAAAACTACTCTAAGGTTTTTCCTCAGTGATCAATGCAAAGAAATAGAGGAAAGCAATATAATGGGAAAGACTAGAGATCTCTTCAAGAAAATTAGAGATACCAAGGAAACATTTCATGCAAAATGGGCACAGTAAAGGACAGAAATGGTATGGACCTGACAGAAGCAGAAGATATTAGGAAGAGGTGGCAAGAATACACAGAAGAACTATACAAAACAGATCTTCAAGACCCAGATAATCATGATGCTGTGATCATGTACACTCACCTAGAGCCAGACATCCTGAAATGTGAAGTCAAGTGGGCCTTAGGAAGTATCACTACAAACAAAGCTAGTGGAGGTGATGGAATTCCAGTTGAGCTATTTCAAATCCTGAAAGATGATGCTGTGAAAGTGCTGCACTCAATATGCCAGCAAATTTGGAAAACTCAGCAGTGGCCACAGGAAAAGGTCATTTTTCATTCCAATCCCAAAGAAAGGCAATGCCAAAGAATGCTCAAACTACCACACAATTGCACTCATCTCACATGCTAGTAAAGTAATACTCAAAATTCTCCAAGCCAGGCTTCAACAGTACATGAACCATGAACTTCCAAATGTTCAAGCTGGATTTAGAAAAGGCAGAGGAACCAGAGATCAAATTGCCAACATCCGCTGGATCATCAAAAAAGCAAGACAGTTCCACAAAAATATCTACTTCTGCTTTATTGACTATGTCAAAGCCTTTGACTGGGTGGATCACAACAAACTGTGGAAAATTCTGAAAGAGATGGGAATACCAGACCACCTGACCTGTCTCTTAAGAAATCTGTATGCAGGTCAGGAAGCAATAGTTAGAACTGGACATGGAAGAACAGACTGTTTCCAAATAGGGAAAGGAGTATGTCAAGGCTATATATTGTCATCCTGCTTACTTAACTTATATGCAGAATACATCATGAGAAACTTTGGGCTGGATGAAGCACAAGCTGGAATCAAGATTGCCAGGAGAAATACCAATACCCTCATATATATGCAGATGACACCACCCTTATGGCAGAAAGCAAAGAAGAACTAAAGAGCCTCTTGTTGAAAGAGGAGAGTGAAAAAGTTGGCTTAAAACTCAACATTCCGAAAACTAATATGGCATCTGGTCCCATTACTTCATGGCAAAAAGATGGGGAAACAGTTGAAACAATGACAGACTTCATTTCTTTGGGCTCCAAAATCACTGCAGATGGTGACTGCAGCCATGAAATTAAAATATGCTTGCTCCTTGGAAGAAAAGCTATGCCCAACCTAGACAGCATAGTAAAAAATAGACATTATTTTGCCAACAAATGTGCCTCTAGTCAAGGCTATGATTTTTCCAGTAGTCAGGTATGGATGTGAGAGTTGGACTATAAAGAAAGCTGAGCAAGGAAGAATTGATGCTTTTGAACTGTGGTGCTGGAGAAGACTCTCAAGAGTCCCTTAGACTGCAAGGAGATCAAACCAGTCCATTCTAAAGGAAATCAGTCCTGGGTGTTCATTGGAAGGGCTGATCCTGAAGCTGCAACTTCAATACTTTGGCCACCTGATGTGAAGAACCGACTCATTTGAAAAGACCCTGATGCTGGGAAAGATTGAAGGCAGGAGAGGGGGACAACAGAGGGTGAGATGGTTGGATGGCATCACCAACTCAATGGACATGAGTTTTAGTAAACCCCAGGAGCTGGTGATGAACAGGGAGGCCTGGCGTGCTGTAGTCCATGGGGTCACAAAGAGTTGGACACGGCTGACCAACTGAAGTGAACTGAACTTCCAATGAATATTCAGAATTGATTTCCTTTAAAATTGACTGGTTTGATCTCCTTACAGGCCAAAGGACTCTCAAGAGTCTTCTCCAACACCACAGTTCAAAAGCATCAATTCTTCGGCACTCAGCTTTCTTTATAGTCCAACTCTCACATCCATACACGACTACTGGAAAAACCATAGCTTTGACTAGATGGACCATTGTTGGTAAAGTAATTGCCCTGCTTTTTAATATGCTGTCTAGGTTGGTCATAGCTTTTCTTCCAAGGAGCAAGTGTCTTTTAATTTCATGTTTGTAGTCACCATCTGCAGTGATTTTGGAGCCCCCAAAAATAAAGTCTGTCACTGTTTCCATTGTTTCCCCATCTATTTGTCATGAAGTGATGGAACTAAATGCCATGATCTTCGTTTTTTGAAGGTTGAGTTTTAGGCCAACTTTTTCACTCTCCTCTTTCACTTTCATCAAGAGGCTCTTTAGTTCTTCTTCACTTTCTGCATTAAGGGTGGTGTCATCTGCATATCTGAAGTTATTGATATTCCTCCTAGCAATCTTGATTCCAGCTTGTGCCTCATCCAGCCTGGCATTTCACATGATGTACTCTGCATATAAGTTAAATAAGCAGGGTGACAGTATACAGCCTTAACATACTCCTTTCCCAATTTTGAAGCAGTCCATTGCTCCATGTCCAGTTCTAACTGTTGCTTCTTGACTTGACACAGGTTTCTCAGGAGACAGGTAAGGTGGTCTGATACTCCCATATTTTTAAGAATTTTCCAGTTTGTTGTGGTTCACACAGTCAAAGGCTTTAGTGTAGTCAATGAAGCAGAAGTACATGCTCTTCTGGAATTGTCTTGTTTTTTCTACGATCTAACAGATGTTGGCAATTTGATCTCTGGTTCCTCTGCCTTGTGTTTTAATTTAATATTATTATGTACAATTCAGTCTTTTTAGTTCTTTTTTGCAGTCATTGTTTAAACAAGGAAAAACAAAATGATACTGTTCAGCAAGTTTTGAACAAATGAATATACTGATGCAACATGAACCCTTATAAAGATAGAGAGCATAACTGTCACCCTTGCAAGTTTGCTAATGACCCTTAAAATTTCCACAACTACCCTGATAGAGTAATCACTGGTCTGATTTTTTTTCTGACTATGGATTAATTTTTGTGTGCATATATGTCCATGTTCCCCAAGCTTAAACTTTTAAATGGATACAATTGGGTGTATGTAACTATATGTCAGTAAAATTCACAGAATTTTTGTTGAACCAAAGAAGATTTACACAAGAGTGAATAATACATGATTCCATTGAATTTTGAAAAATGTGACATCATTCAACAGTATTGACTTTTCCAATTCCTAATGATTGTATTCCTCTCCATTTATTTTGCTTCCTTTAATCAATACTTTTTTAGTTTTCAAGATACAGATCTCCCACATATTTTCTTAGACTTATATCAAAATAGCTATATTTTAAGCTACTCTTCCATTTCAGTTTGTTTATTACATAAACTTGATTTTTATATGTGAATCTTGTATCCTATTATCTTGACACATTTTCTTATTAGAGCTAATAGATCTGTGTAATCTCTATGGGAATTTCCACATTAAGATCCATGTCATATGAACATAGAAATCATTTTCATTTTTTCCCTTTACTATGTATTCTTTTTGTTCTTCTCACCTCACTGCCCTTGTTAGGATGGCTAGTAAAATGTTCATGAAGACTGTTCTGAAATGATATCATTGCTGTCAATTTTCTGGAATTGCGATAAAATGAGTAAAAATACTTTTAAAATTTGCCTACACTCTATCCATTTGTGGAGATCTTGTTTTCTCTCTATATTAAAAAGATTCAGGGCTCTGTTTGGCATCTTAGCCCTTTTTCATGAAAAAAAAAATTCATTTAATGTTTCTTGTGTGTAGTTTTTGTAGTAGTGGATTTTCTCAAACTATTTTTTAGATTTCTTTATCACTTTTGAAAGATAGTTTCATTGTGTGGAAAAATTTGGTCTGACACTTTTTTTCTTTTGGTGCTTTAAAAATTCTTCTCCACTGTTTTCTGACCTGAAAGATGTCTGATATGTCTGCTATAATTCTCTTGTTCTTCTGTATACAATTGCACTGTCTTCCTGAATGCCTTCAAATATTCTTAACCTTTGACTTTCAACAATTTGAATATAATATGTCCAGATTTTTTTTTTAATCCTGCTTCGGGTATTAGGGGGGTTATTTTGTTTGGTTTTTGTTTTTATTTTTTGGTTTAGTGGGTTAGTGTATTTCATTCTTTAGAGAAAAGAATTTGACCATATGTTAAATGGTTTTACTTTGTTCCACAATTCTTAAGTGCATGTTTCTGGGGGTTTTATTGTTACTGTTGCATTTTCTTTTTCTGTTTCAGCTTTTGTAATTTTCTGCTTACCTATGTTAAAGTTCACTGATTTTTTTTTTCTTTTTGCCTTTGTCTAGTATATTTATGAGCTCATTAAAAAGCATTCTTCAGGGCTTCCCTGGTGGCTCAGTGGTAAAGAACACATCTGCCAATGCAGGAGACACAGGTTAGATCCGTGTTCCAGGAGGATCCCACATGCTGCAGAGCAACTAAGCTCCTGAACCATAACTATTGAGCCTGTGGTCTACAGCCCAGGAGTCACAACTATTGAGCCTACATTCCAAAATTACTGAAGCGCATGTGCCCTAGAGCCTGTGCTCTGCAATAAGAGAAGTCACCACAAATGAGACGCCTGTGCACTGCAACTAGAGAGTAGCCCGCACTCACCACAACTAGAGAAAAGCCCACGCAGCTACGAAGACCCAACACAGTCAAAGATAAATAAATAAAATTATATTTTAAAAAGGCATTTTTCATCTCTGTTTCCATCTTTGTTTCTAGCATTATTAGAAACTTTCTGATGATTTTCAACTGTCTCCTAAAATTCTCCTTTTGTTCATGCTGACTTCCTTTTCCATCAGACCCTTTAACATATTAATTTTAGTACTTTTTAGATTCTGGGCAGTCTCTGACTCAGATTCTGTTGAGAGACTTCTCTCTTGAGTCCTTTCTCTTGCTTTTCCCCCCTACATGTTGCAATTTAAATTGACTGCTGTATATAGTATATAGAACAATAGAGATAGAAGTAAAGGTTATCTAGAAACTGGCATGACTCTTCTGTTAGGACTTTAGTACATGTTGACTCAATTTAATTGGGAGTTGAATTGGTTTTGTTATTGTTTTAATCACCTTCAGTTCACCATCAGTTGCGAATTTTGCTAGCATCACATTGTTCCTAGGGTGGTGGTTTACCAGATTTTTCTCAGTGCTCCTACTCCTTTAAAGCTTGAATGCTTTAAGAGAAGGCTTTAAGGCCTTCCCTAAGTGTTCCTTTCCATATGTGAGATTTCTTGCCCTTCTACAATTGTAGATTGCAGTTTCTTGCTGTTCAGTGTTTCTTATCTGGTTGAGGGTGGGGAGTGAGAAAGTTTCCATTTTTCTCATTCAACCATAGCTTTACCATTAACAGATACTATTTCCTTTTTTTTAAAGGTAGTACCTTCATAGAGACGGAGAAGCTCTATACAGTCAACAAAAACAAGACCAGGATCTGACTGTGGCTCAGTTCATGAACTCCTTATTGCCAAATTCAGACTTAAATTGAAGAAAGTAGGGAAAACCAATAGACCAGTCACGTATAACCTAATCCCTTATCATTATACAGTGGAAGTGAGAAATAGATTTAAGGGACTAGATCGGATAGATAGAGTGCCTGATGAACTGTGGACGGAGGTTCGTGACATTGTACAGGAGACAGGGATCAAGACCATCCCCATGGAAAAGAAATGCAAAAAAGCAAAATGGCTGTCTGGGGAGGCCTTACAAATAGCTGTGAAAAGAAGAGTAGTCAAAAGCAAAGGAGAAAAGGAAAGATATAAATATCTGAATGCAGAGTTCCAAAGAATAGCAAGAAGAGATAAGAAAGCCTTCCTCAACGATCAATGCAAAGAAATAGAGGAAAACAACAGAATGGGAAAGACCAGAGATCTCTTCAAGAAAATAGAGATATCAAGGGGACATTTCATGCAAAGATGGGCTCGATAAAGGACAGAAATGGTATGGACCTAACAAGCAGAAGATATTAAGAAGAGATGGCAAGAATACACAGAAGAACTGTACAAAAAAGATCTTCACGACCAAGATAATCACGATGGTGTGATCACTCACCTAGAGCCAGACATCTTGGAATGTGAAGTCAAGTGGGCCTTAGAAAGCATCACTACAAACAAAGCTAGTGGAGGTGATGGAATTCCAGTTGAGCTATTTCAAATCCTGAAAGATGATGCTGTGAAAGTGTTGCATTCAATATGCCAGCAAATTTGGAAAACTCAGCAGTGGCCACAGGACTGGAAAAGGTCAGTTTTCATTCCAAGCCCAGAGAAAGGCAATGCCAAAGAATGCTCAAACTACTGCACAATAGCACTCATCTCACACTCTAGTAAAGTAATGCTCAAAATTCTCCAAGCCAGGCTTCAGCAATATGTGAACTGTGAACTTCCAGATGTTCAAGCTGGTTTTAGAAAAGGCAGAGGAACCAGAGATCAAATTGCCAACATCCACTGGATCATGGAAAAAGCAAGAGAGTTCCAGAAAAACATCTATTTCTGCTTTATTGACTATGCCAAAGCCTTTGACTGTGTGGACCACAAGAAACTGTAGAAAATTCTGAAAGAGATGGGAATACCAGACCACCTGACCTGCCTCTTGAGAAACCTATATGCAGGTCAGGAAGCAACAGTTAGAACTGGACATGGAACAACAGACTGCTTCCAAATAGGAAAAGGAGTACATCAAGGCTATATACTGTCACCCTGCTTATTCAACTTATATGCAGAATACATCATGAGAAACACTGGGCTGGAGGAAGCACAAGCTGGAATCAAGATTGCCAGGAGAAATATCAATAACCTCAGACATGCAGATGACACCACCCTTATGGCAGAAAGTGAAGAGGAACTAAAAAGCCTCTTGATGAAAGTGAAAGAGGAGAGTGAAAATGTTGGCTTAAAGCTCAACATTCAGAAAACGAAGATCATGGCATCTGGTCCCATCACTTCATGGCAAATAGATGGGGAAACAGTGTCAGACTTTATTTTGGGGGGCTCCAAAATCACGGCAGATGGTGATTGCACCCATGAAATTAAAAGACACTTACTCCTTGGAAGAAAAGTTATGACCAACCTAGATAGCATATTGAAAAGCAGAGACATTACTTTGCCAACAAAGGTTCGTCTAGTCAAGGCTATGGTTTTTCCTGTGGTCATGTATGGATGTGAGAGTTGGACTGTGAAGAAAGCTGGGCACCAAAGAATTGATGCTTTTGAACTGTGGTGTTGGAGAAGACTCTTGAGAGTCCCTTGGACTGCAAGGAGATCCAACCAGTCCATTCTGAAGGAGATCAGCCCTGGGATTTCTTTGGAAGGACTGATGCTAAAGCTGAAACTCCAGTACTTTGGCCACCTCATGCGAAGAGTTGACTCATTGGAAAAGACTCTGATGCTGGGAGGGATTGGGGGCAGGAGGAGAAGGGGACGACAGAGGATGAGATGGCTGGATGGCATCACTGACTCGGTGGACGTGAGTCTGAGTGAACTCTGGGAGTTGGTGATGGACAGGGAGGCCTGGCATGCTGCGATTCATGGGGTCGCAAAGAGCCGGACACAGCTGAACGAATGAACTGAAGTGAACCTTCATGGTAATCTCCAGTGGTAGGGAAAATCTCTAGTGCTTTGGTCCTAGGAGCATTTCTTGGCCCTCTTCAGGAGTAGAAGATTTTTCTTTCTGCAGTTGTTTTGGGTCACCTAAGAGCAATAGTTTACTCTCCTTTCTTAGAGTCACAAAGACTTTTCTTTCTTATTGGGAATGGTTTTGGTGGGGCTTCATACCTTTCACATAAACATGTCTGCTACTCTCTTCCAGTCTTTTCCCAAGGGTGGTTATTTTCACTCCCTTTTCCATTCCCTAATTATTCTCATTAGCTCTCAAAGAAGTCTACAGGAAAGAACCTACAAGGTTATGAATTTACCTTCTGTCTGTGGCTCCCAGGGGGTCTATAGTTTCATACTTACCCACATTTGACCTTTAGAAATTCGTTGAAACTTTTAGTCAAATTCCTATAACCTGCTTGTAGGGTTGTCTCATTTTCTTTCCATTGGCAGAGGTCAGCCAGAGCTCATGTTCTCTCCTGAATGCACACATCTTTCCTAAAAATTCAGGCTAATTGTTTGCCCTGTGATCTCAGCTGTCTAATGAATTCAAGTTATGATTTTATAGTTTATCTGGCTTTTTTATTATTGTGGGAGTAATTTCTTTTCCAGCCTGCTATGTCTTTATGTGGAATCTAGAAATTCCCGATGTCTGTGTTTTATTTGCTTAGGTTTTCTATAGTTGTTACAATGGGCCTGATGGCTTTTTACTATCTTCTACATTATGATTGAAAATCAAATGTCATAATAATCTTCCTAAAATGTAGATACTCCTTTGCTTCCTGACTTTCAGTGGTTTCACATAGTACAGCAAGTCTTAATTAATACATTTCAAACTAATTTACTCATCTCCTCTGTCTCTTTCATATAAGGTCTTGCATGATCTTGTTCTTTCTTACCTTTCCAACTGTATCTCATGCCATTATCCTTCTTACTTTCTATAGTCTAGCCCAGGGGTTGGCAAGCATTCTTTGTAAAAAGCCAAATAGCAATTATTTTAAACTTATGTCATATGGTTTCAGTTACAAGTATTCAACTATGCTACTCTAACATCAAGAAACTATAGACAACACTAATTACTTTGGCTGTATCCAAAAATAATTTTATATACGGACACCGATATTTGAACTTCATATGTATCGAAATATTCATTTTTTTTCTTCTAACTACCTAAAGATGTACAAACCACTCTTAGGATTCAGGCCACTGTGTGTGTGTGTGTGTGTGTGTGTGTGTATAACAGATCAGATTTGACCCATGACCTGTAGTTTGCTGGCTGGATTGACTTCCTTATCCTGAGGTTTGTCTTTAAGTATGACCTTTTCATATATTCCTTCTCTTAACCACCCTTTCTAAAGTAAATATGCCCCTCTCACTTATCACTGCATCCTATTTCTTATTAATGTTCTTATCACAATGTATAAGTATGTTTAGATTTCCTTGGCTCTTGTCTGGTCCCCTCTAATAGATTTTAAGTTACCTTTGGTCAGGGACAATGTCTATTAAAGTTTTATTCACCAGTGCCTAACACTAACATTTAGTAAGGATTAAATAAACATTTCTTAAAGGTACTACTCAGCCTCCTTTTCCCTTTTGGCTTTGTTTATTTGAAGGTGAGGATCCATCTGACTGTTTTAATTATGGACTTACTGAAGACATTTGGAAGGCTTAATTATGGCTTGATGAACTTAAAACCATTTGCTTCCCCTTTGCATATCATGGACAACAACTTGGTGGTAGATCTATATAACCTGTAAAAGTTACCATAGCTGAGTTCTGACATTACTAATTTTTTGGGAAACAAAGTGGAAAACTTAGTAGTAGGCTTCAACAGCACAACTAAAATCTTACATATCTTAAAGACAGTAGGGTGAGGAACAAAAAAGAAACTTTTTTGAGGTCATAACTGAAAGTTTATTACTAGTAGCAATTATATGAAATGCTGTATAAAGGATTGTGGTGCTGCATCCAGGTGTTTTGAGTTATGGAGAAAAGAATAGACTACTGTAAGAATGGAAATCAACAATTCAATGTTTAAATAAATATTATTTCCTGTCATTGAGACATGACCGTCTCAATTTAAAAAGTTCAGAGCAGAAGGGCAACTTCCTTTTTTCTCAAGTCATTGTACTTCCATCTCATAAGGAATGATTTGTCATCTAAAAGGTTGAAGGTGGATAGCCATTGTCTAGTTTGTAGGTGGTGAAAAGGTAGAGGGGAACATACCCTAAACCAGGCCCATAAATGGCACCTATCATTCTCATTCACTTTTCATTGGTTATAATCATCTGGCAACACACAACTACAAAGGAAGGGGGGAAATGTAGTCTAGCTTAGCAGCCACATGTTAAACAAGGGGAGAATATATTTTGATGGGCAACCATCAGTCTCCTGGGACTAGGCATAGAAGGAATATTAGGATTCTTTTAATACCATCTGCTATGGATTAGGAGAGATGTTATTAGTTGTACTTGCGTTAGGTGTAGAATGTCATGTTTACTCTCCTAGAGGGTCCTAAAGTTTAAGTATAATTCAACAGGTATTTGTTGAGCATCTCATATGGGCAAGGCACTGTTGTTTCTGTGCAGATAAAAAAATAAAAACTGTCCCTGCTTTATCATATATTAAAGAATCAGAAACTCAACTCCAGATAATGGAACATCAGACATCAGCTACCAATAAAGGGAGGTACAGGCTTGAGAAGGCAATGGTACCCCACTCCAGTAATCTTGCTTGGAAAATCCTATGGGCAGAGGAGCCTGGTAGGCTGCAGTCCGTGGGGTCACCAAGAGTCGGACACGACTGAGCGACTTCACTTTCACTTTCACGCATTGGAGAAGGAAATGGCAACCCATTCCAGTGTTCTTGCCTGCAGAATCCCAGGGACGGGGGAGCCTGGTGGGCTGCCATCTATGGGGTCGCACAGAGTCAGACATGACTGAAGCGACTTAGCAGTAGCAGTACCTTGAAAATCACATCCCAGACTAATTTAATAAAAGTGAGAATGTGATGTTTCAGAGACATTAGGAAATAGAGAGCACTTGACAGAATAGATACAAACACTAAGATGACAAAGGACTGGAATATAGGCAAGGATCATAGAAGCAACTAAAGGGCATTGGTATCAGATCAATCAGCCCATCAGGTAATGTGCAGACTGTCCTCCCCACCAGATTAACATTTGTAACTCTAGGATATGAGAGCCCCTGCCTGATAAGATTCCTTCTGTGCCATGCTACCTTAAATCCTGCGGCCTCTTCTGTGACTTCCATTACAGGTTTATTTCCTCTACACTGGCGATTACTCTAGCAAGTCTTATTCCAAAGATGGACATGTTTAAAAAAAAAAAAAAAAAACTGGGAAAAAAAAAAAAACAAAACCTTTGATGGGGGAAAAATTGTGGTAATTGACATTTGTAAGAGGGAGCTGAGCACTGTCTCTAGCCAAATTAAGAATGGCATAAGATACCAACAAAGAAGTAGAAACTCTTGCCTATAAACACTGCATGGGGTCATGTGCTTATGAAGTCACCAATCTAACATTTGGGTATTTAATTTTAAGAACATCAAAGATCTCTTCAGCTACTCAAAGATTGGACCTGTTACTTTCATTACAGTGATTACCTTCCTGGATATATCCTACTTTCCACAGCCTTAAATTTTCTATGCCCTATTCCTATCCCACCTTTGTTCTTCAATAATTTTTTTGCTTCACACTTCTTTAAAATTGGGTATGTGCTGCTCAGCATTTCTAACCAAAGCAACTGAAGCTGGGGGGGAAAAATGAGACCTCAAATCACTTACCCAAGCTGGGTGGTTAAGATAACCTTTTTTAAAAACTGAGGTAACTAGTGTGGTTAGGAAAGGACAGTGAGGTAGAACTTGTTTTAGCATCAAAAACAAAGCTTTAAAAACAGTACATTTTTATTTGACATTAAACAACAAACTCCCCAATTTGTCTCAGTTGTGACATATAGACAGCTTTAGGTTGCTTTTTTGGTGGTTATCCGAACTGAACAAGACTTTTCAATCTTCACAACAACCAAGGCTCAGATATTATGTGTTTCACATCAGTTCACAAGTCCATGTGTGTCTTCCATTCATCAGAGCATTTTGGCATAGATCCTTTTAAGGTAAAAGGGTAGATGTAAAGCTGTTTCTTTTTCTTAAGAAAAAAAAAATTGTTCACAACTTCATTTATGCCACAAAAATCAGATGACAGAATGTTCTATTATTCTTGTTTATCAGTAGTGGTGGCCTTGGGATGCCAGAAACTGTGAAATGAAGACTGTTACTTTCTCCTTTCCAATAATGTATCTCTCATCCCTACCTGGAGAAAGGGGAGTTACTGAGTCCAGCTAATAGTACATATTAAACACCAAACATTATTAATATCAGATACACCTTACACTTAAATAAAAATATACAAAGTAAAAACTACAAACATTACCCCAAATCCCATTCAAATTCGCTCCCTCCAGCAACTATCTCCTGCCATTCTTCTATTTCCTTCTATTTTTACAGATGGTATTGTTGTCTTGCCATGTAAACTTTAAAGTGTAGATGCTTTGAAAGTGTGTATGAATTATAGTGAACGATAAAGTCCTCTTTCTACGTAGTGGACCGACTTTAGCTTTAAGACTACCTTATGATGGAGAGGTCACATAGATTTAATAAATTCCATAATTATATAACCCCAGGCTTAACTGATGGACAAAGGACTTTGTCCTCATCTTAACAGTGACCAGTTTTTAAAATTGAATTACACTAAGAACAGCAATCCCCAAGTTAGATCTGGAGGTAGCAATACTTTTAAGACCAACTCTTTTTAGAATCAGGCTTGACCTTTTCTTTCACTCTTCCTCCTATCCCACCCTCTGTGAGTGATTTAAAAAGAGAAAAGGCCAAAGCCCATTTGGGCCTATATGTAGATTTTTTTCCCTCCAACATTTGCCAAATACTTTCAATTTCTATTATTCTTAAGACTTAAGCATAGTAAAATTGTTAGGCTATTTTCAAGTCTTATCTTAAGCAGGTTTTGATGGTGAAAAGGAAAAGATTTCTAAGTTGTAAGTTGAGAAGCTGTTGTTGCAAAACACAAATCATGTCTCCATCTCCAAACTTGCTAAGTAATATCAGAGGATTGTTTTTAAAAAAGACTTAGGCAGTGTATATTTGTCATAGACAAAACTGTAAGTGTGTTTCAAAACCAATTGTGATTTGAGTATGAGTGGTTCTTCAAGGTTGGTACCAATGAGACTGAAGTTTGGGAATCAGTTGCTTCTCATCCCTCTTTCGGCTCACTATGGTCACAACCATTTTTCATGAGGGATGGGTTAGGAAAACTGAAGTGTTTTATTATAAGGAAGGATCCTGCAATTTAAGGAGCAGTTCAGTAAAAACCCCTGCTTATTGTAGTGGCCAGAGTGGTTTAAGATGGAGTAGGAATTAAACCACACAATATTATTGAGGAAGTAAGCCGTTTAGCCCTGATCAGAAAATAGGCCAAAAGGCAAATTTTAAGTTCTCTGGGAAGGCATTCATTTTCTCATGTCTCTTTCTGGGGGTTAGCTAGAGAACCTAGCTAGAACCCAGCTAAGGAGCTTATATACAATAGGCACTCAAACATACTTGTAGAATGAATGAATAAATTTAAAAAATTAACAATAACCTCTTCTCTTATATACCAGTTTCCAAGTCAAGTAAGTGTCTTTCAGTCAAGATCTTTTTTGTTTTCTGTCTAGGAATTAGCACAATGCCTTGAAATAGACACTCATTCAATGAAGTTTCACTCCATTTCTTGTTTTTTTTTTTTTTTAACTGCATCTCCAAGACAATTTCTTTTTTACCAGATCTATTTCATTTAGCATCACCTTCTTCAATGCTTGTATGAATAACTGAAAAGCTTTTTTATTCCTTCTCTACAAAACATGCCAAAGAGAAAGTGATCTGTTTAATCATTCCATCTCAGTATCTTAATATCACAGCTACTTTAGTTTTTCCAACTAATGAAAGAATTGCAATCTCCTATTAAATTTGTTCTTGTGTGTCCTCCATGTACTAGTGAAATTAAAGTATATTTTGGTCTACGTCTTGTAAATCTCTTCATTCTCCTCAGCACTTAAGAACAGTACTTCATTCAAGTGAATAATTTACAAAATATGGAAAATCTAGGAAGAATCTTTTTTATTGTCTTCCTGATTCCATGCCATAATAATCTTGATTGTCATCTTACCCATTTAACTATAATAAAAACAGAATATTAATGAATTAAAGGACAAACTCTGAGGCCTTTTATTAATCTTCTGGCTTCAATCTAGGTCAATGAGCACATGACATTGATACTTTCTAGAGCCAAGAAATATATCTTCATTTTACATTGAAAGAACCATATTGTTTTTCTATTTTTCAAATTTCCAAGGCAAGTCAATAGGTTTTCTGGACCAGACTTCACCAAGAAAATAGGAACAAGAATTCAAGGAACAGGAATAGGATCTAGGGAACGGGAACTCAAATATTTACTTAAAACTCAAAGATGTTTTTGGATCTTCAGTTATAATCTTTGATCTATCTAAAGCCCTTTAGACTAGGTCCATTTCATATCTCTTATGCTCAGGACCTAGAATGATATATTTTACATAAAAGATGCTGTTCATCAAATTAATCTAAAAGCCAACCTGAACCATTTTTTACTCTTTCAATTTCTCTATGCCAGGCCAGAGTGGATTGAATTCACCTCCATCTTCAGCATTCAGCATTTAAAAGACCAATGGAGAATGACAACATCTTGCTCTTTAAACAAAGAAACAAAAAAATTCCATTCCTTTAGTCAAGCCAGGGAGCAAGTGGCCTTCTGGTCTGGATTTTATCTTTCCACCTAGCTCAGCATTCAGCATACTGCCTTGCACAATTTCATTCTGCCCATGTTTTTATCATCAAATAAGCTGAGCAATGGTTAAGTAATTTTTATTCTGGATTCCCACTCATGTTATTTACAGCATCTGATAAGGAGAGTCATTTTTATATCCTAGAGCATACACAGTTTTGAGCTTTATAGATAGAAAGTAATCAGTAACCATTCATTAAGCCAACAGTTAATTCTTTAGATCTGTATAGAACAGTAAGCTTTGTAAAATTTATACAGATCTCTGTTACAGGTTCAACAATAATGGCAATGAATTTTTGCATCCCTAGTTGCTATCTCTTGGAATAAGAGAGAGTAAGTAATCAATGTTCATTCAGCAGATATGGCTTATATATGTATGCCAGTTTAAGACCTACAAATTGATTTTATATATTACCTTCTGCTGCCCAGAACACAGTAAAGATGGATTATCTTCTTATCTCTTATGCTTATCAAGGAGACTGGCACATAATTATCATCCAGGCTTGCATTCATCAGACATTTAGTCCTTTATGTATCATATTTGAAGTGTTCAGTAATTAACAATCCTTGCTCAAATTTTTTCTGACTTTTTTCATGGTATAATAGCTATGATACAATTTTGCAAGCCTAGTATTAGGCATACCAACTGAGGAAATCAATAGTTACACTTATATGGTACTCTTAGAGTTCACAAAATACTAACGTATGTATTGCCTATTCTCAACTGTAGGCACAATAAAATGATAAATTTGTGTGTCTCTTTAGTGCCTATAACAGTGAGTTCACATAGTAGGCAACTAATATTAATGACCCATTCATTTACCAAGTATTTAAACTCTCAGTTTGTATACTGAGAATTTTATATTGCCTTTCTCATAGTGGGTCAAACACACAATGAGAACCTGTGGCTCAGATGGTAAAGAATCTGCCTGCAGTGCAGGAGACCTGAGTTCAGTTTCTGGGTCAAGAATATCCCCTGGAGAAGGGAATGACAACCCACTTCAGTTTTCTTGTGTGGAGAAATCCACAGAGAGAGGAGTCTGGTGGGTTACAGTCCATGGGGTCGCAAGAGTCAGACATGATTGAACGACTAACACACACAAACAAATGTCTGTCTCAACCTAAGTTTTGTTCACAGAGAAAACACCTAATGTTTTATATTTATGTAGCATTTTATAGTTAGAAAGCTCAATTTCATTCATTACATTTTCCTATTACCTTGGGAAATATACTGGTAATAATTTAGTTCAACATCACCAGTAAAGTCTTTATTGATTAAAATAAGTAATATCTAATTCTTTATATATAAGTAGTATAGGACATAAACATCCCTCTTATCACTTGGGAGCATTGTCTTGGATTTCACAGTACCTGAAACAATAGCTGGCATATATAAGGAAATTAATACTTATTCATTCATTCATAAACATATAGCCCATTGGTATTTATACAGTGCTTTAGTACAAAGCACTTTAAAATGTACGGCCTATCTAAAATTTTTAATTATTCTATAATAAGAATATTCTTTTCCTTTGACATCTGTAGTGCCCAGGATGTTATCTGGCACATTATAAGTAATCACAATAGCTTAAATCCCTTGTGTTTGCAGTATGCTTTATAGTTTAAGGGTTTGGAAGCCTGGCATGCTGCAGTTCATGGGGTCACAAAGCGTCAGACACGACTTAGCGACTGAATAATGTTTTCTTTTCTGTGACTTGGAATACTACATCTGTACTCAGAATCACCAGAGCCACAGAAACACAATGGCCACAAATACATGAATTACTCATTTATCATAGACTTAATTCCTAATATCTGTACAGTATTACATACTTTTGAGAAAGCCCTTTATTCACGCTTTTGTTCTTTGTATATACAGTGCCTAGAAATGTATATACCATGTAATCAATGTTCATTCATCAACTCTGAAAATTGTGACAAGCTTTTAAAGTGCATAATAGTTTATAAGTCACATTCATATATTTTTCTTCATATCACCTGGATATGACCATAAGTAATCATTGCATCCTTAATGCATACAGGGACAGGCACAAAGAAAGAAATTAATATTATTCAGCACACAGTCCCTGGCAATTACACCAGGGGTGATAAACTGTGGCCCACAGACCATATTCACTTTAAAAATAAAAAAAAGCAGAGAGAGACCATATGGCTTGCAAAGTATAAAATAATTGCCATCTGATCCTTTACAAAAAGGGTGTGATAACCCTTGATTTACATAATGCTTCACAACTGACAACGCATTTTCAAATGTTAGCTGTGCATGAGTGCCAATACATTATTAATGAGAAAGTCTTGCTTTTTTTCTGTGTTTTACAGTGCTTTCATATATATTATCACTAAAATTATCTTTCCTTATGGTAAGAGGAAAAAAATCAATGAAAGGATTAAACCTGCTAAATATTCCCAGATTTTCTCACCTTTAAGCCTAGAGGTAGGTATTAAACCGAGGGATAAAACTTATGCAGCTTACCACATTATTAGGCCACTACTATGAGCAGGGAGTTCATGCTCCTTCCTTGGGGTCTCACTATGTGTTAGGCCCAATCCTCCTTCATAACCAACAGTAAGAATCCCAAACCTCAGGTATCCTGCTCACCCAAGCTCAAATAAGTAAGATGTTGCTGGCTGGCACTTCTCAGCAAACTGGCACATCTGTGTATTTCTTGTCTAATTCTTCTCATTGGCCTGTGGAGCATCTCTTCACATTTTCTCTAGATAGCTTGGCACTTTCTTTCCCCTCAATAACTGAACCTGATACTTTCCTTCTCTCATCAGCCTAGAGCTTCTGAGGAAAGAGGGGACTGAAATATAATGTCAGCTATGTGTCCCTCTCAAGTGGAGAGGAGGTGAAGAGAAATGGAAGTTTAAAACTTCAAAAACTTAATAAATGGTTCAAAACTGTAATAAAAACAGGCCAAAGCATAATATTACTGATCTAAAGATACGTTTTTTTTTTTTAAAGGTAACATCAAAAAGGACATCTCAAAAGAAGTAGATATAAATGGAGACATGAGAAGGAAGGGAGAACTGAAAATGTCCAAGAGTAGGGAAAAGAGCAATAGAAACAGCTGGGGTTTAAGAGTCTCATCTTGGAATTTCCTTTGGTCCTGGGGCTTCTTTCTTTCCTGGTATCTCTGTCACGAACCTCCAGTTTCCCATCTAATTTAGTCTTGAAATATCTGTCTCTCTTGGGCCTTCTGTCTTATATAGATAGGTTTGAGTCCTGGGTCTGTGTGTGTGCTAGGGCACTTCCATCTTTCGGGTCACAGGTCTTCAAGACAAGGTTTTTTAATCCCATCATAGGTCTTTGGCCTTCTGTCTCACGGAGACTTGAGTCTTCTATCCAACTCCAGTCTAGACCCTTGGCCTTCTGTTGGTTTTGGATCATCTCACAGGGCGGCCTGGCATAACGAACAGCTCTGCAATGCTTATTTTGATAGCTGACACTCTGCACCTACTGGAAGGGGTTAGGAGGCGCCTTTACAAACACACAAAAGAGCACACACACAAACACGCATGAAAAAATATGCCAGGAGAGAGAATTGCATGAAATCAAAGAGGGGGAGACACAGACTCAAGAAATACTCAAAAGTGAATAGAAAGGCAAAAGGAGAGAAGAACCAAGAGAACAGAGATGAATGCTGAAATTGAAAATCACAAAGAACAAAGAGACACTGGGGCACACAAAGCATGAGGAAAAAAAGAGAAAATAGCCCAAGAAAGGCACAAAGAATATGTAGAAAAGAGAAATATGCAAGATAAAGAGTAGAAACAGCAGAAGGGTAGCCAGTATCAGAAAAGGTGAAATGTCAAGCCAACAAGGGGAACGGGTGACAGAGTTCACAAAGAGAAAAAGAAGAGAGGCAGGCATAGCAAGAAATGAGCAAAAGGCACACATAACTCAAGAGGCTCACAGAGAACGGTAAAAGAAGAGCTAGATCTAGCAGAGCAAGGAGAATCAGTAACAAAATGAAGAAAACTAGAGAGAGACATTTAAGACAAGACACAAACCACTCCTGGGTACAAAAAAGTAAATGAGACAAAGATATACAGAGAAGAAACTAGCAAGAGAATCATGGAAATGGGTAAGACATACTTTAGACAAGAAAGACCAAAGACATTCAAAGAAGAAACAGACAAACAAACAAATACACACTTATGAGTTTAAAAGATAAGCAAAGGCAGACATGGAAGAGGGTAAGAAATAGAAGAGACAAACTACAGTGATGAGCATGACAGGCACAAGAAGCATCACAAAGAGAAGAAAACAAAAAAGTGCATTAATAATTGCAATAATCTGTTATTAGTGTCAATATTATTTATATTACTACTAACAATAATAATTATAATAACAACAATTACCACCAACACAGATACTCTTCTACTTACAAACTTTTACTTTGGGAATTTTTTACATAGAATCAAACCACACCAACTCTGTGCTACTAGATGGTATCAGTGGTCACTTGTATTGTGTCAGTTGAACTTATGAAACTTCTTAGGTTACCTTTTACCTATCATGTACTAGGCAGTGTACTAAGCACTTTACATACATGATTTCATTTTAGCTTCACAAATAGACAAGTCTAATCAGACTCTAAATTGCCAAAAGGTTGTTCACGTGATGAGTGGCAGTTTACATTAATCTCACATCTCATCTCACCTCCTATCTCATATTATCTCATGTGCCTCAACATTCTGCTACAACTTTCCCAAGAGTTCCCGGAGAGCCAAATAAGTTGCCACACATAAGTGAACATTATACATAGTAAAGGGCCTTTAGAGAGCGCCTAGTTAGTTCTCCCATTTTATATCTTCACTTTTCCCCATTCCTTTATAAAATCGTCATACTTTTGATGATTATAATGGCTGCTTCAGGGACTAGGTTTTCTTTAATATTATATCCGAACTGCAGATTCGCTCACAAGAGTGAGAGGCCAGCCTTTCAGCAAAAAACAAAAACGTTTTTGGCTTAAGTTTCTATGTGTTTAGGCCTCTAAGTGTGGCAAATGATCTATGTAGAAAAGATAAACAGACAAGGTGAAACTAAATTACCCTATGACACAACTGGTACACAGACTATATTATCTTTTGAGTTGCTTTAGTGAAACCAACTGTTAATATAGGTTACTGATCATCCTCCCATCTCACATTCAGCACCTCTTCCACCATGGATCACTATACATCATCCCACACAAACCTCCATCAAACAGACATTAGCTCTAAATTAATGCTCATAGGATTACACCAACAACAACTTACTTCATTCTGCTATTCTAAAATGCTAGCATTGCAGGCATGTTGATCTTCCTTGGTGTGTTCACATTTCTTGCTCTTTGCACTACTTCAGGGAAAGATAATGATTTGGCAAATATGAAGGGAACAACCAGGAGCTACAAAAGAAAACAAGAAAGAAACCATGTAAATGCCATGAAGAAGTATTAACTGAGTACTGTGCTAGAGTTACAGGAAGACCCAAATTAATGAGCTATAGAAACTGTCTCTACAGAACTTAGAAAAGTATAAAGTTGACACTTTTAGGTCCTTAGAGATAAAACTAATATAACTGCCTCATTCAACAGAATAGGAAACTATGGCATAAACAGGAAAATGTCTTGCCTAATAACACTTGGGGAAAACCACTAGACCATTCAGGTATGACCTAAATCAAATCCCTTATGATTATACAGTGGAAGTTAGAAATAGATTTAAGGGACTAGTTCTGATAGAAAGAGTGCCTGATGAACTATGGATGGAGATTCATGACACTGTACAGGAGACAGGGATCAAGACCATCCCCAAGAAAAAGAAATGCAAAAAAGCAAAATGGCTGAGGAGGCCTTACAAATAGCTGTGAAAAAAAGCAAAGTGAAAAGCAAAGGAGAAAAGGAAAGATATACCCATTTGAATGCAGAGTTCCAAAGAATAGCAAGGAGAGATAAGAAAGCCTTCCTCAGCGATCAATGCAAAGAAATAGAGGAAAGCAATAGAATAGGAAAGACTAGAGATCTCTTCAAGAAAATTAGAGATACCAAGGGAACATTTCATGCAAAGATGGGCTCAACAAAGGACAGAAATGGTATGGAGCTAACAGAAGCAGAAGATATTGAGAAGAGGTGGCAAGAATACACAGAAGAACTGTACAAAAAAGAGCTTCATGACCCAGATAATCACGATGGTGTGATCACTCACCTAGAGCCAGACATCCTGGAATGTGAAGTCAAGTGGGCCTTAGGAAGTATCACTACAAACAAAGCTAGTGGAGGTGATGGAATTCCAGCTGAGCTATTTCAAATCCTAAAAGATGATGCTGCTAAAGTGCTGCACTCAATAGGCCAGCAAATTTGGAAAACTCAGCAGTGGCCACAGGACTGGAAAAGGTCAGTTTTCATTCCAAGCCCAAAGAAAGGCAATGCCAAAGAATACTCAAACTACCGCACAATTGCACTCATCTCACACGCTAGTAAAGTAATGCTCAAAATTCTCCAAGCCAGGCTTCGGCAATATGTGAACTGTGAACTTCCAGATGTTCAAGCTGGTTTTAGAAAAGGCAGAGGAACCAGAGATCAAATTGCCAACATCCGCTGGATCATCAAAAGCAAGAGAGTTCCAGAAAACATCTATTTCTGTTTTATTGACTATGCCAAAGCCTTTGACTGTGTGGATCACAATAAACTGTGGAAAATTTGAAAGAGATGGGAATACCAGACCACCTGATCTGCCTCTTGAGAAACCTGTATGCAGGTCAGAAGCACTGGTTCCAAATAGGAAAAGGAGTACGTCAAGGCTGTATATTGTCACCCTGTTTATTTAACTTATATGCAGACAGACACTGGGTTAGATGAAGCACAAGCTGGAATCAAGATTGCCAGGAGAAATATCAATAACCTCAGATATGCAGATGCTCACCACCCTTATGGCAGAAAGTGAAGAAGAACTAAAGAGCCTCTTGATGAAAGTGAAAGAGGAGAGTGAAAAAGTTGGCTTAAAGCTCAACATTCAGAAAACTAAGATCATGGTTCCATCACTTCATGGCAGATAGATGGGGAAACAATGGAAACAGTGGCTGACTTTATTTTTCTGGGCTCCAAAATCACTGCAGCTGGTGACTGCAGCCATGAAGTTAAAAGACACTTACTCCTTGGAAGGAAAGTTATATTTCCTACTTAGACAGCATATTAAAAAGTAGAGACATTACTTTGTCAACAAAGGTGCCTCTAGTCAAGGCTATGGTTTTTCCAGTAGTCAGGTATGGATGTGAGAGTTAGACTACAAAGAAAGCTGAGCACCAAAGAATTGATCCTTTTGAACTGTGGTGTTGGATAAGACTCTTGAGAGTCCCTTGGACTGCAAGGAGATCCAACCAGTCCATCCTAAAGGAAATCAGTCCTGGTTGTTCATTGGAAAGACTGATGTTGAAGCTGAAACTCCAATACTTAGGCCACCTGATGCAAAGAGCTGACTCATTTGAAAAGACCCTGATGTTGGGAAAGATTGAAGGCAGGAGGAGAAGGGAATGACAGAGGATGAGATGCTTAAATGGCATCACCGACTCAATGGACATGAGTTTCGGTAAACTCTGGGAGTTGGTGATGGACAGGGAGGCCTGGCGTGCTGCAGTTTATGGGGTCGCAAAGAGTCAGACATGACTGAGCGACTGAAGTGAACTGAATAACACTTGGTGAGGCACTGGAAACATCATCCATCACAGCCTTATTCCTTTAATTGGATAGTAATCTTTACAAAGCCTATACAATCAGGACTTTCTGCACTGAACAGTTACCTCTACCTCTCAACCTGTATCCCCCTAATCATCCTCTCTCATCACTGACCTAAAGTACACAGTGTGCTAGTTCTTTAGATGCAGTCTGATGATAGACAACTTTGTGCCTCCCATTCATAGTTGTGAAGCTTCTGTCAATTAGCAGGCAGAGCATAAAAAGATAAATCTCTATTTTATCTTCTCAAACAGCTTGTTTTTTGTTTTGTCCCACAGCTTTCCCAAGGCATCTTGAAGTATGTAAATGATTGGCAAAATTCTCCAACAAGGCCTCAAGGGAGACTTTGGGAATCAGAGGGTCCAGAATGATGATTGGCCCATGATCAGTGTCACAGATGTGTCAGTCATCATCCATGTTCTCCTAAAACTTAGCTGTAAGCCTCTACCACATACTTCAGTCCCATCCTAAACACCCTAACTAATGCAGCCTGCTATTTTCTTCACATCATCGTTTTAACCCATGTCACACTCAGTTACTTCCCAGGGTAATTAGGAGGCAGTTTTTTTTTTTTTACCAAAGCAGATATAGATGATAATGACTAAAACAATCTAAATGGAAAGCTAAGTGCAATGTATACTGAAAAACAAGAAATTAAAGACTAATTATTATGCTTTTAGGGACAGTTTACCCACCTCTGGATGTGTGGTGGTTGTCTTGAGGCTTCACCTTCTTAACTGGGCCCAGGAAAGAATCTTGGTATAACCTCCTGGCCTAGAGTTGTTGCTCAGTGGTAGTGAATCTTTCCCCTGGAGGATCCTCATGCCCCATCTCCACCTAGGAATCGTCAAAGGGAATGGGTCACTAACACTGTAAAGCAACAGGCCTATTCTTTTGAGGTAGATCTGGAAAAGAGATAAAAGAAAAATAAATTATTGAAATTCAGTACACTGGGAAAGTCTGTCCCAATGAGTAACTAGGGGTTAAATTAAACCATGTCTACCCTTTTCTTCAGATTAAGGACTGGAGATTTAGAACTGTGTAGAGCTTTATATTCTATTAATAGCTACCAGCTTGCTACTGCTGCTAAGTCGCTTCAGTAGTGTCCAACTCTGTGAGACCCCATAGACGGCAGCCCACCAGGCTCCCCCGTCCCTGGGATTCTCCAGGCAAGAACACTGGAGTGGGTGCCATTTCTTTCTCTAATGCATGAAAGTGAAAAGTGAAAGTGAAGTCGCTCAGTCGTATCCAACTCCTAGCGACCCCATGGACTGCAGCCCACCAGGCTCCTCCATCCATGGGATTTTCCAGGCAAGAATACTGGAGTGGGGTGCCATCACATTCTCCAAGCTACCAGCCTAGCAACATGCAAATTCCTCTATTCATTCAAGCTGCATTCCCTGTACTTCCCCTCATTTTCTAGAGCAACTTAGAGCTGAATAATTACCCAAATTCCCATATTTTGTTTTAGTCACCAGTCTCTACTGATGAATAATCCTCTAGAGCAGTGGTCCCTAACTTTTTTGGCACCAGGACCAGTTTCATGGAAGACAATTTTCCCATGGACCAGGGTTGGGGAAATGATTTTGGGATGATTCAAGTGCATTACATTTGTTGTGCACTTTATTTCCATTATTATTACATCAGCTCTACCTCAGATCACCAGGCATTAGATCCTGGAGGTTGGGGACCCTGCTTGAGAGCGTGGGTTTTTAATGTCCTTGTGTCCTCAAAAAATACAGGTCAAGAAATTAAGGGATTGAAAATAACAAAAGGAAGAGCTAGCTTTCTCTATCAGGAGAGCCATCAAGCCACTTGAGAAGAATTCCAATGTGGTCTGACCATATGAATTCTGTAAGACGTTGCCTCAGGCTTCTTTTATAAAGTACTATTGTAAGAATTGAGTGATCCATCTCAACAAAAGTACGTCTCTCTCACCTAGTTTTGTAGCACTCCCTTCTTTTATTAATAATTTGTATATTAAGCAGTAAGATGTTGGAGCATTGCCAAGGTAAACAGAATTGTTTTCTCCTCAATCTACATGGTACAGTTCTTGAATAGCTTATATAAATGAGGTACCACCAAAGTACCAGGATATTCAAAAAATCAAGAATGGCTACAGGCACATAAAACCTCAGTTATTATAACAACTAAGCAAATCTATGCAAAAGGAAAAACAAGGATCCAATAATGTAGCTTACACAGGCCCTTGGATCTCTATTATTCTACTCTTATACTCAAAAAGAAAAAATGTATAGAAATTGATGAAAATTGGCTCATGTTCTGTTTTTAAAAGAGAGCTATAGGAAGTTAAAGCCTTTAAAGCCAAAGACAGAATTCACCCAATAAGCTCCTTACATTACCTTTTTCTCCAGGGAAACTGCAAGCCATCCTATTAGATTGGTTGGAGCTTATCCAGATTCTCAAAAGGAAAGACCTGCTGAATATGAAGCTTCTTAAAGTTGCTTGCAGTCCTCAGGTCTGATATGCTTGGAATGTCCTTGAGAAGAAAGAAAGGGCAAGGCTCAATATAATATTCATGGTGAGATTTGACAGAAAACAACAGAATTCTTTACAGCAATTATCCTTCAATTAAAAAAACAATTTTTTTTAAATGCTGAGAAAACCTCAACAATAAAAAAAAAAAAAAGAAAAAACCACTAAGAAGCATTAACCTGAAACATTAGATATAGGTATCTCCTGTCTCTCATCTCTAGCTTGTTGTCTCCCTAAGGTCCTGTAATGGTCAGCACTGGCAGTATCACAGAAGAACCAAGCAAGTATAGAAAAAAGAGCTAAATTAAAGTATGAGTCAAACCAACAGCCACTTTAAGGGCTGTCTAAGTTTGTGGCCTAAAGGTGCTAAAAATACTTCAAGATGCAAAGCAGCAGAGGAATTGCTACTGCTGCCTGGAAGTACAATTGCCTTGATCATTTTTAATAATTGGTTACCTGCCCTTACTCTAGGATAGGAGGTCACTGAAGAAGGTCTAAGTCAGGTTTGCAATCTTGAAAGTATTTTTTATGTTATGGTATAGTGTGGAAAGAACCAGGTATGGCTTCCAGATCCCTGATCAAGAATTACCACATTATAAGGATCTTTATGTCAACATCAAACAAATCCTAGACACTTACTCCTTGGAAGGAAAGTTACGACCAACCTAGACAGCATATTAAAAAGCAGAGACATTACTTTGCTGACAAAGGTCCGTCTAGTCAAGGCTATGGTTTTTCCAGTAGTCAGGTATGGATGTGAGAGTTGGACTATAAAGAAAGCTGAGCACTGAAGAATTGATGCTTTTGAACTGTGGTGTTGGAGAAGACTCTTGAGAGTCCCTTGGACTGCAAGGAGATTCAACCAGTCCATCCTAAAGGAGATCAGTCCGGGGAGTTCATTGGAAGGACTGATGTTGAAGCTGAAACTCCAATACTTTGGCCATCTGATGTGAAGAGCTGACTCATTGGAAAAGACCCTGATGCTGGGAAAGATTGAGGGCATGAGAAGAAGGGGTTGACAGAGGATGAGATGGTTGGATGGCATCACCAACTCAATGGACATGAGTTTGGGTAGGCTCCGGGAGTTGGTGATGGACAGGGAGGCCTGGCGTGCTGCGGTTCATGGGGTCGCAAAAAGTCGGACACGACTGAGCGACTGAACTGAACTGAACTGATCACTTTGCTTAGTAACAGTGTTTTCCCCCACTCTTCTTCCTCTATGAACCACAGAATTTCCCCCAAATTTTATGATACTCATCAAATTGCCCAACACCATAATAATTTGTTCACTTCTGTATCCACCATGAGATAGCAGATTCCTGGACAGGAATTCTGTCTCTGATTTTACTATTTATTCCAGTGTCTGGTCTACTGAAGGATTACCTTGAGTTTGAAGATGCCGACATTCCCAGAGCATCCCTTTCTACAAGTGCTAGAGATTTTATTTCAAGCAATGAACTGAAATACAACTCCAAGATTCACCTTTGGATGCTGTCCAGTGCAGGCTTCACTCCACCTAAACTTGATCCATCCTTCCTCTTGAGTGGGGGGGAACCAGCTCAGAATTCATCCCTTTAAGACAAATTCCAATAAATAGTTATAGCTGTATATTAACATCGAATGATAACTCGATTAACTACAATAAATGATCTCATAAGCACAGACCAGTGTTTCTCAAATTGGGGTGATAAGAACCCTGGGGGTTTGTGGATATATTTTCACGATCTCCAAGTTCTATATAAATTATTTAAAATGTTATATAAAATATTATATTTTTGATAAAGCTATTTTGAAATTGGAAACCATGTTTACATTTCAAATAACTTAAGTCAGTGTTACTCAAAACATTTACTCTTTAGGATCTCAAAAAACTTGTTTCTTTAAAAGGTGCTGCATCCTGACAAATTACTTCAGTTTGAGAAACAAGAAGGCTCAGGACTATTCATATATTACCTCCAGTCAGTCAGACAAATATCTTTAGGCACTGGCTGGGGGAAACAAGCTGTGAGGAAATACGGATATTAATTAAAATGGGCAGTGAGAGAAGCCCAGCTCATTAATATAATTCTTCTTGCTCTTGCTGGGATACATGAACATGAACAAAAAAAAGTTTTTAAATTTGATGTTAATATTTTTTCAGTTGGATCTTTGTTCTTTTTATACCAGAGAGGCTAATCTTTTTAGCTCACAAAAGTATTTGTTGAAAAAAGTGAAAGGGAAGAGGGGAAGGTCATGGTCTTATAAAACATATTTCTCTATTGCCCTCTTGCCAAACAGGATCCACAAATATCTCAGACTAAAAAGACACTGCTACTCTCATCTGTTCTTGGGCAGGAGAGAATAAAAACCGTACAAAGTTCTAACATATCAGATTTATACTCCCAATCCCTAGAGCCTGAAAAACTCAAGCTTAAAACAATCAACAATTTGCCAGCCTGGATATAGCCAAACACAATGGCCAGGGGTTATTTCTAATCACTTTCCGTGCATTCAAAAAAGGTAAAAACCAAATGACATTAAAATAAACATTATACTACCCAGGTGGCTGTAATAGTAATCATGTCCTGGACCAAAGACGAAAGTTAGCCCACCTCCTTAAGTTCACCCTATCAACTTCACACCCTTGTGTGATCATTTTTTAAAACTCTATAACATAATTCACACAAGACAGTACTTGATTATTATGTTCTACAGTTATTTCAAGTGTGATTATATTAGTTTTTTTAACAATATAACCATATTGAGGATGAGATTATATAGGACTACAGCATTTCTATCCCTCACTTCAATATAGCCTAGCATACGGCCAGATACACAATATTAATTTTGTAATTTTATTAACTCATATGGTGATATATAAATTACAGATGAGGTAGAAACATGGAAGGACCCTCCAATTTTTGTGTGGGTAGCATCTAAGAGAAAGAAAATGGAACAGGGAAAAGATTACTTAATAGCTACAAAGTAGTACTTACAGTATTCTAAAGAGCCAGAGACTCTTCTTACAGCTGTCCAAGGAGCTAGTAGTGCAAACTGCACCCTGAGCTGGGCCGATCTTTTGACATCCTTCTCAGACAACAGTATCCTTTTTCAGTGATTACAAAGAACTGCTGTGGTGATAATTAGTTACTTGCTTCAGCAGTTCCATATTAAATACTTCTCTGCCAAACACCTTGTACACTAGAGACTGAGATATTATTCATTTGTATTCATTTTCACTGTTGAAATTTATATCCAAAAGACTGATTAGACCTTGGCTTATTTTTCTTTTCATATAAAATGGGGAAACTGGTTCCATCGTTTCTAAGTCCTCACTTGAGTGTGGTGCTTTAGGTAACTTTAAAATAGCAGAATTAAACAGGGTACGTAAAATGTAATAGATTAATCAAACAAAGTGATCTATGGTTTTCAAAAGCACCTCAGCATGTTCTCTCATTTTATCCTTTTACAGCAATCTTCTTGAAATAAGTACGGACTAGTTGGAGCTCCAGATGAAGAAATTTAACGATTAGGAAGTTTAGATAGTTTTTCCTAGAAGTGAATACTGGTAAAGCTCAAACAAGGAGTGGTTTGAAAATGGTGGTAGAGCCCAAAGATACTGGTCTTAAGAGTTCCACTCTAGAACCCCTTTGGTAATATACTAAAATATCAAAGTCACAGTGGTCTATCCACAGACTCACCACCCTTAGTAAAATGAGAGACACTGGTCATCAGGTACATGATATAAATGGGTTTACCAATTTCAAAATTTCAATGACCAGGTTATCAATTCCACCCTGCAATCCAGATGTCTTTCTTAAAAAATAAAAAAAAATAAAAAATAAATAAACTTTTTGGTTGTATCCTGGTAATTGGCACTATACAATGGCAATATACAAGAGGAAAGGAGAGACATAGCCAGGCAATCTGCTTTGAAAGGAAGAATGCACAGATAGTGCTAACCTTCCTTCTTGGGAAGTCAATTTTCAAATGATTATTTATAATGAAAACCCCAAATAAAGGGTAGCAATCCAGTTCCTTTGGGTCTGACTTGCCTTGAGCATTTTGCCTAGTAAAGCACTAACAGAGGGGATCAGGGATGGTTCTGTTCCCAGAATATGACAATAATCAGAACTGGGATCATTAACAAATGCAGGAAAAGGAGTAAGGTCCAGTCACCTAGTTCTGGCCTGCTTTTGTAGTCCATACTGCACAAATATAACATCAAAATGGTAGGGAGATCTTGGGCTGATGGGCTTAAAAATGGGACAATCAGTACTGTGTTAACAACACAGAAGGGGCTGTGGGTGGTCAGCACTATTCAGAAGTAATGCAAAGAAGGAAGTGGAAGAGTCCGTGATGGGTGGGACCAAGGAAAGTGCAACAGGGAATTATAGAAATTCAAAGTGGGCAGAACAATGACATCTGGGACTGTTAACATTGTAAATTCAAGAGAAAAGAGTTGCTCAGTCAACATTTCCCGGCAACAATGCAAAAGGGGCAGGGCAGGGGTGGGAGGGGTGAGGGAGCATAATCCTATCTGGATAGATGGACACCTGGAATTGTGAACATTAAAAATCCATAAGAAGGGTCCAAGGGCAGGCAAGGGGTTTGTAGAGGGAAGATAAGGGCAAGGCCATGATTACTTGGAATTTGATACACTGGAGCCAACGCAAAAGGAGTGGGAATGTGGGTCGCCCTTTGATGGACAAGTTCACAGCACAGTGCAGTGTTTATAGTTTAATATACCATGAGAATTTGGAGCTGGGAGTGCTTGCCTAACAAGACCAGGGAGGAAAAACCCATTGCCAACTGCCATTGTGCTCATCAGCAGTCCCAGTGAAAGTTTTGTGTCATCAGCAGCCCATGCAGTAATGCAAAGGGGGTATGAGGGAATGATGTCCTACTCTAATAGAAGGGTGTATAGGTAACTGCAAATATTCACACCCAGAGTCAAAAAAAGAAGCCTTAAGTCAGCAGTCATGATCCATAGTGAGGGTACAGGGATCCTACCTAAAGATCATACGTTTGATATATTATTGGTGCATATTAATTGTCCAAGAGCTGAGGTCATGATAGCTGGCTGAGGGAGTATTACCAAAGTACACTGATAAAGACAAGAATTTCTATTACGTATATTAACAGTAAGGGATCTTGGTGGGGAAACAGTATCCCCTGCACTATTACAAAGGAGATACAATAGTCCTAGAAGTAATAGGGTTATGGGAAAGTGCAACTCTGCACATTAATTGTCCAAATGGAAAGGTCCTAGCAATGGGCAAACTTACGGACGGCATAGGAAGTGAGGGGGAGGGTCCTTGTCTAGTGCACAAGAATGCACATCCACAAGCTAAGGAAAGGGAGGGCAACAGGATAAGACGAACTAAGTTGCAATTATGTAAATTAATGTTGAAGGGACATGGTGTGGTCAATTAAAATCATATACCTTGTATAAATATAAGAATCTTAAAGGGAGTATGAAGCCCCTATAATGTAATTGTCATTACACATATTTGAGAAAGGGGCCTTAAGTGGGCAGTATCCCATGCAGTAAAGCAAAGAGGATGAAAAGAGTCAGGGAGACAAGTTAACTCAGAAGACCATAGACAATTGTAATTACACATAGTCACAGTCCCATAACAAGGGCTTTAAGGTGGTAAGTTAACCTGTGCTTCAATAAGTGAAAGGGCCCTGATTTAAAAAGCACAGCTGTGGACAACTGAGAATGTGTACAAGACAACTAAGATGGTGCACATTAACGGCAATAGTGTGTAAGATCTTGAATAGTAGGCAGCTCCTGCTAAAATGTAAATAGAATGGGGAGGGTCCTTACCTGAGGTACAGGTACGGGAGCAAATGTAAGTACATACATGAACAGTCCAAGACAGTGAATCTTAGCTAGTCAGAAGCCCCTGCCGTAATGTAAATGGGGCAAGGATAGGGGATCCTAGTCTAACATAAGGGAGCATGGACTATTGAAATTATGCACATTTAAACTGTACAGAAGCAGCAGCCAGTTGATTAGGACCCCTGATGCAAAGAAGGTGGAATGGGATGGGTTCCTAGTGTAATTCTGCACATTAACTGCCCAAAATAAAAACTAGTCAGTAGTCCCTGTTTTAATACTAAAAATTCAATATATTAGTTTGTCATGAGGGCACATGCACATTGAGTCCCAAGAGAAAGAGTTTGGGTCACTAACATCCCCTGATATAATGCAAAAAGGGAGGGATATTAATTTAAAGAGAAGGGCCTTAAACACTGGAATTTTGCATGTAAATACTCCCAGAGAAAAAGTAATGGAGGTAATTAATATATATTTTTATAAAACAGAATACAAGGGACTGAAGTGAAAGAATATATTCCTGGTGAATTGTCACGGTTCACTTTATTCTAGTACAAAGGTCTTGAGTAAAGGACATCCATCACTGAATACAAGGGAAATGAGTGGAGTCTTTATACACTGCAGAGGAAGAGGAACAAATGCAACTGCACATTAAAAAGCACAAAAAGAGGGGCCTTAGTGTTCAGGACCCTAAGGTGTAATGTGAGAGGATAAGATGCACCACAATAGTCAGTACCTTCTGTGGTAAGCAAAGGAAGTAGAGAGGGAATGCAAACTAGGCTAACAGAAGGGACCATAGCTACAGTTAAGCACCCTTCCATGTAACGCAAAGGAAGTGGAAGTAGGAGGGAACAGGATCCTAGATATCAGAAGGGAACACAGCAGCAATTATCACTTTGACAGTCCCAAATGCCTTCACAGATAATGTAAAGGAAGTCCTGGGATCCTAAACTAACAAAGGGACCACATCTGCATTTAGACACATTCATAGGTTCCAAGTACCTTCTGTGGTAATATAAACAAAATTGTGGAGAGCATGGACTCCAGACTAAGAGAAGGGACCACAGTTGCAATTAAGCAGTTCTACAGTCCCAGTATACTCCCAGGTAATGTTAAGAGTTAGAGCGCATGGGATCCTAGGTTAACAAAATGGACCACAGTCGCATTTAAGCACCTTTCTGTCCCAAATACCAACAAGTAACACAAGTGAGTAGAGAGGGGTGAGATCCTAGGACTGTAGCTGCATTTAAGCACATTAACAGTCCCTTGTACCCTCTTTTATAATGCAAATTAAGTAGAAGAGCATGGGAATCTAGACCAATGAACGAAATTGGATAAGCAAGTACAGTCCCATTAACAGTCCCAAGTACCCCCTGCAGTGATAAAAAGGCAGTTAGGTGGGAAAGGACTTTGAATTTAACATAAGGGACTTCACCTGCATTTAAACACATTGAGATTCCCTGGTGGCTCAGATGGTCAAGAGTCTGCCTGTAATGCAGGAGACCGGGTTTGATCCCTGAGTCAGGAAGATCCCCTGGAGAAGGAAATGGCAACCAAGTCCAGTACTCTTGCCTGGAAAACCCCATGGATGGAGGAGCCTGGCCAACTACAGTCCATGGGTCGCAAAGAGTCGGACACAACTGAGCGACTTCACTTTCAAACACAATGAAAGTCCCTTATCGCCTCTAGGATGATGCAAATGGAGTCAGGTGGGAATGGGATCCCAGGTTAATGTAAGGGCCTGTAGCTGCATTTAAGCAAGTTAACAGTCCCTTGTACCCTCTTTTATAATGCAAATTGAGTAGGAGGGCATGGGAATCTAGATCAACAGATGAGACTGTATAGGCAAGTAAAGGCATTAACAGTCCTTAAGTACCCTCTGCAGTCATGAAAAGGAAGTTAGGTGGGAATAGGATCCTAGGTTAACATAAGGGACTACAGCTGCATTTAAGCACATTAAAAGTCCCTTGTACAGTCATGGTAATGTAAATCTAGTAGGAGAGAATGAGATCCTAGACTAAGAGAGACTGTAAATGCAATAAAGCTCACTATCAGTCTCAATTACCATCTGCAGTCCTGAAAAAGGGAGTTATGCAGGAATGAATTTCGATGTTAAGGCACTACACCTGCATTTAAACACATTAACAGTCCCTTGTAGCCTCTCTGACAAGTGAGTTAGGTGGGGATGGGATCCTAGGTAACATAAAGGACTGCAAGCAGCACTTAAGCACATTAGCAGTCCCTTGTATCCCCTTCGGTAATGTAGAGGGAATTAAAGGGGGAGAGGGAATCTTAGACTAAAGCATGGGACTGTAACTGCCTTTATGTACAATAACAGTCCCTTGTACACTTTGGGGTAATGCAAATGGAGTAGGAAGGATGGGGATCTAGACTAAAAGAAGGGACAGTAGTGCAATTAAGCCCATAAAAAGTCCCATGTATACTCTGAAGTAATACAAAGGAAGTTAGGTAGAAATAGGATCCTGATTATCATAAGGGACTATAGTTCCATTTAAGTACATTAACCATCCCTTCTATCCTCTCTGATAATGCAAATCAAGAAGGAAGAGAATGGATCCTAGATGAGATAAAGGAATGTAGCTGCAGTGAATCACATTAACAGTTCCAAGTATCCTCTGCAATCATGCAAAGGGACTTAGTTGGGGGTGGGATCCTAGGTTAACATAAGGGACTGTAATTGCATTTAAAAGCATTAGCAGGCACTTGTACAGTCACTGGTAATGCAAAGGGAGTTAGGTGGGAATAGGATCCTGGGTTTTAAAAAGGAGGGGGAGGGAAAAGAACTGTACGGGCACATTAACAGTCCATAGTATCCTCCGTGGTAATGTAAATCTTTAGGAGATGGGAATCTAAACAAAGGAAAGGAACAATGGTAGTTCATTAACAAGTTCTATGTAGGCTCTGCAGTACTTAAAAGGAAGATATTAATAGTTGGTAATGGGATCCTAGGTTACCATAAGGGATGTAGTGGTATTTAAGGCCATGAACAGCCCCAAGCATCCTCTGCAAGCCTGCAAAGAGCCTTAGCTGAGGATAAGATCCTAGGTTAATATAAGGGACTGTAGCAGCATTTTAGCACATTAACAGTCCATTATACCCTCTTTGGTAATGCAAATCAAGGATGGCCTGGGAATCTAGACTAACAGAAGGAAGGGCAGTGCAAATAAGCCCATTAACAAGTCCATGTAGGCTCTACATTAATGAAAACAGAGTTAGATGGGAATAGGATCTTAGATTAACATAAGAAACTGCTGTTTGCATTTAATCATGTTTAACAGTCCCTTGTCGGAGAAGGCAATGGCACCCCACTCCAGTACTCTTGCCTAGAGAATCTCATGGATGGAGGAGCCTGGTGGGCTGCAGTCCATGGGGTCGCTAGGAGTCGGACATGACTGAGCGGCTTAGCAGCAGCAGCAGCAGCAATAGTCCCTTGTACAATTTGTGAAGAAAGCTGAGTGCCTTAGAATTGATGCTCTTGAACTGTGGTGTTGGAGAAGACTCTTGAGAGTCCCTTGGACTGCAAGGAGATCCAACCAGTCCATCCTAAAGGAGATCAGTCCTGGGTGTTCGTTGGAAGGACTGATGCTGAAACTCCAATACTTTGGCCACCTCATGTGAAGAGCTGACTCATTGGAAAAGACCCTGATGCTGGGAGGGATTAGGGGCGGGAGGAGAAGGGGATGACAGAGGATGAGATGGCTGGATGGCATCACCAACTCGATGGACATGAGTTTGCGTGAACTCCAGGAGTTGGTGATGGACAGGGAGGCCTGGCATGCTGTGATTCATGGGGTCGCAAAGAATCAGACACGACTGAGCGACTCAACTGAACTAAAATGAACTGTACAATTTGTGGTACTGCAAATCGTGTGAGAGGGCATAAGAATGTACAGTAACAGAAGGGAATGCAGCTGCAATATACCTCATTAACAGTCCCAAATACCCTCTGTAGGCAGGAAAGGGAGTTAGGTAGAAATGAGATCTTAGGTTACGTGAGGGACAGTAGGTCCTTTTAAGCATATTAACAGTCCATTGTACTCACTGTGGTAAGGCAAATCAAGTATGAGGGCATGGGAATCGGGACTAACAGAAGGGACTATAGCTCTAATGGAGCCCATGAACTATCCCAAGTACCCTCTACAATCATATCAGGGGGTGAGGTGGGAACAGGATTTTAGATAAATGTAAGATTCTGTAGCTCCATTTAAGCACATTAACAGTTTCTTGTAGCATCTTCAGTAATGCAAATTAAGTAAAAGTAACAAATTTCAAAATAACAGAGGGGACTGTGGCCCATTAACAGTTTCTTGTACAGTCAGTAGTAATACAAATCATGTAGGAGTGGATGGGAATCTAGACTAACAGAAGGAACTGTAACTGTAATAAAGCCCATTAACAGTCCCAAGAACTTTCTGCAGTCATTAAAAGGGAGTTGGGTGGGAATAGGGTCCGAGGTAAACATAAGGGACTATAGTTGCTTTTAAGCACAGTACCAGTCCCTTCTACTTTCTGTGGTAGTGCAAGGGAGTCACTTACTGTTGGGGAATGGGGTCATAGGTAAACATAACAGACTGGATGGATTTAAGCACAGTAACAGTCTCTTGTGCACTCTGGGGTAATGCAAATTGAGTAGGAGAGATGGGATTCTAGACTTAACAAAAAGGACAGCAGTGCATTTAAGCCCATTAACAAGTCCCTGTAGGCTCTGCAATAATGAAAATGGAGTTAGGTGGGAATGGGATCCTAGATTAATATAGAGGACTGTAGCTGGATTTAAGCACATTAACAGTCCCAGTTACTTTATGTGGTAATACAAATCCAGTAAGAACGAAAACGATTCTAGATTAACAAAAGGGACTGTGGCTGCAGTAAAGCTCATTAACAGTTCCAAGTACCCTCTGCAGTCATTAAAAGGGAGTTAGGTGGGCATAGGGTCCTAGGTAACATAAGGGACTGTGGCTGCAGTAAAGCACATTAACAGTCCCTTATACCTTCTTTTATAATGCAAATTAGTCAGAGAGCATGGGAAAGTAGACCAACAGATGAGACTGTATAGACAGGTAAGTGCATTACCAGTCCCAAATATCCTCTGCACAGTCATGAAAAGGTAGTTAGCTGGGGACAGAATCCTAGATTAACATAAGACTGTAGCTGCTTTTAAGCACATTAACAGTCTATGAACACTCTGTGTTAATGCAAATCATGTAGGAGTGGATGGAAATCTAGACTAACAGAAGGAACTGTTAGGGACTTTTAAGCACAGTATCAGTCCCAAGTAATCTACGGTCATGAAAAGGGAGTTAGGTGGGGGATGGGATCCTAGGTCATTGCTTTTAGGCACTTTAACAGTCCCCTTATATCTCCCTTGGTAGTGCAAATTGAGTAGGAGGGCATGGGAATCTCAACTAACAGAAGGGACAGTAGCTCTAATTGAGACCATTAACTATTCCAAGCAACCTCCGAAGTCATGCAACAAGATTTAAATGGGAATGGGATCATAGGTAAACCTAAGAGACTGTAGATACATTTAAGCATGTTAACAGTCTTTACACTCCAGGATAATACAAATCAAGTAGGAGGGATAGGCTTCTAGACTAAGAAGCGACAGCAGTGCAATTAAGCATTTTGACAAGTCCAATATAGGCTCTGGAGAAGGCAATGGCACCCCACTCCAGTACTCTTGCCTGGAAAATCCCATGGGCGGAGGAGCCTTGTAGGCTGCAGTCCATGGGGTCGAGAAGAGTCGGACACGACTGAGCGACTTCATTTCACTTTTCACTTTCATGCATTGGAGAAGGAAATGGCAACCCACTCCAGTGTTCTTGCCTGGAAAATCCCAGGGACGGGGGAGCCTGGTGGGCTGCCGTCTATGGGGTTGCACAGAGTCAGACACAACTGAAGTGACAGCAGCAGCAGCAGCATATAGGCTCTCCATTAATGAAAAAGAAGTCAGGTGGGAATGGAATCCTAGGTTAACATAAGGGACTGTAGCTGCATTTAAGCACCATATCAGTCCCTTGTATCCTCTTTCACAATGCAAATTGAGTAGCAGGGCATGGGAATCTAGATCAACAGATGAGACTATATAGGCAGGTAAATGCATTAACAGCCCCAAGTAACCTCTGCAGTCATGAAAAGGGAGTTAGATAGGAATGGGATCCTAGATTAATAGAAAAGACTACAGCTGGATTTAAGCACATTAACAGTTGTAGTTACTTAATGTGGTAAAACAAATCCAGTAAGAATGAAAATGATTCTAGATTAACAAAAGGGACTGTGGCTGCAATAAAGCACATTAACAGTTCCAAGTACCCTCTGCAGTAAAAAAGGGAGTTAGGTGGGAATAGGGTCCTGGGTAAACAAAAAATTGTAGCTGCTTTTAAACCCAGTACCAGTCCTTTTACCTTCTGTGGTAGTGCAAGGGAGTCAGGTGGGAATGGGGGTATAGGTAAACATAGACTGTGGATGCATTTAAGCACAGTAACAACCTCTTCAAACACTCTGTGATAATGTCAATCCACTAGGAGGGATGGGCTCCTAGAATAATAGAAGGAATGGCAGTGCAATTAAGTACACTGACAAGTCCCGTATAGGCTCTGCAGTAATGAAAAGAGAGTCAGGTGGGAATGAGATCTAGGTTAACTTAAGGGACTATAGCTACATTTAAGCACATAAACAGTCCCTTGTATGCTTTTAAAATGCAGATTTACTAGGAGGGCATGGAAATCTAAACTAACAGGAGACTGTATAGGCAAGAAGTGCATTAACAGTCCCAAACACCTTCTGCAGTGGTAAAAAGGGAATTAAGTAGGAATGGGATCCAAGGTTAATATAAGGGACTGGATCTGCACTTAAGTACACTGAAAGTCCCTGGGAGCCTCTGGGATACTGCAAAGGGAATTAGATGGGAATGGGATCCCACCTTACTAAAAGGGACTGTAGCTGCATTTAAGCACTATAACAGTCCTTTATACCCTCTTTTATGATGTAAATTGAGTAGCACAGCATGGGAATCTAGACCAACAGATGAGACTGTATAAGCAGATAAGTGCAATAACAGTCCCAAGTACCCTCTGAAGTCATGAAAACTAGTTAGATGGAGACAGAATCTTAGGTTAACATAAAGGACTGTAGCTCCATTTAAGCCATTAGCAATCCCAGTTCCTCTATGTAGTAATACAAATCCAGCAAGAAGGAAACTGTTTCTAGATTAACAGAAGGAACTGTGCTGCCGTTAAGCCCATTACTAGTCTCAAGTAACTTCTGCAGCCATTAAAAGGGAGTTGTGTGGGATAGGGTCCTAGGTAAACATAAGGGACTGTAGTTGCTTTTAAGCACAGTACCAGTACCTTTTACTTTCTGTGGTAGTGCAAGGGAGTCACTGACTGTTGGGAATGGGGTCATAGGCAAATAACAGACTGTGGATGCATTTATGCACAGTAACAGGCTCTTGTACAGTCTGGGGTAATGCAAACTGAGTAGGAGAGATGGGATTCTAGACTAACAGAATGGACAGCAGTGTAAGTAAACCTATTAATAAGTCCCTGTAGGCTCTGCAGTAATAAAAAGGGAGTCAGGTGGGAATGGGATCCTAGGTTAACATAAGGGACTGTAGAGGCATTTAAGCACATTAGCAATCCCAGTTACTCTATGTGGCACTACAAATCCAGTAAGAAAGAAATTGACTCTAGGTTAATAGAAGGGACAGTAGCTCCAGTTAAGCCCATCAATAGTCCCAAGTACATTCTGCACTCATTAAAAGGGAGCTGGGTGGGATAGGCTCCTAGGCAAACATAAGGGACTGCAGTTGTTTTTAAGCACAGTACCAGTCTCTTCCACTTTCTGTGGTAGTGCAAAGGAGTCACTATTGGGAATGGGGTCATAGGTAAACATAACGGACAGGATGGATTTAAGCACAGTAACAATCTCTTGTACACTCTGGGGAAATTGAGTAGGAGAGATGGGATTCTAGACTTAACAAAAGGACAAGAGTGCATTTAAGCCCATTAACAAGTCCTTGTAGGCTCTTCAGTAATACAAAGGGAGTTAGGTGGGGATGGGATCCTAGATTAATAGAAAGGACTGTAGCTAGATTTAAGCACATTAACAGTCCCAGTTACTTTATGTGGTAATACAAATCCAGTAAGAACGAAAATGATTCTAGATTAACAAAAGGGACTGTGGCTGCAGTAAAGCACATTAACAGTCCCTTATACCCTCTTTTATAATGCAAATTAGTAGAAGATCATGGGAAAGTAGGCCAACAGATGAGACTGTATAGGCAGGTAAGTGCATTACCAGTCCCAAATACCCTCTGCAGTCGTGAAACAGTTAGCTGGGGATAGAATCCTGTATTAATATAAGAGATTGTAGCTGCTTTTAAGCACATTAACAGTCCTATGTATCCAGTGTTAATACAAACCATTTAGAGAAAATGAAACCTAGATTAACAGAAGGAACTAGCTGCTTTAGGAAAGGCATTGGCAGTCCCTCCAGTACCCTCTTTGAAAATCCATGGATGGAGGAGCCTGGTAGGCTGCAGTCCAACAGGTGAGAGTCCATGACTGAGCAACTTTACTTTCCCAAAAACTTTCATGCATTGAGAAACAAATGGCAACCCACTCCAGTGTATTTGCCTAAGAGAATCCCAGGGATGGGGAGCCTGGTAACAGTCCATCTAGGGGTGTTAATGCAAAGTTGGAGTGGACTGAAGTGACTAATAGAAGGAACTAGCTACTTTTAAGCACAGGAATAGTCCCAAGTAATCTGCAGTCATGAAAATGGAGGTAGGTGGGGGATGGGATCCTAGGACATTGCATTTAGGCACATTAACAGTCCCTTGCATCCCCCTTAGTAATGCAAATAGAGTAGGAGGGCATGGGAATCTCAACAGAAGAGACTGTAGCTCTAATTGAGTCCATTAACTATTCCAAGTAACCTCTGCAGTCATGCAATGAACACAGGTAAATATAAAAGACTGTAAATGCATTTAAGCACGTTAACAGTCTTGGTTACTCTATGTGGTACTACAAATCCAGTAAGAAAGAAAATGATTCTAAATTAACAAAAGGTACTGTGGCTGCAGTAAAGCACATTAACAGTCCCATTAATACCCTCTTTGAATAGAGAAGGCAGGTAAACATACCCAGTACTCTTGCCTGGAAAATCCCTTGGACTCTGGGAGGAGCCTGGTAGGCTGCAGTCCATGGGGTCAATAGAAAGGACAGCAGACTGAGCCCATTAACAAGTCCTTTTGACTTTCATGCATTGGAGAAGGAAATGGCAACCCACTCCAGTGTTTTTGCCTGGAGAATCCCAGGGATGGGGGAGCCTGGTGGGCTGCTGTCTCTGGGATTGCAGAGTGGGACACGACTGAAGCGACTTAGCAGCATGCCCTGTTTTATAATGCAAATTAGATCATGGGGAAGTAGGCCAACAGATGAGACTGTATAGGCAGGTAAGTGCATTACCAGTCCCAAATACCCTCTGCAGTCGTGAAACAGTTAGCTGGGGACAGAATCCTGTGTTAATATAAGAGATTGTAGCTGCTTTTAAGCACATTAGCAGTCCACTGTGTTAATGCAATCATGTAGGAATGGATAGAAATCTAGACTAACAGAAGGAACTGTAGTTACTTTTAAGCACAGTAACAGTCCCAAGTAATCGGCAGTCAGGAAAAGGGAGTTGGGTGGGGGGTGGGATCCTAGGTTAAAAAAGGGGGGAGGAGGACTATACTGGCATCTAAGCACATTAACAGTCCTTTGTGTCCTCTTTGGTAATGTAAAGTGAATTAGGAGGGGATGGGGTCCAAGGCTAGTGGTAAAGAACCCACTTGGCAATGCAGATCTAAGAGACGCAGGTTTGATCCCCGGATGGGAAAGATCCCCTGGAGGAGAGCATGGCAACCCACTTCAGTATTCTTGCCTGGAGAATCCTATGGACAGAGGAGACTGGCAGGCTACAGTCCGTGGGGTCACCAGAGTTGGACACAACTGCATGCATGGACTACCCACCAAAGATAAGGGACAGTAGTACAGTTAAATCCATTAACAAGTCCTATGTAGGCTCTGCAGTAATGAAAGGGAGATAGTTGGTGATGGAATCCTAGGTTAACATAAAGGACTGCAGCAGCCTTTAAGCACATTAACAGTCCCTGAACCCTCTGTGGTAATGCAAATTCAGTAAGAAGGGAACTGATTCCGGTTTAACTGAAGTAATGGTAGCTGTAATAAAGCCCATTACAAGTCCATTGTCCCCCTTTTGGTAATGCAAATAAAGCAGGAGGACATGGAAGTCTTTACTGAGGGGACTGTAACTCTAACAGAGCCTTTTGACAGTCCCAAGTATCCACTGCAGTCTTACAAAGAGATTTAGTTGGGAATGGGATCATAGGTAAACATAGAGACTGCAGATGCATTTAAAAGCGTGTCAACAGTCTCTGGTACACTCTAGAGTAATGCAAACTGAGTAGAGTGATGGAATTCTAGACTAACAAAAGGGACAGTAGTGCAATTAAGCCCACGAATAAGTCTCACATATGCTGTGCATTAATAAAAAGGGAGTTAGGTACTAATGGGATCCTAGGTTAACTTAAAGGACTGTAACTCCACTTAAGCACATTAACAGTCCCTTGTACCCTTTGTGGTAATGCAAATCAAGCAGGAAGGGAACAGATTCTAGACTAACAAAAGGAACTGTAGCTGCAATACAGTTCATTAACAGTCCCAAGTACCCTATGCCGTCATACAGAGTTAGGTGGGGATGGGTTTCTAGGTTAACATTAGGGACTGTAGCTGTATAAGCCCATTATCATTCCTTCGTACTGCCTGTGGTAATGCAAATCATTCAGTAGGGGAATGGATATTAAACCAGCCATAGGGTCTCTACGTACAATCAAGCCCATTAACTGCCCCAAGTATCCTCTGCTGTAATGCAAAGGCAGTTAGTTGGGGATGGGCTTCTAGTTAAAATGAAAGAGTCCCTAGGGATTCCAGTTTTGCAAGTGAACAATTTTAGGAAATGGCCTTAGGTAATTAGCACCCTTTCAGAAGTAAAGATGATGCAGAGTTCCTGATACAAAAGGCTGAGGTGTAATCAATTAGGTTTGTGCACATAAACTGTTCTAGTTCAGACTTCTTAAGTAGTAAGGGTGCCCTGATGGAAGACAAAGTGAGCCAGTGTGACTAGTTTACAGGACATGGACAAAAGCAATTATGGACGTTATAAATTCAAGAGGAGGGCCCTTGAGAGTTCAACCCACGTAGCCTGCAAATAGGATACCAATGGCCCATTAAAACGGACAGGACTCTGGACAACTGCAACTATGCAAACTAAATGTCCAAGAGCTGAGTTCTTGAATAATCTGCACGACCCAGCAATATTCCACCAAGTGTGGGGTTTCATTTTTTATTGCATGGGACCATGGATATATGCAATTATGCACATCAATTTTTTAATAAGAGAAGGGACTTTGGGTAATCAGAACTCCTCAGAAGAAATGGGATTGAGATAAGAGATATCCTAGACTAATCGGTAGGATCATGGGAAATGAGAATTTTACATATTAATCCAAGGTGGCAGGTAGTCCGCACTACCTAGGGGCATTGAAAAGAGTATGGGCGGATCTTACCTGTTAAGCTGGACCGTGATCAACAACAACTGAATCTATTAATATTCCAGAGTAAGTGACTTTTAAGATGAGCACTTCTGCTACAGTGCAAAGAAAGGACTTGTGTAATAAACAATTGGGATTCTACACATTAATAATTCAAGGAACATGGTCTCAGGTAGTCAGCAATGCCTAAGAGCAATGTAAATAGGATGGAGGATCATTGGTTAATGGGGAAAACAAAAATTACAATTTGGTACTTTAATTGTCCAAGAACAGGACTCCCCAGAAGCAGGGCAAAATTTGTAGGATGCCTTTGTTTAATGGACAAAGCTATGACAACTGGGACTGAGCACATTAACCAAAAAAATTGGGTTTTCTGTGCCCTTTGCTGAATGCAAGAGGGTTTTGGACTGGAATCTAATCCAATAGGCAGGGTTATGGACAATTACAACTTCACTCAATACAAAGAGTTTAGGTGGTCAGCTCAGTAAATACGCACTGTCCAGAAAACTAGGATTGTGAGTACTGCAGCAATGACAGAGGAATGGTTTCTCCCTTATTGACAGGGGATTGAGAAGATTATGAGTAACTAGACTTATGGGCAATAATTGTCTGATATGAAGCTCTCAGTTAATTAACGTTTCTTAACATTAATGCAAAGGGTGAATGGATTCTTTTTTCTAACATGGACCAAGGGACAAATGGGATTCTGTACATTAACTGAAAATGGTGACTTGGATAGCCAGCACTCAAGATCAGGAATGCTAGAGGTAGACAGCGTATCCCAGTCTAATGGATGAGCAATGGACAACTTATTTTTTTCACTGAATTAACAAAAATTGCACTGGCTTTAAGCAGAAACAGGACTGAGTCTGGGCTGGGGCTGGGGCTGGGGCTGGGGCTGGGGCTGGGGCTGGGGCTGGGGCTGGGGCTGGGGCAGGGGCAGGGGCTGGGGCTGGGGCAGGGGCTGGGCTGGGGCTGGGGCTGGGCTGGGGCTGGGGCTGGGGCTGGGGCTGGGGCAGGGGCTGAGGCCAGAAAGGGGATTGCTGGGAACAGGGTTGCAGAGGAGCTAGGGGCTGTAGAGGCAGGGGACCACAGAAAATTGAAATTATGAACAATAATTCTCCAATATAATACATTCTAATAGAAGAAGCAAATTCACAGCAACTGGTTTCCTGCAGGTTGTTGGATCATTAGTCAATGAGTGCAGCATTAAGAGTAGGGACAAAGCAAGGCCTGAACCTGAGAGGACCTTCAAATATTCCTTTTCACATTCGGTCATAAAGTTAAATTTTTAATTAACTACTTCTATGCTACAAGACTCTTCAAATATCCAAAGGGAAGTAGTCTATGAAGTCAATTTCAAAGTAAAAAAAAAAAAAATTCTTAGTGGTTTATTATTTGACTTTAATATCTAAATACAAAAAAAGCTTGAGGGGTTCATTAAAAAAAAAAAACAAAACTGAAAACTTTAAGGAATTTTAAAGGAACCCAAATATGAAAACTCATTAAATGTAATTAAAATGAATTCTACAAATAAGTCCCTAAACACATTTCCATACTAGTCACTTAAGGCTGAAATCGAACACTAGCAAACCACATAATCAAACTATGTATGACTGACATCCAATAAATAAATAGAAATCAAAATCCGACCCCAGTATTAGCCACGGGGTAGGTGTTCCTCTTGAGGAAGGCAGGGATTCCTCTTCTGCCAACAGTTGGCCAACGATCATCTGCGATCCATTCTGGTCCTTGCCACGACTCACCGCCAAGTTCACACTTAGCAGGCATGGCGCACTGCCCCTGGCCACAACGCAGAAGAGCAGGGGGCGGGGAAGGGGGAAGTGGGGGAAGGGCTTCGGCCACGGCACCAATGCAGAGGAATGGCGTGAGGTTCTGCCTGCACAACCTAATATCCAGCACTGCAAGTGGCAATGAGGGAGGGGAGGGAGCCAGTGAGAGGGGAGGGAGGAGGTGGAAAGGCCAAATGTCCTTGGAAAGACTTTGGTACCACCCACTGAGATTAGTACAAATGTGGCCAATCCTGACTGGCTGAATAGAGACGGTAGCGAGGTGCTATGCTAACTCATCTAATTCCATCCTCCACTAACTGGCTGTGACCGATTCTACCACCCTTTCTGATTGGGTGGGACACGCGGCAATCTAACACTGCCAATCCCTCCTTTCACTTTGTCCGCGGCAAAGCACGCCATCTTTAACAATGCGGCAGGCCCTCCTGATGCAAAGCCCGCCAAGAATGTAACGGTCAAACACCCCTGCCACGATATCCACGTGACAAACTGCCATGATATCCACATGACAAGGTCAGCCATATTGTCCCTGCAGCAAAACCTATCAGGAAATGCACACGGCAGAGACAAAAGCCCGCCATGTTTTAGACTGCGGCAAGTACTTAAGCGGCCATCTTTTACTATGTAACAGAATATTTCTACCGCCATGCTGCACACTAGAACAAAGACACCCATGATGTGGCTTCCCGCCATTGGAACACTGCGGCAAAATGGATCCGCCATTTTGAACACTCTAACAAAGCAGAGAGCCATGCTAAGCAATGCTGCAAGGTCAAAATCGCCATTTTGAACACTGCGCCTAATTCTTCTTCCGCTCATTTTCCATTAGACCCTTGTAATATGACATAGGATGATCCTATGTTTTCCCACCTCATGATACCACAATTCATGCCAAGCTCCTAACATGATCCAAGTCAGCTTATTCAAAACATTTAACTCATGCAATGCATACCATTTCCTTTGCCTGTCGCATTGTTCATCTTACCTTCCTAGTGATACTTAGCACAGTTACCCCTCAGCCAAGCTGGGCGGCAAATCTGAAGTGGCCGCCATCTTTCCTCCCCAGCCTAACCAACCCTCTAGCCTAACTGCAAAGTCATCTCCCAGCCAAAGCCGTAGTTCCACTCACACAACACAAACGATTAGCAGCAAAATTTTGTAGACATTCCAGATAGTACAACGAACCACAAAACCCAACACTTTTCCAACCATATAAAGCCCCGATGGGTGGTGTAAAACAAAAATCTAAGCAGGTATCCGCGGCCCCGATGGGCAAGGAAAAAAAATTAAAGCAGGTATCCGAGGCCCCGATGGGCAAGAAAAAAAAAATTAAAGCAGGTATCCGAGGCCCCGATGGGCAAGGAAAAAAAAAAAACCAACACATTTAAAAAAGAGGCAGGTATCCATTGCCCCGATGGGCCAGGTTAGGGAGAGAGGGGGTACACAGCAGGTATCCGAGGCCCCGATGGGCTAAGGGGGAAAAAAAAAATTAAAAGCAGGTATCCGTGGCCCCGATGGGCAAATTAAAAAAAAATAAAATGAAAGGCAGGTATCCATGACCCCGTTGGGTAAAAAATAATAACAATAATAATATATCTATCTACCTATCTATATACACACTAAAACCAGGTATCCACAGCCGCGATGGGCAAATAATATAGAAAAGGAGGAGAAAAAGAAAAAGAAACCACAAAAAACCCAGAGGAGGCAACCAAAAATCATTCCAAAGAAAACGTCCTTTAAAATGGAAAATTGCCTAAAAATATCCCCAAGTATCTGTAAAATACTGAGAAGGTGTCAAGAAAATACTAGAAGAAAGTTCAGGTTTTTAAAAATATTTTATGAATTTTTGGTGTAATTTTTTCCAAGAAATATGCCATAAGGCATGGTTGGGGTCTGGAAAATGTTCCAGAAAGAACCACACAGGCAAAGAAATCCAATATTAATAAGCTTCCATCTCGGGAAAAGAAGAAATATGGCGGTCGCAGCAAAGTGCAGCGCTTTAAGAAGTGAGAGGGAGGGGACTGAGGGCGGAGGGAATAGAAGAGGAGTGGCCTAGAAGATTGAAAGCCAGACATATTTGTAGTTTAGCCGGTTCAAAAATTTACCCAGTAACAAGAAAAAGAGAGTTCAAGAAAATAGCAACATACTAAAAAGAACATTATACTGGAAGTAGGCTTCATTTCTAGTCCAGGAGCCATGACTTCAAAGGGTTTTCAATGGGTTCGTGTCTGTAAAATAGGGACGTTAAGTAAATCAAATTAGATAACTGATGCTAAAATTCTCCCAAACAGTGTAACAAATGAAAAGGTTTTAGTTTAATTTGGTTTTGAAATAGGAGGAAGGAGGGGGGTAGAGCTTTGATATGTTAATAAACTATCCAAATACCTCATTTAGTCAGAATGAATAACTTGTCCACCAGACATAGGAACCAAAGAAGCTAGGAAGGGGCAATACATTAAGGTTAGAACCCTCTTCAGGGGACTTTCCCTTCCGTTATCTAATGTGATAGTGAAGGTTTAGTCGGAAAAGAGACCCATAAAGGTTACATGATGTGCTCAAAGTCACATACTGTAATTCTGAGTCAGTGTATTTTCTACTCCAGCACTGCATTTCTGTGGCCCCTGAAAATAGAAGAATGTAAGTGTTTCTAAGTGAGCAAGAGAGAGGAAAGAAAAATCATTTCACAGAATGCTGATTTAGCCCCTAACCAATCTATATTACTTGTAACTTTTAAACTGTGAACCCTTAATCTTCAGTATTTTTTCTACTTACTCCGTGAATCTGACGACCCCAACATTGAAGCAGTCATAGGAATACAGTAGTGAAGTTCACCCGCTGCCAGTAACTGGTAGGAAAATGTTCATATAAAAGCCAAAGCCGCCCCCAGAAACATAGCTATTTTGGTGAGAAGCAATTAATCTCACAAACTGTCCTATATAGTTTATCAGAGAAATAACAGAGAACCTGAGGGAAACAACTAACTATTCCACACAACTCCTAGAAAATCAAAGGATACATTGCCCTCGCAGTGGCTGAACTGGAAAGTGTAACTTAACCCAAATACTAACAGGTAACTATGCCCTCCCCAGTACTCTTGCCTGGAAAATCCCATGGGTGGAGGAGCCTGGTAGGCTGCAGTCCATGGGGTCGCTAAGAGTCGGACAGGACTGAGCGACTTCACTTTCACTTTTCACTTTCATGCATTGGAGAAGGAAATGGCAACCCACTCCAGTATTTTTTCCTGGAGAATCCCAGGGACGGGGGAGCCTGGTGGGCTGCCGTCTATGGGGTCGCAAAGAGTCGGACACGACTGAAGTGACTTAGCAGCAGCAGCAACTATGCCCTCCAGTCTCCAGGTAAGTTATAAAGTATGGAAAATTTTCTTCCTTAAAGGAAACACTCCATCTTCGAAGTGCTCTTGGTTCACACAAAATGGTACTCTGACTTGTCATTCCAAATAAGGAATATTACATTGTAAAAGTGGCATAATTTTCCACTGAACCCTTCCTGAACACTTAGAAGCAAATGCCTTCAAACAAATCTGCTATGCTTACCAGATTTGGGGGCAGGAAATGGGATTCATATATATGATATATGTACTTCTGTAAGTCTTTAAGATTTCACCTTAATTTAATCTTTCACAAGTTTCTAATGAGACAAATAGAGAAAAAGAGGCTTTCATTGCATAGAGTGGTAAATTGAGGTTGAAGAATGTTGTTTTCTTTGCTAGTGGCGGTTTAGTCGCTAAGTCGTGTCCAACCCTTTGAGACCCCATGGACTATAGCCTGCCATGCTTCTCTGTCCATGGGATTTTCCAGGCAAGAATACTGAAGTGGGTTGCCATTTCCTTCTCCAGGGGATTTTTCCCCACCCAGGGATTGAACCTGGGTCTCCTGCTTTGCAAGCGGATTCTTCACCAACTGAGCTACCAGGAAAACCATACCTGTAAAAGGCAATAAATAGCAACAACCACTTTGATAACGTTCAGTCAGCAGAAAGAAATGATTTGATTATATAAGTAGTTATTATATAACACCTGTGATTTCAATCTAGACTAATCAGCAGGAGGTAAATAGCAAGTCAACTGTAACCAGAAGCAACACTATGAAGAGCAGTCCTAAGCTCCTTCTGTATAGGACACTAACTAATAGTATCATCCTGAATCTGACCTCACTATAGAATTTAACCTGTTTCAACTTACTGTGTCTTTTACACAGGCTACCAATAATTAGGGTAACTAGGCCTGTCCAATTGCATTTTCTACAATTGTGGAAATGTTCTATACTTTTTAGACCTTGGATTAGGGAAAATTTTCTAAAACAAACCTCAAAAAGCATCAAATACAAAAAAATTGATAAATTTGAATTTTTGAAATCAAAACTTTTTGTTTCACCAAAACACCTTAAAAGGTGAAAAGACAAGTTATAAATTGGTTGTCCTGGAGTTCTGCAGCTAGGCCCTGGTTCCAAGAAGGTCTCCAGCTGCTGCAGCTGCTGCTAAGTCGCTTCAGTCATGTCCGACTCTGTGCGACCCCATAGACGGCAGCCCACCAGGCTCCCCATCCCTGGAATTCTCCAAGCAAGAACACTGGAGTGGGTTGCCATTTCCTTCTCCAATGTGTGAAAGTGAAAAGTGAAAGTGAAGTCGCTCAGTCGTGTCCGACCCTCAGCGACCCCATGGACTACAGCCTACCAGGCTCCTCCACCCATGGGATTTTCCAGGCAAGAGTACTGGGGTGGGGTGCCATTGCCTTCTCCGAGGGTCTCCAGACTGATAGATTATTCCTATTGGCTGTCACAGTAATCTTTCATGCGATCGGGTGAGATTAGGCCCCCAATTGGTGTTGACATGCTAATTTGGAGTATTCTCATTCACATCAGCGGAGAAGGCAATGGCAACCCACTCCAGTACTTTTGCCTGGACTATCCCATGGATGGAGGAGCCTAGTAGCCTGTAGTCCATGGGGTCGCTAAGAGTCGGACATGACTGAGCAACTTCACTTTCACTTTTCACTTTCACGCATTGGAGAAGGAAATGGCAACCCACTCCAGTGTTCTTGCCTGGAGAATCCCAGGGACGGGGAGCCTGGTGGGCTGCCGTCTATGGGGTTGCACAGAGTCGGACACGACTGAAGCGACTTAGCAGCAGCAGCAGCAGCATTCACATCAGACACAGGACATTTTACGGCTCTAGATTACCAAGGTCCGATGCCAAGACTTGGGCTAAAAGAAATGCAGAAGACACAAACAGTTTCTAAAGAGCCTTTGTTCTGGAAGTAGTAAGTGTTGCTACCTTTTTCTAATAAGGGAAGACGTGAAATTAGACAAGTATGGTTCATTTGACAATAAAAAACATGAAGAAATGGTTTGGAGACCTAAAAATGAAGAGATGGTACTCAGCCCTTATGGAGAATTTCCATATGAACTGTTGAATAAACAAGTATGTAAGTACCTCTTCTCTACCCATCATTCTAAAGCTTCATTGCTAAATCACTACATCTCTCTTGGGCCAATGAGTTTTATAGAAATAACTACTTATATAGAAAGGTAAGCCCCCGAAATGCTTAGGGCCCATCATACCCTGCAGCAACCCAGCACTCTCTTGCTGTTTATCAAGTTCAGGGTTTATTTATCCCTTCCTGTTGCCTCCCTCCCCCACTTTCAGCCCACTTCACTTTCTTCCTTTCACAGCCTGGCTTTGCCTTCAGTTCTGCTTGACTTCATTTGATAAAACTGTTGGGATCACAGGTGTGGAAACTGAGATACTAGAAGGAAAAGTGACTTGCTGAAAGTCAGAGTTAGACAGAAATGGGATATTCTCAGAATATTTTCTGGGGCTGTACCCTAGCTGTGCCCACTCCCTCTACTTTGGTTCTCCCAAATGTAGGACACACAGCAGGAATTAAATGGGGCAGGGGAGGATTCAAGTGCTCTTTTAAAAAGACTTCTATTATTTTACTTCTACTGCTGCTGCTGCTAAGTCGCTTCAGTCGTATCCGACTCTGTGCAACCCCATAGACAGCAGCCCACCAGGCTCCCCGTCCCTGGGATTCTCCAGGCAAGAACACTGGAGTGGGTTGCCATTTCCTTCTCCAATGCGTGAAAGTGAAAAGTGAAAGTGAAGCTGCTCAGTCGTGTCCGACTCTTAGCGACCCCATGGACTGCAGCCTACCAGGCCCCTCCGTCCATGGGATAGTCCAGGCAAAAGTACTGGAGTGGGTTGCCATTGCCTTCTCCCATTTTACTTCTAGGCTTTTTATTTTGTTAACCTATACCTCCTCTCCCCTGCTCTCATAGTTCGAAGGTGAGGGGGAGGGGCAGGCAGGAACTACCTGATTGAGCCACCAGATGGCAGCATGGAATAATCAAAGAAACACTGAGTCGCTTGGCGGAAAAGAGCCAACGTCTTACACCAAGCTCCGCTAAGGTCTGAGTCAAAAAGGAAAACCTCTTGTACAGGTTCAGTTAAGAGTGAAAGAAAAGTACTCAACTACCTCTAATCTGAACAGCCCACCTTAATGGGAGTTTGTCCATGGCTTCGACTCGTGCCATTTAAAAAGGACTTTGGTAAAGCATTCAGAGTCGAATTAGCAGGTAGATGGGGAAGTGAGTAGTTAAAGGAACCAGGACATATTATGGAAAAGGGAATACTTGAGGAAGAACTCTTTACAACTCAGAAGAACTGTCTGCAGTGGGAGAGAAATAATTAATCTTCTGTGCAGTTCCGTGCTGTGCTGTGCTTAGTCGCTCAGTCGTGTTCGACTCTTTGTGACCCCATGGACTGTGGCCTGCCAGGCTTCTCTGACCATGGGATTTTCCAGGCAAGAATACTGGAGTGGGTTGCCATACCCTCCTCCAGGGGATCTTCCCAACCCAGGGATGGAATCCAGGTCTCCCACATTGCAGGTGGAGTCTTTACCATCTGAGTCACCAGGGAGAGCCCCAAAATACTGGAGTGGGTAGCCTCTCCCTTCTCCAGGGGAACTTTCCGACCCAGGAGTCGAAACCGGGTCTCTTGCATTGCAGGAGGATTCTTTACCGGCTGAGCTACCAGGGAACCCCCATGTGTGTAGCTTTAGGATGTCTGAATATTTTGAGTTGTCCAAAAATGGAACAGTCTACTTCAAGAATTGGTGAGATGCCAATCCCTGAAGGTATATAAGCCAACGGTGGATTCTGTGGGAGTGCTATGGAGAGATTGATCAGATAAAAAGTTGGGCAACATGCCCTGAGGGTCTTTTAACTAGCTCAAGATTCTACTAACCTCATCAGAGTATGTGGGACATTCCTATAGTCCTGTCCCACCACACACACACACACACCACTTATGGTGTCCTTCAAGGGTAGATCAGGATGTTGGGAGAGGTTTTTATGTTTATCAAAAAAGAACAAGAGGGTTTACGGAAGTCTGCAATTTATGTTGAAATGCATCAAAGCATAAGAAAAGTTAATAGACTCATAGATTCATAGATAAATGGTTATGTGATTTAAAACAAGTATAACAACATGTCTATGGTACAATTTTTGTGGTAGGTCTTCACTGTACTATTCTTTTATATTTTCTGTATGATTGAAAGTTTTCATAATCAAAATTAAATGTTGGGGGGAGGGATGACATCACTAAGAATGAAGGAGAGGAAACTCCAAGGATTTATCCATCCACTAAAGCAACCACCATTAGGTTGAGGAAAACTGTTAGAATCAACTTTTTCAGAACTCTGGAATCTAAGGGGGAAAAAAAGAAACAACTAAGAGCAACCAGAGGAGTGTTTAATGAAGAAAGATTGCTTTAAAAAAAAAAAAGATAAGAGAGTATTATGTCATATTTTTGTACCCACTTACCACTCCCCATTTCTCAGCTGGACATCTGCTGTGGGGGTGGCAGCATGCACAACTATTGTGGCCTACTTGTGTTGGGGGAAGAAAATGGACCTTGTTTTATAATTTAAAAAAAACCTTATAGACATTGCTACAGTCTAACAGAAAAAGACTTCACCTTCTTTATTTTTGTAAGGTTATAATAAGTGATTACTATTATAATAATGTGACTACTATAATTACATAGTAATAAGTGATTATTAGGATCAATTGAAGGCCAAAAATTTAGATAACCCAGATGAAATGGGAAAATTCCAAGAAACACACAAGCTACCAAATCTGGTTCAAGAGGAAATAGAAAACCTGAACAAACCTATTCCAAGTAAGGCAGTTAAATCAGTTATGTCAAACCTTCCAACAAAGAAAAGTCCAGGACCAAATGGCTTCACTAGTGAAATCTACCAAAAGTTTCAAGAATTAACACCAGTTAAAAGAGTTATTATTTTAACTGGTAAAATCATATCTCATCCCATGACACCAAAGCTAGACGGACGACAGACGTCTTAAAAAAGAAGGCTATGGACCAAGATCCCTTATGTACAAAAATGCAAAAATTTTCCACAAAATACTAACAAACTGATTCCAGCAACATATTAAAAAAAATTATAACCATGAGTAGTCAGAATTTATCACAGGAATGCAACAGTGCTTCAACATATGAATATCAATCAATGTAATACTATACCACATTGATGAAATGTAGGAAACAACATGGTTATCTTAATTGATGCAGAAAAAGCATTTGATAAAATCCAATGCTTTATCATCATAAAAGTCAGCAAAATAAGAATAGAAAGGAACTTCCTCAACATTATAAAGGGCATTTATTTTTTTAAAAAACTCAGCAAACATGAGACTCATTGGTGAAGATCTGAAAGTTTTCCCCCAAAGATCAAGAACAAGACAAGGGTGCTTACTTCCCCCATTGCTATTCAACACTGTCCTGTAAGTTCTAACTAAGCAATTAAGGAAGAAAAAGACATAAAGGATATCCAAACTGGAAAAATAGAAGTAAGCTTACTTCATTCATAGGTGACACGATCTTTTACACATGTATATAAAATCATAAACATCCAGAAAAATACTGCTAGTGCTAGTAAATCAATTCAGCAGTAGTGAAAGATATAAAATCAGTTGTATTTCTATACAGTGGCAATGAACAATTTCAGAAGAAAATTTAAAATATTATTCATGATACCCAAAATGGAGAAATCTCTATACTGTTTTCCACAGTGGCTGCACCAATTTACATTCCCACCAACAGTATACTAGGACTCCCTATTCTCCACACCCTCTCCAGCAAATGTTATTTGTTGTCTTTCTGATAATAGCCATTATGACAGATGTGAGGTGCTATCTCATTGTAGTTTTGATTTGTATTTCTGTGGTGATTAGCCATGCTGAACGATTTTCCTGTGCCTGTTGACCATCTATATGTTTTCTTTGGAAAAATGTTTATTTCAGGTCTTCTGCCCATTTTTTATATGGTTTTTCATTTTGAATATGAGCTATTTACTTATTTTAGATATGAGCCCCTTACTGGACATATCATTTGCAAATATTTTTCTCCCATTTAGTAGTTGTTTTTTTGTTTTTTTGTTTTTTTTTGCTGATGGCTTCCTTTGCTGTGCAAAAGCTTTTAAGTTTAGTTTGTTCTAATTTGTTTATTTTTGTTTTTGTTTCCTTTGCCTAAGGAGATATATTCAAAAAATATATTAAGACTTCCTGTTTCCTTCTAGGAGTTTTATGGTTTCCAGCCTTATATTCAAGTCTCTAATCCATTTTGAGTTTATTTTCATATATGTTTTGAGGGAAATGTTCTAATTTCATTCTTTTACACGTAGCTGTTAAGTCTCTGGGATCATCTTGGGGAAAAGAAGAGAAACCCAAACAAAATATTAGGAGCAAGGTCATTTATTAGACTTTAAAAATAAATGAATAAGGGGCTTCTCTGGTGGGCCAGTGGCTAAGACTCCATGCTCCCAGTGTAGGGGGCCCAGATTCTATCCCTGGTCAGGGGACTAGATCCCACGTGCAGCAACTAAAAATCCTGCATGCTACAATGAAGACTGAAGATCCCATGTGCCACAACTAAGACCCAGCACAGCCAAATAAGTAGTTTTTAAATAAAAAATAAATGAATAAGATGAAGAGGAGGAAAAAATACCTAAAGACCAGCCATAAGTGGTGTATCCCCTAAAGTACTAAGCAGTAGTGACAATTTCAGGGGACCCAGTTCTACCTTGTCTGAGCTAAAGGCAGACAGAATCTGATGAAGAGGCATCCAGGAGTATGAAGGGATGGATCTTCTCAGAGAGTTTCTTCTTCCATAGAAATAATCAATGAGAGCAGAAAACCACAAACTTAGAAACCAAGAAGTTAAATAATACAGGAAGAGAAAGAAAAAAATGCTCTAATTCTCAGCTCACTATTTATGACTTTTCAAGTACGGGTAGTAGATGCCCTGCTCTTAGAGATCAGTGCCTGTTTGTATGCTGGGAGATTTAGGAAGACTTAGAGGAGACTTCGGTGAAAAATGAACCACCTTCTGTTTTTCTGCATTGCTCCCACTGCTGCTGTTCACACTATTGTTACTGTCCCCCGCCATCCCCACTGACTTGAGTACTGTAGTTGACCCTGTCACCAAGCTGAGTTTTCTGGGTTCACTTCCTGACACAACTTCTGGAAGGTATCAAACATACTCCCTGGCAGAGAGCTTGCTATCTGAGTCACTGGGAACCTGTACAATGTCTTCTGATGACAGAAGATGGTTCCACAGCACAGGGGTCCCCAATCTCTGGGATCTAATGCCTAATGATCTGAGATGGAACTGATGTAATAATGATAGAAATAAAGTGCACAATAAATTTAATGCACTTGAATCATACTGAAACCATCCCCCCAACCTTGGTCCTTGGAAAAACTGTCTTCCCTGAAACTGATTCCTGGTGCCAAAAAGTTTGGGGACCGCTGCTGTAAGGTACGGAGAAGGCAATGGCACCCCACTCCAGTACTCTTGCCTGGAGAATCCCATGGATGGAGAAGTCTGGTGGGCTGCAGTTCATGGGGTCGCTAAGAGTCAGACACGACTGAGCGACTTCCCTTTCACTTTTCATTTTTATGCGCTGGAGAAGGAAATGGCAACCCACTCCAGTGTTCTTGCCTGGAGAATCCCAGGGACGGTGAAGCCTGGTGGGCTTCCATCTATGGGGTCACACAGAGTCGGACACGACTGAAGCAACTTAGCAGCAGCAGCTGTAAGGTAAACGGTATTTTTATTATCTGAGTTTTCCTAGAAAACAAAGACTTGGGCAAGGATTAAGAGTTAATGCTTTCTATGGGAAAGGCCTTCTCAGGACCGTAAGAATGAGGGAAGAGGAAAAAGCGAAAGAGGCAAGAAAGGCTCATTGGCTACCAGCAGCATGGGGATGCTGAGGCTCACGTCGATCAAGGAACAGGAGGTGCATGAGATGGTAGCTTTTATAGTCTGTGACAAAGTAGACACAAACCAAATCATCAGCTCATGGGAAGGAACAATTGATTTGCTCAGGGAAGATGACAACATTACTATTCTTTGCATAAATGGAAAAAGGTGAGGCTGAGAAGTAGAATGAAATATGGATGGATTCCAGAGAGTTTGGTTGTAGGGGCAAACACGGGAACAGCATGATTATGGCCTGGAGCTCTTATAGGCAAAGCTGTCCAAATACCTGAGATGGAAAAATACAGATGAAGAGAGGGTCATCCTGGGTGGAAATAGTGGGGAAATAAAAATCAATTGATAGGACAAAGCTGAGTTTATCCTTACCACTTTAAAGAAAAATGTCGGAAAGATCCATATTCATATTTTTGCTTGCCCTCCACCTCCAGATTCCTTGAGTGAGGAAGATTAGAGGTTGCTACTCTGAATAAACACCAAACAACTTCTCTGCAAAGTCCTTAAGGCTACATTTACTAATGGGGTATTTTCCACCATCAACACTCTGATCAGCTGTGCATGGTTTTGGAAGTTCTGGGGGCCAATCTCAGGTGAAAATCTCTGTTAAAAAACTGCAAAGATCCACCTAACTTATTTTCTCTTGTTTTGCTTCTTGGGAAAACATGTGAATAGAGATTCATTTTTTAGTGTGAGCACAGAATTCTGGGATGCCAGCTATCTATCACATATATGTGCACAAATGAACAAACATACTTCTGAACTGCAGTAGCTCAAATGTGCAGAACTTGGGACTAAAACCTTAGGGCTTCTCCTTCAACACTTATCTCTCCTTGCTCCCCACCTTCCCTCCCACTCCTTGACACTCACCTCAGCACTTGCTTCTATCATTCTACCTTAATATTTGGACCCTACTCACTTCCCACACTTGTATCCACATTCACCTACTACTTATATTCATTTACTCTTCTTTTCTTTCTTATCTTTTCTCTCCCATCCCTTACTTTCCCCTCACAGCACAATCCCAAATCTCTAGTCTTCTTTAGGAGCTGAACTAAGTAGCAATTTTCCTCTTCATCAGAAAGACCAATCCAAGAAGAAAGATAAACACATTCCAGACTAAGTCTCCTTTTCTTTTATCTTCTCTCCTCTGCATTCCTTCTCCAAGTCTCATTTACAAGTGGCATTGTTTGTTAAAATCAAGGTTGAGGCATTAAAAACTACTGCTACTGCTAAGTCACTTGAGTCGTGTCCGACTCTGTGCGACCCCATAGACGGCAGCCCACCAGGCTCCCCTGTCCCTGGGATTCTCCAGGCAAGAACACTGGAGTGGTTTGGCATTTCCTTCTCCAATGCATGACAGTGAAAAGTGAAAGTGAAGTCACTCAGTCATGTCCGACTCTTAGCAACCCCATGGACTGCAGCCTACCAGGCTCCTCTGCCCATGAGATTCTCCAGGCAAGAGTACTGAAGTGGAGGTGCCATTGTCTTCTCCGATTAAAGACTAAGGAACAGGGAATTCTCTGGCAGTCCAGTGGTTAGGACTCTGCTCTTTCACGGCCTAGGGCTCAGGTTCAACCTCCAGTTGGGGACCTAAGATCCCACAAGCCCCAAGCCATGGCCATAAAAAGAAGTAAAGAAAACGTGAAGAAGTAGCTGGAGACATCAAAGATAAGTACAGGGTTTCCCTGGTGGTCCAGTGGTTAAGAATCCCTCTGCCAATGCAGAGGTCATGGCTTTGATCCCTGGTCTGGGCAAATCCCACATGCAGCAGAGCAACCAAACCCATGCACCACAACTACTGAGCCCGTGCTCTAGAGCCCATGAGCTGCAACTACTGAAGCCTAATCACCTAAATCCTGTGCTCCTCAATAAGAAAAGTCACCAGAATGAGAAGTCCACGCCTGTCAATGAAGAGTATCCCCTGCCCTCTGCAACTAGAGAAAGCCTGTGGGCAGCAATGAAGATGCAGTGCAGCCATGAATAAATAAATAAATATATTTTTTAAAAGGATAAGTAGAACAAACACTCAGGCATGCATCTCAGCCCCCTCTCCCTTTTTCTTTTGGTTAATGAGTAATGAACCAAAATTTTGAATGAGTAAATTAGGAGGTAAACCTGAAGGGAAGTGTGATGTGGATCGGGATTCAGAAGAAACTGGAATCTTATTGTGTGTCTGTAGACAATATACTGAAACTCTCTGGAAGTTTAGTTTGTCTTTTATAAAATTAGGTGTACCGTTTTTATTTTATTTTTACTTTACAATATTGTATTGGTTTTGCCATATATCAACATGCATCCACCACGGGTGTACACGTGTTCCCCATCCTGAACCTCCCTCCCACCTCCCTCCCCATACCATCTCTCTGGGTCAGTGCAGCTCAATTCCAGGTGTACCATTTTTTAAAAGTAGATTTCAGATTTGTAATGACTAAAGGCTTTCATAGCAGTCTCAGAACTAATTATGAAATGAACAGGCTATTATTATCTTTCTAGATATTCCTGAAATATCTTTGAATATTTAGCATTGTTTTGAACAAGATGCTGTGTATTCGTTTTATACATTTGATGGGAAATTAAATTTATTAATCAAATATATTCACATTCATTTTTTCCACTAAATCTCACCTACAATGACTCAACTCTAGAAGAATTATCTAAAGCAATTCTCAAAATGATCAGGATATTATAAGACTCTGAAATATGATGTCTTGAAAGTCTTAGTGTTAAATATAATACCATTCTAATCACAAATGCCTAAGAAATAAATGCTTTATTATATGACATTCTTACCAATGGCCATGGTTAAGAGTTTAATTGGATGGTGTAAACAGAATTTGTTTACAAAGGGAGTGAGTTGATCAATGTGAAGATAAACACTAAAATCCTCGAATGAAAAGAACCCATCTGATTTTTTTGGCTTTGCATGGATTCTTTGTGGTTTTGGAGGTCACTCCAAGTTTTCTGATTTCATTTTATCTTTCCAAGTAATGGAGAAGCTGACTTCTTGGTGTGGAAATATCCACACAAATCTGAAGACCTTGTTCAGAAATGTGAGAGGTGTGTCATTTTCACACTTTGTGAGATAGGCATAAGGAATAACAATGCCAAGGAGGTTTCAAACAGGAAATACCTCCTGTTTTCTTTCTGGAATCTCTGGCCTTCCTGCTTGCTACTCAGCTTTAATATTGAGGTATCTGGGCCTATATATGTGGCTTTCAACTCACTATCACACTTCTTGTAATTTCAAAAACAATTGTTCTTCCAGAGGCCAGTCTATTAAATACATAGGGACTCAAACCATGGGGAGAGTTATATAGGTCAGTATCCTCCTACCAGGTTGCCACTGGGAGGCCCTTCTTCCTCATCATATTGGGCAGTTGGACGTTGACAGGGTAATGAGTTTTGCTGGAGCCAGTATGACATACATACAGATAAACCAATGAGGAGATTGGTAGAAAGAGTTCTTACATGTAAAAACATGTACCCTGAACCTGGAGCTAGATCTGCTCCCCAGTTTATAGAAACACAGTGGGACTATAAGGCACCTAACTAACAGAACAGAAATTAAGACTCACTGGGTTGTAGTAGAAAACATGGATCAAGGAGTTAGGAGTAATTTTCAGTTCTACAATTTGTTGTGTGAGTGTGGGCAAGTCACTTCCATATTATTGAACCCAGTTTCCTAAATGAAAATCGAGACTGGTGGACACATAATCTCTAAGGGTCTTCAGAACTGAAATAGCTGTTTGAGTGGGAAAACGGTCTACAATCCATTCATTAATGGGAAATGGATCAGGTTTTAGATGTCAGGTGAGAAAGTTGGGATAGGGGTAGACAGAACGCCTGAGAGGGATACATCTTTCAGAAAAGGAGCGGTGCAAGGATTCAGCTTCACCTGCTTTCTAATTTTTCTGAAGGCTTACTTCTCCCTCTTGCCCACTGCCACCAATACCCTTGCCTTTGGTCTAGTCTTAGGGGTGGATACATGGCTATCACTTGGGCATGTAATGCCTAGGCTGATACTTTGTAAAATGACATCTAGATAATTGGGCTCCCCCTTGATCTGTCACAGAAAATTCAGTGAATAGTAGTGCTTTAATAAGCCAGAGCCAAGTTCCAAGGGAGGAAAGTTTCATAAAGGAGAGGGCTGGCTGAGCTTGGTTACAGTGAACGTACCACGCACTTACTGCCCTTGGGGCTTCTAGCACAGCATTTCTCTTGTCTCTAGGAAATGCTAGTACATCTTCTACCAGCTTGCCATGGTATCAACCTAGAAAATCTTAGAAAAATAATTCTTGAAGTCTTTTAATCACTTCCTGGGAAAATGATTGGCATAACTCCTAGAGTGCCAGGAAAGTAATGCTATATGCAGCTTAGTTTAAATTCTTAACTAATGGGAACATACTGTATAGCACAGAGAGCTCTACTTAAGCACTGTGGTGTCCTAAATAGGAGAGAAATCCAAAAAGAAGGGGATATATGTAGATGTGTGGCTGATTCATTTTGCTGTGCAGTAGAAGCTAATACAACATTGTAAAAAGCAACTATACTGCAATAAAAATCAATTAAGATATTATTCAATAAAAATGCCAACCAAAAAAAATAAATTTTTCTCTCATAATCACATACATTATACTTTAAATACACACATACACACATTACATACATATTCACACACAGAAGATAGAGACAAACACAGAGAGGGAAAATGTGTACGTAATATCTATTTTTTTCTGTTTCCTAGACAGCACTTTCTGATTGAAAAAGTGTACTTTTACCTTATGCCATCCTTACTTTCTCAGATTTTCTCCTTTAATTTCACATCTTTGGATAGATTTTCTGAAAGAGGAAGGCCCATGGAAATCTAGGGGGAGATTGCCCCTCCCTTAGAAGGTTCAGGCTTGAATGCTTCATCTCTTGATGCTTTGGCCTCATCTGAAGGACAAAGACAAAGGTTAGAGAAAAAGAAGAGGACTAAATTGGTGGAATTTTGATATGGGGTGTGGGGAGAAGGTGTAAAGGAACTAATGGGAGTTTTTATTTCTCCACAAGGCATCTGTTTCCTTTTTTCAAGGAGAGTAGTGATGAGAAGAGCCTCAGGAACCACTTACCAGTATTGGCCTCATATTCTTCAGTGAAATGATGAGTGTGGAAGCCGACCACCAGAGCTGTACAACAAGGTAAAGACAACATCTTCTGCTACCCTACCCTCCTCTTGACTTCTTGCTTTAAGAGCCTTTGGAGGTGGGACAGTTTCCTGGGTTGAAGTATTGACTTATTTGATCCTGAGTAAACTTTTGTTCCTTTCTAAGACAGGCAAGAATTGGAGAAGGGTAACTTTCCCACCGGAGAAGGCAATGGCACCCCACTCCAAGTACTCTTGCCTGGAAAATCCCATGGATGGAGGAGCCTGGTAGGCTGCAGTCCATGGGGTTGCTAAGAATCGGACATGACTGAGCGACTTCACTTTCACTTTTCACTTTCATGCATTGGAGAAGGAAATGCCAACCCACTCCAGTGTTCTTGCCTGGAGAATCCCAGGGATGGGGGAGCCTGATGGGCTGCCGTCTATGGGGTCGCACAGAGTCGGACATGACTGAAGCGACTTAGCAGCAACAGGAGCAGCAACTTTCCCACCCCACTTAGCTCAAAAACTTCTTAGCCAAGCGCTAGGAGAGAGCAGAAAGAGAGGGAAACAAGTGACAGTAGCAGTAGGGAAAGCCACACATTTCCCCTCCATGGGTAGAGGGTGTCTGCGTAGTGGGGTAGTGAAGAGCATCACTGAGTTTAGCCCTTTTGCCTATGCAGCTGAGCCACCTGTTGAATGAGTTTGGAGGGGAGGGGCTGCAAGTCCATCTCCCCAAGTTACTGTTCCCTGGACCAGGGGGCAATTACCTAATTCCTCTTTTTCAGCCCCAAACTCCCTCCTCTCTGTTTTCCCTATGTCAATAGCCTACCCATAAGCTCTGGGACCACACGACCCCCTTCAAACTGAGTGGCAGCATCCTTCTTGGTGAAATTCCTTTGTCTTTCTCCTCTCAGTCTCCCTCATCAGCCAGACCTCTCAGTTGTTCACTGTATTGTGAGGAGAAGTGACCACAGAATTTCATTGCCCTCTGTCCTCCTACCCCAAACACACATACTCACAGTGATCCCTACATGGCTTCCCCTCAACACCACTATCTTGATGTTCCTGTTGAGTGGGCTATCCAGGATGGGATACTCTGGGATAGGCACCAGGTGAAAGTTGATAGAAAACTAGGACATGGCTGAGGTAGATATGGGCCACATATCTCTTCATTGCAAAGCAAAGAGGGCCAAAGGCTAAAGATCTCTCAGATATTTTTGTTGCTGGCATTTGTCACTTTCCTTAGATGTCACTTCTTGGCCTTCACCTCTTGCATCCAATCCCTCTTCCTTGCTTGCATCAGCGGCAGGGGATCAAAGAGGTATTAACTGGTTTCCTCCTGCAAAGGTAGCCCTCTTCTCTGACTAAAAGCAAAGTTGTCAGGAAGAGACTTTTTATCCAAAGAAAGCTGACTCCTCTGAGTCTGAGTCAATCCAAAGTTAATGTGGCTGTTCCAGGACCAGGGACAGGTGGAATTCTGGCATGAGTAACAGAAAAAGAGATACCAATACAACATCTCCCTCAGCCCAAGTTTAAATACAGGACATCTCAGTTGAAGGGCATTTTAGGGGTCAGAATCCAAGTCTTTTACATCTATAGTTAATGAAACCGAGGCTCAAAGACCTCCTGTCACCTTGTGCAGTATATTCAGGATGGGTACTTGGGAATAGGCAAGTGGGAAAAGAGAGTCAGAACTGAGACTAAAACTCAGATTTCCAGGTTCCCTATCCAGAGTGGTCCTCACTGCCACTGCCAGGTCCACTTTCTTTAAATGAAAACTGTGCAGAGAGCTGGAAAGAGATTAGGCGTGGTGGGTACCAGTTGGCCAAGAAAAAGACAAAAGAGCAACTAAGTGCTTTTTTAGGGTAACCTTTTGAGTTAGTAGACAGGTCTTTTGAGATTTTGTGTTCAAGTTCATTTTCTCGATTTTTAAGTAGAAATGTCATCATATGGAACATGCATTGTCTAGTTGCCCGTAGTCTCTATAACTCCTTATTGTCTTCTATTCGATAATTTAACTCATTTATGTTACTTCTCTGTTCCCTGGGAGATATTCAATTGGCCATCTAGGGTTATTTGAGGGCAAGGACTAGGCCAAATTTAGTATCTTTTTATCTCCAAATGGGAAATGGTAGGGAGATGACTTTGGGAATTTGCATCAATGTTCCTCAAGTTATCATTTTGTGACTGACATTCACAACTTTTAAAGACTACATTTAACCTTTAATAAAAATTGATTTCATCTGAAAATAAATGTGTATGTATAGAGGGAGACTGCCAGGAAAGAAAATGGAGGAAACAGGGAATGATTTGCTTATTAATAACTGTCCTCTTTCATGAACCTGGATAATATTATGCTAGGTGAAAGAAGCCAGACACAGAAGGATAAATACTACATGACACCATTTATATGAGGACAGTAAAATAGTCAAACTCACAGAAGCAGAGGGTAGAATGGTGGCTCTCAGGGGTTAGCAGGAAGGGGAAATGGGGAAGTATTAGTCAAAGGGTACAAAGTTCTAGTTGTGCAAGATGGGTAAGTCCTAGAGATCTACTGTGCAGCATAGTGCTCATAGTTAACAATACTGTACTGTATTTGCTAAGAGAGTAGATGTTAGATGTTCTTATCACACAAAAAATAAGAAGGTAGGAGGAAAGTTTTAGAGTTGATGTATATGTTCATGACACAGATCATGGTGATGGCTGCATGTATATATTTACCTCCAAATTCACCAAGTGGTGGTGGTAGTTCAGTCGCTAAGTCGTGTCTGACTCTTGCGACCCCATGGACTATAGACTGCCAGGCTCCTCTGTCCATGGGACTCTCCAGGCAAGAACACTGGAGTGGGTTGCCATTTCTTTCTCCAAATTCATCAAGTCCTGTTCATTAAATATGTACAGACTTTGTGTATTGATCATACCTCAGTAAAGTTATTTTAAAAACTGGTAAATAAGGGGTGAGCGAGGAAACATTCCTCTTTGCCTTAGGAATTCTTGTCTAGGTTTCTTGTTGTGTTGATGCTGGCATCAAAGGGCACACCTATAATCTGAACCAACCTGTTTAATACAATAACAATATGATGTTTTAACTATATGTTACTTTAGCTTGGCATTTTATATTATTTTACATATGTAGATCCTCTCACTCATCTGAACTACTGCATAGTGCTGTGAGTTAGGTGGAACAAGGAGGAGGAAATACATTCAGAGAGATTATTTGTCCAAGGTCACAAATGAATAAATCATCAATAATGACCCAGTCCTATTCCTGAGTTATAGTCTGATTCTTGCTTCTACACTAAGTTGATATTTTTCTGGAATTGTTTCATTTGTGAGTATGTCTTCTATTTGCAATGAGTCTGTGAATTTTTGGAAGGCAAAGATCATGTATTATTCATCTCTGTATCCCTTGAAGTAGCAGCTTCAGAGTCTTGTATGAGATACTTATTAATTGTTGGTGGTTGACTGATTAGTCAAAACACCCACTCTGTCCTGTTCTCAATACTAGATATCATTTATCTGTAACTTCTAAGAGTCCATGTTTAGCTTTCCATTTCAAGAAACCTTTCTTTGCTGAGTGTGAATATATTTGTGTATATATAATATATAATACACACACACACAAAATGCAGGGCATTGTGCTAAGCCCTGCTCTGCAAATTAAAACTGTATGTAAGATAACGCTTTTGTACTTTGACAGTTTAAGTTTTTGTTGGAAGTACCTGGAGGCAGGAAAAAGAGTAAGGGGGAAGCCCTGGGACCCTATCCTGTCTCTTTCATTTAAAACATCAGGTTGGACCCATTTCTGAGAGTTACTGTACAAGTTTTAAATTTCTATTATTTTCTTTCTAGAAATAAGCTTTTTTAGATCTAGGCATTGTCTTTTCTGAGGGATGGAAGTGGTGAGTCAAGAAATGACATGACCTCAAGTCTGTATAGCCTCCTCAGGACAGCCTGGCCAGATTTACTATAGAGACAAGCTTATTCTTCTGAGAGAAAAAATTGATCCTTTTGTGGTTTTTATACCTAATATAGCTACCTAGAGTGAGTATTTCATGAGCAATGGTTACACTTCTCTAAGAGGCCTCAATATCCCTTAGAAAGTCATTTCCCACCACTCTTATTCCCTCTCCTGACTCTGATCAGTAGATTAACCAAGTTTTAACTGAGCACTGAGTCAGGCTATGTTATGAGAAACATAGAAATTTAAAAATTTAGACTCTTAAAAAAAATTTTAGACTCTTAATCCCCTTAGAATCTAATGGAGGAGAAAAGACTAAAGAGAATATATATATATATATATATATATATATAATTTTTTTAAGTTTCTCCCAAAACAGTTGTATTCCAAGGGTAAAATGAGTGGTACCAATAGCCAGTGCTGCAGTTCAGAGAAGGGAAAGACTGCTGTGGTCACAAAAATTTTCAAGACTCAAGTCTCAAAGGATGTGTAAAATTTGAAGTGGTGAAAAGTAAGGAGTGGGAGGCAAGGACAGCTCAGGTAAAAGTAAGATACACAGCATGGGTGTGATAGGATACTGTGTAAACTGGTTTTGGTGAAGTAGATAGAGAGTAGAAAAAGATGAGCCTGGAGTAGACATAAGCACACAGAGGTGGTTTTGTCATGCGAGTGTATGTTCCTCGGTTCTTTGTCTCGTCACAACAAAGATTTGGAGTGACGGACATTAGCTCTTGGGTCTTGGACAAACCGTGTTATAGTTCTTAGGCAAATCAGTGTTACAGCTTTGTTTTATTTAGAAGATAGCAGGAGAGTGAGAGAGAGAGAGAGAGAGAGAAAAGCGCACGCACACGGGAGAGAGTCTGAGAGAAAGCGCTTTGGCTCCTCCTTTTATAGGTTTTTTCCTCCACCTGGGCCTGCCCTATGCAAATTGGGCTTAGCCAGGAGTGCTGTTTGTTCTGTTTATTCTGCCTGAAGTCTTCACTCTGGTCCTCGGACCTTCCTTGTCTTTTAGCCACCGCCATTTTGGACTCCTTTTCCCTATTCTACCTACCTAACATTCCCCCCTCAAGAGATGGGAGGCCCAATTCTTTGGGAATAGGGACATCGAGGTCTTTCTGGCTACTTCCTGCTGAACTGGGACAGCGAGGGGTATTGGGCCTCCCCCTCTTGCTAGTCTCAATCCTCAGAGTCCTTAAAGCGGTGTCCAAGGGTGTGTGATATTTTCCGTGGTCAGCTGTAGTTTTATATCTTTGTTGAACTGGCACTGCATGTTGTAGCTGGTTGACCTGGGCAGAGACAAAACAGGTTAGACAATTGACAGTACATGGAATAATCATAGGCATCATCAATATAGCATAACAAGGACTAGTAGGGACATTGGTCAATTTCAAATTCACATAGCCAGGATGGCTCAAGTCCCTCCTTGTTCAGGGATCAGAAGATCTATCTCCTGTCTATTTTGGAGTACAGTCTCTGTCAAGCTGTGTTGGCTCCTTAGAGTTATCCTGAGAAATCTTATCCCCAGAAACCAGATTTTTGGGGTGTTCATTAGAATGGCACTCATTGGTAGTTCTGAATAGGTATCTGAGATCTCCCAGGGGCTCACAGGTGTATTGAGTGTCCTCTTCTGTTTTCTTCCATGGCTTGACTCATGAGTAGTGAATCAAGGAGTCATGTCCTGGTACCTTGCCTGCTGTGGGGGTAGAAAGTATTACAGGGTAGGGGCCCTTCCACGTGGGCTGGAGTTGAGCCTTTGGGGACCCATCTTTCCAGACTTTAATTAGGACTTGAGTTCCTGGAGCATATAGTGGTGACTCTTTAGAATCTTTTGGGTCCTGGTTCATACCCCACAAGCGTATATCCTGTTGGAATTGCCCAATGGCCATGGTATAAGATTGGAGGGTCTGAACCTCTGGATCTAGGAAGAGGTCATTGACATAAGCAAAAGGTCTCCCATATAGCATCTCATAAGGACTAAGACCAACCTGTTCCTTAGGGGCAATGCGGGTGCAGAGGAGAGCTATTGGTAAAGCCTCCTTCCATCCCAGGGAGGTCTCCTGGGTTATCTTTTTTATCACTGATTTTAAGAATTGATTGGCTCTTTCTACTTTTCCTGAAGATTGAGGCCTCCAGGCACAATGGAGATAATAAGTAATGCCCAATGCTTTCGAGACTCCTTGGGTGACCTTAGAAGTAAATGATGTCCCATTGTCACTTTGTAATGACCTGGGCAGACCAAATCTTGGCATGATTTCATGGAGCAGTTTTTTTTACCACCTCCTCAGCCTTCTCAGTCCGGGTGGGAAAGCCTTCAATCCATCCTGTGAATGTATCTATCATGACTAATAGGTATTTATACCCTTGAGAAACTGGCATCTGGGTGAAGTCCATCTGCCAGTCCTCTCCTGGGTAGGCCCCACGTCGTTGGGCGGCCTGGGCCAGCTGGGGTCTTCGAGCTCCTTGAGGGTTGTTTAATTGACAAGTGGGACAAGAGGAGACCACCTGTCTTATAGTTGTTTGGAGGCCTGTTCCTCTGAAGGACCTTTCTAGTAATCTTTGGAGGGCCTTTTCTCCTAAATGAGTAGTGGCATGTAAGGAGTTAACCAATTTCCAGTTTGACCTCTAGGCTAAAGAGCTTGGACTTTATTCAGGAAGCAATGATAGCTGTTTGGTATTTATAACCTTGATTGCATGGTTGCTTCTACATGTTCTGGCTCCTCTATGGGACTCTTCTACCAGGGCTTCCCTGGTGGCTCAGATGGTAAAGAATCTGCCTCCAATGCAGGAGACCTGGGTTCAATCTCTGGGTCAAGAAGATCCCCTGGAGGAGGGAATGACAACCCACTCCTGTACTCTTGCCTGGAAAATCCTATGGACAGAGAATCCTGGTGGGCTACAGTCCATGGGGGTCACAGAGTCCGAGATTGAGCGACTAACACACAACAATGGACTCTAAGCTACTTTAAGGTGAGTATGGTATCCTATATTTTTATAACTCCAGAGTGCTTAACAGGTGAATAAAAGGATCAGAAATATGGAGGAATTGGTAGTTGGTTTATGAGTTAAAATCCTCATTTTGCTTGTGGTCATATATTAAATTAGGTATATGAAACAGAAATAGGTCCTACTATCCTCTTGAAAGTACAGGATAAGTGAAAAACAATTGAAAATTTGAGTTGAACTTTGAGTGAGAGTGAGAGCAAGTGAAACAAGAGAGAGAGAGATCATTTGCCTTCATATGAAATCAAGGCCTCTTCAGGAATGACAAGAATCCTTAAGGAATTCAAGCTTTACTTTCAAGGCCCTAATTAAATGTGATAAGACAGGTCTTATGACTTGTCATTCTTGGGCATTTGTGAACTGTTATGTGAAACTATGTAGGACAAAGAGCTTTCCTGCGACATCTGAAATTATATTTTGTACAGTTTCTAACTTATAAATGCTTGATTCACAAATGACACTTTCACGCAATCATCTACTATCATCTCCGTTCTCTCATTCTTTTATCTCTCTACCTCTCCTCCAGGGCCCCTGATGCAACTGGCAGTTGAACCATAAAGAAGAAAATGAAGTGAATTTACAGAAAATATCTGTGTGTGGGGGGGGGGCGGGGAGGGGGGAACTGTGATAAATAGGAACAGCTTACGGGACAGGAAGAGGGTAGGAATAAGTTCCCAAATAGGTCTTACCTGACTTCATGATGGCCCTCTGCCCCAAAATACCATTCACCAAATGGCCTGAGTTTTTCTCATAAATTTGTTATGCTGCCTGAAAATACACTATATGGAAATGTGTTTAGATTAATAAGTATTTTCTTTCTATGTATCTCTAGAAGGGTGGGAGTTTGGGTTCTGGTGGAGAGGGTAGGTCACTATGTGAGGCCTAACAGATTTCAGTGGTATGATAGAATTCTAAGTTAGCCTCCCAGGATTCTTAGGTTCCTGGTGTACACACACCGTCTGCCAGTTATTCAGTCAAATACTAATCTAGGTACTGCTGTAAATGAATTTTTCAGATGAAATTAAAGTCCTATATCACTTGACCATAAAATAGAGAGATTATTTATAGTTGGGCCTGATTTAATCAATGAGTTCTTTAAAAGTAGACTGTTTCTCCAACTAGTGGCAAACACATCAGAGAATTGAACTGCTAGTGGGATTGGATGCACCGAGAAGTGTTTTGTTGTTGGCTTGAAAATAGAAGAGGATAAGTGGGAAGGCATGCAAGCAGCCTCTTAGAGCTGAGAGTGGACCCTGGTTGACAGCTTGCAAGAAATCAGGAACCTCAGTCCTATACATGCAAGGCACTGAATTTTGTCAACAACCTGAGTGAGCTTGGAAGAAGATCCTGAAGCCCAGATGAGAACTGCAGCCCTGATCAATAGCTTCATTTTAACCATGTGAACCCTGAGCTGAAGATCCAGCTAAACCATACCAGACTTCTGACCCAGAGGAACTGTGAGCTAACAAATAGCTGTTATTTAAAGCTACTATGTGTAGCAAAAGTACATATTTTGTTTTGTAGTAAAAGTACACATGTGATCTCCTAGGATGAGCCTGAAGGTTTTGGTACTCAAGACGCTCTTCAGATTTTAGCATTAAATCCTAAAAAGTACAAAGACCGTTCTTATGAAGACAAAAAGCAGTTTCTTAGGGATTATTTCCACAAGAGACCATATCCCAGTAAAAAGGAAATAGAATTGTTATCCTCACTCTTATGGGTGTGGAAAATAGACGTGGCTTCATTTTTTGGAAAAAGAAGGTATATTTGCATGAAAGCAATAAAAAATCACAAGCCTTCTGTACTTTTAGACTTTGGCATGTCTGAACTTAAAAATGTTAAAACACAGATTGAACTTTGAGTATGAACCACAAAACTTGTAAAAAAAAAAAAAAAAGTTAGGAAATCTAAAGTATTAGATAATTAGTAGTTTTTTCAATTGAGATTTTTTAAAATGTTATTTTCTTCACAGTATGTTGAACTAATCAATTTCAGTAGTCTTTATGCTGCTCTTTAGATTTATTTTAGGTGCTCAGAAAGACTTCAGTATAAAGAAGTGAATAGTTCTTTCAAATTTGTTTCCTGCAGTTTGATTTTGTAACAATTATTTTTTATTTTTTCCTCTGTCATGTAAATTAAATCTTTTGACATTTCATGCACCCCTTGTTTTCCCAGTAGTGTCAATATTGTATGATAAAAACTGAAATCTATATATATTTATTTTTCATTTAAGGAAATTTCAGCTTGTTTTGGAACACTTGATTAACTGCAAATTAAAACTGCTCTCCCTCAGCTTCCCAAGTAGCAGCAGACAATACAGTAAATGTTTAGAGAAGTGAGTAGCAGCCCCCGTGACATTTCTGGCTCCTTAAGGATGCACTGCATTAACTTACGCTGATTTCTTCTTGTAAGGTATTTGCTTATTAGATTATAATTTTGATTCATGTTTTTTCAGTTGTTTACATCCTAACAGTTGTTTTTGATTGTAACTCAGAAAACCAAATGTTTTCATTTGTTAAAAATATACCGAACCTGAAGTCTGGTATTTAAATCAAGAGTTATTTTACAAATAAAGTAATTCTGTAGGTACAAAAAAAAAAAAAGAGTAATTCTGTAGGTACAAAAAAAAAAAAGTCTGGGGGGAGGAGCTCTATAAAGCAAGGGGCTACAAAAAGCAACCCTACTTATTTGAATTTTGTGCTGATGGACTGGCTTTATGCTCAAGAAAGAAAAAATAACTCTCTTCCTTTCTTCCGTCTATACTCCATGCCATGAACAGCAGAGCTTTCTTCTTCTGATGCCTGAGGCTCATGTCAGTTATATTATTTTTATGGTTCAGTTTTCCAAAAGTCAGATTTCTACAGTCTGGTGTAAGAACTTAACTATTATGTATGATGTTGTTTCTACAGGAAAATGCACTCTAAATTCCCAAGAACTTAAAAGCAAGCCTTTGAAACAAACCTCATTCATTCTGGAAAGAGACTGTACTCATTTTAATAGAACATAAAGCCTTAAGTTAAAAGGAGATCTCGATATCTATCTGTAGAGTTCCAGGCACCTGAGAGCTGGTATTTGGGAGGGTGAAGGGCGGGACGAGTTTCTTAGGAAAGTCATATATAGACTAGCATTTCATGGATCTAGATCCTGGTTGTTGTTGTCATTCAGTCCTTAAGTCATGTCCAACTCTTGACGAACCCATGTACTGGGTTCAGCCCACCAAGCTGCTCTGTCCACGGTGTTTTTCCAGGCAAGAATACTGGAATGGGTTGCCATTTCCTTCTCAAGGGATCTTCCCAACCCAGGGATCCAACCAGCATCTCCTGCATTGGCAGCTGGATTCTTTACCACTGAGCCACCTGGGAAGCCCCAGATCCTAGTTGCCTATTTTTGAATCCTAGTCTCTGTCACTTGTTAATTGTTTGACTTTGGGGGCAATTGCTGAACCTCTGCTTTCCATCTATAAAATGGGATAATTGTACCAATTTCATAGGATTGCTGCACAAATAAATAAGCAGATATACATAAATCTCTTTAATATTTGGCATACTATGTAAGCATTAGTTATTGCTGTTATAAATCCTTAGAAACCTTTTACAATTATTTATTTATTTATGGCTGCACTGGATCTTTGTTGCTCTGTGCTGGCTTTCTCCAGTTGCAGTTGTGTGGGCTTCTCATTGTGGTGGCTTCTCTTGTTGCAGAGTATGGGCTCTAGGATGCACGGGCTTCAGTAGTTACAGCAGGTAGGCTCAGTAGTTATGACCCTCAGGTTCTAGAGCTCAGGCTCAGCAGATGTGGTGCATGGGCTTAGTTACTTCCTGGCCTGTGGGATCTTCCTGGACCAGGGATCAAACCCCTGTCCCCTGCATTGGCAGGTGGATTCTTAACCACTGGACCACGAGGGAAGTTCTCAAACTTTTTTATAGTCCCTTTTGCTTCTCAATTTTCTTAGCCCTACCAGCTAGTCTAAATCAGATAATCTCTAAAACCTCAGTTATTTTAGCATTCAGGCATTTACAGTTTTGGAATATTAGGGCCATCCATAAACCATTTCAGCCAAAGTTTCTCTAATCTAAGGCCTAATCCTATCTGCCTCACTAGAAGCCCAATATCTTTTTGTGTGATCACCGAGGAAGAGCAATTCTTGTACGTTTAAGTAGAAGAGTATAAAGGTGAGGAGAGTGAACCTGGAGATGTTTTAAAATCTGAGTCTCCAGGGTATGCTTAGAATCTAATTTCAAAGTGCGATGGTGGTCTGATTGGGAAGCCCAAGATCTGAATGAGGTTATTATGATAAAATTTAGGATTTTGCTTTTCAATCTTTGGTTGAAGCTTTTGGATATTATTCAAATTGCAAAGCCTATTTGAGTCATAGTGCAGCACTTTGGCATATCAAAAACAAACAGCTATCCTTGGCACAGAAGGGTCTACTTTTAAGAATAGCAAAAGATAACTTAAAAGGCTTTTTAAGAAGCCAAAAGAGGCATTGAGGCAGCATATAACTCTTTCTAAACATTTTTATGATGTAAATGCAAATACACCAGAAACATATATTTTGGATTTCCTTGAAATTGCTGCTGCTAAGCACTTCAGTCATGTCTGACTCTGTGAGACCCCATAGACAGCAGCCCACCAGGCTCCCCCGTCCCTGGGATTCTCCAGGCAAGAACACTGGAGTGGGTTGCCATTTCCTTCTCCAATGCATGAAAGTGAAAAACGAAAGTGAAGTTTCTCAGTCGTATCCGACTCTTCACGACCCCATGGACTGCAGCCTACCAGGCTCCTCCATCCATGGGGTTTTCCAGGCAAGTTACATAGAGTGTAACAGGCAGAGAGCTTCAGTTCATATTTGAATAGACCGAGGTTTTTGTTTAGAGACGATCAATAATGTCATTTATTAGTTTACTTGACAAAAAGCAAGAATCTGGCACAGAGCTCATTATGGGGAACTCTAGTATATCCAGTATAATGTGTATATATCCTTTGGCTAAAGACCTATTCACTCTTGCCTCCCTTATCCTTTTCTAGTGTTGGCTGAGGCTTTGGGAATATCTAGGAGAGCAAATTTTGAGGATATGAAGGAAGATAGAAAATTAAACTCATTCAGCCACATTTCTTATAGCTCCAGCACTGTGACCTGATGAGAATAAACAGGGATCTGTGTGCAAGAATTGCAGGATGCAGTGAAAAGACAATGAGACCTGGATTCTGGTCTTGACTATCATTCAGCTTAACTTCTTTTTTTTTATCATATGTAAAATGAGAATATATTTTTACAGCTTTATTTTAAATTTAAAGTGCATAATAAAATAGTTTTTTAGCATATTTATAGAGTTGTACAACATCACCATAATATATATTAAGAACATGTTCATCACTCCAGAAAGAAACCTTGTATCCATTAGGAGTCAGTCCCCACTCTCCTCAACCTCAACTCCTCTCCTCTAAGTTTTAGGCAACCACAAGTGTATTTTCTGTCTTTATGGATTTGCCTATTCTAGACATCTTATGTAAGTTAAATTATACTTTTGGGATTGGTTTCTTTAATTTTTTTAAAATATAAATTTATTTATTTTAATTGGAGGTTAATTAATGTTTTCAAGGTTCATCCATTCAATGGATATACTGCATTCTGTTTACCCATTCATGAGTTGATGGACATTTGGGTTTTTTTTGACTGTTATGAATAATGCAGTTATGAACAAGATTTTTGTCTGGACATATATTTTGTCTTGGGCACATACTTTCGACTCTTTGCGACCCCATGGACTGTAGCCTGCCAGCCTCCTCTGTCCATGAAATTCTCCAGGCAAGAATACTGAAGTGGACTGCCATTCCCTTTTGGGTCTCCCGCATTGCAGGCAGATTCTTTACTATCTGAGCCACCAGGGAAGCCCAAAGATATCATATTTTGTCTTGAGCATATACTTAGAGTAGAACTGTTGGGTCATGTAGTAACTCTAGGTTTACCTTTTTGAGGAAGGGCCAAACTATCCTTCGTTGTACATTCCCACCAACAATATATAAGAGTTCTATTTTCCTACATTCTTACCAATGCTTGTCTTTTTCTATTACAGTCATCCTAGTGGACATGAAGTTGCAAATGCGATATTAAAAAAATAAAATTAGTCCAATAGATCCATGGTGAGCAAAATATTGAAATTTTAAGTAAAGCCAGAAACTGACAATGCTGTGCTGAGCCATATATGAGTCTGAAGCAAAAGAATATATGTGTGTTCACATATACATTTCCTATATATTTTTTAATGCTAATAAAAAAACCAACTTGGAAAGTATGCTTTATAAATGTAAACCTTTACCAACAATAAATGAAAAATAGTAAATAATTTGTAAATGCTCAAGTCACCAGATGAGAGCATCAATTATTGTGGAGAAAATGCATATCAAATAGAAATTGAGGAAATTATATAGATGCCCTAATTTCACATTTGAAGTGGAGCTATGAAAAAATAAAGTATCCTCACAATATTCTTTTTTTTTTTTTTTGGCTGCAGTGGGTCTTCATTGTTTTGCATGGGTTTTCTTTAGTTGCAGTGAGCAGTGGCTACTCTTGGTTGTGGTGCATGGGTTTCTCACTGTGATGGCTTCTTTTTTTGCAGAGCACAGGCTCTAGGTGTGTGGGCTTCAGTAGTTGCAACACACAGGCTCAGTAGTTGGGGCTCATGGGATTTAGAGTGGGGCTCAGTAGTTGTGGCACACGGGCTTTGTTACTCCTCAGTATGTGGAATATTCCTGGACCAGGGATTGAACCAGTGTCCCTTGCATTGGCAGGTGGACTCCTGTCCACCGTGCCATGCCTGCCTACCTGCTAAGTCACTTCAGTTGTGTCCGACTCTGTGCAACCCCATGGACTGTAGTCTGCCAGTCTCCTCTGTCCATGGGATTCTCCAGGCAAGAATATTGGAGTGGGTTGCTGTTTCCTTCTCCAGTGCCATGAGGGAAGTCCAATCTTCGTTTTTAAGCAGAGAAAAGTTATCTTCTATGAATACTTCTGACTTAAAAAAAAGCAACCAATGATTTGGCTCATAAACATTCTGAGAACTTAAGTCCTGTAGAAATTTCATCTGAAATAGATAGGTAGCATGAAAAAAGAGAAAAGTTATCAACAACTGATTTAAGAAGAAATAGAAAATCTGAATAGACCTTTAAAAGTGAAGAGAGAGAAATAGTAATCAAAGAAAAGCCTATAAAGATAAGTCCCAGCCCAGGTGGCTTCACTGGTCATTCTACTAAACGTATGAAGAATTAACAGTCCTTCACAAACTCTTCCAAAAAAACAGGAGAGGAAGAAACAATTTTCAACTCATTCTCTGAGACCAGAATTACCCTAACACCAAAACCAGATAAAAACATGTGAAATGGAAACTACAGACCAATATCTCTTAAGAATATAGACACAAAAATCTTCAATAAAATACTACCAAATTGGACCTGGAAATATAAAAACGATTATATGTCACAACCAAGTAGGATATATTGCAGGAATGCTAAGTTGGTTCAACACAAGAAAATCAATCACCCTACTGATAGAAAAAGCACTAAAACCACAGGATCATCTCAATAAATGTAGAAAAACCTTTAACAAAATTCGAAGTCTTTCATGAAAAAAGCAAACAAACACCTAACTAGGAATAGAAGGGAACTTACCCAAAAAGGGTGTCTTTGGTAGGCTGAATAATGGTCCTTGTCCTAGTTCCCAGAACCTATAAACATGTTATCTCACATGGTAAAAGATACTTTGCAGATGTGATTAAAATCTTGAGATGGGGAGATTATGCTGGATTATTCAGATGTGCCCAGTGTAATCACAAGGTTCCTTCTAAAAGGGAGGCAGGGGATCAGAGTCAAAGAGAAAAGATGAGAGACAGGAAGCAGAGGTGAGAGATTAGAGATGATGCTACACTGCTAGATTTGAAGATGGAAAAAGAGCCCGTGAGCCAAGGGATGTATGCAGTCTCTAAAGGAAGAAAATGCAAGGAAGCGGATTGTCCCCTGCAGCCTCCAGAGGGAACACGGGCCTGCTAGCACCTTGATTTTAACTAAGTGAAACTGATTTCAGATTTCTGGCCTCAAAACGTGTTAAGAGAATAAATTTGTATTATTTTCAGTCACTAATTGCAGTAATTTGTTATAGTGGCAATAGGAAGCTAATATGCTGCTGCTAAGTCGCTTCAGTCGTGTCCAACTCTGTGCGACCCCATAGACGGCAGCCCACCAGGCTCTCCATCCCTGGGATTCTCCAGGCAAGAACACTGGAGTGGGTTGCCATTTCCATATAGCACCTATGAAATCCCTTTCTTCCATAGATCAGGAACAAGCTAAGGATATTTGCTCTCACCACTTCTATTCAGCTTTGAAGTAGAGGTTCAGGGCAATTCAGCAAGAAAAAGAAATAAAAGGCATCCAAATTAAGAAAGAAATAAAACTATATCTATTTTTTATTTTTAATAATTTTATTTATTTATTTGGCTATGCTGGGCCTTAGTTGTGGCACGTGGGGTCTTCAGTCTTTGCTGCAGGATGTTTAGTCGCAGCATTCAAACTCTTGGTTGAGGTATGTGGAATCTAGTTCACTGACCAGGGATCAAACCTGGGCCCTCTCCACTGGGAGCATAGAGTCTAAGTCAGTGGTCCACCATGGACGTCCACTACATCTATTTTTAAATTGTGTAATCTTGTATATAGAAAGTCCTAAAAAATCCACACCAGACTACTACAACTAGAACTAATAAACAATTTTAACAAGGTTGTACAATACAAAACCAATATATAACAATCAGTTGTAGCTGTATACACTTGCAATGGAAAATCTGAAAATGAATTAGGAAAATTCCATTTAAAATAGCATAACAAAACTTAGGAATAAATTCAACAAAAGATTATAAAACTTGTTCATAGAAAGGTTCAAAATGTCACTGAAAAAAAATTAAGAAAACCTGTGTATATGGGAAAACATTCATTTCCCGTTCATGGGATGGAAGACTTAATGTCGTTATTTCCCCTAATTTTCTACATATCCAACACAATCCCTATCAAAACCCCACCTTGATTACTTCAAAAATTATCAGGCTAGTCCTAAAATTCATAAGGAACTGCAAGAGATCAGAATAGCTAAAAGAATTCGAGGAAAAAGAAATAAAATTGTAGCACTCATTATTTTTGATTCTAAAACTTATTTCAAAGCTACAGAAATTAAGACTCATGATACTGACATAAAGTAGACATATACATCAATGCAAAAGAATTGCAAGTTAAGAAATAAGCCTTCACATTTCAGTTCAGCTCAGTTCCGTACCTCAGTCATGTCTCTTTGTGACCCCATGGACTGCAGCACTCCAGGCCTCGCTGTCCATCACCAACTCCTGGAGTTTACTCAAACTCATGTCCATTGAGTCAGTGATGCCATCCAACCATCTCATCCTCTGTTGTCCCCTTCTCCTATTGTCTTCAATCTTTCCCAGCATCAGGGTCTTTTCCAATGAGTCAGTTCTTCACATCAGGTGGCCAAAGTATTGGAGTTTCAGCTTCAGCATCAGTCTTTACAATGAGCAGTCAGACTGATCTCCTTTAGGATGGATTGGTTGGATCTCCTTGCAGTCCAAGGGACTCTCAAGAGTCTTCTCCAACACCACAGTTCAAAAGCATCAATTCTTTGGCACTCAGTTTTCTTTATAGTCCAACTCTTACATCCATACACGACTACTGGAAAATCCATAGCTTTGACTAGATGGACCTTTGTTGGCAAAGTAATATCTCTGCTTTTTAATATGCTGTTTAGGTTGGTCACAACTTTTCTTCCAATGAGGAAGCATCTTTTAATTTCATGGATGCAGTCACCATCTGCAGTGATTTCGGAGCCCCCCAAAATAAAGTCTCTCACTGTTTCCACTGCCCCCCCCCCATCTATTTGCCATGAAGTGATGGGACCAGATGCCATGATCTTAGTTTTTTTAATGTTGAGTTTTAAGCCAACTTTTTTACTTTCCTCTTTCACTTTCATCAAGAGGCTCTTTAGTTCTTTGCTTTCTGCCATAAGGGTGGTGTCATCTGCATATCTGAGGTTATTGATGTTTCTTTTGGCAATCTTGATTCCAGCTTGTGCTTCCTCCAGCCTGGCATTTCTCATGATGTACTCTAATATAAGTTAAACAAACAGGGTGACAATATACAGTCTTGATGTACTTCTTTCCCCATTTGGAACCAGTCTGTTGTTCCATGTCCAGTTCTAACTGTTGCTTCTTGATCTGCATACAGATTTCTCAGGAGGCAGTTCAGGTGGTCTGGTATTCACATATCTTTAAGAATTTTCCACAGTTTGTTGTGATCCACACAGTCAAAAGCTTTGGCATAGTCAAGAAAGCAGAAGTAGATGTTTTTCTGGAACTCTCTTGCTTTTTCAATGATCCAGCAGATGTTGGCAATTTAATCTTTGGTTCCTCCGCCTTTTCTAAATCCATCTTGGACATCTGGAAGTTCACGGTTCATATACAGTTGAAGCCTTGCTTGGAGAATTTTGAGCATTACTTTGCTAGCATTTGAGATGAGTGCAATTGTGTGGTAGTTTGAGCATTCTTTGGCATTGTCTTTCTTTGGGATTGGAATGAAAGCTGACCTTTTCCAGTCCTGTGGCCACTGCTGAGTTTTCCAAATTTGCTGGCATATTGAGTGCAGCACTTTCACAGCATCATCTTTTAGGATTTGAAATAGCTCCACTGGAATTCCATTACCTCCACTAGCTTTGTTCGTAGTGATGCTTCCTAAGGCCCATTTGACTTGCATTCCAGGATGTTTGGCTCTAGGTGAGTGATCACACCATTGTGATTATCTGGGTCATGAAGTTGTATTTTGTATAGGTCTCCTGTGTATTCTTGCCACTTCTTCTTAATATCTTCTATTTCTATGGATGCAATGTATAGCACACGGAATATAACCCATATTTTGTAATAACTTTATATGGGGTATAATCCATAAAAACATTTAATTACTCTGCTGCACACCTGAAACTAATATAATTATTGTAAGTAGTCTATATTTCAATTTAAAAAATTAAAAAAAACTTATAAAAGGACTTTAGGATAAGTTAACTTTACACATAATGTAAATAGTGGATTTTTAGATGTCTCAAGACTGTATGACAACCCACTCGAGTATTCTTGCTTGGAGAATCCTGTGGATAGAGAAGTCTGGCAGTTCATAGAGTAGCACAGAGTCGGACACCGCTAAAGTGACTTAGCATGCATGCACAAGGCTGTATGTTGTCATGCTTCTTATATAACATATATGCAGAGTATATCATGCAAAATGCCAGGCTGGATGAAGCTCAAGCTGCAATCAAGATTGCTGGGAGAAATATCAATAACCTCAGATATGCAGATGACACCACTCCTGTGGCAGAAAACAAAGAACTAAAGAGCCTCTTGATGAAAGTGAAAGAGGAGAGTGAAAAAACTGGCTTAAAACTCAACATTCAGAAAACTAAGTTCAAGGCATCTGGGCCCGTCACTTCATGGCAAGTAGGTGGGGAAACAACGCAAACAGTGAGAGACTTTATTTTGGGGGGCTCTGAAATCACTGCAGATGGTGACTGCACCCATGAAATTAAAAGACGCTTGCTCCTTGGAAGAAAAACTATGACAAACTTAGCATATTAAAAAGCAAAGACAGTACTTTGCTGACAAAAGTCCATCTAGTCAAAGCTATGATTTTTCCATGTATGGTCATGTATGGATGTGAGAGTTGGACCATAAAGAAGTCTGAGTGCCAAAGTATTGATGCTTTTGAATTGTGATGTTGGAGAAGACTCTTGAGAGTCCTTTGGACAACAAAGAGATCAAACCAGTCAATTCTAAAGGAAATCAACCCTGAATATTCATTGGAAGGACTGCTGATGAAGCTGATGCTCCAATATTTTGGCCACCTGATGCAAAGAGCCTATTCACCAAGAGAGACCCTGATGCTGGGAAAGATTGAGGGCAGGAGGACAAGGGGGCAACAGAGGATGAGATGGTGGGGAGGGGGGGCACTGAGTCAATACACTCCATGGATATGAGTTTAAGCAAGCTCCAGGAAATAGTGAAGGACAGGGAAGCCTGGCATGCTGCAGTCCTTGGGGTCATAAAGAGTCAGACATAACGGAGCAGCTGAACAAAAACATGATATATTTTCCTTCTAATATATTGCCCTCATTGGTTTGCAGTACATTCATAGATTTTTGTTGTTGTTCTTTCCATTTACTACATCATTATTTCAGCCTTGAAAAATGTATGACTTTATACATTATTCTAAGTGTTGAGATGTATGTATTAAATATTTTTCATCTCTTTAATTCCCCTAATAAAAATGTTACCAAACTTCAGGTTTTATATTTCCCCAGTAGCCTATAAATTCCCTGAGGCTAACACATCCCAGCCTCACTTTTATTCCCACCTTGTATCTAGTCCAATGCCTGATACAAAGATACTGCTTATAATTCCTTAGAACTCCTCTTATTTTCCCCTCTCCAACCTGAATCTAATCTCCTTGAGCACCAATACTTGCGTGAATTTATATTTGTTCTATTAATACTCTTTCCTGTCATCTTGTGTAGCCCTATTTTTTACATGTAAGTTCTTATTAATGAATGAATAAACTTATATCTGCTTTCCCACTTGCCACATCAAATTCATGTTTCAAAATGAATGTATTCAAATCAAATGCAGAGTCTAACTTTGCATGCACCAATTATTTTGATTGTCACTTATAGAGCCATTACTCACTTATTTGTCTTAGACTATGAAAGCAACTGTGGAAAATTCTGAAAGAGATGGGAATACCAGGCCACCTGATCTGCCTCTCAAGAAATTTGTATGCAGGTCAGAAGCAACAATTAGAACTGGACATGGAACAACAGACTGGTTCCAAATAGGAAAAGGAGTTCGTCAAGGCTGTATATTGTCACCCTGTTTATTTAATTTATATGCAGAGTACATCATGAGAAACTCTGGACTGGAAGAAACACAAGCTGGAATCAAGATTGCCGGGAGAAATATCAATAACCTCAGATATGCAGATGACACCACCCTTATGGCAGAAAGTGAAGAGGAACTCAAAAGCCTCTTGATGAAGGTGAAAGTGGAAAGTGAAAAAGTTGGCTTAAAGCTCAACATTCAGAAAACGAAGATCATGGCATCTGGTCCCACCACTTCATGGCAAATAGATGGGGAAACAGTGGAAACAGTGTCAGACTTTATTTTTCTGGGCTTCAAAATCACTGCAGATAGTGATTGCAGCCATGAAATTAAAAGACGCTTACTCCTTGGAAGGAAAGTTATGACCAACCTAGATAGCATATTCAAAAGCAGAGACATTACTTTGCCAACAAAAGTCTGTCTAGTCAAGGCTATGGTTTTTCCTGTGGTCATGTATGGATGTGAGAGTTGGACTGTGAAGAAGGCTGAGCGCCAAAGAATTGATGCTTTTGAACTGTGGTGTTGGAGAAGACTCTTGAGAGTCCCTTGGACTGCAAGGAGATCCAACCAGTCCATTCCGAAGGGGATCAGCCCTGGGATTTCTTTGGAAGGAATGATGCTAAAGCTGAAACTCCAGTACTTTGGCCACCTCATGCGAAGAGTTGACTCACTGGAAAAGACTCTGATGCTGGGAGGGATTGGGGGCAGGAAGAGAAGGGGATAACAGAGGATGAGATGGCTGGATGGCATCACGGACTCGATGGACGTGAGTCTGAGTGAAGTCTTGGAGTTGGTGATGGACAGGGAGGCCTGGCATGCTGTAATTCATGGGGTCGCAAAGAGTCGGACACGACTGAGCGACTGATCTGATCTGATCTGATGAATGCGAAGATAACAGAAACTTGTCCCAGAGATCTGTGCAATTTTCTTTGTAAATTCTCCAACTGAGAGCTCTTTGTAAGTAAGTGCCTGCTAAACATGGCTGGATAATGGTGAAACTCCAACACCTCTTTTGCCTATTTGAATTTTATATCTTTGCAGGAGACAGTTTATTACTTTTGGAACAATTACTTATGAAAGAGGAAAATTGGACTGTCATAGAGAATGGAACAAGTATTGACTGGACCAGTAGAATCCAGAAAGCTAAGAGGATCAGCCTTGAAGAGTAAACCAAACCCTGTCTCTGATATTTTTCTGGAGGCATTTTTTTCTCCGGTTGAAATGAAGGCAGGCCAACTAGGGATAATGTGAGTGAGTGGGGGCAGGGGTATGAAGCTTTCACCTTGGCTTCCACCTTGGAATTAATAGGGCTTTTCTGCCCCTAGATCTCTGGGTCCAGCACCTTTCAGTTTGAAACACCACTAAATAAAACCAGTGCATCCAGCGATCTTTTCCCCATCTAAAATTGATTAGCAGCTTCACAAGCCTATTGTTCTATAATGAGTCCTGCTGATTACTTATATGTATTTCTTTAAAATCTAAATGGTCATTTGTTCCAGACAGAAAACATCCCTAGAGCATCAGAGCAAACCTGTCATAGGCTTCACTACCTTTCTACTTACAATTAAATCACTACAGAGAGATGTTGTGTACCTAGCTTAAAATAAATACATTTTGTTGTACAACCAAGAGATATGCCACTTGATGGAAAAAAGTTAATTGAAGCCACAGGTTCTCTGCAATACCCAGAATGTTGCCTGCCTGACTCCATCCTCTCTTAAAGTGACTTGTTTCTCAAGAGTTCAGCAGTTCCTCTTGCAATTGATTTCTGCTGTCTACCGACCAGTTTCCAAATCGTGCTCAAATATGTCTAAACTGAAGGAAAGGATGTACTTTAAGCTTAAATTAAGAACCTTTCACCTCACTACACACATTACTGACAACACAAATTGGCTCTATGCTGTATTTTACATAAGAATGGCCACACATCAAGGCCCAGGTGCTTATACAATTCTCTACCATTACCTCCTATTTGAGGGTGACAATATCAATATAAAGAAAGAGAAAGTAATGATGCATATGAATAGAATGAGGTGTTCTATGCTGAGTTCTTGTAGAAAGTTAGAGATAACTTTAGAATGTAGAAACTATTCCTTTGGAAAGGAATTAAGACCTCTAAATTGTCTCTTCCTTAACTGTGCGGCACAAACCTTCCCCACTAACCTTTCACACCATTCATATGTAATGCATTACAAACAAGTTTCAGCCTGGGTTTTAAAAAATGTTTTGGTGGCTTACATCCAGCTAGTACATTTTCCCTCATGGAGAGGAACCAAAAAAGTTAAACGTCTTGATAAATATAGACGCTTCTTAGAGGAATCAAGACTTGAGCTAAAGTCTAAAAGGAGTTTGGGGTTGGAGAATAGCATCCCAACCCCTTTACAAAGATGTTTTCTGTTACGGAATTATTCATAAACAAGGAAGCATCCTGTTTTAAATTCAATTTTGTCATTGATCTACTGTATGAGTTTAGACCTAAAGTCTTCGCACTCGGTCTTCAGTTTTCTCGTATTTTCAATTTGTTGGTTGAAATAGACCGTGATCTGTAAGGGCACAGAACTCAGTGGAGTGAAAAGAATTGGGTTTTGTACACTGTAACACTCACTAGCTGTTGCAGCTTTTGGAAAATTGGTTCACCTCTGAGACTTTGGCTTTTCAGGTGACTCAGATGGTAAGGAACCGCCTGCAATGTGGGAGACCTGGGTTCAGTCCCTAGGTCAGGAAGATCCCCTGGAGAAGGAAATGGCAACCCACTCCAGTATTGTTGCCTGGAGAATTCCATGGACAGAGGAGCCTGGTGGGCTACAGTCCATGGGGTCACAAAAGTTGGACAGGACTGAATGACTAACACTTTCACTTTCTGAGCCTTATTTTCCTCATCTATAAAATACGAAAAAATCAGATCTCAGTGTACCTTATCATTTTGTGATACTTTGGTAAAATAACAGAAAGATAAATTTGTGTATTAAAAAATGTCACACATGCGTGAGGTGAAAGTTGACTAGAACGAGAGATATGTAGAAATGTGGAAAGGGGTCGGGACAAAGGTAAAATAAATTTGGGATAGAAAAAGAAAAAAGAAGTGAAGGAAAAGAAAACGAGGAATAAGGAGGTAATTTCAGCGGCGATAAACGCTGTAACAGGAAGCGCAACCTCTCAGGAACACTGGGGGAGGGGCCGCAGGGCGGCTGGGTCACGTTGCCGGGGGAGCCATTTTGGGAGTGCACGGCGGTTCTGCGCGGGGCCTATTTGGCTGTGACGCCTAGCCCAGGTTTCTACCGCCCTATGCCTTAGGGCTCATCTAAAACCTAAGATGGCGGCATTTGCATAGGGTGTAAGCGCTGCAGGCATACTTTATGTGAAAAGACGGCCAAAGGACGAGTCTCCTAAGGAACGTCCAGAAACGCGGATATTTGTGTTGTGGTGAGTGCTGAAACTCGCATCGAGTTGAAAAGTGACCATTAGTAAGGTTACACATTTCGGCATCGCATGGCCTGACTGAGTGGGGGAGGAGCCGGCGTACATTTCATTTTTCTGTCTCTTCAAAACATTGGAGAGTAATTTCTCTCTCCTTAATCACTTTACTATCACGGATGAGGATAGGTGGTTGCAGAAACTAGCTCCTAGTGGGTATTCTGGGTCGTTTTCCTTTTTTTTTTTTTAATTTGTTTAAATGGGTTTTTATTGACACGATGCCGCCGCAAAATTCTCTCTCCCTAAGGCGCTTTCAGGAACTGCTTAACTGTTGGGCCTGCAGGTCCTTAATTCCTAAGGGCTGCCTTTCCATTTGCAAACTTAGTTTTGATAGACCAATCAGTTTGTAATATATTCATGGTGGGCTAGATTAAAATAATTTTTTTCTATGCCCTTTATATATATTTCAAATGAGGACTTTTGGTCTTATAATACTTAACATTTGTCCGGGAAACATCTTAGAGATCGAAGGGGTGTGTGTGTGTGTGTGTGTGTGTGTGTGTATAGATAATATTTCAGGGAGTTGCTACATTAGATTGTGAATTGTTAGCTTGTTTACTCATTGCGTAAGAAAAGACCTAAATTCCCCGTGTTCAGATCTCTTGGTGAAAATGAATTTATGTTAAGCATAATATCATTACATGTTTACTGTTTGGGAAGACAGTAAAACTGAATTTAATCTATTAAATGCTTATGTGGTTAAAAGAAATTTCCCTCAAGAAATGCCCACATCTCACTCATACATTGCTGGAAAGACTATGAATTGCTGCAACCTTTTGAAAAAATGATCTGACAATATGTAAGGAAATAAAAAAAAATACAAATATTGCTTGACTAAATACTGGAACTTAATATTCTGACTTTTAAGAATCCATTCTACAGAAATAAATGTACCAGTGTGTAAGGATATATGAACAAGGATGCCTTTGTAGCTTTGTTTTTGTGACAACTGGAAACAACCTGTATATTCGTTAGTAGGAGTGTTTGAATGCATCTTGGGAATTTATATTATGAAATATTTTGCAACTGTGGAAACAGATTTACCACTATTGATCTAGAGAATGCTATAATGGATTGTTATGTGAAGAAAAATAAGGTGTAGAATACTGTCTAGTATAATTTAATGTTTTTGGTGGTGGTGGTGAGTGATGAGGGCTTTCCTGGTAGCTCAGCTGGTAAAGAATTGCATGCGATGTAGGAGACTTGGATTCGATTCCTGGGTCGGGAAGATGCCCTGGAGAAGGGATAGGCTACCCACTCCTATACTCTTGCCTGGAGAATTCCATGGAGGGAGGAGTCTGGCGGGCTATTCATTCCATAAGGTTGCACAAAGGCAGACACGACTGAAGTGATTAAGCAGCAACAGCAGTGAGTGATGAAGGAATGTTGGATAAACTTTCTTTTCTTTGTCTTTTTGGGGGGCCTTCTATAATATGTTATGAAATACTTAAGACATATAGAAACATATAGAGAAAAACACAGTGAACCTCTTTTCTCACCAGCCAAACATAAAAGACTAAACATCACCATTATAGTTGCAGTGCTCCGTGTACCCATCCCTGATTGCATCCCTTCTTTCTTCCTCAGAAATAACCATTATTTTAAATTGATTCTTGTGACTTCCCTGGTAGTCCAGTGACTAAGACTCAGTGCATCCAATGTAGGGGACCTGGTTCAATCCCTGGTAGGGGAACTAGATCCTGCCTGTGGCAACTAAGACCAGGTAAAGCCAAATAAATATTTAAGAAAAAAAGTAAAGTGATTCTTTTTCCCATGCATTTCTTAAACTTTTGTGATGTAATGAACTTTTTCTAGCATGGGTTATTTTTTATACATTTTGAAGGGAAATTTTTAAAAGTTGAATTTTAAGTGTTGGGCTGCAGTAACAGGGACCAATTGGAATTTCTTCTAAATTTGAGGGCAGAATCTAATTTTTTAAAAAGAAATTAAGCCAGGAAACAAATGTCGGCAAGAAGTAGAGAAATTGGAGCTCTCATACATTGCTGCTGGGATGTAAAATGGTGCAGCCACTGTGGAAAATAGTTTGACAGTTTCTCTATAAGTTAAACATAGAATTACCACACTTCCTTGCTGACACTTGTTATCTCCTGTTTTTTTTTTTTTAATTTAAAAATTACAACCATTCTAGTGTGTTTGGAGTGTAATATCATTGTGGTTTAGATTCTAATTTCCCTAATCACCAATGATTTTGGCCACCTTGATGCACTTATTGGCCATTTGTGTATTTTTAATTTGAGTGTCTTTTTGTTGTTGAGCTATAAATTCTTTGCGTATTCTGGATAGTAGTCTGATTATTATATATATATATATATATATATATATATATATATTATGTAGAATTTTGCAAATTTACCCCCATTCTGTATATGTTTCTTATGCATTCTTGGTAATGTCCTTTGGTATACAGATTTTTAAAGTCTGCTTTATTTTTTCTTTTGTTGCTTGTACTTTTGGTGTCAAATCTAAGAATTCTTTGCAAATTCTTTGCCAAATAAATCTAAGAAGATTTATCTTTATGTATTTTTCTAAGTGTTCTATGGTTTTAGCTCTTATATTTATGTCATATATCCATTTTGAGATATTTTTATATATGATATGAGATCCAATTTTATTCTTTTACATGTGCATAGCCAGTTGTCCCAGCACCATGCATTGGAGAGACTGTCCCCCATTGAATGGTCCTGGTACCCTTGTTGAAATCATTTGGCTTAGGTGTATGGGTTTATTCTGGTCTTTCAAATTTGTTTCATTTGTCTCTGTGCCTATCCGTATTCCAGTGCCATACTTTTGATTACTGTTGATTGTGTTAATTTTTAAAATTGAGAAGTGTCAATCCTCCAACTTTGTTCTTTCTCAAGATTGTTTTGGCTATTCAGGGCTTCTTGTAATTCCATATGAATTTTAGGATTAGCTTGTCCATTTCTTTTTAAATCATATAGAAAAAAATAAGAGGGGTTACAAACCAAAAATACATTAATACTAGCTTATATATTTACATGTGTAGTTACCTTTGCTGCTGCTGCATGCATTCTCAGTCACTCGGTTGTATCCACTTCTTTGTGACCCTATGGACTGTAGCCCGCCAGGTTCCTCTGTCCATGGGATTTCCCAGGCAAGGATACTGGAGTGGGTTGCTATTTCCTCCTCCAGGGGATCTACCTGACCCAGGAGATCAAACCTGAGTCTCTTGGGTCTCCTGCATTGGCAGGCAGATTCTTTACCACTGAACCACCTGGGAATCCCTTGTAGTTACCTTTGCCTGTGTTCTTTATTTCTTCATATAGTTTCAAGTTCGTCTATTATCCTTCCATTTTATTCTGAAGAACTCCCTTTGGCAGTTCTTGTAGGGCATGTCTGTCAGCAGTGAACTTCCTCAGCTTTTGTTTATCTGGGAATGTCTTAATGTCTCCTTCAGTTCTCTTTTGATAGATTTATTGAAATATAATTCACATACCATACAATCCACCCATTTAAAGTGTACAGTTCAATAGTTTTTAGTATATGTGCAACGTCACTAAATCTTACATTTTCATGCTTTAGCCATAAGCCAGGTGGCATCACAGACTCAATGGACATGGGTTTTGGTGGACTCCGGAAGTTGATGATGGACAGGGAGGCCTGGCATGCTGCGGTTCATGGGGTCGCAAAGAGTCAGACACGACTGAGTAACTGAACTGAACTGAACACCTCCTTGAACCTCACCTGCCCAGCCCTAGGTAACCACTAATCTACTTTTATCTCTACAAATTTTCCAATTTAGAATATTTCATATGAATAGAATTATAATATATGGCCTTTTGTGATTGCCTTCTTTCATTTAGCATACTGCTTCAAAGCTCATGTATGTTGTAGCATGTATCAGTACTTTATATCCCATTTATGATTTCCATTCGTAGAATGGATATACTACATTTCCTTTGTTCATTCATCTGGACATTTGGGTGGTTTCTACCTTTAGGCTATCAAGAATTATTCTGCTAAAACATTCATGTACAAGTTTCTGTATAGAAATATGTTTTCATTTCTATAGGTGTATACTTAAGAGTTATTGCTGGATCATATAGCAACTCTGTGTTTAATAGTTTGAGACACTGTTAGACTTTTTTCCAAAGTGGCTGCACCATTTTACACTCAGCAGTATGAGGGCTCTAACTTGTTTACATTCTCACCAGCAATTGTCATTATGGACTTTATCCAATTCTGGCCATCCTGCTGCTGCTGCTAAGTCGCTTCAGTCGTGTCCAACTCTGTGCGACCCCATAGACGGCAGCCCACCAGGCTCCCCGTCCCTGGGATTCTCCAGGCAAGAACACTGGAGTGGGTTGCCATTTCCTTCTCCAATGCATGAAAGTGAAAAGTGAAAGTGAAGTCGCTCAGCCGTGTCCGACTCTTAGCGACCCCATGGACTGCAGCCCACCATCCTAGAGGGTGTGAAATGGTATCTCATTGTAGTTTCCTTTCCTACAAGGTTAGGTCCCTGATGTTGTTCTTTAGGGAGGTGCAATTTGAATATACCCACCATCACCCTGGGATGACTGAGTTTTGTTAGAGCTGTCTTTCTCTGACCACACCCAGCAGCCAGAAGCCAAGCTCCATTTACTGATCCTTTGTTTTACATAATGCCCGAGGGCATAAACTACTCTGAAAACTAATTCAATCAAATTGTGGGTCCTTTGAAGAAATAGTTAGCAGAGGTTAGTGTTTGATATTTGTGCTGGCTCCAAGAGGGTTCTTTCCGGTTGCCTTATTGCCCATTAATCACCTGCAAACTCGTTGACCTACAGTTTGGCGTATATTTTGAATCTTCTCCCAATTGTTTTTCTTTACAGTTCTGTCAGGCAGTTCCGTCGCTCAGTTGTGTCCAACTCTTTGCGACCCCATGGACTGTAGCACGCCAGGCCTCCCTGTCTATCACCAACTCCTGGAGTTTACTCAAACTCATGTCCGTTGAGTTGGTGATGCCATCCAACCATCTCATCCTCTGTCATCCCCTTCTCCTCCTGCCCTCAATCTTTTCCAGCATCAGGGTCTTTTCCAATGAGTCAGCTCTTTGCATGAGGTGACCAAAGTACTGGAGTTTCAGCTTCAACATCAGTCCTTCCAAAGAAATCCCAGGGCTGATCTCCTTCAGAATGGACTGGTTGGATCTCCTTGCAGTCCAAGGGACTCTCAAGAGTCTTCTCCAACACCACAGTTCAAAACCATCAATTCTTCGGCACTCAGCTTTCTTTATAGTCCAACTCTCACATCCATACATGACTACTGGAAAAACCATAGCTTTGACTAGACGGACCTTTGTTGGCGAAGTAATGTCTCTGTTTTTTAATATGCTGTCTAGGTTGGTCATAACTTTTCTTCCAAGGAGCAAACATCTTTTAATTTCATGGCTGCAGTCACCATCTGTAGTGATTTTGGAGCCCCAAAAAATAAAGTCTGTCACTGTTTCCCCTGTTTCCCCATCTATTTGCCATGAAGTGATGGGACCAGATGCCATGATCTTAGTTTTCTGAATATTGAGTTTTAAGCCACTTTTTCACTTTCATCAAGAGGCTCTTTAATTCTTCTTCACTTTCTGCCATAAGGGTGGTGTCATCTGCATATCTGAGGTTATTGATATTTCTCCCGGCAATCTTGATTCCAGCTTGTGCTTCCTCCAGTCCAGCATTTCTCATGATGTACTCTGCATATAAGTTAAATAAGCAGAGTGACAGTATACAGCCTTGACATAATCCTTTCCGTATTTGGAACCAGTCTGTTGTTCCGTGTCCAGTTCTCACCGTTGCCTCCTGACCTGCTTACAGATTTTCTTTACAACCTCGCTGTTTTTTCAGTGCTCCTCTAGGCTTGACTTTCTCCATGGTCTTGCAAATGAAGTCAGTTCAGTTGATTTGAGAAGAGAATAGGAGCTATCTGTTTTAAAATCTACTTTTTCTCTCAAGCAAAAGCAAAAGCTCTGGAAGTGGGGGTAGGGACAATGGCAAGTTTCTGAGTGACAGTTCTGTTGTGCTAGGTGAGTGCTTAGTGGAGGGGAGAGTGCAACCAGAGGTCCTCTCAGTTTACTGTTTACTCCTCACAACCCAGGGCAAGGATGTTCAGGGCCCCAGTATTTTCCACATGCCACGTCCAGTTAAAGTCTTCATTCCACCACTGGGGGTTAGATGGCAGAAAGGAACCTCTACCTCTAAACCACAGTTGTTCAGGACTCAGCCCTAGCAACAGGCTAGGTAGCTGGATGGGAAACTCCAATGCCCTATTCTTCCAGAGAAGAAAGGCCTCTAAATGAGACTTGGGGGTGGTGGTGGTGGAGAGGGAGTTTTTTGCCTTGAATTCAGGAGTCTTGAGTAGAGTCTTCCTCTCCTTGAGCTGGGATGGGAGAGGGAGGGAGGGAGAAAGTGGTCTTGGTTCAGATACCATAGGCTCACTTTTCTTAGTGAATTTTAAAAGATGTTCTTGAATAGATATTTCTTCATTTGTTGTTTGTTCTTAAAACCACTTCCAGAGGGTTTAAACAGTTGCTTTTTTTTTTTTAATAGTTTTTATCAGTTTCAGTGGGGAACAGGACACTCGAGCTCCTCATGCTGTCTTGCCATAAGTTAATCTCTTTCCTTTCTTTTTGAAGGATTGTTTTATCAGAAATAGATTCATTGATTCAGAGCTCTTTTCAGTTCAGTTCAGTTCAGTCGCTCAGTCGTGTCCGACTCTTTGCGACCCCATGAATCACAGCACGCCAGGCTTCCCTGTCCATCACCAACTCCCGGAGTTCACTGAGACTCACGTCCATCGAGTCAGTGATGCCATCCAGCCATCTAATCCTCTGTCGTCCCCTTCTCCTCCTGCCCCCAATCCCTCCCAGCATCAGAGTCTTTTCCAGTGAGTCAACTCTTCTCATGAGGTGGCCAAAGTACTGGAATTTCAGCTTTAGCATCATTCCTTCCAAAGAAATCCCCCAGCAATTAAAATATGTCATTCCATTGCCTCTGGCTTCCATGGTTTCTGTTGGTGAGTTATCTTTATTAATTTTAAGATTCTCTCTTTTTCTTGGGTTTCAACATTTTAATTATAATATAGCTCAGTGTGGATCCCTTTGAGTTTATTCTATTCCGGATTCATTAGATTTCTTAAGATATGTAGATTGGACATTGTTTCTTCAAACACTCCTTTTTCATAATTACCCTTTATTTGAATTTGAAAGCTGAATGAAGAACAGAGAATATTGTTTCCTTAGTTTTGGTCTGCATTTTGGATAAGAAAATAGCATACAGAAATATAATTTGGGGACCTGTGAAGAATATTGAAGGATTAGAACAGCTTTAATTAGACTAAATCAGATTAAATCTAATACCTTTTCACAGGTTGATAAGATGAAGATACAAAGCAGACAATGATAACCGATACTTGGAGATCACTTAGAAAATTGAGAGGAGTCAGACTGGGCCTATCTTACAATACAGAAGTCTCGTGGCTTGTGCTTCTGAATTGCATGTCTTAAAACTTAGAATGAACACCTGAGTTGTATAGAGATGAGAGAGGTTACAACTTCAGATCCCAAGTTATATATGAAGCCTGTTTAGTCCTGCAGGATTCTGAATATTTCTTCAAGGTTCTCTGTCATTTTAATAAAAATGGATCTATCACTTCTGTTTATTTTATATTTGCTACACTCGATATACTTTACTCACCAAGTCATTGGAACTCTTAAAAATTCTAAATAATTGGTAAACCATTTCACAGATGAGAAACTTGAGGTTTATTTGGGGACTGATCCAGCTATAGTCATGGTTAAATATTGGCAGCTCAGGGATTTTGTTTGCTTTATGATATATCTGTAGATGTACCTAAAATGGATGGGGAAAACAGTTTTGTTTTGTGTTCTCAAATTTTATAATAACCTGTCTGGAAGTGAGAATTATGACCTGATTTGAACATTTCCAGGTTATTTTACACTATATCTCATGTGATATTTCTTTTCAGTAAATAGTTGTTGTTTAGAATGTATATATCTATATCCCTGATTATGTCTAAAGGGCACATGGAAAGTCAGCAGAAAAATGCATATGCCTGAAACACCAAATGCTATGCATATAGTCCCCTTCTACAATGCTATCAAGTCAACTACCCTCCCTTAGAACTTTTACAGATGCCCTCTTAGAAGCAAAGTATCCATGATGTTTTAGAAAGCAAGGAAATAACTGTGGATTTCAATGAAGAATTGCAGGCCTTGCTGGACACATCCCAGGGAAAATTTTTCAGAGATGTGATGCTGGAGAACGTGTCTGGTCTGTTAGTGAGTATGTCGACATTGACTTTTTTTTTTCCTTCAAATATTCTTGATATCCCTTTCTCTCCCTCTTTTTCTTTTGGATCTCTCATTTTGTTGGTATGCTTGATGCTATATACGGGTCTCTTAGTTTCTTTTCCCATTTCTCCCACCCTCCATCCCTGCCTCTGGCAACCACCAGTCTGTTCCCTGTATCTACGATTTAAAAAAAAAAAAAAAAAGATTTCACATACAAGAGATCATATAGCGTTTGTCTTTGTCTAAATTCTTTCACTTAACATAATGCCCTTGAGGTCCATCCATATTGTCAAAAATGGCAAGATTTTATAATTTTTTATGGCTAACATTCCATTGTATTTATATATTACATATACACATTGTTGTTGTTGTTTAGTTGACTCATTTGCAACTCCATGGACTATAGCCTCCCAGGCTCCTCTGTCCATGGGATTTCCCAGGCAAGAATACTTGAGTGGGTTGCCATTTCCTTCACCAGTGGATTGTCCCAATTCAGGGATCAAACCCTTGTCTCCTGCATTGGCAGGCATGGGCTTCCCCAGTGGATCAGTGATAATGAATCTATCTGCCAATGCAGAAGATGTGGGAGATGCGAGTTTGATCCCTGGGTTGGGAAGATGTTGGGAAGATCTCTTTGGGGGGGAAATGGCAAGCCATTTCAGTATTCTTGCAGGGAAAATCCCATGGACAGAGGAGATTGGCGGGCTGTAATCCATAAGGTCACAAAGTGTTGGACACGACTGAGCAAGCAAGCACACACACACACACACACACACATGCACACACCCATCCCACAATTTCTTTATCCATTAATCTATTGGTGGACATTTAAGTTGTTTCCATGCCTTGACTATGTAGATGATGCAGCAGTGATCATGAGAGAGCAAATGTCTTTTCAAGTTAGTGTTTTTATTTTCTTCAAATTGTTGTTCAGTTGGCAAGTTGTGTCTGACTCCTCGTGACTCCATGGACTGTAGCATGCCAGGCTTCCCTGTTCTCACCATCTCCTGGAGTTTGCCCAAGTTCATGTCCATTGCATCAGTGATGCCATCCAACCATCTCATCCTCTGTCTTCGTCTTCTCCTTCTGCCTTCAATCTTTCCCAGCATCAGGGTCCTTTTCAATGAGTTGGATCTTCGCATCAGATGGCTGGAGTACTGGAGCTTCAGCTTCAGCATCCATCCTTCCAATGAATATTCAGGGTTGATTTCCTTTAAGATTGACTGGTTTGATCTCCCTGCTGTCCAAGGGACTCTCAAGAGTCTTCTCCAGCACCACAGTTCAAAAGCATCAATTCTTCAGTGCTCTGCCTTCTTTATGGTCCAGCTCTCACAACTGTATGTGACTACTGGAAAGGCCTTGACTATACGGACCTTTGTTGGCGAACTGATGTCTCTACTTTTTAACATACTGTCTAGCTTTGTCACAGCTTTCCTGCCAAGAAGCAATGATCATCTTATTTCATGGCTGTAGTCACAATCCACAGTGATTTTACAGCCCAAGAAGAGGAAATCTGTCCCTGCTTCCACCTTTTCACCTTCTATTTGTCATGAAGTAATGGGGCTGGATGCCATGACCTTAGTTTTTTTAATATTTAGTTTTAAGCCAGCTTTTTCACTCTCCTCCTTCACCCTCATCAAGAGACTCTTTAGTTCCTCTTCACTTTCTGCCATTAGAGTGATACCATCCACATATCTGAGGTTGTTGATATTTCTCCCAGCAATCTTTTTTTTTTTTTCTCTCCTGGCAGTCTTGATTTCCAACTTGTGACTCCTCCAGCCCACGTGATGTGCTCTGCATATAAGTTAAATAAACAGGGTGACAATAAACAGCCTTATACTCCTTTCTCAATCCTGAACCAGTCAGTTGTTCCATACAAGGTTCCAACTGTTGCTACTTGATTGGCATACAGGTTTTTCAGGAGACAGGTAAAATGGTCTGGTATTCCCATTTCTTTAAGAGTTTCCCATAGTTTATTATGATCCACACAGTCAAAGCTTTTAGCAGAGTCAATGAAACATAAATAAATGTTTTCTGGAATTCCCTTGCTTTCTCTATGATCCAGTGAATGTTGGCAATTTGACCTCTGGTTTCTCTGCCTTTTCTAAATCAAGCTTGTACATCTGGAAGTTCTTGGTTCACGTATCCTATCATGCAAGATTTTGAGTATAACCTTACTAGCATGGGAGATGAGTGCAATTGTCCGATAGTTTGAATATTCATTTGTACTGCCCTTCTTGGGAATTGGGATGAGGATTTCTTTGGATAAATACCCAGAAGTGAACTTAGTGGATCATAAGGTAGTTCTGTTTTTAATTTCTGAGTAACATCCATACTGTTTTCCATAGTGGCTGTACCAGTTTACATTCCTACCAACAGTACATAAGAGTTCCCTTTTCTCCACATCCTCACTGCTTATTTTTTGTCTTTCTAATAATAGTCATTCTAACACATTCTATCTCATTGTGGTTTGATTGGCATTTCCCTGGTGATTAATGATATTGAGCATCTTTTCATGTACATGTTGGCTGTTTGTATGTCTTCTTTGGAAAAATGTTATTTGGCTCTTCTGCCCATTTTTTTAATTGGATTATATAACTATCTTATGGCAGTAGTTTTTAACTACCAATATGTTGGGAAAGAATGGTAAGATAACAAAAAGTTTCACTTTGAAAAGTGAATGCTGTAGCTGCTGCTGCTGCTAAGTTGCTTCAGTCGTGTCCGACTCTGTGCGACCCCATAGACGACAGCCCACCAGGCTTCCCCATCCCTGGGATTCTCTAGGCAAGAACACTGGAGTGGGTTGCCATTTCCTTCTCCATGAAAAGTGAATAAAGTAGATTTAAAAAATAATGTCAGGCTGGCATAGATCTGGAAAATACCTATATGAGGATAATATCAGTTGAAGCTGACTCTGAAATGACATAGATGACAGAAGTAATGGCTTTCTGTTACTGTTGTTCAGTCACTCAGTCTTGTCCGACTCTTTGTGACATGATGGACTGCAGCACACCTGCCCTACCTGTCCTTCACTATCTCCCAGAGCTTTCTCAAACTCATGTCCATTGAGTCAGTGATGCCATCCAACCATCTCATCCTCTGTCATCCCCTTCTCCTCCTGCCCTCAATCTTTTCCAGCATCAGGGTCTTTTCTAATGAATTGCCTCTGCACATCAGGTGGCCAAAGTAATGGAGCTTCAGCATCTGTCCTTCCGATGAATATTCAGGGTTGATTTCCTTTAGGATTGACTTGCTTGATCTCCTTGCAATCCAAGGGACTCTCAAGAATTTTCTCCAACACCATAGTTCAAAAGCATCAATTCTTTGGCACTCAACTTTCTTTATGGTCCAACTCTTACATCCATACATGACTATTGGAAAAACCATAGCTTTGACTAGACAGACCTTTGTTGGCAAAGTAATGTATCTGCTTTTTAATATGCTTTCTAGGTTTGTCATAGCTTTTCTTCCAAGGATCAAGCGTCTTTTAATTTCATGGCTGCGGTCACCATCTGCAGTGATTTTGGAGCCCAAGAAAATATTCTCTCACTGTTTGCATTGTTTTCCCATCTATTTTCCATGAAGTGATGGAACTTGATGCCATGATCTTCTTTTTTTGAATGTTGAGTTGAATGTTGAATGTTGAGCCAGCTTTTTCACTCTCCTCTTTCACCTTCGTCAAGAGGCTCTTTAGTTCCTCTTCACTTTCTGCCATAAGTGTGGTGTCATCTGCATATCTGAGGTTATTGATATTTCTCCTGGCAATCTTGATTCCAGTTTGTGCTTCATCCAGCCTGGCATTTCTCATGATGTACTCTGCATATAAGTTAAATAAGCAAGGTGATAATATACAGCCTTGACCTACTCCTTTTACAGATTGGAACCAGTCTGTTGTTCCACGTCTGGTTCTAACTGTTGCTTCTTGACCTGCATACAGATTTCTCAGGAGGCAGTTCAACTGGTCTGGTATTCCCATCTCTTTATGAATTTTCCACAGTTTGTTGTGATCCACACAATCAAAGGCTTTGGCCTAGTCGACAAAGCAGAAGGAGATGTTTTTCTGCAACTCTCTTGCTTTTTCCATGAACCAATGGATGTTGGCAATTTGATCTCTGGTTCCTCTGCCTTTTCTGAATCCAGCTTGAACATCTGGAAGTTCTCAGTTCATGTACTGTTGAAGCGTAGTTTGGAGAATTTTGAACATAAAACAATTGTTATGAATGTAGAAGAATGATTAAAAATGTTAAGTTGAATTATGAAAAATATAAGAAAGATTTAACTTCTGAGGATGAAAAATGTAATTGTCTTTAAACTTTAACTTCTTTAAGGAGTTTCCTGTCATCTTTCTGTTATTAATTTCTAGTTGAATTATATTATGGTTTGAGAAAATACTTTGTATATTTTCAGTTTTGTTGTTGCTACTGAAGGAGGTGCACAGTGAGGCCAAAGAAACCAAAATGTCCAGTTTGGAGCAAAGAAAAGTTTATTTCAGGGCCAAGCCGGGAGATATGGGTGGCTCCTGCTCAAAAAACACCTAACTCTCCAAGGGTTTCAGCAAAGCATTTTTAAAGGCGGGGTGAGGGAGGGGCGTTCCAGGGTTTGCGATCAGCTCCTGCACAATTCTTTGGTTTATGTCTACATTACCAGTCCTTAGGCTCCATATCTACATAATCAAGTAGTTAATTTCTTCCATTTGGTGGTGGTATTTAGCATCTGAAAAACTCAGGAAATATGCATGCTGCTCCTGCTGCTGCTGCTAAGTCGCTTCAGTAGTGTCCGACTCTGCGATCCCATAGATGGAAGCCAACCAGGCTCCCCCATCCCTGGCATTCTCTAGGCAAGAGTACTGGAGTGGGCTGCCATTTGCTTCTCCAATGCATGAAAGTGAAAAGTGAAAGTGAAGTCGCTCAGTCGTGTCCGACTCTTAGCGACCCCATGGACTGCAGCCTACCAGGCTCCTCTGTCCATGGGATTTTCCAGGCAAGAGTACTGGAGTAGGGTATCGTTGCCTTCTCTGGAAATATGCATGAGGTACTGTTTTTTGGGTACTTCAAAGAGGAGCTAAAGCAGGAGTATATGGGGTAGGGTCTGTCCTAGGAAGGCCACATGAGATCCTGCTTGGAGTTGGTTATTTAGTGTCCCACTCTTTTGTGACCATATGGACTGTAGCCTCCAGTCTCCTTTGTCCATAGGATTCTCCAGGCAAGAATACTGGAGTGGGTGGCCATGCCCTCCTCCAGGGGATCTTTCCAAGCCAGGGATCAAACCCACATCTCCTGCATTGGTAGGCTGGTTCTTTACCTGCTAGTTATATTGCCATATACTTCATTGATTGCATGAAGTATAGTTTATTTAGCTAATCTCTTACGTATAGGTATTCAGATTCTTTCTAGTGTTCCAACTGCTAACAAGGCTACAATGAATACATTTGTGTATATAAAGTTTTATATTGTTGAAGATGTATCTATAGGGTAGATACTCGTATAAGAGTTATTAATTGATTTTGCTGTTTTAAGTATTTCCAAATATCCTTCCAAAATGATTGTACAGTTTGCATTTGTACCAGCCATGTGCGAGAGAGCCTATGTCCTCACAGCTTCACCAACTGAACGCGTTTTCCTTATACATAATATATACATGAATGTGCATGTATGTTTGTATTTGTTTTAAGCAAATGTAGGATCTTATCAAACATGCTGTTTATATTTTTTGCGTTTAAAAATAAACCATGGTTATAAGTACATATATATTCATACATTAGATATGTATACATGCTTCTATTTGCAGTGGCTTCTTACTTTTCCTTTATATGTGTTTACCATATTCAACCAAGGATCTCTTAAACTTTTTTCAGTCTTTTCACTATCATATACAATGGTGTGGTTATTTTGGAATAGTTGTAAATTCACATATAGTTGTAAGAAATAATAAAGAGAGAGCCCATGTATTGTTTACCCAGTTTTTACCAATTGTAACTTTTTGCAAAACTTGAGGAAACAAAACAAGGATTGACATTGGTACAGCCCATTGTTCTTATTCAGATTTCCCAATTTTCAAATGTTAAAAATACTGCCAATCTGGTGAGGAATGACATCCCAGTGTTTTTTAAATTTGCATTAAAAAAATTTTGGGATTTGAACTTTTTCTCATTTAAGTGTCATTTTTATAGGTTTTTTGTTTTGCAAGTAGTTGTTTCTTTTCTTCTCATTTATTTATTGGGCTTTTGGTTATTTTTGGCTGCAATTTCAAGTAATTATTTATATGTTTAAAGGGATAAATTACAAATATTTTCTCCAAGTTTGTCTTTTTTTCAATTTAGATATCATTTACAAATAATTAAAAATTGACAGTGCCATAGTTTTATTGCAGTATGTTTTATTTATTCATTCACTTACCAAAGGACTTTTTGATGTCTTCAGTTTGTGCCTCAATGAATATTTGGATACTAGTTTTGGTATAGAGATATATTTTGATTTTTACCTTTGGGAAATACCTAGAAGTAAGATTACTGGGTCATGTAGTAAGAGTATATTTATCCTTATAAGAGACTGACAGTTTTCTAAAAAAAAAAAAACTTTACCATTTTAGGTTTCTACCTGAAATATATGAGAGTTTCCATCCTCACTGGCACTTCATGTTTTTTTCTTAAAGCCATTCTAATAGGTGTGTAGTAGTATCTTGTCATTTTAATTCGCATTTCCCTAGTGACTAAGATGTTAAGTATCTTTTCATGTGTTACTTGAAATCTATTTCTTTGGTGAAATGTCCTAATTTTTTGTCCATTTTTTATTGGATTGTCTGTCTTAATAGTGAGGTAGAAAGTTTCTTTATATTTTCCAGATAGAAGTCCTTTGTCAGATATATGTATTGTGAATATTTTCTTTCATTTCTGGTGTGCCTTTTGGTTTTCTTAAAGGATGTCATTCAAAAATCAGTTTTTTTATGAAATTCATTTTGTAATTGTTTTAATGGTTTATTTTTTGTGTGTTTTACCTAAAAAATGCTTATATAATGTCAAGGTGGGGAAAATATTCAATGTTTTCTTCTAGAAGTTTTATAGTTTTACTTATGTTTAGGTCTTTGATCTATTTCAACTTAATTTTTGCATTTGGCATTAGATTAAGGTCAATGTTTATTATTTTTGCATATGGATATTCAGCTATTCTAGAATTATTGCTTGGAAAGATTTCCCTTTTCTTATTAAATTGATTTGATACCTTTGTCAGAAACAGTTTGTTGCGTATTTGTTGCTCTGGTTCTGTTCATTTTATTCCATTGATCTTTGTTTTTTCCCTCTTACTAATACCAAAAGATACCAAGAAATGGCTCTGTGTGTAAAGAATCTGCTTGCAACGCAGGAGACACAAGAGACCACAGCTTTGATCCCTGGATCAGGACGATCCCCTGGAGAAGGGAATGGCTACCCACTCCAGTATTTGTGCCTGGAGAATCCCATGGACAGGAGCTTGGCGGGGTACAGTCCAAAGGATTGCAAAGAGTTGGACATAGCTGATCAATTAAGCAAGCAAGCAAGCAAGCAATGTGATGCTCTTGATTACTGTAGCTTTTTTTTAATTAACTCCTGACGTCAAGTACTTTATGTCCTTCCAACTTTTTTCCCTTTTAAGAAAATTGCTTAGGGACTTCCCTGGTGGTAATACAGTGGATAAAAATCTACCTGCCAGTCAGGGGACATGGGTTTGAGCCCTGGTCTGGTAAGATCCCACATGCTGTTTAGCAGCTAAGCCCATGCGCCTAGAGCCTGTGCTCCACAAGAGAAGTCACCACAATGAGAAGCCTGTGCACCTCAACTAGAGAGTAGCCCCTGCTCTCTGCAACTGGTGAAAACCCATGTACAGCAAAGAAGACCCAGTGCAACTGAAGAAGGAATTCATAAGGCCTGGACCCCGTCTTAGGCCTGTTCATGCTGATCATGCTTGGCTACCTCTCCAATGGACTCTGGACTCTGTGCTTAGTGCCTGTGGAAACTACAATAGAAAGATAAGACCCCCTCTGGACAGGGGAATCTTGAAGATCACATCCAGGTTACTCATCGCCTAAGAGAAAACATACTCTAATCACCCCTGCCTCCGGACAGGTCATAAATTCTTTCTGTATCTATAGGAGTGTAACCACAGGCTTATTGATTATTAACTCTTTGAACACCTAACACTTGATAACACTGGAATAATGGGGTTATTGTGATTGTATTTAGCCTTCCTTTGTTTTATGTAAGTCTCAAGGAAATTGGGGTGGTGGGTTTGGACACGTACACATGGGGTATAAAAGATTTTCACAAACATTGGTCGGGGTCCTTGGCTAAGAGGAGACTCTGCCTTGGGACTGCTGGTGTAATAAACTGCACTCCACTATCTGCATTGCCCTTCTGAATGAGTTTGTTTCCTGGAACGCGTGACTATAACACAACCAAAAAAAAAGTAACAGAACATTTAAAAATGTTATTAAAAAATTACTTTAACTATTCTAGACTTCTCATTTCCATATAAATTTTAGTAGCTGTCAATTTCATCTAAAAATAGTTTTGTGTTTTTCTTCCATAAAATTCTCATAGATGTTTTTGTTTCTGAGTATTTTTAAAGTTGGACAGTGACTTCCTTTGTGTTTATACTTAAATAGCAATGAGCATAATAAGTTTAGTTCATGCTTTCTTTTTCTCAAAACTTTATACTTGCTCTGTTTTTCTCAGGCCTTTCAATATTGCTGTGGATGATTCTGGAGAAAACCTGTCCCCCTTCTCCCTACTAGATACTTAATTGTCTTTTTTCTTAAACTAAAAACATTTATGATTAATAGATTTTACTTTATAAACAGTTTTAGATTTATAGAAAAATCAAGCAGGTAGTCGGAGAAGGCAATGCACCCCACTCCAGTACTCTTGCCTGGAAAATCCCATGGACGGAGGAGCCTGGTGGGCTGCAGTCCATGGGGTCGCTAAGAGTTGGACACGACTGAGCGACTTCATTTTCACTTTTCACTTCCATGCATTGGAGAAGGAAATAGCAACCCACTCCAGTGTTCTTGCTTGGAGAATTCCAGGGATGGGGGGGCCTGGTGGGCTGTCGTCTATGGGGTCGCACAGAGTCAGACCGACTGAAGCAGCTTAGCAGCAGCAGCAGCAGCAGCAGCAAGCAGATAGTATAGAGTGTTCCTATAGAAACTATGGATAGTGTTATGATACTACCCCTCACCCCGATCACACAGATTGCGTGTTTGCTCAGCTTGTATTAGTGTGGTTTATTTGTTCCAACTAATGAATCATTATTCATATATTTTACAAACTATAGTCCAGTTTATTTTTTTTAATTTATTTATTTTAATTAGAGGCTAATTATTTTACAATGTTGTTTTGGTTTTGCCATACATCAACATGAATCCGCCATGGCAGAAATCAACATAGTTTACTTTAAAGTTGACTCTTTGTGTTGTACAGCTCTATGGGTTTGGATAAATGCGTTATGTCATGTATCCAGCATTACAGTATCATAGAGAATAGTTTCCCCTGTGCTCCTTCTATTCATCCCTCCTTCTCCTGTGCACCCCTCCCTTCCAACCCCTCACAAGCACTGATCCTTTTACTGTCTCTCTAGATTTGCCTTCCTTTTCCATGTCATGTAGTCAGAATTATACAGTATATGGCCTTTTCAGACTGTCTTCTTTCACTTAACAGTATGCATTTAAGGTTCATGCCTTTTTATAGCTTGATAGCTCACTTTTTTTTTTTTTAACATTGAAGAATATTGCATTGTCTGGACATACCATCGTTTACTTACCATGGTTTACTTACCATCATCTGAAGACCATCTTAGTTGCTTTCAAATTTTGGTGATTTATATATTAATTATTATTAACTAAAGTCCATAGCTTTTTGAATAGAGCTACTATAAACAGTCATATACAGATTGTTGTGTAGACAAAACTTTTCAGCTCCTTTGGGTAAATACCAAGGAACATGATTGCTGGATTGTGTGTTAAGAGTATGTTTAATTTTGTTATAAATTGCCAAACTATCTTTCAAAGTGAGTGTTGTGTTTTGCATTCTCACTAGTAATGAATGAGAGTTTTTGTTGCCGTTTTGGCTATCATGTGTCTTTTTTTTTTTAATCATTCATTCTAATGTAGTGGTATTTCATTGTTTTAACTTGTAATTCTCTTGTGTCCTACCCTCATAGCTTAGTTGGTAAAGAATCTGCCTGCAATGCAGGAGACCCCGGTTCAATTCCTGAGTCAGGAAGATCCCCTGGAGAAGGGACAAGCTACTCACTCCAGTATTCTTGGGCTTCCCTGTGGCTCAGCTGGTAAAGAATCCACCTGCATTGTGGGAGACCTGGGTTTGATCCCTGGGTTGGGAAGGTACCCTGGAGAAGGGAAAGGCTACTCTAGTATTCTGGCCTGGAGAATTCCATGGACTATATAGTCCATGGGGTCCCAAAGAGGCGGACACGACTGAGTGACTTTCACTTTCTCTTGTGAACCTATGATGTTGAGCATCTTTTCGTATCCTTATTTGTCATCTGTGTATCTTATTTGGTGAGGTAATTATTCAAATGTTTTGTATATTTTCTTGACTGAGTTTCTTACTTTCTCATTGAGTTTTTAGAGGTCTTTGTTTATTTGAGTACAAGTCCCTTAACTCATATATGTTTTGCAATATTTTCTCCAAATCTGCCTTGTCTTTCCATCCTCTTTGTACTCTTTTATAAAGTGCATGTGTGCATGCTCAGTCACATCAGTCGTCTCCAACTCTTTGCGACTCCATGGACTGTATGTAGCCCACCAAGCTCCTGTGTCCGTGGGATTTTCCTGCAAGAATACTAGAATGGGTTGTCATTTCCTTCTCCAGGGTATCTTCCTGACTTAGGGATCAAACCTGTGCCTTCTGTGTCTCCTGCATTGCAGGTGGATGCTTTACTGCTGAGCCACTTTCACAAAGTAGTGCTGTTTAATTTAAGTCCAACTTAGCAATTTTTGCTTTAATGGATCATGCTTTATTGTTGTATCTAAAATGTATTTAAAGGAAATATTTGAGATAATTATAAGTGGGGGAGGATGAAGGAACATAAAGGAAAGTTGGTTTCTACACTTGAACTAGTAAAGTGTTGACAGTATTGACTGTGATAAGTAATGTATGTATAATATGGCGTAACCACTCAAAAGTTATATAAAGAAACATACTAAAAAACACAAGAGATAAATCAGAGTTCTAAAAAAAAATGTTCAAGTTACCCATAGAGAGGTAGGTAAAAGAAGATGGAGAAATAGAAAGCTAAGAGAACAGAAGAAAAACAAGAAAGGTGACTTAAACCTTCATATATTATTAATTCCGTTCGATTTAAATGGCTTAAATGTACCATTTAAAAGACAAGAGGTTGTCAGAATGAAATAGCAACCATAACTGAAATTATATATGTTAATTACAAACTCACTTCAAATATGATTAGGTAGATTAAAGGTAGAAGGGAGGAGAAGAAGCGGACGACAGAGGATGAGGTGGTTGGATGGTATCACCAACTCAATGGGCATGAGTTTGAGCAAGCTCTGGGAGATGGTAAAGGACAGGGAAGCCTGGTGTGCTGTAGTTCATGGGTTTGCAAAGACTCTGACACGACTGAACAACAACAACAACAAAGGTAGAAGAATAGGCAGAGATATACCATGTACACCTTAATCAAGAAGAAGCAGTTGTGGCTGTGTTAATATCAGGTAAATATGCTTCAGACAAAACAATTTACTAAAGAGAAGGACCTTTTTCATGATAAAGTTCACTTAGAAGATATGGCAATCTCAGTCTGTATTCCAAACAATAGAACTGTAAAATATGTGAAGCAAAACTGATAAAGCTGGAATGAGATATAGATAGATCCATAAGTACAGTTGGAGATTTCAGCAATATTCTCACAGAAACTGGGAGAACATTGGAAAATCAGTAGTCATGCAGAAGAACTCAATAGCATTGTAAATCAACAGGTTCTAATTGGGGTTCATAGAACACTCTACCCAACAATGGAAGAATCTGCACTATTATATATAATTATTATATATAATTAATAGAGTTTATTTTTAGAGCAGTGTTAAGTTTACAGTCAAATTGAGGAGAAAGTACAGAAAATGCCTAGGTGTCCCCTTAGCACCCCACACCCCATAAAACTAATTTCTTCTATCGCTGTCTTGTATTACCACAGTACATTTATCTCAATTGAGCCAATATTGATATATTATTAACTGAAGCTTACATTGGGGCTTCCCTGGTTGCTCAGTGGTAAAGCTGTTGCTGCTATTGCTGCTAAGCCACTTCAGTCATGTCCTACTCTGTGTGACCCCATAGACAGCAGCCCACCAGGCTCCTCTGTCCCTGGGATTCCCCAGGCAAGAATGCTGGAGTGGGTTGCCATTTCCTTCTCCAATGCATGCATGCATGCATGCTAAGGCGCTTCAGTCACATCCGACTGTGAGACCCCATGAACAGCAGCCCACCAGGCTAAAAGCATCCACCTGCAATGCAGGAGCCACAGGTTCGATCCCTGGAGTCAAGAAGATCCCCTGGAGGAGGGCATGGCAACCCACTCCAGTATTCTTACCTGGGAAATTCCATGGACAGAGGAACCTGGCAGACTAGAGTCCATGGTGTCACAAAAGAGATGGACAGGACTTAGTGACTAAAAACAACAAAAGCAAAAGCTTACATTAGGGTTCACTCTTTGTATTATACGCTTTATTTGTTTTTGACAAATATATATAGATACATGCATCCATCATTACAGTTTCATACTGTAGTTACACTGCCCTAAAAATCCCTTGTGCTCTGCCTTCTCATCCTACCCCACCCCCCAAATTCCTGACGAACACTGACAGTTTTACTACCTCCATTGCTGTGCTTTTTCTAGAATGTCACACAGTTGGAATTGTATTGATACATTGTGTGTAGCCTTTTCACTTTACTTCTTTCACTTAGCAGTGTGCATTTTAAGGTTCCTTCATGTTTTTTCTTGGCTTGATGGCTCATTTCTTTTTGTTCCTGAATAATACATGCTGTTTTATAGTATATAATATTTTCCATAGTAATGGAAAGATTTACTAAGATAGGCCAAACCTTAACCATAAAACAAACCTTAACAAATTTAAAATAATTGTAATCATAATCATAAACAGTATATGCTGATTTCAGTGGACTCAAACTAAAAGTTAATAATAGAGAAATAACAGAAAGCTCTCTAACCACTTAGACATTAAACAATACTTTTTAACATAATCTGTGGGCCAAAGATGAAGTCTCAACGGGGTAATTTTTATGTATGTGTGTGCATACATGTTTATGTGCATATATAGGTATCTGAAAGAAATGTAAGCTCAGCTATCAAAAATATGTGACACAGTATTAAAACATTGTATGGAGGGGGATTTATACCACTAAATACCTTCATTAGAAAAGAGGAAAGGTCTCAATTTTGTAATCTATTTCCTATCTCAAGAAACTAGTAAAAAACCTAATTTAACCAAAACCAGCAAAAGGAAGGAAAAAATAAGGTAAGAAATGGATGAATCTGAGCATAGGAAAACAATAGAGAAACTAAGCAGAATAAAAGTTTAATGTAGTTTATAAACTTCTTGCAAGAATAACAAAGATAGAGAAGACAAGCCATGGTATTAGGAATGATCCTGCAGCCATTGAAAGAATAATAAGGGTATAATACAAACAACTTTATACTCATACATTCATCAGCTTAGACATAGAAGGCCAATTATTCAAAATCAACAAACTATGAAATCTAAATCAAGATGAAATGAAAAACTTGAATAGTCCCACAGCAATTAAAGGAATTGAAGGTGTAATTTGAAAGATTCTAAAACAGATATCTCAAGACCCAGATGACTTCACTGTTACATGCTGTACATTATTTAAGGAATAATTAAAACCAAGTTTACAAAATCTCATTAAAATATAGAACTCATTTTGATACTAGTGTTACTGTGATATGAAATTAGGGTACAAAAACATTCAAAATTTGTATAAAACCCCCACAAAACTACAGACTAGTATCTTTCATTATCTTAAATCCAAAATACTTTACACAAAACATTAGCAGATTGAATCTGATAGGATAGGAAAAAAATATATACATGATAACCAAGTGGAATTTTCCCAAGTATATGCAAGGGTAATTTAGCATTTGAAAATCAATCAATATAACACACTTTATAAATAGGCTAAAGAAGAACAATCATATGATTATATTGATGACAGAAAGTCATAGGGCAAAATCAAATTCCCATTCATGATAATTCTTGGAAAATGAGGACTATAGGCTGACTCCCTTGACTTTATAAATAGCAGCTATAGAAATCGCATAGTTACTATCATACAAAATGATGAAAGACTGAACACTTACCTTTAAAGTCATGAAAATGGAAAAAGATGTCTATTCTCCCCTCTTTTATTCAACAGAGTACCATAAATTCAAGCCACTGCAGTAAAGCAAGAAAATATATCCTAGTAAGAAAGAAATTTGTTCCTATTTGCAGATAACATATGTCTGTGTAGAAAATCTCAAGGAATCTACAGAAAACCAAGAAATTCCTAGATGTAATTTGAGCAATTTCACACACTACAAGATCAATACAGAAAATTAATCTCATTTCTGTATGCTATCAGTGAATATGTGGAAAGTGAAATTTAGAAGTAGAACATAATTTGCAGCTACTCTAAGGAAATAAAATACTTAGATATTTGTTGTTGTTTAGTTGCTAACTTCTGTCCAGCTTTTTGTGACCCCATGAACTGCAGCATGCCAGGCTTCCCTGTCCTTCACTATCTCCCAGAGTTTGCTCAAACTCATGTCCATTGAGTTGATGATCCACCCAGCCATCTCATCCTCTGTTGTTCCCTTCTCCTCCTGCCCTCAATCTTTCCCAGCATCAAGGTCTTTCCCAATAATTGGCTCTTTGCATCAGGTGATCAAAGTATTGGAGCTTCAGCATCAGTCCTTCCAATGAATTGATTTCTTTTAGGAATGCCTAGTTTTATCTCTTTGCAGTCCAGAGACTCTCAAGAGTCCTCTCAAGCACCGCAGTTAGAAAGCATCAATTCTTCGGTGCTCAGCCTTCTTGATGGTCCATCTCACAGGGTGACAATATACAGCCTTGATATACTTGATGTACTCCTTTCTCAATTTTGAACCAGTCCATTGTTCCATGTCTGGTTCTAATTGTTGCTTCTTGAGTTGCATACAGATTTCTCAGGTGGCAGGTAAGGTGCTCTTTAAGAATTTTCTACAGTTTGTTGTGATCCACACAGTCAAAGGCTTTAGCATAGTCAGTGAAGCAGAAATAGATGTTTTTTTTTTGGAATTCTCTTATATTATGCAGATTTTGGCAATTTGATCTCTGGTTCCTCTGCCATTTCTAAATCCAGCTTGTACCACTGGAACTTCTTGGTTTATACACTGTTGAAGCCTAGCTTGAAGGATTTTGAGCATTACCTTACTAGCATGTGAAATGAGTGCAATTGTATGGTAGTTTGACCATTCTTTGGTATTGCCCTTTTTGGGACTGGAATGAAAACTGAGCTTTTCCAGTCCTGTGGCCTTTGCTGAGTTTTCCAAATTTGCTGGCATATTGAGTGCAGCTCTTTAACAGAATCATCTTTTAGGATTTTAAATAGCTCAGTTGGAATCCCATCACCTCCACTAGCTTTGTTCATCTTAACTAAACACATACAGGATCTGTATTCTGGAAATCACTAAATGGTGATGCAATAAACTAAGGAAAACCTAAAAAAAACAAATATACCTACCATGTTCATGTTCATGTTTAGTAAAGAAGTCAGCTGTCTCCAGAGTAATATAGGTTTAATGGGATCCCTGTTTAAAACCTAGTATGTTTTTCTATTATAGGTATAGTCAAGTTTATTCTAAAATGTATAATGAAAGGCTTAGGCCCTAGAATAGCTAGTACAATTTTGAACAAGAATAAATTGATGGAATCATTCTGTTATTAATTGTTTTTGTTCAGTCACCCAGTCATATCCGACTATTTGTGATGCTGTGGAGTGCAGCACATAGGCCTCCTGTCCCTCACCATCTCTTTGAGTTTGCCCAAGTTCATGTCCATCAAACTATTATTAATACCTAGCAATAATCAAGAGAGTTTTATATTGGTAGAGGGATAGACACAGAGATCAATGCAGAAGAGAACTGAGACAAACACAATTAATTATGCCCAACTAATTTTTGACTGAAGTGGAAAAATAGTTCACTATGAAAAGAGAGCCTTTTTAGCAATAGTGCTTGAGCAACTGGATGTGAGTATGTTAGTTGCTCAGTCGTGTCCAACTCTTTGTGACCCCATGGATTGGGGCCTGCCAGGCTCCTCCGTCCATGGGATTTTCCAGGCAAGAATACTGGAGTGGATTGCCATTCCCCTCTCCAGGGAACTTTCCTGACCCAGGGATCGAACCTTGGTCTCCCGCATTGCAGGCAGACTCTTTACCGTCTGAGCCACTAGGGAAGACTGGATATCCATGGGCAAAAAAATAAACTTTGACCCAAGTTTCACATGTCATATAAAAATGAACTAAAAAAAATTACAGACTTAGGGTAAAACACAAAACTTAAAACTATAAACCTTCTAGAAGAAAACATAGGAAAAAGTCTAGAATATTTTACTAGGCAAGGAGTTCATACACTTGATATCAAAAACATGACCTGTAAAGGGAAAAATTGATGAAGTAAACTTAATAAAATTAAGAACTCTTATTCTGCCAAAGACACTCTTAAGAGGATGTAAAAAAGCTAAAAAGTGGCAGAAGTTATTTGTAAACTGCATATCTCATAAGTTGCTAGTATTTAGAATACATAAACTGGAAGTCAAATAGTAAAAAGCCAAGCAACCAATCCAATTAGAACGTGGACAAAAGACATGAAGGGGCATTTCACAAAAGAAGATATGTAGATAAATCAGAAAAAAGAAAAGATGTTCACTCATTAGCCATGTTTGAAATAAAACCACAAAAAATATAACTACCTATTGGAATGATTAAAATGAAAAATAGTTCTAACACCAAGTACTGATTAGGATACAGAGAATCTGGATTACTCGTACATTGCTGATGGGAATGTAAAATGGCATAGCCATTCTGGAAAAGTTTTACGGTTTCTTATTAAAGCAAGCATGAAGGTACCATATGATTCAGCATTTATACTCGAGTGTAAAGAAAAAGTTAAATCCCAGAGAAACGAAGATCTACGTTCACATAAAAGCGTGTACATGAATATTCATAGCATCTTTATTCTCAATAGTAGCAATATAGAAATTCCCAGATGTCTTTAACTGGTTGTATAGCCAAATATATTGTGGTACATTCATTACACATGCTTGTGACTTTGTTAAATTAACATTTATTAAGTGGAGCCCCTTACAGTGTTGTTGGATGATGAGCCAAGGTTCAACAAGAGACCACAAGGAAAATGAAATAGAGAAGTTTATCACTCAAATCCTGGAGGGAAGTACATAGCATGTCTTGAGGGGCCACATGGGGAGAGGTCAAGGTCAAGGCAGGGTGCAGGCAGAGAGAGCGGAGCAGGACCTAAGGTCCTGCCTTTATTAGGGTCTATAGATAGAGTGCTTTTGCGGTTTCTGGGTTAAGGCTGGACTGATCAATATAAACCAAAAAGAGCAAGAGTCTAATATAAGGGGTATACAAGGGAAAAACCCTGGGAAGCAGGGGGGACTGTTTATTATAGTGACCATTGGAGCAGTTGTATCAGGACTTAAATTTGCTTGTGACTCCACAGACTTATTTAGGGCGTGTGCTTGCATGAGAGGCTAGTGTCAGTTCAAGGCACTTTCAGGCCTCTTGACCAAACAAAATGGATGCCAGGGCATTAAACCTCTGAAATAGCTTAGCCAAACTCTCAACACACATAATTCCACTCAGGAATAAGAAAGAATGAAGTTGGTAACACACAGGTCTCTGGATGAATCCCCAGAGAATTATGCTGAGTGGGGGGAAAAAAACAATCCAATTTCAAATTTATGCTACCATTTGTATAATATTCTGAAATGACAGAATTATAGAAATGGGGAGTAGAGTAGTGATTTTTAAGTTTTAGGGGTGAGGTTGGATAAAGGAGAGTGGTGGATGTGGTTATAAAAGATCACATGAAGTATCTTTGTGTTAATGGAAATGTTCAGCATCTTGACTATTGATATCCTGGTGGATACTGATGGATTGGAAGAATGTAGATAAATAATAAAAGGTTTATCTTTTACTGTTTCTTTATGTGAATCTACAGTTATCTTAAAAGTTTATTTAAAACACTGGTCTTCAATTGTTGATTTGTCAAACCTCTTTTTGTGTGGATTCCGAGTTATCTAGATAAACCTTCATTTTAAACACAAATATGGTATCTTAATGTCTGGAATTCATCTGTTTAGCTAGTAAATTTGTCTTGCACACAACAGAGATGTAGAATAAAAAGGATTTTGGACAGCTGAAAGAAAATCAGCTATGTCCAGTGTACTGAATACATTTCAATGTATCCCTCACTTGGAGCCTTTAATACATAATTCTAATAAATCTGATTTCTAAGTTCATGGCAGATTTAGAAGAGGGTTGATAGCATGATACAGCAATCATCATCACAAATGGCAGCTCATAAGTCTGACTGCAAGTTAGACAAACATGAAACAGAGTTGTCTGAGGTAGTTTAATGTAGCAGGCATCCAGAAAAGGTTGTTATAGTTACATTTTCTGTTTTGTTAGGTAGAAATATATGTTATATATTTAGGATTCCCTTCCAAAGTTAAAAAAAAAAAAAAGGAAGTTTGGTAATGGTCTAAAACCTTCAGCTAATTGAGAACACAATTCACAAGATACAGCTTAAGTTTCTGGGAGAGGTGGCAGACCGTTATTGATTTGGGAATGAGTGGATTGTCTGTTTTGATCCCTTGCTTCCTATAAGATACTAGGTTAAATTATAGTGAAGTTGTCATTGTTCGGAAAAGGCAGTGGCACCCCACTCCAGTACTCTTGCCTGGAAAATCCCATGGATGAAGGAGCCTGGTAGGCTGCAGTCCAAGGTGTTGCTAAGAGTTGGGCACGACTGACCGACTTCACTTTCACTTTTCTCTTTCATGCATTGGAGAAGGAAATGCCAACCCACTCCAGTGTTCTTGCCTGGAGAATCCCAGGGACAGGGGAGCCTGGTGGGCTGCCCTCTATGGGGTCTCACAGAGTTGGACATGACTGAAGCGACTTAGCAACAGCAGCAGCAGCAGCAGCAGACATCAGTAATACTGTTGGGAATGGGCAATAAGTCATAATAGAGTGAGAGTAAATCTAGGGGAAGTATCACCCGAGGTGGTGGCCAACAGTATAAAACATTTTTCAGCTTTTTGAAGGATCTGCAAAGTGGGAAAAAAAAGTTATAGTAGTACTAAGTTGTTAAATTTATTTTTGCTGTGTTGACATCTGCAGTGATGGTGTCAGAGCAGCAGAAAATAAATGTTTCTGCCTGAGTATGAGGCAAACTACCAGTAGACATGGTGTTCTTTACCATGTACCTGTAGTTTTTTAAAAAAGCCAGTTTCTCTTTAAAAAATACCTTTGAACAGTAAATGTTATAAATTTTATTGAGTGTATGTCTTAATATTGTGTGATGAAAAGGGAAGTACACTTGAAGCACATCTGCAGACTGAATTGTGATGATCACCTTAAAGAAAATCACCTGAAGCATTGCGAACTGGTTATTAAGTTTTTTCACTTTCAGCATTTTACTTACAAGAATTACTGATAGATGAACCATGAGTTTTCTTTCATATTTGGGTATTCAGATCAGATCAGATCAGTCACTCAGTCGTGTCCAACTCTTTGCGACCCCATGAATCGCAGCACGCCAGGCCTCCCTGTCCATCACCAACTCCCGGAGTTCACTCAGACTCACGTCCATCGAGTCAGTGATGCCATCCAGCCATCTCATCCTCTGTCGTCCCCTTCTCTTCCTGCCCCCAATCCCTCCCAGCATCAGAGTCTTTTCCAAGGAGTCAATTCTTCGCATGAGGTGGCCAAAGTACTGGAGTTTCAGCTTGAGCATCATTCCTTCCAAAGAAATCCCAGGGCTGATCTCCTTCAGAATGGACTGGTTGGATCTCCTTGCAGTCCAAGGCACTCTCAAGAGTCTTCTCCAACACCACAGTTCAAAAGCATCAATTTTTCAGCGTTCAGCCTTCTTCACAGTCCAACTCTCACATCCATACATGACCACTGGAAAAACCATAGCCTTGACTAGATGGACCTTTGTTGGCAAAGTAATGTCTCTGCTTTTGAATATGCTATCTAGGTTGGTCGTAACTTCTCTTCCAAGGAGTAAGCGTCTTTTAATTTCATGGCTGCAGTCACCATCTGCAGTGATTTTGGAGTCCCAAAAAATAAAGTCTGACACTGTTTCCCCATCTATTTCCCATGAAGTGATGGGACCAGATGCCATGATCTTCGTTTTCTGAATGTTGAGCTTTAAGCCAACTTTTTCACTCTCCTCTTTCACTTTCATCAAGAGGCTTTTGTGTTCCTCTTCACTTTCTGCCATAAGGGTGGTGTCATCTGCATATCTAAGGTTATTGATATTTCTCCCAGCAATCTTAATTCCAGCTTGTGCTTCTTCCAGCCCAGCGTTTCTCATGATGTACTCTGCATATAAATTAAATACTACTTGTTACCCATCTTAAATTTGAGCTTTCAAACAAAATTTAGAATTTTTGTAAACTTGTATCCACCTGTTTGAACTTTATACCTTCCCAATATTAGAAGACTTTTTGATGACATGAGATTTTAATGAATGTGATTTTTAAAATATTATTTAATGAAATATGCCAACATTTTGAAGATCTGTGTTACTCTTTGAACCAGTATTTTCCAGATGACCTCTGTGGTGGTTGTTCAGTCGCCCAGTCGTGTCTGACTCTTTACAACCCAGTGGACTGCAGCATGCCAGGCCTCCCTGTCCCTCATCATCTCCTGAAGTTTGCCCAAGTTCATGTCCATTGCATCAGTGATGCCATCCAGCCATCTCATCTTCCGATGCCTTCTTCTCCTTCTGCCCTCAATCTTTCCCAGCATCAGTGACTTTCCCAGTGAGTTAGCTGTTCATATCAGATGACCAAAATACTGAAGCTTCAGCTTCAGCATTAGTCCTTACAATGAATATTCAGGGTTAATTTAATTGACTGGTTTGATCTCCTTGCTGTCCAAAGGACTCTCAGGAGTCTTCTCCAGCACCACTGTTTGAAGGCATCAGTTCTTCAGCACTCTGCCTTCTTTATGGTCCAGCTCTCATAACCATACGTGACCACTGGGAAGAGTGTAGCCTTGACTATATGGACCTTGTCAGCAGAGTAATGTCTGCTTTTCAACACACTGTTTAGGTTTGTCATAGCTTTCCTGCCAAGAAGCAAATGTCTTCTGATTTCATGACTGCAGTTCCATCTGCAGTTATTTTAGAGCCTGCGAAGAGGAAATCTGTCACTACTTTCACCTTTCACCCTTTTTTTTGCCCTGAAGTAATGGGGCTTCATGCCATGATCTTAGTTTTTAAAATATTCTTAATTTATTTTTAAACTTTTAATATTTATTTATTTTTTTGATCGAGCTATGGAAGATAGGTGTATACTAAGTCGCTTCAGTCATGTCTGACTCTTTGTGACCCCATGGACTGTAGCTTGCCAGGCTCCTCTGTCCGTAGGATTCTCCAGGCAAGAATACTGGAGTGGGTTGCTATGCCCTTCTTCATAATATTTAGTTTTAAGCTGGCTCTTTCACTCTCTGCCTTTACCCTCATCAAGAGGCTCTTTAGTTCCTTTTTGCTTTCTGCCATTAGAGTGATATTATCTGCATATCTGATGTTGTTGATGTTTCTCCCACCTATCTTGATTCTAGCTTGTAGCTCATCCAGCCTGGCATTTCTCATGATGTGCTCAGTGTATAGGTTAAACAAACAGGGTGACAGCAGACAGTCCTGTCGTATTCCTTTCTCAATCTTGAACCAACCAGTTGTTCCATACAGGGTTCTAACTGTTGTTTTTTGACCCATATACAGGTTTCTCAGGAGACAGGTACTATGGTCTGGTATTCCCATCTCTTTAACAGCTTTCCACAGTTTATTATGATCCACACAGTCAAAGGCTTAGGCATAGTTGATGAAACAGAGGTAGATGTTTTTCTGGAGTTCCTTAGCGTTCTCTATGATACAGCAAATGTTGGCAATTTGATTTCTGGTTCATCTTCCTTTTCTAAACCCAGTTTGGACATCTGGAAGTTCTTGATTCATATAATGCTGAAGCCTAGCATGCAAGATTTTAAGCATCACCTTACTAGCATGGGAGATGCAATTGTCCAATTGTTAACACATTCTTTAGTTCTACTCTTCTTGAGCATTGGGATGAGGATTGACTTTTTCCAGTCCTGTGGCCACTGTTGCATCTTCCAGATTTGTTGACATATTAATGCAACACCTTGATGGCATCATCATCTAAGGTTTTGAATAGTTCTATTGGAATTTCATTGCATCCAGTAGCTTTTTTAACAGGAGTGCTTCCTAAGGTCCAGAATGTCTGGCTCTGGGTTACTGACCACACCATCATAATAATCTGGTTCATTAAGATCTTCTCTGTACAGTTATGTGTATTCTTTCTATCTCTTCTTGATCTCCTCAGCATCAATTAGGTCTTTATGTTTCTGTCCTTTATTGTGCCCATCTTTGGGCAAAATGTTCTCTTGATACCTCTAGTTTTCCTGAAGAGATATCTAGTCTTTCTCCTTCTGTTGTTTTCTTGTAATTTTATACACTGTTCATTGAAGAAGGCCTTCTTGTCTCTCTCCATGCTGTTCTTTGGAAAACTGTGTTTAGTTGAATATACATTTTCCTTTCTCCCTTGCTTTTCGCTTCTCTTCTTTCTTTAGCTATTTGAAGGCCTCCTCAGATAACCACTTACTTTGTCTTCTTGCTTTTCTTTTTCTTTGGGATAATTTTGTTCACTGCCTCCTGTACAATATTATGGACCTCTGTCCATAGTTCTTCAGGTGTACTGTTTACAAGTTCTAATCCCTTGCATCTATTTGTTACCTCTACTGCATATTCATAGGGCTTTTAAGTCATACCTGGCTGGCCTAGTGGTTTTCCCCACTTTATTTAGTTTAATCCTGAATTTTGCTATGAGAAGCTGATGATCTGAACCACAGTCAGCTCCAGGTCTTGTGTTTGCTGACTGTATAACAGCTTCTCCATCTTTGGCTACAAAGAATGTAATCAGTTTGATTTCAGTATTGGCCATTTGGTGATGTCCGTGTGTAAAGTTGTCTCCTGTGTTGTTGAAAAGGATATTTGCTATGACCAGTGCGTTCTCTTGGCAGAATTCAATCAGTCTTTGCCCTGCTTCATTTTGTTCTCCAAGGCCAGGCTTGCCGGTTACTCCAGGTATCTCTTGACTTCCTGCTTTTGCATTCCAATCCCCAATGATGAATAGAACATCTTTTTTTGATGATTGTTCTAGGAGGTCTTCTAGGTCTTCATAGAACTGAACAACTTCTTCAGCATTGGTGGTAGGGGCATAGACTTAAATTACTGTGATGTTGAATGACTTGCCTTGGAAATGAACTGAGATCATTCTGTCATTTTTGAGGTTGCATTCTGGACTCTTGTTGATTATGAGGGCTACTCCATTTCTTCTAAGGGATTCTTGCCCACAGTAGTAGATATTATGGTCATCTGAATTAAATTCACCCATTCCAATCCATTTTAGTTCACTGATTCTTAAGTTGTCAATGTTTATTCTTACCATCTCCTGCTTGACCACGTCCAATTTACCTTGATTCATGGACCTAACATTCCAGATTCCTATGCAATATTCTTTATAGCATTGGATTTTACTTTCATCACTAGACATATCCACAGCTGATTATCATTTCTGCTTTGACCCAGCCGCTTCATTCTTTCTGGGGCTATTAGTAGTTCTTCTCCACTCTTCCCCATTAGCGTATTGGACACCTTCAGACCTGGGGGACTCATCTTTCGGTGTCATATCTTTTTGTCCTTTTATATAATTCATGGGGTTCTCATGGCAAGTATACTGGGGTTGTTTACCATTCCCTCCTCCAGTGCATCACCTTCTATTAGAACTCTCCACTATGACCCATCCATCTTGGGTGGCCCTACATGTCATGGTTCATAGCTTCATCGAGTTACGAAAACCCCCTTTGCCACGACAAGGCAGTGGAAGGGGCCTCTGTAGAATGTTCCAAAATCATGCATGGGTCAAATATCCATTGAAAAGGTAAGACAGATTGATGTATTTTAATATTTGTTGTTGTTCAGTCGCTAAGTTGTGTCCATGCAGTTTGCGTCCCCATGGACTGCAGCACGCCAGGCTTCCCTGTCCTTCACTATCTCCTGAGTTTGCTCAAACTCATGTGCATTGAGTCAGTGATGCTACCTAACCATCATACAACTGAATATGAACAGTTTATTGATATGGTTTCAGATTCTTACATTTCAACTAATCTTTGAGAAACTACATGTTGAATTTTGGTATAGTATCGATGAAAACTATCCATGATTATCTGAAAGGATTTTAATGTATTTGTTTTCAACCATGTATTTATTAAGAGTTTTTTCATATATTTCAACCCAAGTGAAACATTTCATAGTAGTTTGAATGCAGAAACAGGCGTGAGGTTCCAGCTGTCTTTTAACTAGACATTAGTATATGTGTGCTGTGTGCGAAAGTATATGTGTGCTGTGCTTAGTCACAGAGTCGTGTCTGACTCTTTGTGACCCCATGGACTATAGCCCACCAGGTTCCTCTGTCCATGGGGATTCCCCAGGGAAGAATACTGGAGTGGGTTGCCATGCCCACCTCCAGGGGATCTTCCCAGCTCAGGGATCAAATCCAGGTCTGCTGCATTGCATGCTGCTTCTTTACCATCTGAGCCATCAGGGAAGCCCAAGAATACTGGAGTGAGTAGCCTATCCTTTCTTTAGGGGATCTTCTTGACCAGGGATCGAACCAGCGTCTCCTGCATTGCAGGCAGATTCTTTACCAGCTGAACTAAAAAACAACATCATTCATACATAAGGTTGTTTGGTTTTGAAAATACAGCCATTTCTCAGAAAAATTTGTTATTTATGTTATTTATGTTAACATGTAACATAAATGTTAAAAATACATGTAATGTTTTAAAATGAAACATTAAATATTTTAGTTAATTTAATTAGCCAAATTATTGAATCAGCAAATTAACTATTTTCTTTTTTTTAACTATTTTCTAATTAATTAATTTATTTTTGACTGCCCTAGGTCTTTGTTGCTGTGCATGGGCTTTCTCAACCTGCAGCGAGCATGGGCTATTCTGTAGTTGCCATTTGTGGATTTCTTATTTTGGTGGCTCCTCCTGTTGGGAAGCCAGGCTTTAGAGCACAAGGGCTTCAGTAGTTGTGGCTTGGGAACTCTAGAGTGTGGGCTCAGTAGTCGTGGTGCATGGGCTTAGTCGTCCTATGGCATGTAGAATCTTCCCAGACCAGGAATTGAAACTATACCTGTACTGGCGGATGAATTCCTAAGCATTAGACTGCAAGGGAAGTCCTAACAAATAAACTATTAATAAGTATTTCAAATATTTTTAGAGCCTTTTCGTTTACTTTCTAATGTAAATAAATCAACTAAAGCTTTTTGAGTGCTCAATAGGTTTAAGAGTGTAAACTCTTCTAATGGCTTGAAAACCACTGGTTTGAAGTTCATGTTTGAAGGGTAGCAGACGGAGCAAATGTGTGCCTGATCTGGCCTGGCTTTCTGATGGATGGAATCCAAAATGGTAAGTACAACATTTCAGGAGGAAACTTCTAGGTAGTTATGTTATTCAGGCAGACAGATACTAGCATCGTGGTCCTCTGGTGGTTGGTGCAGACTGGAGTAGTCAGTCACTTCAGTCACTCAGTCGTGTCTGACTCTTTGCGACCCAATGGACTGCAGCACTCCAGGCTTCCCTGTCCATCATCAATTCCTCGAGCCTACTCAAACTCATGTCCATCGAGTTGGTAATGCCATCCAACCATCTCATCCTCTGTTGTCCCCTTCTCCTCCTGCCTTCAATCTTTCCCAACATCAGGGTCTTTTCCAGTGAGTCAGTTCTTCACATCAGGTAGCCAGAGTATTGGAGTTTCAGCTTTAATGTCAGTCCTTGCAATGAAAATTCAGGACTGATTTCCTTTAGGATGGACTGGTTGGATCTCCTTGCAGTCCAAGGGACCCTCAAGAGTGTTCTCCAACACTGCAGTTCAAAACATCAGTTCTTTGGCACTCAGCTTTTATAGTCCAGCTCTCACATCCATACATGACTACTGGAAAAATCATTGCTTTGACTAGATGGACATTTGTTGGCAAAGTAATGTCTCTTCTTTTTAATATGCTGTCTAGGTTGGGCATAGCTTTTCTTCCAAGGAGCAAGCATCTTTTAATTTCATGGCTGCAGTCACCATCTGCAGTGATTCTGGAGACCCCCCCCCAAAAAAAAAAATAAAGCCTTTCACTGTTTCCATTGTTCCCCCATCTATTTACGATGAAGTGATGAGACCAGATGCCATGATCTTAGTTTTCTTAATGTTGAGCTTTAAGCGAACTTTTTCACTCTCCTCTTTCACTTTCATCAAGAGACTCTTTAGTTCTTCTTTGCTTTCTGCCATAAGTGTGGTGTCATCTGCATATCTGAGGGTATTGATATTTCTCCCAGCAATCTTGATTCCAGCTTGTGCTTCATCCAGCCTGGCATTTCTCATGATGTATTCTGCATATAAGTTAAATAATCAGGGTGACAGTGTACAGCCTTGACATACTCCTTTCCCAATTTGGAACCAGTCTATTGTTCCACGTCCAGTTCTAACTGTTGTTTCTTGACCTGCATATAGATTTCTCAGGAGGCAGATAAGGTGGTCTGGTATTCCCATCTCTTTAAGAATTTTCTAGTTTGTTGTGATCCACGCAGTCAAAGGCTTTGGCGTAGTCAGTTAAGCAGAAATAAATGTTCTTCTGGAACTCTCTTGCTTTTTTGATGATCCAACGGATGTTGGCAATTTGATCTCTGGTTCCTCTGCCTTTTCTAAATCCAGCTTGAACATCTGGAAGTTCACGGTTCACATTCTGTTGAAGCCTGACTTGGAGAATTTTGAGTATTACTTTGCTAGTGTGTGAGATGAATGCAATTGTGTGGTAGATTGAACATTCTTTGATATTGTCTTTCTTTGGGGTTAGAATGAAAACTGACCTTTTCCAGTCCTGTGGCCACTGCTAAGTTTTCCAAATTTGCTGGTATATTGAGTGCAGCACTTTCACAGCACATCTTTTAGGGTGAAATAGCTCAACGGGAATTCCGTCACCTCCACTAGCTGTGCTCGAAGTGATGCTTCCTAAGGCCCACTTGACTTCGAATTCCAGGATGTCTGGTTCTAGTGAGTGATCATAGCATCATGGTTATCTGGGTCATGAAGACCTTTTTTATATAGTTCTGTGTACTCTTGCCACCTCTCCTTAATATCTTCTGCTTCTGTTAGGTCCATACCATTTCTGTTCTTTATTGGTCAGGACTTGAACTAAAGAGCTAATGATACAGGACAAGACTCCTATCCTAATAGGAGTGAGGACTATTCATAAAGACTGACAGTGTAGGTTAGAGGAAAGCTCTAGTTTGGTGGCAGTATAGGTAGTTAGGGCCCACCTTTGTGATACTACATATCAAGTTTTTATAGTGAAATATTTTCAGTCTTACCCATTGGTTGGGGTGAAACTCAAGATTTACTTTTGTAGACAGTGCTCAGTCTCAGAGGTTCCAGCTGATGAAGTTGCAGTTTTATTCTCTATGGCTGCCTGCTGTTTATGGTAGTGTTTGGTTTTGGGGATGATGCTTTTTATTCATGTTTAGAAGTATCCCCATCCCCATCTGGGGATACTTTAAAGAATTCTTGGTGGTGGTGGTTTAGTGGCTAAGTCGTGTCCGACTCTTGCAACCCCATGAACTCTAGCCCGCCTGGCACCTCTGTCTGTGGGATTCTCCAGGGGAAAATACTGGAGTGGGTAGGCATTCCTTTCTCAAGGGGATCTTCATGACCCTGGAATTGAACCTGAGTATCTCCTGTGTCTTCCTGCATTGCCGGCAGATTGTTTTACCATTGAGCTACTGGGGAAACTACCTTTATGTAAAATGCAGTTTATAGGTTAACTAGATAGTAGTTTAATGTACCAGTGAACTAGTGGCACGTATTCACCAAGTGGATATATTAAATTTAGAAATAAAAGTTCTATATGCATATAGTAGAGTTATATAGATTTTTAAGTTTGTTTAAAAAAAAAAACCCACGTCTTATTTCCCTTACCCCTTAATTTTCCATTCTCAAAGGTAACTAAATCACTTTGAACTTTGATCTTTTGATTACTTAGATAAATATATCTAAATAATATGCTAGTATAGCTTTAAAGTTTTAGCCCTTATCTATTAATTGCCCATTCTAGATGATGACTTAACTCTCCTTCATGTACATATCCTTCTTACCCCCATCTTGAATTCAGGTATGTTATATACATGCTCACTGCTGTTCCTTTCTGTTATCTTTATATATTTATATCATGATTTTGATTTTCTTACTATGCAGTGTCTGGTAAATTTTTTATTTAGATTTTTTGAAGTATAATTTATCTAATATAAAATTCACTTTCTTTAGTTTACAGTTGTATGAGTTTTCACATTCCATAGTATAGACATCACTACAATCAAAATATGGAATTGTATCATAACCTAAAAAGTTTCTTTCATGCTCTTTTGAAGTCAACTTATTCCCTTATCCTTTAATAATTCAAGTACTCTTTGTTGAATATATGTATGGATTTATTTCTAGATACCCTATTCTGTTCCCCTGATCCAGTATTTGGCTGATACTGCATAGTAAATGTTGAAGTAAACATTGAAAATAGGTAGTGTCAGTGCTCCAGCTTTAATCTTTTTTTTTTTTCCCCTCAAAATTATTTTGGCTATCCTGGTTTCTTGGTTTTTCTATAACTGCCATAAAAACCCTCTGTGCTCTGCCAGTTCATACTTCTCTCCCTTTTAGACCCTGGTAACCATCGATCTTTTTACTATCTCAGTGGTTTTGTCTTTTCCAGAGTGTCAGATACTGGAATCATACAATATGTAGCCTCTTCATATTGGCTTCTTTCACTTAGTAATATGCATTTAAGGTTCTACTTACTTTTTCATGGTTTGATAGCTCATTTCTTTTTAGCACTGAATAAGATTTCATTTTCTCAATATACCAGTTTAGTTATTCATTCAATTACAGAAAGGCATCTCAGTTGCTTCCAAGTTTTGGCAATTAATGAATTAAAGCTGCTTCAAACATCAGTATGCAGGTTTTTGTGGGAACATAAATTTTCAACTCCTGGGGTAAATATCAAGAAACTTCATTGCTGATCATATTGGAAGAATATCTTTAGTTTTGTAAAAATCTACCTGAATGTTTTGTAAGGTGGCTCTACCATTTTGCATTCCTACTCTCAGTGAATGAAAAAATTCCTGTTGCTGTGCAACCTTGCTAGCATTTGGTGTTATCAGTATTCTGGATTTTGATCATTCTTATAGGTGAATCACTGTTACTTTAATTTGCATTTCTCTAATGACAAATGATGTGGAGCATCTTTTTATATGTTGTTTGCCTTCTGTATATCTTAAATGAGGTATTTCTGTTCAAGCATTTTGCCCAGTTTTTAATTGGGTTATTTGTTTCCTTATTGTTTTCAACATATTTATACATTTTGGATGACAATATTTTATCAGGTATATCTTTTATAAATATTTCCTCCAGTCTATGCCTTCTCGTCTCTCTTTTCTTGACAGTGTATTTTGCAGAGCAGAAGTTTTTAATTTTAATGACCTCCAGCTATGTTGTTGTTCATTCACTCAGTTGTGTCCAACTCTTTGCCACCCCATGGACTGCAGCACAATAGGTTTCCCTGTCCTTTACTGTTGCCCGGAGTTTGCTAAAATTTATATCCATTGAGTCAGTGATGCCATCCGACCATCTCATCCTCTGTTCCCCCCTTCTCCTCCTCCCTTCAGTCTTTCCCAGCATCAAGGTCTTTTCCAATGAGTTGGCTATTCACATCATGTGGCCAAAGTATTGGAGCTTCAGCATCCTTCCAGTGAATATTCAGGTTTGTTTTCCTTTAGGGTTGACTGGTTTGATCTCCTTGCTGTCCAAGGGATTCTCAAGAGTCTTCTCCAGCATCATAGGTTGAAAGCATCAATTCTTTGGTGCTCAACCTTCTTTATGGTCCAACTCTCACATCTACACATGACTACTGGAAAAACCATAGCTTTGACTATACGGACCTTTGTTGGCAAAGTAATGTCTCTGATTTTTAATATGCCGTCTAAGTTTATCACAGCTTTTTTCCAGGGAGCAAGCATCTTTTACTTTCATGGCTGCAGTCACCATCCACAGTGATTTTGAAGACCAAGAAAAAAAGTCTGCCACTGTTTCCATTGTTTCCCCCTTGTATATGCCATGAAGTGATGGGATAGGAGTCCATGATCTTAGTATTTTGAATGTTGAGTTTTAAGCCAGCTTTTTCACTCTCCTCTTTCATCTTCTTCAAGAGGCTCTTTAGTTCCTCTTCACTTTCTGCCATTAGGGTGGTGTCATTTGCATATCTGAGGTTATTGATATTTCTCCCAGCAATCTTAATTCCAGCTTGTGCTTCATCCAGTCTGGCATTTCACATGATGTATTCTGCATGTAAGTTAAATAAGCAGGGTGACAATGTACAGCCTTGATGTACTCCTTTCCCACTTTGGAACCAGTCCGTTGTTCCATGTCCAGTTCTAACTGTTGCTTCTTGACCTGCATACAGATTTCCCAGGAGGTGGATAAGGTTGTCTGGTATTCCCATCTCTTTAAGAACTTTCCATGGTTTGTTGTGATCCACACAGTCAAAGACTTTAGTATAGTCAATGAAGCAGAAGTATATGTTTTTCTGGAATTCTCTTGCTTTTTCTATGATCCAGTAGATGTTAGTAATTTGATCTTTGGTATCTCTGCCTTTTCTAAATCCAGCTTGAACATCTGTGAGTTCTCAGTTCATGTGTTGTTGAAGCCTAGCTTGATGGATTTTGAGCATTACCTTGCTAGTATGTGAAATGAGCACAATCATGCTGTAGTTTGAACATTCTTTAAAAATGTTGTGCAGTAGTTTGAAAGTCATTAAGACCTTTTTTGTACAGTTCTTCTCAGGACTTCCCTGGTGGCTCAGATGGTAAAGCATCTGTCTACAATGCAGGAGACCTGGGTTTGATCCCTGGGTCTGGAAGATCCCCTGGAGAAGGAAATGGCAATCCACTCCAGTACTATTGCCTGGAAAATCCCATGGACAGAGGAGCTTGGTCAGTCCATGGGGTTGCAAAGAGTCAGACATGACTGAGCGACTACTTTCACTTTCTGTGTATTCTTGCCACTTCTTCTTAATAACTTCTGCTTCTTTTGGGTCCATACTGTTGCATGAAATGTTCTCTTGGTATCTGTAATTTTCTTGAAGAGATCTCTAGTCTTTCCCCTTCTATTGTTTTCCTGTATTTATTTGCATTGTTCCCTTAAGAAGGCTTTCTTATCTCTCCTTGTTGTAAGGGATTAGCTCTGATAGAGTGCCTGAAGAACTATGGATGGAGGTTCATACAGGAGATACCTGAAACCATTCCTGAGTCCAACTTATCTACTATTTTTTCATGAATCTTGCCTGTGATATTGTATCTAGAAAGTCATCACCATATCCAGGATCATCTAGACTCTCTCCTGTTTCCTTAGAAGAATTTCATAGCCTTACCTGTATTTTATATTTATGTCTATGATCTATTTGAGTGAATTTTTGTAAAGAGTGGTGGCTTTCCTGGTGGCTCAGATAGTAAAGCGTCTGCCTACAATGCAGGAGATCCGGGTTCAATCCCTGGGTTGGAAAGATCTCCTGAAGAAGGAAATGGCAACCCACTCCAGTATTCTTGCCTGGAAAATCTCATGGATGGAGGAGCCTGGTAGGCTGCAGTCCATGGGGTTGCAAAGAGTTGGACAAGATTGAACGACTTCACTTTCACTTTTCACTTGTTAAGAGTGTAAAGTCTGTGTCTAGATTCATTTTATTGCATGTGGATTTCTAATTGTTCCATCTCATTTATTGATAAGACTTTTTTTCTCTTCTGTTGTCTTTACTTCTTTGTCAGAGATCAGTTGACTGCATTCATGTGGGTCTAATTTTGGGCTTACACTCTTGTATTCTATTCTACTGACCTGATTGTCTTTTCTTTCATCAGTAGCACAGCGTCTCTATTACTATAGCTTTACAGTAAGTCTTTAGTTAGAGTGTCTGTCCCATTACCTTGTTCTTCAATATTGTGCTGCCTATTTTGGATCTTTTGCCTCTCTATATAAAATTTAAAATCAGTATTTGATATCCACAAAATAATTTGCTGACATTTTGATTTGGATTGGATTGAGTCTGTTTGTTGCTGGTAAATTTGAGGTTCTTTCTTCCTCTAGTAAGAATTCAGAGAAGCAGCAGAGATTTTGAGAAAGTATAGTAGAAGTTGATTTAACCATGAATAAGCTCTCAGAGTGGGCTGGCAGGTGAGGAGCTGCCGCCCTTGGCCTTTTTGGCAAGTGGGTTATGAGGGGCAAAGAAATGAAGGGGTGGAATTTTCATTCCAGCTCCATTTTCCCGAGGACAGGAGGGATTTTTGTCCTCATTTAGCTTATTTCCAAAGTATTATGGTGTTGGTGCATGATGCGTGTACTTATCTGTAAGGCTAATGGTTTCGTTATCAAAATAGGATTACAATGAGAAAAAGGTTGCATTTGGACTCAGGAGATTCCTGCCTTTCCCCACTTTTTTGGCTTCTGCTGGGACCCTAATCATCCAATTTCCGGTCATTCTGAAGGTTCCTGTTTTTCTTTGTCTGTCTGTGGACCCCTGCGGTTTACAAGATGCCTGATTTCCTGCCACCTGGCCCCTACCCCCATTTCTCTGCTCATACCTGGCTACCTGCTTGCTGTAACATTCACTGAGTTTGGAAGAACTGACATGTTGACGATATTTACTCTTCCTCTCCATACACATGAAATGTAACTCTGCTTATTTAATTATTTGATTTCTATTATCAGAATTTTGTAGTTTTCCTCATATAGATCTTATACATATTTAGATTTATATCCTTATTTTGAGGGGTGCAAATGTAAACACTATTGTGTTTTTAACTTCAAATTCCACTTTTTTATTGCTGGTATATAAGAATGCAATTGACTTTTGTATCCTGCAACCTTGGTGTAATTACTTACTAGTTCCAAGTTTTTAAAATTTATTTATTTTTTGGGGTTAATTCTTTAGGATTTTCTACATGGCTGGGCATGTCATCTCCAAACAAAGTTATATTTCTTCCTTCCCAATCTGTATTCCTTTTACTTCCTTTTTTTAAATCTTTTTTTTTGTTGTTTTACATTAACTGAACTACCAGTGCTGTGCTGAAAAGGAATGGTGAGAGGGGCCTTCTTTGACTTCTTGTTGATGTGGAAATTCTTCTAGTTTCACACCATTAACTGTATTAGTTGTATGTTTTTTTTTTTTTTTTGTAGATGCTCTTTATCAAGTTGAGGAAGTTCCCCTATATTCCTAGTTTGCTCAGAGTTTTTATCATAAATGAATATTGGGTTTTGTTGGATGCTTTTTCTGTATCTATTGATATGATCATGTGATTTTTCTTTAGTTGTTGATGCAGTGGCTTACATTCATTGATTTTTCTAACATTGAATTAGTCTTGCACACTTGGAATAAACCCCACTTTGTCATGGTGCATGTGAAAAAAGTGAGTGTTAGTCACTCAGTAATGGCCGATTCTTTGCGACCTCATGGACTGTAGTCTGCCAGGCTCCTCTGTCCATCAAATTCTATAGGCAAGAACACTGGAGTGAGTAGCCATTCCCTTCTCCAGGGGATCGTCCCAACCAGGGAATCGAATTTGGGTGTCCTGCATTATAAGCGGATTCTTTACCATCTGAGCCACCAGGGAAGCCCCTTATGGTGTATAATTCTTGTCTTATTTTGTTGGATTCAGAATGCTAATTTGTTGAGGATTTGTGTATCTACATTAATGAGAGATATTGATGTATGGTTTTCTTGTAATGTCTTTGTTTTTGGTATTAGGATAATGTTGGCCTCCATAGAATGAGGAAATACTCCCTCTGCTTCTATCTTCTGGAAGAAATTCTAGAGAATTGGTATAGTATCTTAAATGTTTGAGTAAGTTCACCAGTGAACTCATCTGAACTTGGTGCTTTCTGTTTTGGAAGGCTATTAATTATTGATTCTGTTTCTTTAATAGATATAGGCCTAATGGAATCGTCTATTTTTTCTTGTATCAGTTTTGGCAGATTGTTTCTTTTAAGAAATTGGTCTGTTTCATCTAGATTATCAAGTTTGTAGTTATAATTACTCGTACTGTTGCAGGAAGGGGGACCCCTTCCAGGGCCCGAAACTGGGCTCTTGTCTAACACTCGGAAATGAATTGTCGGAGGAGACACATGTGCTGACAAAGCAAGAGAGTTTATTGGGAAAGGGCGCCTGGGTGGAGAGCAGGAGGGTAAGGGAACCCAGGAGAACTGCTTTGTCACATGGCTTGCAGTCTCGGGTTTTATGGTGGTGGGATTAGTTTCTGGGTTGTCTTTAGCCAATTATTCTGACTCAGAGTCCTTCCTGGTGGTGCACGCCTTGTTCAGCTAAGATGGATGCCAGAGAGGAGGATTCTGGGAGGTGGTTGGACATGTGGTGTCTCCTTTTGACCTTTCCCAAACTCTTCCAGTTGGTGGAGGCTTATTAGTTCCGTATTCCTTACCAGAACCTCCTGTCATAAAACAAGTCATGCAAATGGTTACTATGGTGCCTGGCCAGGGCGGGCGGTTTCAATCAGTGTGCTTCCCCTAACAATACTTTTCTCTTATCCTCTTAATGTCCATGGAATCTATAGTGATGCCCACCCCCCCATTCATTTCTGATACTAGTAATTAGTGTCTTCTCTTTTTTAAATTCATAGTTATCTTTGCTGGAGGCTTATTGATTTTTTTGCTATTTTGAAAATATCAGCTTTAGGTTTTACTGATTTTGTCTATTTGCTATTTTTAATTTGATTTCTGCTGTGTTTTTTTTTTTAAGGTTTAATTTGTTCTTCTTTTCTAGTTTCCTAGAGTGGAAGCTTAAATTTTTCATTTTAGACTTTTATTTGTTTCTAATATAGGCATTCAATATATAAATTTCCCTTTAAGCACTGCTTACATTGTATCCTGCAACTTTTAACAAATTGTATTTTTATTTTCATTTAGCTCAAAATTTATTTTAAATTCTCTTGAGATTTCTTCCTTGATCCATGTGCTACTTAGAAGTGTGTTATTTAAAATGCATGTATTTGGGAATTTCTCAGTTTTCTTTTAGTTATCAATCTAGTTTAATTTTACTATAGTCTGAGAGCATATGTACAGACCTCAGAAGGGCTATTCTTACCTATCTCTTTTCCTGGTTCTCTCTGGTAAACTTATAACTGATGTTCTTTCAGAGTGTTGCTCTCATGCAGATACCAGTCTCCTTTTAATTGCTTGCTGCTGCTGCTAAGTCGCTTCAGTCCTGTCCGACCCTGTGCGACCCCATAGACGGCAGCCCACCAGGCTCCCCCTTCCCTGGGATTCTCCAGGCAAGAACACTGGAGTGGGTTGCCATTTCCTTCTCCAGTGCATGAAAGTGAAAAGTCAAAGTGAAGTCGCTCAGTCATCTCCGACTCTTAGGGACCCCATGGACTGTAGCCTACCAGGCTCCTCTGTCCATGGGATTTTCCAGGCAAGAGTACTGGAGTGGGTTGCCATTGCCTTCTCCACTTAATTGCTTACCACCTTAATTTCTGTTCTTTTTAAGAGTACTTTTTGGATTCAGCTTTCCTCCAGTGTGTTCCAAATTCACTTGGTTCCCTTGGTGATACGTCTGTGCTCTTTTATTATAGCCTATTCCTACCCCTTGGCAAAACCTCTGCACTGTTGGTCTGGAGCTGAGGATGGAAGAAGTGGCTTGCTTTTCTGAGTGACACACTTACTTAGTGAGCAGGGGTGCTTACCTAGGGTAGTAGCCTCTGGTTTTCCTAAATGATTGTCACCCTTTAGGTAAATTTTCCCTTTGTGCTATGTCTTTGAGGTCTCTTTCCATTTTATTGTCCTACTGTTATCTGCAAAAATACCATTTAAAAAAATCTACAAAAAGATTGCTGAGATTTTGAATGGGATGACATTAAATCTAGATGAGATTGGGTAGATTTGATACCTTACTAAATCTTCTGATTCATAGACATGGTATTTCTCCCTATTTATCTAAATCTTCTTTGATTACTTCATTAATATTTTGTTGTTTTTAGCTACAGATGCTGTACACATTTTTATTAAGAACTTCAGTTTTTGGATGGTATTATAAATTGTGTTATTTTTATTTTTCTTTTTCTTTATTTTAAACTTCTAATATTTGTAGCTATATATAGGAATATAATTGACTTTTATTGACCTTATATTCTTCAACCTTGCTAAATTCACTTTTTAATTCTAAGGCATGGTTTTTTTTTTTTTTTTTGGTAGATTACTTGAGATTTTCTGGATGGACACATTTTTTTCTGCAGATAAAGAAATAAAGGCCTTTAAAATTTCTTCTTTTTCAACATGTGTGTCTTATAATTGTTTTTCTTGCTTTATTGATCTGATAGACCTTCCAATACAATGTTGAGTAGGGTAGAGAGGAAGGGGATACTTTCCTTCTTTCCTGTATCTGTAGTTGTAGGTCTTACATAGATGCCCTTTATTTGTTTAAGCACTTCCCATTCTGTTTATAGTTTTGTGAGTGTTTCACCATGAAAGTATGAATTTTTCAAGTTTCTTTTTCTAAATTTATAGAGATGGCTGCATGGTCTTTCTTATTTATTTATTTATTTAAAAATATTTGTTTCTTTACGCTAGGTCTTACTTGCGGCATGCAGGATCTTTAGTTGCAGTGTATGTGGTCTTTAGTTGCAGCATGTGGGATCTAGTTCCCTGACCAGGGATGGAACCTGGGCCCTCTGCATTGAAAGCATGGAGTCCTAGCCATTGGAGCACTACAGAAGTCCCCATGTTCTTTATTTAAATTGTTGATATGGAATTTCATTGATTTTTGAATGTTGAACCAACTTTACATTCCTTAGATGAAACCCACTTGATTGTGATATTTTTTAATACTACTAGATTTGATCTGCTAACATTTTGTGACAGTTTATATATCTGTTATGTTCATTAGAGATATTGATTTGTAATTTTCTGATAATGTTTCTCTCCGGATTTGTGAGTAGGGTTGTAGTATTGGTTTCATATTTGGATCCTGTTCACTCCTTTTCTTTTTAATGGAATTGATTGTGTGGAATTGGTGTTATTTCTTCCTTGATAGGTAGAATTCACCAATGAAACCATCTAGGCTTGGATTTTTCACCTTTAGTAGGTTATTAACTTCCCAGTCCAATTTATTTACAAGATATAGGGGTATTCAGATTTTCCTGAGCAAGTTTTGGTAGTCTACATCTTTCAAATAATTATTCCATTTCATGTAATTTATGAAATTCATAAGAATAAATTGTTTGTAGTATTACTTTATTTTCCTTATAAAGTCTTTGGCATTATTTGTAATACTGATAATTTATAGTTTCTTTCTCTTCTGTGGTTTCTTTCTTGTTGTTTATTTTGATCAGCCAACCCTGGGCACAGTTGAAAATCTATGTATAGCTTATAGACAAGTTGTCTATATCTGCGAATCTGCGAATTCAACCAATTGTGGATCATGTAGTATTGTATTTACTATTGAAAAACAACTTTGTTGCTTTCTAAAGATTTATTTGTTGTTTATTTTTGGCTGCATTGGGTCTTTGTTGCTTTGTGTGGACTTTGTCTAGTTGCGATGAGCAGAGTCTACTCTAGTTGTGATGTGTGGGCTTCTCATTGCTATGGCTTTTTTTGTTGTGGAGCTCGGGCTCTAGGATGCATAGACTTTAGTAAAATTGTGGCACATGAGCTCAGTAGTTGTGGTGAGGCATGGGATTAGTTGCCTCAGCATGTGGAATCTTCCTGGACCAGGGATCTAACCTGTGTCCCCTGAATTGACTGGTTTCCCAATAGCTCAGTTGGTAAAGAATCTGCCTGCAGTGCAAGGAGACCCCAGTTCAATCCTGGGTGGGGAAGATCACTGGAAAAGGGATAGGCTACCTACTCCAGTATTCTTGGGTTTCCCTTGTGGCTCAGCTGGTAAAGAATCTGCCCGCAATGCAGGAGACCTGGATTTGATCCCTGGATTGGGAAGATGCCCTGGAGAAGGGAAAGGCTACCCACTCCAGTGTTCTGGCCTGGAGAATTCCATGGGGTCGCAAAGAGTTAGACATAACTCTTTGAGCGACTTTCACTTTCACTTCTTAACTACTGGACCACTAGGGAAGTCTGAAAAAAACTTTGTGTAAGTAGAGCCATGCAGTTGAAACCTGTGTTAGTCAAGGTTTTTAATGAACCAGCTTTTGGTTTTATTGATTTTTTTTTTTTGATGTTTTTGTTTTTATATCTGTTTTAGATTTTACTATTTTCTTCCTTTTGCTTGCCTTTATTTGCTCTTCTTTCTCTAGTTTCTGTAATACAAACTTTGGTTATTGATTTTAGGTCTTTATTATTTTCCGGTATAGGTATTTAGTGCTGTGAAGTGAAATGAAGTGAAGTGAAAGTTGTTCAGTCGTGTCCAACTCTTTGTGACCCCATGGACTATACAGTTCATGGAATTCTCCAGGCCAGAATACTGGAGTGGGTAGCCTTTCCCTTCTCCAGGGGATCTTCCCAACCCAGGAATTGAACCGGGGTCTCCTGCATTGCAGATGGATTCTTTACCAACTGAACTATCACGGAAGCCCCTTTCTATTAGCACTGCTTTAGCTGCATCCCACAGATTTTTATGTATTATATTTTCATTGTCTTTTAGTTCAGTGTCTTCAGTTTTAATTTTCCTAGAGATTTTCTCTTTGATCTCTGTTATTTAGACATTTGTTGTTTAATTTCCATTTATTTGGGAATTTTCCAGATGTGTCTCTGTTGTTGATTTCTAGATTAATTTTATGTTCTAGAATGCCCTTTATATTACTATTTTTTTAATTCGGTGAGATTTGTTTTATAGATCAGAATATGATCTGGCTTCATCAGTATAAACATATGTATTTTAGAAGAATATGTATTTGTTGTGTTGTTTGGTGTGTTCTATAATTATATCAAGTTGGTTGATAGTTTTGTTCAGGCCTTCCATATTTTTTCTGGTTTTCTGACTGTATTAACTTTTGAGAGAACAGTGTTGGCTGCATTAGGTCTTAGTTGAGGCACAGGGGTTCTTCGAGAGAGAGCAATGTTGAAATGTCAAAATATTTTGATTTTCTTTTTTTTTCCTTTCACATCTATCATGTCTTCCGTATTTTTAAAATCTTGTTAGGTACATATGCATATGGAGTTATTGTATCTTTTGAGAGATGTCATTCCTTTATCTTTCCATATCTGCCAGTAAGTTGGTGGTTGGGTTTTTGTGTGTATGCTCAATTGCTCAGTCATGTCCGACTCTTTGCAACCCTATGAACTATAGCCTGTGAGGCTTCTCTGTCCATGGGGATTCTCCAAGCAAGAATACTGGAGTGGGTTGCCATGCCCTCCTCCAGGGGATCTTCCTAATCCAGGGATCGAACCCAGGTCTCCCAGACTGCAGGCAGATTCTTTACCATGTGAGCCACCTTTTAAGTCAAATAATTAGAGTAAATAGATACGTGACTTGGCTATCCATATGACAATGTCCATCTTTCTTTTGGTGCTATACCATTCCAATTTTAAAAATTGACTTTTTTTTTTTTTGAGATAAAACTTACATACCATTTAATTTGATCATTTAAAGTATACAATTAAGTATTTTTTATTAAATATAATGAGTTCTGCAAGCATTACCCTAATTCCTTTTTATAACATTTTCACCATCCCAGTAGCATTCCTCATATTAGTTTACATTTAATTTCGGTTCCTACCTCTAACTACTGGCAAACACTAATCTACTTTTGCTTCTGTAGATTTGCCTTTTGTGGACCTTTTATACAACTGGAATAATATAATATGTAGTCTTTGTATTTGATTTCTTTTACGTAGATTATTTATTTAAAAATTCATCTGTATTTTTATATGTATCAACATTTCACTTGTTTGTAAATACGATTCAGTTGTATGAGTATACCAGTTTTTGCTTCTGCATTAAACACTTGTGAGTTTAGATTGTTTCTATTTTATTGGCTATTATAGATTATGCTTCTGTGAGCATTCACATGGAAATCTTTGTGTGGATATTTTCACTTCTCTTATGTATGAATTTTAGGATCATATTGGATGATTTATCTTTAACTTTTTAAGGAATTTCCAAATTCTTTTTCAAATTAACTTTTAATATTACATTCCCACCAGCAGTGTAGTATGGTTAATGATTTTTACATTTTTCTCTAAATATGTTACTGCATTCTGTTGTAGTAAAATTGCATCTCATTGTACTTTCAATTTGCATTTTCTTAATGACTAATGAATTATGGAATATTTCCTTTTTTTTTTGGCTCCGCCCTGCTGCTTGCCAGATCTTAGTTCCCTGACCAGGGATTGAATTCGTGCCCTTGGCAGTGAAAGTGAGGAGTCCTAACCACTGGACTACCAGGGAATTCCCTCCATGTTTTTATTAGCCTTTTATATATCTTTTTTTGCTGGAATGTCTGTTTAAATATTTTGTCAAATTTTTAAGTACATTGTTTCCCTTCTCATTATTGAGTTATTATAACTTTTGGTATAATTTGGATATTAGACTCTTAGCAGATAAGTGATTTGCAAGTAAAGTTGACCCTTGAACAGTGCAAGGGTTAGGGGCACCAATCCTCCAGGCAGTTGAAAATCCATATATTAACTTTTGATTTCTCAAGAGCTTAACCAAAAGCCTTACCTAGAGTCGGACACGACTGAGCGACTTCACTTTCACTTTTCACTTTCATGCATTGGAGAAGGAAATGGCAACCCACTCCAGTGTTCTTGCCTGGAGAATCCCAGGGATGGGGGAGCCTGCTGGGCTGCCGTCTATGGGGTCACACAGAGTTAGACACGACTGAAGTGACTTAGCATAGCGTAGCGTAACAAATATTTTATATGATATATGTGTTATATACTTATTCTTACAATAAAGTAAGCTAAAAGAAAGAAAATGTTATTAAGAAAATCATAAGGAAAATACATTTATGGTACTCTACTGTATTTATCGAGACCATAAGCATATGTCATCTGTTTACAAGATTTCTATCAGTATCTCCATCAGTATTGTACTGATGTGCCAAGTCGCTTCAGTCATATCCAACTTTGCAACCCTATGGACTGTAGCCTGCCAGGCTTTTCTGTCCATGGGAATTCTCCAGGTAAGAATCCTGGAGTGGGTTGCTATGCCCTCTTCCATATTACTGACAATAGATACCAAAAATGAAAACATAATGTAAACACAAAAGTTAATATATATTTATAGGTATAATGATTCATGCATTGACAGTGAAGAAGCAGCAGTATGATTGCTTTATGGTAGCCTAGTGTAATCAATATGATAACCTGTATTATACTGAATGAAGTGTTATTAAAACTTCATGGTATAAAGTATTACAGTCATATTCATTTTACAGTCAAATTCATAATACAGTATTGGAAACATTGTTGCATTTAAATACACCTCTGATGACAAAAAGAGATGCACATTTTCTCTAATTATTAACATAAGAGAGACAGGTATACTGATTAGTGATGTAGTTCTTTAAAGCAAAGTTATGAAACAGTAATCAAACTAACCCCCAAATGTAGAACTAATAAGCAAGAATAAGAAGGATGCAGGATACATTTTGAATATACAAAAGTCAATAATTGGCTTACATACCAGGAATGAACAATTGGAATTTTTAATAAAAAAAATTCCCATTTCCAGAGACATCCTTGGTAGTCCAGTGGCTAAGACTCCGCACTCCCAATGCAGGGGGCCTTGGGTTGATCCCTGGTTGGGGAACTAGATTCCACATGCCACAACTAAGAGTTTGCATGCTGCAACAAGGATCGAAGATCCTGGATGCCACAACTAAGACCCAGTGCAGTCAAATAAATTAAAAAAAATACCATTTCCAGTTGCACCAAACAAAAATGTAGTACTTAGGTATAAATCTAACAAAATATGTACAGGATCTGTTGATGAAAAACCAGAAAATACTAAGGAAAGAGATCAAATAAGATCTAATTAAATGGAGAGATACTTTCTGTTCATGGTTTGGAAAGCTCAATATTGTCAAAATGTCAAATTTTTCTACCTTGAGCTATAGAGTCAATGTAATTTGCATCAAAATTCCACCAAAATATTTTGTTGATAAGCTGACTAAGCCTTTTATGGAAAGGCTAATTATCTATAACAGGTAACAGTGCAGAAGAAGCATAAAGTTGGTTTCGATACCACTTGCTTTAAAAACTTACTGTATATATAAAGCTGTAGTTACGACAGCAGCATGCAGCTAATAAGAGGATAGGCACATGCATCAATAGAATAGAATAGACAACTCAGAAATAATCCATACAATATAGCAAAGTAATCTTTGAGAAAGGCAGAAAAGCTGTAAAATGGTAAAAGGATAGTCTTATCAACAAGTACTGGAATAATTGTATATCCACAGGTTAAAAAGTGAACCTACTTTGAGACCCTCACCCTTTTACAGAAATGAATTGAAAATGGAACATACACCTAAGTAGAAAATGGAAAATTGTAAGACTTCTGAAAGAAAATACAGGAGAACATGTGATTTGGGGTTTGGTGCAGAGTTCCAACCCGTCCATTCTAAAGGAGATCAGCCCCGGGATTTCTTTGGAAGGAATGATGCTCAAGCTGAAACTCCAGTACTTTGGCCACCTCATGCGAAGAGTTGACTCCTTGGAAAAGACTCTGATGCTGGGAGGGATTGGGGGCAGGAGGAGAAGGGGACGACAGAGGATGAGATGGCTGGATGGCATCACTGACTCGATGGACGTGAGTCTGAGTGAACTCCGGGAGTTGGTGATGAACAGGGAGGCCTGGCGTGCTGTGATTCATGGGGTCGCAAAGAGTTGGACACGACTGAGCGACTGATCTGATCTGATCTGATGAGTTTACCAGTCCATTCTAAAGGAAATCAGCCCTGGGTGTTCTTTGGAAGAAATAATGCTAAAGCTGAAACTCCAGTACTTTGGCCACCTCATGGCAAAGAGTTGACTCATTGGAAAAGACTCTGATGCTGGGAGGGATTGGGGGCATGAGGAGAAGGGGATGACAGAGGATGAGATGGCTGGATGGCATCACTGACTCGATAGACGTGAGTCTGAGTGAACTCCGGGAGTTGGTGATGGACAGCGAGGCCTGGCATGCTGTGATTCATGGGGTCGCAAAGAGTCGGACATGACTTTGCAGCTAAACAACAACAACTTAAAACTCAACAATAAGAAAACAAGAAGACAAAATTGGGCAGAAGATCTGAACATTCACTTCACCAAAAAAAATACAGAGATGGCAAATGGGCCAATGAAAAGGTGCTGATTTGCAATTAGTGGAATTCAATTAAAAAAAGATATCCCTATTCCCATATTAGAATGATTAAAAAATTTTAAAACCTATACATGCCAATTGGTGACGATAGGAAACCTTATTTTTAGTGTACTTTTAAATTTTGCTCAATACTTTATAATATGCAGATTAACTTGAAACCATCTACTTCAGGTTAATACTAATTCATGTTCAATACTGTGTGAAATCTTCCAATAATATTATTATTATTTTTTGCATCCTCTCTTCTTTGTGCTATTGCTGTGCAAATGAGGTCTTTACATGTTATAACCCAAAGTACTGTTTTATAGTTGTTTTATCCTTGTATCTTTTATGCAGTTCTCTCTCTCTGTTTTATATTTTTATTTTTGGCCACACTGTGCAGCATTCAGGATCTCAGTTCCCTGACCAGGGATCGAGCCTTTGCCCTCTGCATTGGGAACATGGAGTCTTAGCCACTGGACTGCCAGAAAAGTGTCTATCCAGTTCTCTTTTAAATCATTTTAGAATTAAAGAGTAAAGCATTATATTCTATCATTTATTTTTACCTATATAGTTAAACTTTTCTGGCCCTGTTTATTTCTTTGTATAGATTTGAGTTAAAGTCATTTTTTTAAAAAACAGAATTTGCTCTTTTAGTGCCATTTTATGTTCATAGTAAAGTTGAAAGGATGGTACAGAGATTTCCCATATATTCCCTTTCCTCACATATGTAATGCCATTCTCATTATCAACATTCCCCACCACAGTGGTACTTCCGCTACAAGTAATGAACCTACATTAACCCATCATCCTCCAAGCCCAGTTTATATTAGGGTTCAGTCTTGCTGTTGTACATTCTGTGGGTTTGCACCAATTGATAATGACAGTATACTCAAGATTAAATTACTAATCAGAATCTCTGCCCTAAAAAATCCTGTGTGCTTTGCTTGTTTATCCCTCCCTCCATCCCCTAACATCTGACAATCCACTGATCTTTTTACTGTCTCTGTAGTTTTGTCCTGAACTTTTTTTTTTTTTTCTCTTAGTTTTGTATTTTACTTTGGATAGTTTCTGTCAACCTATGTTCTAGTTTCCTGATTATTCATTTGTGTTGAATATAATTATGAGCCCATTAAAGGCATTCTTCATTTCTCTTAATGCATTTTTAATTTCTACCATTTTAATTTGATTGCTTCTTATAGTTTCTGCCTCTCTTCTGATATTACTGATGTGATCTTGTCTGTTGTCTACGTTTCAAACATGTTATACTAGTTATCTAAAATTTTCTGTTAGTTCCCACACCTTGTATCTGAATCTGGTTTTAAAGATTATACTTTTTCAGACATTTATTTTTATCACTCTTTTGATTTACATTATAATTTGTTGAAAGTCAGATATGTTATATAAGATAGTGGATATTGAAGTAAACATATTTTATTCTTTGAGAAAAACATACCTTTCCTTTGTCTAGGCTTTTAATGTGGAATTTTGTAGCACACTAGTGAAAAATTAAAATTGGGAGCTTGATGTTTAAAATTTGCAGAATTTAATGAATTTAGAAGAAATTCAAGTTAACTCTCTGGTGATGTTTTATAAGTTTGTAGCATTTATACTACAAAGTATTAGAGCTTCAAATTGCACAAAGACTTCAGGAGGATATCTTGTATCTTTATAGACCTGGCTGCCTCTTTTTAAAATAGTCCTTTGCCTGGGTGGGCTGTTTATCTGCTTGAGCACCGGAGTTTCTTTTTTCTAGATTTGGTAAAGGAATTATGAACAACAGCATTAATTCTCCTGTAATAAATTGAAAGGAATTGGACCCTAATAGTACTATTGCCTGGAAAATCCCATGGACGGAGGAGCCTGGTAGGCTGCAGTCCATGGCGTCGCTACGAGTCGGACACGACTGAGCAGCTTCACTTTCACTTTTCACTTTAATGCATTGGAGAAGGAAATGGCAACCCACTCCAGTGTTCTTGCCTGGAGAATCCCAGGGACGGGGGAGCCTGGTGGGCTGCCATCTATGGGGTCGCACAGAGTCGGACACAACTGAAGTGACTTAGCAGCAGTAGCAGCAGTGAGAATTGGGCTTTTTTTTTTTTTTTTTTTAAATTATTGGGCTTTTTTTTTTTTTTTTTTTTTAGTATTGGGCTTTTTTGAAGCTTGTTACTATGTTATCTCAGTGCACTAGAGACTTTGGACCATATAATGATAACTTGTTTCTCTGTCCCTGCTTGGCTTTGGATTTCCCCCATTGCAATTCTTCCCAGAGAGGGTCTTTCCTCTTCATTTTTCCCCTGTATATTATTTTAATTTTAAACTGGCTCTTTTATTCTGGGTCTTGTATGGCCTGTACAAGTTTTCTTGCACCTTCATATTTAATGCTGCTCGCAGCTTGTATTCATGTTCCTCCCTAGGGCTAAAGGTTTTTTTTTTTTTTTTTCTTCCTTACCCAGATGTAGTTGGTTTCCACCACTGGGTTTCCCCACATTGTGCATTAGGCTTTTGTTCCTTAGGGGAGATGGGCCAGGTATTAATTTTGGTCTGCCCTCTATTACTCTATCCAGTGCGTCAGGCCACAGGTTTTGTTGAGCTTACTTTGAGATTAAGAATTTTTTTTTTTTGTAAGAGAGATAGAAGAGATACCTCCTGCAGGATTTCACCCATAGTTGCTGCTCCCCCTTCCCCATACAGCACAAATGGAATCTGTCTCTGTGATCTTCCCTGGGGCCACCTGTTGATAAAGACTGCAGGCCAGTACAGCCTGACACCTGTTTTTGAAACCTTGAGGGGCTTCTCGTTCTCATGGAGCCCTGCATTGGTCCATTAACGATTGATTATAATTTTTAGTGTAATATTCCTACCTGCTTTTATATGACTTTCTGTGGCATTATTCCAGTAATCAGTTGCTCAGATTCTATCATTCCCTGTAGGCACCTTCTCTTCTCTAAATTTCTTCATAACTCTTTGCCACAGTGGCTTAACTTTAAGGTCAAGAAAATCATTAATTTGCAGTTGTCAAGCTTTTTTTCTTCTCTTAAGGAACATAGTGATGCTGTTTCTAATGTATCTGAGCTTTGTCATCTTTGTTACTTTTGTTTGTTGATATTGTTTCATTTGCATTATTTCAACTTTTTTTTAGTATTCCATGGACAGGACTGAGCAACTTAACTTCAAAACTTAATGTTCTTTTTAAAACTTTTGGTTGCATCTCTTCAATTTATTTTGTTGTTATTGCTGTAGAGATTACAATATACAGACCTAGTAATCACCTAACAGTTAGTATAGATGTAATGTTTTACCACTTCAGGTAAAACACACACTTAGATCTCTTTAAACTCCCTCATTTTTTAAAAAGTAGTTGCCATGTGTCTTCAGTTCAGTTCAGTTCAGTTCAGTCGCTCAGTCGTGACCGACTCTTTGCGACCCCATGGACTGCAGCATGCCAGGCCTCCCTGTCCATCACCAACTCCCAGAGTTTACTCAAACTCATTTCCATTCAGTCAGTGATGCCATCCAGCCATCTCATCCTCTGTTGTCCCCTTCTCCTCCTGCCCCCAATCCCTCCCAGCATCAGGGTCTTTTCAAATGAGTCAGGTCTTCGCATCAGGTAGTAAAAGTATTGGAGTTTCAGCTTCAGCATTGGTCCTTCCAATGAATATTCAGGACTGATTTACTTTTATGTGTTTTGAAAGCCCACCAGACTGTATTATGATTCCTTTCATATTTTAGAGTCTTATATATTGTAAAGAACTTATTTAGGAGAAGAAAAATGGTCATTTAGTCACTTACCAGTTCTGTTGTTCTTCCTTCATTCTTAAAGGTCCTAGCTCCCTCTGGTCATTATTTATCTTCAAGACTAAAGAACTCTATCATTTCATCTCAATGCTGCTTGAAATGAATTTTCTTCATTTTCCTGCATCTTAAGAATGTGTTCATTTCACCTTCATTCCTGGAGGACGTTTTTATTGAATACAGAGATATTAGATAAGGAGACCATTATCTATTCTTTCAGCACTTCAAATAAAGATACTTTTCTACCATCTATCTCCTCCATTGTTTCACATGAGAAATTTTTAGTTGTTTAGAATCAGTGTTTCCCCATAGGAAAAGTGTTGATTTTTGTAGCTGCTTGCAAGTTTTTTCTTTATTTTTCTTTTTTTAGCAGTTTAATATTTTTGAATGATTTTTCTTTCAGCTTATCTTGTTTGGGCTTGCTGAGGTGATTGAATATATATATATATATTTATTTATTTATTTATTTATATTTATCTTTCAATCAAATTTGGGAAATTTTTGGCTCCTACAAATATTTTTTCCTGCAGTATACTGTTTTTCTCATTCTGGTATCTGAAGACTTGTATACCAGACTTTTTTATATTGCCCAACGGGCCTGAGTCTGTTTTGTTTCAGCCTTTTTTTGTTGTTGTTCTGTTATTCAGATTGGGTAATTTCTGTCTTCGAATTCAGTGACTGTTTTTCCCTGTTTCCATTCTGCTATTGAGATGTTAAGTGAATTTTTTGTTGTTGTAGGTGATTTTTTTTTAGTTAAACATTTTTCAATTTAGTTCTTTCTAAGTGTTATTGAGATATAATATCATACCAAAAAATTATTCACTGTATGTGCACAGTTCACTTATTTTCATTAAATTTGTGTACAGTGTGCAGCCGTTACCACAATCCACTTTTAGGACATTTCACTATTGCCAAAAATTCTTCAGGCCTGTCTATATTCAGTCCCATTCTGTCCTCAGCCCCAGGCTACCACTGATCTATCTAAAATGAGCCTTTTCTGGATATTTCATATTAATGAAATTATATAATGTTTATATAGTTTGACCCCCTTCACTTATTAAAGTCTTTTTCTTTTCTTTGTTTTTTTGGCCATGCTACAAGGCTTGCTGCTGATGCGTCGCTTCAGTCGTGTCTGACTTTGCGACCCCGTAGACGGCAGCCAACCAGGCTTCCCGTCCCTGGGATTCTCCAGGCAAGAACACTGGAGTGGGTTGCCATTTCCTTATCCAGTGCATGAAAGTGAAAAGTGAAAATGAAGTCACTCAGTCGTGTCCGACTCTAGCGACCCCATGAACTGCAGCCCACTAGGCTCCTCCGTCCACGGGATTTTCCAGGCAAAAGTACTGGAGTGGGGTGCCATTGTCTTCTCCGGCTACAAGGCTTACAGGACCTTAATTCCTCCAGGGATTAAACCTGGGACCAAGGCCATGAAAGCACTGAGTCCTAACCACTGGACTTCCTGGGAATTCTCAAAATCTTTTTGAGGTTGATCCTTGTGGTAGCATATCACAATATTTTATTCCTTTTTTAGAGCTGAATATTATTCAGTTTATAAATATACTACATTTTTGTTTTTTCCATTTGGCACTTGACAAAGTTTATTTGTTTCCCTTTTTTGTTTTTCTTTTATCTGTTAATAAATGTTGCTTTGAACATTGATGTACATCTTCTTGTATATTTTCATTTCTCTTGTGTAATTTTTTTTTGGAGTAGATTATCTGGGTCATATTTATTTAGCTTTTAAAGAAACTGCAAACTGTTTTCCAAACTGCCTATACTGTTTTACATTCCCACCTACAATATATGAAAGTTCACATTTCTCCACATCCTCATCATCACTTGTTACTGCCTGTGTTTTTTATTATACCCATTTTAGTTTGTGTGAAGTGGTATTTTGTTGTGGTTTTATTTTGCATTTCGTTAAGCTTAATGAGGTTGAGCATCATTTCATTTGCTTATTGCTAACTCATATGTATTTGAAGGAATAACATTTAAACCTTTTCTCCATTTCTAATTTTTTTTCTAATTGTATCTATAGAATTTGAACACAAAGTTAGCAAAAATAAGATTTTCAAGTATTTTCTCCCACTATGTAGCTTGTCTTTTCATTTTCTATAGTGTTTATCCATAGCACTAAGATTTTTAATTTTGATCAAGACCAATATATCAGTTATTTTCTGTATCTAATCTTTTATCAATGTTGCACTGTCTTGTTTACTGTAAATTTAAGGTAAAGTTTTAAAATCTGGTAATGAGGGACTTCCCTGATGGTCCAATGGTGGTTAAGACTTCATGCTTCCAATGCAGGGGTAAGAGTTCCATCCCTGGTCGGGGAACTAAGACCTACGTGCCTTGGGGTGTAGCAAAAAAAAAAAAAAAAATCTGTGATGAAAGACCTAATAGTTTTGTTGTTTTTCAAAATTGTTTCAGGTATTCTGTATTATTTGCATTTAGGATCATTTGCTATTTTCTACCAAAAAAAAAAAAAAAAGAAAGAAAGAAAGAAAGAAAACCTGTTGGGATTTTGACATAGATTGTATTGACTTTGTAGATCAGTTTGATGAGAGTGTTCTAATCCAAACACAGATTTTCATAACTTTCTTTCCATTTATATATATCTTTCAGTTTTTCCAAGCAGTGTTTTGTAGTTTTTAAGTATAAATCTTTTTATTTGTTTTTTGATGCTATTCAGAATGGAGCTCTCAATTTCATTTTTGGATGACTTACTGTAGTATAGAAATACAATTGATTTGGGGGTTTAAATACTGTAATCTATTGCTTCCTAATCTTTTTTGTTAGTTTTTTTTTGTTTTATTATGGATTCCTTAGGACTTTCTACTTATAAGATTATTTCACTTGAAGATAAGTACAATTTTACTTTTTTTCTAATCTAATTTTCTTTAGTTTTTTCCCTTTATTTACTGCCAAGAACTTCCAATACAGTATTGAATAGAAGTGATAGGAATGGGGATTTTTGTCTTATTCCCTTTAGGAGAAAGCATTTAGTCTTTCACCTTAAGGATATTAGTAGCTATAGGTTTTTGTTTTGTAGATACCCTTTATTAGGTTAAATCAGTTTCTTTTCATTCTTAGATTTTCGAGTTGTAAAGCACTGAATGAGCTTGGAATTTAGTCAAGTGCTATTTTTATGTTCATTGAGATGATTATGTGGTTTTTCTTTTGGAATTCAATGTATTTAACTACATTTATTTTTTGAATTATGAAACATGTCTGAGTTTCTGGGATAAACCTTACTTTGTCAAGATGTTGTTAGATTAGATTTGCTCAAATTTTGTTAATTGTTGCATTTACTTTCATGAGGGAGATTCCTTTGTATTTTTCTTATGTCTTTGTGAGATTTTAGTATCAATATGATTGTGGCCTAATTTATTAAAACGAGTTGGGATGAAATACCTCTTTAATTTTCTGAAATAATGTTTGTAGAATTCATATTATTTCATCCTTACATATTTGGTAGAATTCACCAGTGAATTCATCTTAGGCTGATGTTTTCTTTTGGGGAAGATTTTTAATGTTTAATGTATACCTTTAGGTTATATACTTGTATTTGAGTGAGCTTTGATAGTGTGCATCTTTTAAAGAATATGACCATTCATCTCAGTCGTTGAGTTTATTGACAAGAACTTGTTCTTAAAATTCACTTACCATTTTTTTATATGTATATAATAGGGTAATGTCACCTTTCTCATTTGTGGTAATGCTGTCCTGCTTTCTCTCATTTTCTCTGCTTTCTAATCAGCCTAGCCAGAGGTTTATTAAATTTCATAGATCTTCCCAAAGATCTACATTTTGGTTTCATTGATTTTCTTTATTATTTTATGTTATCAATTTCATTGATTTTTTGTTTTTATGCTGATTTTTGCCTCCTACTTACCTTTAGTTTAATTTGCCCTTTTGATAGTTTCTTAAGGTCAGGTCACTGAGTTAAGACTTCATATAGAGGTTTTATGCTATTTTCTCCTACGTACATCTTTGGTTGCACCCCATAAATTTTGATTTACTTTAATTTTTATTATGTTTAAAGTATTTCTAATTTCTGCATTGATTTCTTCTTTGATCCCTGAGTGTGCTGTTTAGCTTGCATATATTTGGGAGATATTCCAGAGATCTTTCTGTATTATTACCTATTTTAACTCTCATATAGTCAAAGAATATACTTTATGTTATTTGCATTCTTTCAAGTTTACTTAAGATTGTTTTATAGTCCTGATTATGATCTATCTTAAAAATGCTCAGTATGTACTTAAAAAAGGATGTGTGTTCTGCTGTTGGCTGAAGTGTTGCAGAAATATGAGCCAGGTCAAGTTAGTTGATTGAGTTGTTCAGTCTATATGTTTACTGATTTTCTATCCACTTTTTGTATCAATTATAGAGAGAAATATATTGAAATCTCTACATATAATTGCAATCAGTCCATTTCTTCTTGAAGTTCTGTTAATTTTTGCTTAATTTGTTTTGAGGCTTTTGTCATTGTTAAGTCTTTCTTAACCCTTTTATCATTATGAGATGACCTTCATCTATGGTAGGTAATGTTCTTTAGTCAGAAGTCTGCTTCGTCTGCCCCAAAGTCCTTGGTTTCTAGCAAATTGAGCCATGAAGAAAAAACGAACTTGGAGAAAATTGAGGAGAGGATCCAATCCAGATGATTGTTGATATTAAACTTGTTAAGGTTAGGCTATGAGTGCATGAAGTAGAAGAGTTGATGAAGATATAAAGACTTTGAATTTTTTAATATATCTGAAAATTCAGCTTGTTTCACTTGTGAAAATTACAGACCCCAGCTAAAGCAGAACTTGAATCCTTTTAAAAGATAAATTTAAGTTCCAAAATAACTTTTATGGTAAAATGCACCTTAAACAGAATTTGAAAGAAAACTAATTTGTGTTGCACACAAAAGGTAAAGGGTTTCTATTTCTACTATTTCAAAGAGTTTGCAAGAAAAATAGTCGATTAATGGGTAAAAGATATGAGTAAATAATTCCATGGACGTGCCTGTCCAAATCAATAATAAGTATGAAAAATATACTGAAGGAAATGCAGATTACATTTTAAGTGCAATACTTTCTTACCTGCTAGATTGGAATAAAACTAAATAGACAACTAGTATTGGCAGTGGTAAGAGAAGGGTACTTTTATATGTTGGCTGTGGAACTGTGAATTGTCACTGTCTGACCTGTAAGACCTTCCACTCAGGAAGCCTTGCCCCAAGCTCTTCTACTTTCTGGAGACTACACTTCTTACCTAGACTTCACATCAGTGGCTTTGAGTTCTGTCTTTGTTTCTGGTATCTGAGGAATTTATTTTTTTCTCTTTGATCTTTTATCAGTATGTTCTGTTTTATCCAGCATTTCTACTTTGAGTAGAAATCTGCCTACAATGCAGGAGACATGGATCCTTGGGTTGGGAAGATCCTCTGGAGAAGGAAAAGGCTACCCACTCTAGTATTCTGCCCTGGAGAATTCCATGGACTGGGGTCGCAAAGAATCGGACACGACTGAGTGACTTTCACTTTCACTTTCTACTTTGAGTTGTGTGAAGGACAGTTTCCCATAGAACTCTAAGTTCACCATAGTGACTGGAATTCATCTTTAAAAATGTCACCAAATTTGTTACCATATCACTCAAAAGAGAAAAGCTGTCTTTCAAGTATTAAGGAGATAGAAATAATCAAATATAAAATTATTCATGAAATTAGCATCCATGAACCTTTCTTGAAAAAGGTATATAACAGTGAAATATAGTCAATCAAGAAGTAAATAAAAATATAAAAATTCGTATTTAAGGTAAGTCAAGGAATGTTTAAAACTAAAACTTTTTCTCTGTTGTCTGGCTTCCTCTCTCCCATCTACTGTGCATTGTGTATCTGCATAACACATCAACCAAAGCTCTCCATTAGCAGAAATACCTGTTCAATCATGAGGAGCAACATTCTCCTAGCACCAACCAGACAACTCTTTAAAAGATAACATTCCTTCTTAATCTTGTATGGAGTCACAATGTCCACCACTTAGAGATCTGAATTGTGTAAACTATGTATGTCATTTAATGTACACCTTTCTGTCCCAAAAGTTTTGACCTCTCATGTGTGGAACAGTTTTCTGAGCTTTCTGAGAGGCTGTTACTGGGTTATACTCCTCAATTTGACTTGAATAAAATTTTCCTTTTCCTTCATAGATTGACTGTTGATTTTTTTGGTCAACAATAGGAATAGAATTAACTGTTATAAAAGGGCTGGTGGTAAACATTGAATCCATGGTAAGTAGAGGAAAAACTGAGGGAGTTAAGATTACGCTACAAAATGTGTTATAAAAAAAAATAGAAATGAATGAGCCATAGAAATTTGTCCTTTTGTGAGGAGTTGTGGAAGTAATTATCCTCATTCTTCACTTTATGGCATCAGTACTTTGTAGACTTAAAAAAATGCAGAATGTAAGAGTTGTGAGTTAAGTTTTATTTGGAGTAGAATGAGGACTGCGGCCCAGGAGATATCACCTCAAGGAACTCTGAGAGACTGCTCCGGGAGAGGGAAGAGGTCAGGGGACAGACAGTATATACGTGATTTTGGTGAAGGGCGAGTACATGCTATCTAGTACATGTTTTTCTAGATTTCTGCTCGTCTCGTGAAGCTTTCATTAGTCACAAGGAACAGTTGTGTCACCATGAAGGATTTTAGTGCTTTTCTAGATATTAGAAAATACAAGAATTGGGCTCATAAAAAAAAAAAAAAAAAAAAAAAAAGAATTGGGCTCATAAAATTGGCTCCTGAAAATACCTATCTGAAGACCTGTCCTACCAGTCTCCACACCCTTACCCCACCCCGCTACCAGCACAGTTCACTTCAGTCGCTCAGTCCTGTCCTCATTTCTGCTCTCCACACTGAACTCCTTTCAGGGGGTGTTGAAAGTCAGCAGCTGCAGCAGCACGTGATTTAATCCTTGTAGATAGCAAGTGCCAATTTGTAGTTGAAAACTTTAATATGTGATAAAAATATGTTTTATACACTAATGCTTTTTCATCCAAAAAGACTTTAAGATGTCATTTTGAAAGTTACATTTCTTGCAAAACAGCATCTGAAATTCAGCAAGTCCTTCAGTGTCATTTTATTTCTCTTCTTTTTTAAAACAAGTAAAGTAAGATTGAAAAAAACATAAAAGCTCATATAATCTCACTTTAAAACTTTGAAGTATAGTTTACATATATTAAAATGTATTGTGGAGAAGAAATTTTTCTCTAACCTTATAGATTTTTCTGGCCTAATATTTAAATTGAAATGATTGATTTATAGGAGAGTAACAGGAGAAAATCAAACAAAAGTTCAAGAATATGTGTACTTGCGACAGAGCCAGGAATACTGAGTAACTGGTCAAAATATGGCTGAAGCCTTCACTTTGAATACCATCTTTAGCTAAAGACAAAAGAGGTTGTTGGGGGTAGTGGTTTGGGACCTCACAGGGAAGGAAGGCAATTCACATGGAAATGGAAAAGCAAATATTTGGTATGTAAATGCAGACAACCTGACTGGGAGTAGACTCTTGATCTCTAGGTGTTGCTGAATTTCCTCCCATCACAGCTAGTCCATATTATTTGCAGATATTTCTGGTGATAGTTCTATTCCAGGAACAGGCCCTTAATCTATATTCTTTAGGTAGTTTCAGGATAGGTATGAAGAAAGTCTTCCAGAGTCTTCTGTTGTTTATAAATAATCAGCCAAAATTAATCCTCATGCCAAAGAGAAACATTTTGGGGTGGCAAATTTTGTACCCCTAAAGATTCATAAGTGTTTCATTTCCATTGCTTATGAAAGTTTCCTTGTGCTCCTTTACAATCAATTCACCTCTCCCTACCTAGCAGCAGTTAATGAAATTATTTGTAACTTTTTAATTTACCAATATTTTTCATTATCATTTTATTTTTTTCTATATTTTCTTTGTTTTATTGAGATATAATGGACATATAGCACTGTATAAGTTTAAGGCATACAGCATAATGATTAGACTTACATGCATCATGAAATGATTACCATAGTGAATTTGGTGACTATCCATACCTCATATAGATGCAAAATTAAAGAAATAAAATTTTTTCTTGTGATGAGGACTCAGGATTGGTTTACTCTTAAGAGTTTCCATGTATAACATATATCAATGTTAATTTATTTTGTTGTACCATACATCCCTAGAACTTATTTATTTTATATAAGTACTTATTTATCGTACCTTTTGACTGCCTTCATCCAGTCCCCCCAGCACCATCCTGCCAATCTCTGGTAGCCACACATCTGGTGTCTTTTTGTATGAGTTAGTTTATTTTGAAGTATAATTCACCCACAATACTGTTAGTTCCTGTTGTACAACAAACATACTGATTTCATATTTCTGTATATTTCAAAATGATCATCGTGATAAGTTTACTTAGCATCTGTCACCATTCAAAGCTATTATATAATTATTGGCTATATTTCCCACACTGTACATTTCATAGCTATGACTCATTTGTCTTGCAGGTGGAAGTTTGCCCCTTTTAAACTTACCCTCATCTATCTCTCTCTTCGGCCCACTTATTCCCCTCTGGCAACCATCTGTTCTCTGTATTTATATTTCTGTATTGTTATATTTGTTCATTTGTTTTGTTTTTTAAATTTCACTTAGCATAATAATAATTGATGCTTTTGAACTGTGGTGTTGGAGAAGACCCTTGAGAGTCCCTTGGACAGTAAGGAGATCCAATCAGTCCATCCTAAAGGAAATCAGCCCTGAATATTCATTGGAAGGACTGATGCTGAAGCTGAAACTCCAGTACTTTGGCCACCTGATGGGAAGATCTGACTCATTTGAAAAGACCCTTATGTTGCAAAAGATTGAAGGCAGGAGGAGGAGGGGATGACAGGATGAGATGGTTGGATGGCATCACCAATTCAAGGGACATGAGTTTGAGTAAGCTTCTGGAGTTGGTGATGGACAGGGAAGCCTGGCGTGCTGCAGTCCATGGGGTTGAAAAGAGTTGGACACGACTGAGTGACTGAACTGAACTATAGCATAATACCCTCTAGGTCAGATTTCATTTTTTTTTGGCTAAGTAATATTCTGTTTTGTGTGTGTGTGTGTGTGTTTGTACACATACCACATCTTTTTTATCCATTCATCCATTGAAGGGTCTGGAGTGTCCCAAACCTGATGTTGGTCAGCTGATGAGTGGGCTGGATCCTGGGGTAGCTGACTAAAGCACCCACAGTGTCTCAGTGCAGCTATTGGCCTGCTGGTAGGCGAGGTTGTGTCTCAGTCTTCCTGGGGCTAGTGCCAGTCTGTTTGTGTGCAGAGCCAGGTCCCACGGTTTTTGACTGCAGGGCCCTGGGAAATCCTGAAGCTGATGTCAACTTCTCTGGTGCATGAGGCTGGGGCCCAGCAGGTCCCAGAGTTGGTGCGGCCTCTGGTGCATGTGGTGGGTCTTGACAGTGGTAGGCTGTGGGGCTGTGGTGGTCCTAAGACTGGTGTCTTCTCACTGGTGGGCACAACCAGGGTGTAGGGGATCCTAGGGTTAGTGCCCACCCACTGGTGGGTGCAGCCTTGATGTCCTGGGGCTAATGCCCGTCTGCTGATAGCCAGAGCTGGGTCCTGGTGTCTCTGGCTGCAGGAACCTTGGGTCTCAGAGTTGGTGTCTGCCTACTCACTGGTAGGTGAGCTGGGTCTCTATGGCTGACTGTAAGCCCTCAGAGTCCCTGGACTAGTGCTGGTGCACTGGTGGGTGGCCTGTGTCTGAGGGTGGCTAGGTGCTGAAGGGGTCCTAAGGCCTGCTGATGGGTGGGTCTGTGTTGCCATCTGGTTAGCTGCTTGACCTTAATCATCCCAGTATTGATGGTGACAGGCTGGTGGGTGGGCCCAGTTCCATCCCTAATAAGCTAGAGGGAAGATTCTAAAATGGTACTCTCCAGCACCAGTATCCTCCTGACAGAATGAGCTCCCCAAAATAGTTACTGCCAGCATGTGTGACCCCAGAATGAGCTATAGTTGCCTCCTGTCTCTCCCAGAGCCTCTGCAGGATCAGCAGGAGCGTCTGATCCAGGCTCCTTTCACATTATTGCTTCTTCCCAGGATCTCAGAGTATGTGAGATTTTGGGTGTGCCCCTTAAGAGCTGAATCTCTTCTACCCTCTGGTTCTCCTGGAAAGTAAGCCATCTAAATTTTTTAAATTAATTTATTTTTTATTGAAGGATAATTGCTTTACAGAATTTTGCTGTTCTCTGTCAAACCTCAACATGAATCAGTCATAGGTATACACGCTTTTGAAGCTCCCACCCATCTCCCTCCCCTTCGCACCCCTCTAGGTTGACACAGAGTCCCTGTTTGAGTTTCCTGAAATTTTTAAATGAAATATTCAAACAGAATATATTGAGAATGACAGAGTGAGTGCTTGTTATCACCACCCTGCTTTAACAAATCTTAAACCTTATCATATACTGTTTCAGATTTTTAAAAACTTTAAACGGTGCAGTCAAAGCCCCTCTTCATCACATGCCACAATTAAGTCCTATTCTGAAGTTGTATGTCCTTACCGTGGGCTTTTTAAAATACTTTCACTGCTTAGTTATATAGTAATAGTTTTTCCATGCTACTAAGCTTTATTAAAATCCTATCATATTTTATGTATCCATACTTGGTTTTTTCACTCACCATTATTTTTGAGGTACAGGATATTCAGTAACTATGGAGCGGTGTAGCCATAGTAGCTATTTACAATGTCTTTTCTGGGATTCATCTATATTGATAAGTATATTAGTCTAGCCAATTCATTTCAATTACTGTATCATAGTGCACTTGGTGAAAATACAGTGGGTCTGTTATCCCACTGATAGATGTTTAGGTTGTTTCCAGTTATTTACTATGAAATACCAGGCTATAGTAAAATCTTTAGAGGACTTCTTATGCCCAGATGAGAATTTCTGTAGTGTTTTTGTTAAAGTGAAATTATGTAGTATGTAAAGTGAAATATGTGTTACTCTTCAGAGTGATTGTCCCAATTTACATTCTCACCAAAGAATATGAAAATATTGGTTTCTCAGTAACATTTTCTTTCCTTTCCATATCCCTTTTCCCCTCTGCTTTTTCTTTGCAAACTTTGTTATTATTTTTAGAATTTGCCAATATGATATGAAATTATATCTTGTGCTTTAATTTGCCTTTCACTAATTATTAGTGATGTTGAAGATCTTTTCATATGCTTATTAATAATTCTGTTTACCTTTTCTGAATGTTTCTGTTTTTATCATTTACTGCTGTCTGTTGGGTTGTTTTGTCTTTTAATTTTGTTAATTGATTTGTGACCATATTATTTTTAATATTCTGGATTCCAGTCTATAGTAGTTTTTAAAAAATGTTCTGGATATCATTCCTTTAAAAAATTTTTTTCACTTGAAAATAATTTTAAACTTACAAAAACATACCAAAAATAATAAAGGAACACATGTATTCTCTTATCAGGATTTGTCTGTTGTTTACATTTTCCACTACTAGTTTTATCTTTTGTGCTCCTCTCTTTCCACTCTGTATAAATTTTTTTTTTCTAGAATATTTGGTCCTTTACCCCTAAATACTTCAGTGGATACTTTCTAAGCAAAGTTCTTGTTTTTTTTTTAATAACCACAGTACATTTGTCAACCTCATATTTTTCAACTATTCTTCACATTTCATAACAATGTTCTTTACAGCCTTTTTACCCTGTCTAGTCCTGAATCTAGCCTGCTGCTGCTCAGTCATTGCTAAGTGTCTGACTCTTTGTTACCCCATGGACTGTAGTCTGCCAGGCTCCTCTGTTCATGGGATTCTCCAGGAAAGAATACTGGGGTGGGTTGCCTTTTCCTTCTCCAAAATCCAGCCTATGGGTAAATATTACATTTATTTGTCATTATCTTTTTAGTCTTCTTTAATCTGCAGCATTTCTACCATCTGCAGCATTTCTACAGCCTTGCAAAACTGTAGTACAGTATGGCAACCAGAATATTCACATTGTTAGTGCTTCCATCAAAATGTAGTGAGACATCTTGAGATCATGAAAATATCTTGCATAAAAATATCCCCCTGTACTTTGCCTTTTCCCTTGCCCATTCTTTACTGTGATTGTTTTGTAACTCTAGTTCTGCCTTCACATTTACCGGTGAGGCCTCAGGATAATACTATAAGAACAAGACCTACCCTCTCCTCGATTTATTATTATGAAGGATTGAAATTCTTAGCCTTTTTACAATGGTTTATAATTCATTATATTTCTTAATTATTTTGTGTTCAAAATCTTCTAGATATGGCCAGTGGGAGCCCTTGAAAACTGTTTATTATGTGCTTGTAATATGTCCCCAACATTTATTTGAACATTTCCTTACTTTTGTCGTCATAAGATTCATCTTATACCTATCCTGCCTCATCCTGCAGTTGTCTGTTTTTTCTAGGAGCCTTGGTTCCTTTTAATGGAGGGATAGTATTTACAAACCAAGACTTCAGTGCTTGGTTGCTCATTGCTCCTGAGGTCTTTTCTTCTTAGCCCTTTCAGTGTATAGAGTTAGAAAGTACATGCATATATACACACACAGATACATAAATATATATACACACAAACATTTTCGTGTGTTCATACTGTACCTTTAGTTCTAATCCATCCTTATAGTGTTCTTTCTTGCTTTACCTCACTCCATGTTTGTCTTTTCTGTCTGTGCACAGTGAGAAAACTGGCTCCCACAACATCCAAAATATTTACTCAATTGTGCAATCTTACAGTGTATCTGAAATATTTTCAAAAGTGCTTCATACAAAAGTCAATAAACAAACCAGTTAAAAATAGTTAAGGGTTAATTTTCACATCTCCGGCTGCTCACCCCCTGACACCCCACTGCATTCCCCAAGACTGAGGGTATATTGTCAGATACTATGTTTATAAGATACTTGAATCCATCCTTTCTTCCTTCCTCCCTCCCTTCCATTCTTCCCCTTTCCTTGTCCATTGCCACGATCCTACCTTTTTCTCTTCCTTTTTCCCATCTCATTTGCCTCCTTTCCTTCTTTCCCTGTGGTTATGGTCTAAACTGAAAATGTAACTGTGTTCATTTGTTTAGTTTTCCTTCCATTATGTTCTTATTGATATAATTTTATTTTTTGAATATTTAGGATAGTAATGTGCTTTAATAAGTAAAAAATATACAAAGGGTTACACTCAGAGAAATGTAAATCACTCTCTCCTGTATCCATTCTACCTCATTTGTCTCTTCATCCCTTATGGGTAACCGTGTTCATTGTTTTCTGCTCTATTCTGCCGACACAGATATATGTTTTCTTATTTTCCCTTCTCACACAATAGGTAGCATGATGTATTTGTTCTTTAACATATTGCACTTTGAATTTTCCTTTTAATAGTACTTCTTGGAAACTACATATCAGTTCATAATATCCCTGTATTATTTTTTGAATGTATGAAACATGTGTAGTGATATTCCTTATTTAATTCCTGATATTAGAAATTTGTTTTTTTATCTAGTTTATCAGTTCTGAGTTTTTTAATGTTCTCTAATGTTTTTCAATTTTTATTTCAGTCATTTCTGTTCTTTTCTTTATAATTTCCTTTTGCTTGCTTTGAATTTGACTTGTATTCCTTTCCTACTTTCATAAGGTGGAAGCTTAAGCAAAATTTTTATTAGAGGACAGCATAATATTTTAGCTTTATGGACTATATACTGCTAAGTCGCTTCAGTCGTGTCCGACTCTGTGCGATCCCATAGACGGCAGCCCACCAGGCTCCCCCGTCCCTGGGATTCTCCAGGCAAGAACACTGGAGTGGGTTGCCATTTCCTTCTCCAATGCGTGAAAGTGAAAAGTGAAAGTGAAGTTGCTCAGTCGTGTCCAACTCTTAGCGACCCCATGGACTGTGGCCCACCAGGCTCCTCCGTCCATGGGATTTTCCAGGCATGGAAACACTGGAGTGGGGTGCCATTGCCTTCTCCGTTATGGACTATATGGCCTTTCACAATTGCTTAGTGCTGGCATTGTGGCAAAAGTCAGCTGTAGATAATTCTTAAATGAGTGAATGTGGCTGTGTTCTGATAAAACATTATTTACGAAGACAACACAGGCCTGAGGGTTGTAGATCAGCACCCTTCCCCCACCCTAGCCCTAGGCTTAGAGCATTGATCCCAGACCTTCCTTCTTTTCTAACAGATACTTAAAGTCATAAATTTCTCTATTTAGCTGATCTCATAGATTTAAAGGGCTTCCCAGATGGTGCTAGGGGTAAAGAACCTGTCTGCCAATGCAGGACATGTAACAGATTCGGGTTTGATCCCTGGGTAGGGAAGATGCCCTGGAGAAGGGGTGGCAACCCATTCTACTATTCTTGCCTGGAGAATCCCACGGACATCGGAGCCTGGTAGGCTACAGTCAACAGGGTAGCACAGAATCGGACATGACTAAAGAGACTTAACACACACACACGGATTTAAAATATCTTTTCATTATTGTTCAATGCCAAATGTCATCTAGTTTTTCTTATAATTTTTTCCACTGACTCAGTGTTTATTTAAAGGAATGGTTAACTTCCATATATTTGGGGGTTTCCTGTTTACTTTATATTTTGTATGATCTTAATGTTTTTATTTATATGTGGACTGTATTATGGTCCAGAATATTGTCCATCTTGGTAAACCTACCTAGTACATTTGGAAATAATGTGCATTATGTCATTTTTGGTGTATTATCTAAGAATATAAATTGAATCTAGGTGATTGATAACATTGTCCATATCTGTTATGCATGTATAAATTCCTAAATTTTTTTGTGGGTCTCTCAGTTGCTTCAGTTCAGTTCAGTTTGTCAGTCATGTCTGACTCTTTGTGACCCCATGGACTGCAGCACACCAGGCCTCCCTGTCCATCACGAACTCCTGGAGTTTACTCAAACTCATGTCCCTTGAGTCAGTGATGCCATTCAACCATCTCATCCTCAGTCATCCCCCTCCTCTTCCCGCCTTCAATCTTTCCCAACATAAGGGTCTTTTCAAATGAGTCAGATCTTCCCATCAGGTGGTCAAAGTATTGGAGTTTCAGCTTCAGCATCAGTCCTTCCAATGAATATTCAGGACTGATTTCCTTTAGGATGGACTGGTGGAACTCCTTGCTGTCCAAAGGACTCTCGAGAGTCTTCTCCAACACCACAGTTCAAAAGCATCAATTCTTTAGTGCTCAGCTTTCTCTATGGTTCAATTCTCACATCCATACATGACTACTGGAAAAACCATAGCTTTGACTAGACAGACCTTTGTTGGCAAAGTAACGTCTCTGCTTTTTAATAAGCTATCTAGGTTGGTCATAACTTTGCTTCCAAGGAGTAAGCATCTTTTAATTTCATGGCTGCAGTCACTGTCTGCAGTGATTTTGGAGCCCCCCAAAATAAAGTCAGCCACTGTTTCCACTGTTTCCCCATCTATTTGCGATGAAGTGATGGGACCAGATGCCATAATCTTAATTTTCTGAATGTTGAGCTTTAAGCCAGCTTTTTCACTTTCCTCTTTCACTTTCCTCAAGAGGCTCTTTAGTTCTTCGCTTTCTACCATAAAGGTGGTATCATCTGCATATCTGAGGTTATTGATATTTCTCCCGGCAATCTTGATTCCAGATTGTGCTTCATCCAGTCCAGCATTTCTCATGATATACTCTGCATATAAGTTAAATAAGCGGGGTGACAATATACAGCCTTGACATACTCCTTTCCCTATTTGGAACCAGTCTGTTGTTCCATGTCCCGTTCTAACTGTTGCTTCTTGACATGCGTACAGATTTCTCAAGGGGCAGGTCAGGTGGTCTGGTATTCCCATCTCTTGAAGAATTTTCCACAGTTTATTGTGATCCACACAGTCAAAAGCTTTGGCATAGTCAATAAAACAGAAATAGATGTTTTTCTGGAACTCTCTTGCTTTTTCGATGATCCAACAGATGTTGGCAGTTTGATCTCTAGTTCCTCTGCCTTTTCTAAATCCAGCTTGAACATCTGGAAGTTCACAGTTAATGTACTGTTGAAGCCTGGCTTGGAGAATTTTGAGCATTACTTTGCTAGCATTTGAAATGAGTGCAATTGTGTGGTAGTTTGAGCATTCTTTGGCTTTGCCTTTCTTTGGAATTGGAATGAAAACTGACCTTTTCCAGTCCCTTGGCCACTGCTGAGGTTTCCAAGTTTGCTGGCATATTGAGTGGAGCACTTTCACAGCATCATTTTTTAGGATTTGAAATAGCTCTACTGGAATTCCATTACAGAGGGGTTTAAAATTAGCAGCCATGAGTGTGGAATTGTCTTTTATCAGTCTTTATTTCCTGTACTTTGATACTCTGTTACTGAGTACACATACATTTATGATGTTCTGTCTTGTTGAATCAGTCCTTTTTTAGACTTTAGTCCTTTTTTGTTGTTGTTGTTAATTTATTTGGCTGTGCTGGGTCTTAGTTGTGGCATTTGGGGTTTTTGTTGCCTCCTCTGGGATCTTTTAGTTGTGGCATATAGGAACAAGTTTCTGGACCAGGGATCACACCCGGGCACCCTGCATTGGAAGTGCAGAGTCTTACCCACTGAATTGCCAGGGAAGTCCCAGTCTGAATCCTTGATTTCTAGTAATAAGTTTTGTTTTAAAATCTGTTTTATCTACTATTAATACAACTAGTCTACTTATCCTTATCATTTCCTTGGGATACCATTTTTCCATCCATTTCATTCTGTTTGTGTTTTATATTTAAAGTTAATCTCTGTACTTCATATTTAGTTTATCTTAATTTTTAAATCTGTTCTTAACAGTTTCTGCCTTTTAAAGTGGAGCATTTATTCCATTAACATTTAATGTAATTATTGATGTGCCTCAGCTGTGGTCTAGCATTTTATTTTTGGCTTTTTATTTGTTTACTCTATTATTAATTTTCTTGTTCCTCCTTTCTTGCTTTTCTGGGAACAGTTGAATATTTTTAAAATTCTATTTTAGTTTTTCTATTTAATATTTAGCTTATATTTTGTGCATTATTTTTATAGTAGCATTTCTATGGATTACAGTGTTCATTCTTATGAAGAACCAAAAAAAAAAAAAGTGTTACACATTCTTTACAGAAAAGAAAGTTTGTACTCTAAGGTAAACCAAAATTGTAAACTAGTATTTGAGAATTTTAAAGTGGGCATTTTAAACTATTCTCAAAGAAGTGAAACAACATATTTTCAATGCATGAAAATCTCAGCAGAAAATTGGGAACTGTCAACAAGAAACTCATGAAGAGGAAATAATTGGAAATTTTAAAAGGAATAATATAATTTCTGAAATATAAAGTTCATTGAAGGGATTTAACTTTTGTTTATATATAAATAGACATGACAGAAGAAAAGGTGAACTTGAAGCCAGATCAATAGAAATTATCCTATGTGAAGAAAAGAGTTAAAAAAGTGAGAAAAACTGAACAGAGCCACAGAAACCTGTGTAATTGGGATATCAGAAGAGATAGAGAGATGGGGAAAAACTATTTGTTAGTGACTGAAAAATTCTCACACTTGAGTAAATGTAAAAATTTACAGATAGAATATGTTAAATATCAAGTATGATAAAAGTAAATAAGTCCACCTGAGGCACATCATAATTAAAGTGTCTGAAGCCAAACATAAAGTGTAAATCTTAGCAAGAGAAAAGTTACGTATAATCAGGCACAATGATCCTATTTCTTTCTGACTTCTTATTAGAAACCATTTCAATGAGACTGCATGCAACAGCAACTTTAAGTTGTTAGGGAGGGAAAAAAGAAACAAACCTGTCAACCCTTGATGAATATCCAGTGAAAATATTCAAAAATGAAGATGGGATAAAGGTATTTTCAATAAAGGAAAGCTATAAGAGTATTTGTTACAAATGGATCTATATTATAACATGATAAAGGAGGTTCTTAAGATGGAAGTAAATGAAATTTCATGGAAACTTGGATCTTCAGAAAAAAATGAAGAGGATTAGAACTGGTAAATATCTGGGTAAATACAAAATCGTTTTTTTCCCCCCGTTTTCTCTCTTAATAGCTTTATAAGATGAATACCTTATTAAAAATTAGAACTATAACATTGTCTTATGTTAGATATAAGTTATATTAAAGTTATATTAAAATAAGTTATATTAGAACTATAACATTTACACATGTATTATATATAAAAAAGTAACATAAAGAACAGAGAGCTATGAGCTTATAACACTGCAAGATGTAAAGTGATACATTATTAACTGCATATGGACTGTGATACAGTAAGCTTTTACATATAGTTGGATCTATTTCTGGACTTTCTTGTTCTTTTCCATTGAAATTAATGTGAATTTATTTTTCCAGTTGAACTTCAGGAACAATTCATATACCTCTGTAAAATTCATTGGGATTTTTGGGGAGGATTTAATTACCTTTTTATTTATATTTATGTTTTTAAAATTTATAAACTTATAAATTTATATTTATGTTTTTAAAAGTTATAAACTTATAAATAATGTCTTGAAGATCATGGGACCGCTTAATCCAAAAACAAAGGATGTCTTTTTATTTATCTAAGGCTCTTTTTGAATTTTTAATGTGTATTTTATGGTTATCTTAGTATATATTTTAAAGTTTTGTTCTGCTTATTCTTAATATTTTATCCTTTTTGTTGCTGTTGTATTTGGGATTTCGTCATTATGCCCTCTAACACAGGGATCAGAAAGCTTTTCTTGTAAAGACCAAATCAAAAGTATTTTAAGCTTTTTACAATCTGATCTCTGACACTACTTACCTCTGTTTCTGTAGCACAAGTCACCTTTTACAGTGAATGAATGAGTGTGATTATTTTCCATTAAGACTTTATTTATAAAACAGGTACAAGGACTTCTGTTTTAGAAAGGGTGACATAGAAACATTTCCCCCTGTTTCTTCACTCTTAAGTACACTATAATCCCTGGAAGTAGGAGGCAACCCAAGGAGACCTCTGAAAAGTGTAAAGAGGAGCTTTGTTAATATATTGTAAGGTATGTAGGGGAGAAGAGTAGCATTTATAATCCTATGATTATAAATGATTATAAAGTCTCAGTCTTTTAGTCTTTTAGTTGACCTATATCTCTTGTCTGTGACCTTCCCAAATGATTCTTGCTTTTTCCCCACTTCAGATTGGACAGGAAGGCTAGAAAGGGCTGGATTTGGGTGCTTCCCTTCCTCCTGTCAGAGGCTGGAGGACCCTGATGCTGGGAAAGATTTGAAAAACCCTGATGCTGCAAAAGATTGAAGGCAGGAGAAGAAAGGGATGCAGAAGATGAGATGGTTGGATGACATCACTGACTCGATGGACATGAGTTTAAGTAAGCTCTGGGACTTGATGATGGACAGGGAAGCCTGGCATGCTGTAGTCCATGGGGTCACAAAGAGTCAGACACGACTGAGCGACTGAACTGAACTGAACTTCCTCCTGTCAAAGGCTCAAGGATTCTGGAGTTAGGTATTTTCTTTTCTCTGTATCAAAGGCTGTAGGTAACAAAAGTTGGGTATTTCCCTTTCGTGAGGTTTGTTTGATTGTGATAAAATAGTTTCCCTTGAGAGCATGCCTATTTAAAGGAGACTAGAGGTGCTCGGCGAGGCCAGGAGGCCTGCACTTTGGCCAGCCATGTTCCTCTCCACGGCGCTACGGGCAGCGTGGCCGGCCTCGCCGCCCACTGGGGAAAACATATAAGAAATCTGCATAAGACAGCTGTTTAGAATGGAGCTGGAGGAGCCTTATTTGTGCACAGAGATACTCCTGAGAATAACTCAGAAACTCCATTTGATTTCACACCAGAAAACTGTAAGAGGATTGAGGCCATTGTGAAAAACTACCCAGAAGGGCATAAGGCAGCAGCTGTGCTTCCAGTTCTGGATTTAGCCCAGAGACAGAATGGATGGCTGCCCATCTCTGCTATGAACAAGGTTGCAGAAATTTTACAAGTACCTCCAATGAGAGTGTATGAAGTAGCAACTTTTTACACAATGTATAAGTGAAAGCCTGTTGGAAAGTGTCACATTCAAGTCCGCACTACCACACCTTGCATGCTCCAAAACTCCGACAGCATACTGGAAGCCATTCAGAAAAAACTTGGAATAAAGGTTGGAGAGACTACACCTGACAAACTTTTCACTCTTATAGAAGTCGAATGTTTAGGGGCCTGTGTAAATGCACCAATGGTTCAAATAAATGACAACTACTATGAGGATCTGACACCTAAAGATATTGAAGAAATTATTGATGAACTGAAGGCTGGCAAAATCCCAAAACCTGGGCCAAGGAGTGGACGCTTCTCCTGTGAGCCAGCTGGAGGTCTTACCTCTTTGACTGAACCACTAAAAGGACCTGGGTTTGGTGTGCAAGCAGGCCTTTAATTTATATTAGCTGTGAATATGTCAGTGGAGAAATAAAACATGAATTTCCTACCTAAAAAAAATAAGGAGAATAGAATGATTTGGTTCAGAACTGAAAGAGTAATTCAGTATTTGGAAGGCAATCATATAACTGGAAAAGAAAGCATATCTCAGTAGGTGCAAAAAGAAAAAGCATTTGACATCATTTAAAACCTATTCATAATAAAAATGCTTAGCAGATTCAGAAGAGAAGGCAACCTCATTAATGTCATAAGTGGAATCTCAGAAACACTGGTAGTATCAATCATTAAAGACAGAATGGTTTCCCCTTCTATGAACAGAAAGTGGGCGAGTATCTTAGATTTCACCACTACTGTTCAAATTTGCCCTGGAAGTTTTAGCTAATACCATGAGGCAAGAAAAACCAATAAAGGGCATGCATTTCAGTATACTAGCCATGAATACTTGAAAAACAAAATTTAGTTAATACCATTTACAGTACTACATAAGGGATGCACGTTTGATCCCTGGGTTGGGAATATCCCCTGGAAGAGGACACAGCAACCCACTCCAGTATTCTTGCCTAGAGAATCCCCATAGATGGAGAAGCCTGGTCAGCTACAGTCCATGGGGTCGCAGAGTCAGACATGACTGAAGTGACTTAGCATACACACATGCACACCAAAAGGATTACCCATAAGTGAAAAAATAAGTTTGACTTGACAAAAATTTTTCTCTCAAAGGAAAGTGCTAGGAAAATGATAAAAAGCAGTCATAAAGTGAAAGAGTATATTTCTAACATATTTATGAAATGCTCTTAAAATATGACATTAAAAGAAGTAACCCTGTTTTTTTTTTCTTTATACACATAAATTCAGTAGATGCATATAAAGCATTTGGAAATATCCAGTTCCTATTCATATTGAAAACATTTCACAAACCAGGAAGAGAAGTTAGGTAATACACATTATTAACCAGATAATATATATCTAGGAGTAATCTACAGCTAATGTACTCAGTGACTGTGTATTTTTCCCCTGAGTTCAGGAATAAGATATGAATTTCTACTCTTATTCCTTCTGTTTGACATTATAATAGAAATTTTATCCAGGTCAGCTAGGCAAGAAAAATAAATTGCATCTAGTTTGGTACTGAAGCACAAAAACTATATTCACAGAGGAAATGATTTTGTGTATGGAAAATCCTAGGTAACCCACATTATGTAATTAGACCTAATACATGAATTCAGAAAGATTGCATAATATAAGAAACTATAGAAAAATGAGTTATTTTTCTGTATAGTAGCAATGAATAATCTGAATAAATAAATACAAAACCAATTTAATCTGCAATAGTATCCAAAAGAATAAAATGCTTAGGCATGAACTGAACAAAATAAGTGTAAGACTTACATTGAGATCTAGGAAAACCATATTGCAAAAAATTTAAGAAGAATTGAGCAGTTCAAAACATACCTCATGTTCATGCATTGGAAGAGTTAGTAATGTTAAGATGGTATCATCAATTGAATTATGTTTCCCTAAAAGATATGTTAATGTTCTAATCTCTGCTTCTTATGAATTTACCTTATTTGAAAATAGGGGCTTTGCAGATGTCATTAAGTTAATCTGATGTCATACTGGGGAGATTGGGATTTTAATCCAGTATGTCTGGTATTCTTAGAAGAGGAAAGGGCACACAGAGACAGAGATATACAGGAAAAATGTTGTGTAACTACAAAGGCGGAGATTGACGTGATGTGTCTACAAGAACAGAGGCACAAAGGATTGATGGGCACAATAGAAGCTTAGAAAGACATGGCATATGTTCTCTCCTAGATCCTTCACTGGAAACATGACTCTATGAGTGCTTTTATTTCAGACTTCTATCTTCTAGAACTGTGAGATAATTAATTTTACTTATGTTAACATAAAAGTTTAATTTCAGACTTCCAGTCTCCAGAACCGTGGAAGAACTAATTTTTCTTTTGCTAAGCTTTCCAGTTGTTGACTGTTAGCCAGCTTTCAGAAACAAATACAATTGACATTCGTCCTCAAATTGACCTAGAGAGTTAGTGACACCTCTCTCAGTGTCGCAACTGGCATTTTTGTAGAAATTGGCAAGCTGAGTATAAAATTCATATGGAAATATGGATACATAATAGACAAAGCAGTCTAGGGAAAAAAGTACATTAGAGAACTCAGATTCCCTGATTTTAGATCTCAGTACAGGACTTCCCTGGTGGTCCAGTGGTTAAGAATTTATCTTCCAGTGCAGGGCACATGGGTTTGATCCCTGGTTGGGGAACTAAGATTCTGTGTGCCATGGGGCAACTAAGTCCACATGCCACAACTACTGAGCCCACACACTCTGGAGCCTTTGCCACAAGAAAAGAACCTGCATGCTGCATCAGAGATCCTGTGTGCCACAACTAAGACCCGATGCAGCCAAAAATAAATAAAATTTAAGAAAAGAAAACAGCAAACTGTTAAGAAAGCTTAGTACAGAGATCCAATAATTAAGACCTCATGGTAAAATTGTAAGGGTAAACATACAGGTTATATAAGTATATGGAAGGACAGAAATGGAAAAGCCACAAATGTACCCACTTATATATGATTAATTGATTTCCTGACAAGAGTGTCAAGACACTACAGTGGGGAACATCAATTTTTTCAACAAATAATGTTGGGACAAGTGAATATCCCCATGGAAATGAATAAATTTGGTCCAGCAACTTCACACTTTGCAAAGGTGAGTAAAATATGAATCAAAGACGTAAATTTTAAGGCTAACGTCACAACTTTTAAGAGAAAACATAGTTGTACATCTACAGGACCTTAGACTTGATATTAAGTCTAAACCACAAGCAGCAAAATCAAAATAGGGTAGCTTTTGTTCTTGAAGAGATAGTATCAGGAAAGTGAAATAAAGTATAATAAAAAGAATGAAGTACTGATACATTGTTCAACATGGATGAATTTGAAAATACTATTCAAGTGGAAACCAGATTCAGATGCCTCTTTCTGCATGATTTATTTATGCGATATGTTTAAAATGCAAAAAGTTATAAATACAGACTAGTTTTTAGAGGCTAGAAGGATCTTAAAAATTGAACTTTGTTGTACATGAATTACAATAAATGTGCAAAAGATGGAAATATTCTTCATTAAAGATAAAGTGATATGTAAGCAAATGGAAAAATACTTAACATCACTTGTCAGTAAGGAAATGCCAATTAGAAATCACTGGATATCAATAAATCTCTACTAGAGTGGCTGAGTAAAAAAACCCAGTATTTCCAAGTGCTGCTAAAGATATAGAATAAATGGAAGTTTTAGGCATTGTTTGTCAAATGGAACAGGTACCTTGTAAAAGCAATTTGTCAGTTTTTTTAATAAAATTAATTCTATAGCTATGATATAACCAGGCAATTGCTCTCATATATATTTATCTTAAGTTGAAATAACATTTCTTCTCATATAGAACTGTTTATTAATGTCTACCCTTAAAATTAGTAGCTTTATTTTGTCAGCCCAAACTTGAAAGAAGTCAAATGGCCCACAACAGGTTAGTGATCTATAAAATATTCTACATCCATTTAATGTAGCATTACTCTCCAAAAAAAGCATAATGAATTAACTGATACCAAAGCCCATGACTATGGGGATCACAAGAAACTGGAAAATTCTGAAAGAGATGGGAATACCAGACCACCTGACCTGCCTCTTGAGAAATATGTTTGCAGGTCAAGAAGCAACAGTTAGAACTAGACATGGAACAACAGACTGGTTCCAAATAGGGAAAGGAGTATGTCCAAGGCTGTATATTGTCACCCTGCTTATTTAACTTATATGCAGAGTACATCATGAGAAACGCTGGGCTGGATGAGTCACAAACTAAAATCAAGATTGCAGGGAGCCTGACGAGCTACAGTCCATGGGGTCGCAAAGAGTTGGACACGACTGAGCAACTGAACTGAAATGATAACAATATAGATGAATCTCAAATGGATTTTGTTATGTAAAAGTGTCCATAGTGAAAGTACAGATACAGAGATGATGTTTTGGCACATACAAGTATGACAGGAGCAAATAAAGTGATGTTTCCTGAGGTTAAGTGTGAAATGAAGCAGAAAAAAGAAGTGATTTTTTTGGTTATCAAAATGTTTCCTGATGCTTGGTACTATTTAAATAAATCAATGTAATTCTTATTTGATAAAATCTTACTAGAGAGACCAACAACTTATTCCATTAATGTGCTAGATGGTAAATGTCTTAAACCTTGTGCCTTAAACCATATGGTATCTGTCACACTACTGAACTCTATAGTTGTGGAAAGCATGCAAATTAATGAATGCATACGTGTTCCAATCAAAATTTATTTATAAAACAGGCTGTAAGTTGATGTCAGTGGGGATGGGCAAGTAGAGAACATAAAAAATATGTCTCATTACTGAAATAGCAAGCTACTAAATACTGTCAGAACCAATTATTTTGAACTACTGTATGATCCAGCAACTCTACTCCTGGGTGTGTGTATATATATATATCCAAAGAAAATGAAAACTATTAGAGAATATATGTGCAACTTAGTGTTCATAGCAGCATTGTTTACAATAGCTATGATAAGAAAGTAAACTTGGTGTCTGTCAACAGATGAATGGATAAAGAGGATGTGGTATATACACAATAGAAAACTACTCAGCTATAGAAGAGAATGAAATGTTGACATTTGCAGTAACCCAAATGGGCATAGAGAATATTGTATTTCATAAAGTAAGTCAGAGAAAGACAAATGCTATATGATACCACTCATATGTGCAATCTAAAAATAATACAAATGAATCTGTATAACAAACAGAACAGGTCCACAGACATAGAAAACAAACTTATGGTTACTAAAGGGCAAGGGGAGGTTGGTGATGGATAAATTAGAAATGTGGAAGCAGCACATGCAGTTCAGTCTCAAAAAAACAACCCAATCAAAAAATCAATGGCAGACCTAAATAGACATTTCTCCATAGAAGACATACAGATGGCCAACAAACACATGAAAACATGCCCAATGTCACTAAGTAGAGAAATGCAAGTAAGAACTACAATGAGGTGTCACCTTACACTTGTCAGAATGGTCGTCATCAAAAAATCTTTAAATAATAAATGCTGGAGAAGGTATAGAGAAAACAGAACCTTTTTCCACTTTCGGTGGAAAAGTAAATTGATACAGTCGCTATCCAGAGCAGTATGGAGATTCCTTAAAAAGCTAAAAATAGAGCTACCATATGACCCAGGAATTGCACTACTGGGCATAAATCCAGAGAAAACCATAATTCAAAATGATACGTGCACCCTAGTGTTTATTGCAGCACTATTCACAATAGTAAGGACATGGAAGCAACCTACATGTCCATCAACAGAGGGGTGGATAAAGAAAATATAGTACATATATACAATAGAATATTACTCGGCCATAAAAATGAATGGACTTGTGCTATTTTCAGGATGTGCATGGACCTACAGACTGTAGTACAGAGTAAAGTCAGAAAGAGAAAAATATTGTATAATATTGCTAATATATTCAATCTAGAAAAATGAAGCAGTTGAACTTATTTTCAAGGCAGGAATAGAGACACAGAAATAGAGAACAAATGTATGGATACCAAGGGAGGAAGTGGGGGTGGGAAAAATTGGGAGATTGGGATTGACATATATACAATACTGTGTATAAAATGGGCTTCCCAGGTGGCACTAGTGGTAAAGAACCCTCCTGCCAATGCAGGAGATGTAAGAGATGTGGGTTTGATCCCTGGGTTGGGAAGATCCCCTGTAGAAGGGCATGGCAACCCTCTCCAGTATTGTTGCCTAGAGAATCCCATGGACATAGGATCCTGGCAGGCTGTAGTCGATAGGGTAGCACAGTTGGACACGACTGAAGCAACTGAAAACACATGTATAAAATAGGTTTTCCTGGTGACTCAGTGGTAAAAAAAATCCACCTGCCAATGCAGAAGATGCAGGTTCGATCCCTGGGTCGGGAAGATACCCTGGAGATGGAAAGGACAACTCATTCCAGTATTCTTGCCTGAGAAATCCCATGGATAAAGAAGCCTGGCGGGTTACATTCGATGGGATCACAAAAGAGTTGGTAATGACTTAAAGACTAAACAACAGTTTTTAAAATAGATAACTAATGCAAACCGGCTGTATAGAACAGGGAAGTCTGTGCTCTGTGGTGACCTAAATAAGAAAGAAATCCAAAAAAGGGAATATATGTATATGTATAGCTGATTCACTTTGCTGTATATCAGAAACTAACACAACATTGTAAATCAACTATTTCATTAAGAATTAAGAAATTAGAAAAAATAGTATGTGATTAACAGATACAAACTACTACACATAAAATAGATAAACAACATTGATTTACTGTATAGCACAAGAAACTTCAATATCTTCTAATAACATATCATGGAAAATAATTTTTATGTATGTGTGTATATTTGCGTGCTAAGTCACTTAAGTCATGTCTGACTCTTTGCGATGCTATGGACCATAGCCTGCCAGGCTCCTCAGTCCATGGGATTTTCCAGGCAAGAATACTGGAGTAGGTTGCCATGCCCTCCGCCAAGGGATCTTCCTGACCCAGGGATTGAACTCATGTCTCTTACATCTTATGCACTGGCAAGTGAGTTCTTTTCCACTAGCACTGCCTGGAAAGTATCAGTTTATTTCAGACAAATAGTCGTGTCCAACTCTTTGTGACCCCATAGACTGCAGCACGTCAGGCTTCCCTGTCCATCACCAACTCCCAGAGCTTACTCAAACTCATGTCCATTGAGTCAGTGATGCCATCCAACCATCTCATTCTTTGTTGTCCCCTTCTCCTCCTGCCTTCAATCTTTCCCAACATCAGGGTCTTTTCAAATGAGTCAGTTCTCCGCATCAGGTGGCCAAAGTATTAGAGTTTCAGCTTCAGTATTCCAATGAATACTCAGGACTGATTTCCTTTAGGATGGACTGGTTGGATCTCCTTGCTGTCCAAGGGACTCTCTAGAGTCTTCTTCAACACCACATTTCAAAAGCATCAGTTCTTAGGCGCTCAGCTTTCTCTATAGTCCAACTCTCACATCCATACATGACTACTGGAAAAACCATAGCTTTGACTAGATGGACCTTTGTTGGCAAAGTAATGTCTCTGCTTTTTAATAAGCTGTCTAGGTTGATCATAACTTTCTTCCAAGGAGCAAGCTCTTTTAATTTTATGGCTGTCGTCACTGCAGTGTTTTTGGAGCCCCAAAAAATAAAGTCTGTCACTATTTCCATTGTTTCCCCATCTATTTGCCGTGAAGTGATGGGACCAGATGCCATGATCTTAGTTTTCTGAACGTTGAGTTTTAAGCCAACTTTTTTACTCTCGTCTTTCACTTTCATCAAGCAGCTCTTTAGTTCTTTTTTGAGTCAGTGATGCCATCCAGCCATCTTGTCCTCTGTCGTCCCCTTTTCCTCCTGCTCTCAATCTTTCCCAGTTCAGGATCTTTTCCAATAAGTTGGCTCTTCGCATCAGATGACCACAATATTGAAGCTTAAGGTTCAGCATCTGTCCTTCCAGTGAATATTCAGGGTTGATTTCCTTTAGGATTGACTTGTTTGATCTCCTTGCAGTCCAAGGGAATCTCAGGAGTCTTCTCCAGCACCATAGTTCGAGGGCATCAGTTCTTTGCCATGCAGCTTTTTTATGGTCCAGCTCTAATATCTGTATATGACTACTGGAAAAACCATAGCCTTGACTGGATGGACTTTTGTTGGCAAAGTAATGTAGATGGCTAGTAAACACAAAAGTTCTTCAACATCACTCATTATTAGAGAAATGCAAATTAAAACCACAATGAGGTATCATTTCACTTTGGTCAGAATGGCATTCATCAGAAAAAATTGAAAATAGTAAGTGCTGGAGAGGATGTGCAGGAAATGGAATATTCTGACAGTGTTGATGAGAATGCAAACTGATACAATCGCTATGAAGTACAGTATGGAGATTGCTTACAAAATTATGAAGAAAAGTACCATGTGACCCAGCAATCCCATTCATGGGCATGTACCCTGATGAAACCAGAATTGAAAAATACACACATACCCTAATGTTCATTGCAGCACTGTTCATAATAGCTAGGACTTGGAAGCAACTTAGATGTCCCTTGATAGATGAATGGACAAGGAAGTTGTGGTACATTTACACTGTGGAATATTACTCAGTTATAGAAAGAAATTCATTTGAGTCAGTTCTAATGAGGTGGATGAACCTAGAGCCTATGATACAGAGTGAAAGAAAAGCAAAGTAAGAAAGAGAAAGACAAATACTATATATTAACACATATATATGGAATCTAAAAAGATGGTACTGATGGTCTTTCATGTAGGTCAGCAAAGGAGACAGACATAAAGAACAGACTTTTGACTCAGTGGAAGAAACACAGAGCAGGATGATTTGAGAGAATACTTTTGTAACTTATACATTACCATATATAAAATAGGTAACCAGTGTGAATTTAATGTATGGCACAGGGCACCCAAAGCCAGTGTTCTGTGACAGCCTGGAGGGATAGGGTAGAGAGGGCACTGGGAACGGGGTTCAGGATGGAGGGGACATATGTATACCTATGGTTGATTCATACTGATGTATGGCAAAAACCATTACAATATTGTAAAGTAATTATCCTCCAATGTAAATAATTTTTCTAAAAAGAAAAAAGAAGGAACTTATTAAAAAAATCCTACACAGGCAATGTTTTTATAATTGTATTTTTCTAAGTGTTATTGAAATACAGTTCATTTACAATGTGTTAGCTTCAGGTATACATCAAAGTTACTTATATATTTTTTTCAAGTTTGTTTTCCATGATAAGTTATTACAAGATATTGACTGTAGTTCCCTGTCCTATATAGTAGTTCCTTGTTGCTTATCTACTCATACATTATATATAGTAGTGTGTATATTCAGTTCAGTTCAGTCGCTCAGTCATGTCTGACTCTGCGACCTCATGAATTGCAGCACGCCAGGCCTCCCTGTCCATCACCAACTCCCGGAGTCCATCCAAACCCATGTCCATTGAGTCGATAATGCCATCCAACCATCTCATCCTCTCATCCCCTTCTCCTCCTGCCCTCAATCTTTCCTAGCATCAGGGTCTTTTCCAATGAGTCAGCTCTTTGCATCAGGTGGCCAAAGTATTGGAGTTTCAGCTTCAAAATCAGTTCTTCCAATGAACACCCAGGACTGATCTCCTTTAGGATGGACTGGTTGTATCTCCTTGCAGCCCAAGGGACTTAGAGTCTTCTCCAACACCACAGTTCAAAAGCATCAATTCTTTGGTGCACAGCTTTCTTTATAGTCCAACTCTCACACCCATACATGACTACTGGAAAAACCAGAGCCTTGACTAGACGGACCTTTGTTGACAAAGTAATGTCTCTGCTTTTTAATATGCTGTCTAGGTTGGTCATAACTTTCCTTCCATGGAGTAAGCGTCTTTTAATTTCATGGTTGCAGTCACCATCTACAGTGATTTTGGAGCCCAGAAAAATAAAGTCAGCCACTGTTTCCACTGTTTCCCCATCTATTTGCCATGAAGTGATGGAACTGCATGCCATGATCTTAGTTTTCTGAATGTTGAGCTTTTAAGCCAACTTTTTCACTCTCCTCTTTCACTTTCATCAAGAGGCTTTTAAGTTCTTCACTTTCTGCCATAAGGGTGGTGTCATCTGCATATCTGAGGTTATTGATATTTCTTGAGGCAATCTTGATTCCAGCTTGTGCTTCCTCCAGTCCAGCATTTCTCATGATATACTCTGCATATAAGTTAAATAAGCAGGGTGACAATATACAGCTTTGATGAACTCCTTTTCCTATTTGGAACCAGTCTGTTGTTCCATGTCCAGTTCTAACTGTTTGTTCCTGACCTGCATACACGTTTCTCAAGAGGCAGGTCAGGTGGTCTGGTATTCCCATGTCTTTCAGAATTTTACACAGTTGATTATGATCCACACAGTCAAAGGCTTTGGCATAGTCAATAAAGCAGAAATAGATGTTTTTTCTGGAGCTCTCTTGCTTTTTCCATGATCCAGCGGATGTTGGCAATTTGATCTCTGGTTCCTTTGCCTTTTCTGAAACCAGCTTAACACAGTTCACGAATTGCTGAAGCCTGGCTTGGAGAATTTTGAACATTACTAGCGTGTGAGATGAGTGCAATTGTGCGGTAGTTTGAGCATTCTTTGGCATTACTTTTCTTTGGGATTGGAATGAAAACAGATCTTTTCCAGTCCTGTGGCCAGTGCTGAGTTTTCCAAATTTGCTGGCATATTGAGTGCAGCACTTTCACAGCATCATCTTCCAGGATTTGAAGTAGCTCAACTGGAATTCCATCACCTCCACTAGCTTTGTTATGATGCTTCCTAAGGCCCACTTGACTTCAGATTCCACAATGTCTGGCTCTCGGTGAGTGATCACACCATTGTGATTATCTGGGTCTTGAAGATTTTTTTTGTACAGTTCTTCTGTGTATTCTTGTCACCTTTTCTTAATATCATCTGCTTCTGTTAGGTGCCTACCATTTCTGCATCCCTAATGACTATACAGTGGAAGTGAGAAATAGATTTAAGGGACTAGATCTGACTGAGTACCTGATGAACTATGGACAGAGGTTTGTGACATTGTACAGGAGACAGGAATCAAGACCATCCCCATGAAAAAGAAATGCAAAAAAGCAAAATGGCTGTCTGCGGAGGCCTTACAAATAGCTCTGAAAAGAAGGGAAGTGAAAAACAAAGGAAACAAGGAAACTCTGAATGCAGAGTTTCAAAGAATAGCAAGGAGAGATAAGAAAGCCTTCCTCAGTGATCAATGCAAAGAAATAGAGGAAAACAATAGAATGGGAAAGACTAGAGATATCTTCAAGATAATTAGAGATATCAAGGGAACATTTTATGCAAAGATGGGCTCAATAAAGTGTGTGTATTAGTGTATATTTTAATCCCAAATTCCTAATTGATCCTTCTTTCTCCCTTTCCCCTTTGGTATCCTTAATAAGTTTTCTTTTCTGTGTGAATCTATTACTGTTTTGGAATAAGTTATTTTGTATAATTTTTTACATTCCACATATAAGCATTATATTTGTCTTTGTCTGGGTTTACTTAGTATGATCATCTCTAGGTCCATGCATGTTGTTGCAAATTTCATTATTTCATTTGTTTTTCTTTCTGTGTAGTATTCTATTCTATATATGTACCACATTATCTGTACATCTGTCCATGGAAACAAGCTGCGGTCATGTCTCGCTATTAAAAATACTGCTGCCAGGAACATTGGGTGAATATGTATCTTTTCAAATTAGAGTTATCTCTGGATATATGCCTAGGAGTGGGATCACTGAATAATATGGTGACTCTAATTTTTTAGTATTTTAAGAAAACACCATGCTGTTCTCCATAGTGGCTGCCCTAGTTTACATTTGCATCAGCAGTGTGCTAGGGTTCTCTTTTCTCCACATCCTTACCAATGTTTGTTATTTATAGACGTTTGATGATAGCCATTCTGAAAGGTGTGAGGTGATATCTCATTGTGGTTGTGATGTGTTGTAGTTTCAGCACATTGTGAAGCATTTTGTTGCACTTCCCTGATGATTTGCAATGTTGAGTATCCTTTCATGTCTGTTGCTCGTCTGCATTTCTTCCTTGGAAAATGGTTGTTCAGTTCTTCCGCCCATTTTAAAATCAGGTTTTTCTGTGTTGAATTGTATGAACTGTTTATACTTGCTAAGTATTAACTTCTTATGCATCATATAATTTGCAAATATTTTCTACCAGTCTCTAGGTTGTCTTTTCATTTTATTAATAGTTTCCTTTGCTGTGCAAAAGCATTTTAATTTAATTAGATTCCGTTTGTTTATTTTTCCTTTTATTTCCTTCGATTTTGGATAGAAGATCCAGTAAACTATTCCTACTATTGATTTATTTCAGACCATTCTGCCTGTGTTTTCCATTAGGAGTTTTGTGGTTTCCACTCTTATATTTAGGTCTTTGATCCATTTTGAGTTCATTTTTGTTATGTGCTGTTCAAGAATGTTCTAAGTTCATTCCTTCTTTATTTGGCTGCATTCAGTCTTAGTTGTGGCATGTGGGCTTTCTAGTTGTGGCTTGCGGGCTTCAGAGTACAGGAGCTCAGTAGTTGGAGTATGCAAGCTTAGTTACTCCTTGGCATGTGGGATCTTAGTTTTCCAACCATGGATTGAACCTGCATTGAAAGGCATATTCTTGACCATTGAACCACCATGAAAGTCCCTTATTTCATTCTTTTATTTGTAGCTCTCCAGTTTTTCCAGCATCACTTATTGAAGAGACTGTCTTCATTTTATGTTCTTGCCCCTTTTTGTTGTAGATTAATTGACCATAAGTGCATGAGTTTATTTCTGTTTTGTTTTTTCTACTTGAAAAGTAGTTGATTTGCAATGTTGTGTTAGTTTTAGGTGTATAGCACAGTGATATGATTATACATAAGTATATGCATACATATGTATAACTGAATATATATATATTTTTAAGATTCCTTTTCCTTGTTGGATTTTACAATATATTGAATAGAGTTCCCTATGCTAAACAGTACGTGTTAGTCACTCAGTCGTGTCATCTAGCAGAAAACCTAAATGATCTTTGATTTGACAGCGTATTTTTGGTACAACACCAAAGGCCCAATTCATGAAATATATACTTGAAAAGCTGAATTTCATTAAACTTAAAAAGTTGTTGCTATATTCAAAATGGATAACCAACATGAACCTACTGTATAGCATATGGAACTCTGCTCAATGTTATGTGGCAGCCTGGATGGGAGGGGAGTTTGAGAGAGAATGTATGCTAGTCGTTCAATCATGTCTAACACTTTGACCTTGTGGATTGTGGCCCACCAGGCTCCTCTGTCCATGGGATTTTCCAGGCAAGAATACTGGAGTGGGGTGCCATTCCCTTCTTCAGGGGATCTTCCCAACCTGGGAATCGAACCTGGGTCTCCTGCATTGCAGGCACACTCTTTACCATCTGAGACGCTAGGGAAGACTGAGGGAGAATGGATACATGTGTACCTATGGCTGAACCCTTTAGCTGTTCGCCTGAAACTATCACAGTATTGTTAATTGGGTATTTCCCAATAGAAAATAAAAAGTTAAAAAAAAAAATAAAAAAGTTGTGCTTTGCAAAAGATAATGTTAAGAGAATAGGAAGATCAGCCAGAGACTGGTAGAAAATATTTGCAAAAGAAACATCTGGTAAAAGACTATCATCCAGGTTGCACAAAAACTCTAATAAAAGCTCAATAGTAAGAATGCAATCTGATTAAATAGTAAACAGAAGAACTAACATTCATCTCACCAAAGAAAGTGTACAGGTGGGAAATATGTTATCAGGAAAATGCAAATAAACATAAAAAGCCATTGTACATGTATTAGAATGATGAAAATCAGAACACTTAAAAACTACATTCTGGTGAGGGCCTGGAGTAACAGGAATTGTACAATGCTGGTGGGAATGCACAGTAGTAAAGCCACTTTTGAAGGTGGTTCAGTCATTTCTTACAAAAGTAAGCATACCGTTACCACACAATTCTCCATTTGTGGTTACTGGTATTTACCCATACTGCTACTGCTGCTAAGTCACTTCAGTCGTGTCTGACTCTGTGCGACCCCATAGACGGCAGCCCACCAGGCTCCCCCGTCCCTGGGATTCTCCAGGCAAGAACAGTGGAGTGGGTTGCCATTTTCTTCTCCAGTGCATGAAAGTGAAACGTGAAAGTGAAGTCGCTCAGTCGTGTCCAACCCTCAGTGACCCCATGGACTGCAGCCCTCCAGGCTCCTCCGTCCATGGGATTTTGCAGGCAAGAGTACTGGAGTGGGGTGCCATTGCCTTCTCCAGTATTTACCCATAGGAGTTGTAAAATTATCTCCCCACAAACACTTTCTCATGTCTACTTTTAGCAGCTTAATTCATTAATGACCAAATTTGGAAGTATTTAAGACGTCCGTCAATAGGAGAAACAATGCAAGTAGAATAAACAATTTATTGAAAGAATTATACAGTGAGCATTATCTCTCTACCTGATTTTTAAAGTTTATTTTATTGAAGTATAGTTGTTTACAGTGATTGAGGTTTACAGCAAGTGATTCAATTATGTGTGTATATGTGTGTATTTATGGTTTTTTAAAAATTGTTTTCCTTTATTGGTTATTACAAGATATTGAATATAGTTCCCTGTGCTATACAGTAGTAGACTGTTGATAATTTTATATATAGTAGTTTGTTTTTGTTAATCCCAGATTTACAATTAATCCTTTCCTCCTTTCCCTTTTGGTAACCATAACTTAGTTTTCTCTTTTTTTTAATTGGAGGAAAACTGCTTTACAATTTTGTGTTTATTTCCATAATGTAGTTTTCTGAGTCTATTACTGTTTTGCAAATAAGGTAATTTGTATCATCTTTAAAAAAGATTCCACATGTAAGTGATATCATATGATATTTATCTTTCTTTGTCTGACCTCACTTAGTAAATGTTGTTGCAAATGGCATTATTTCATTTTTTGTGGTTCACTAATATTCCATATATGTATGTGTGTGTATATATATATGTGTATATATATGTGTGTGTATATACATATACACACATATATATATATATATATATATGCCACATCTTCTTTATCCATTCATGTATTGGTGGACATTTAGTTTGGTTCCATGTCTTATCTATTTTAAATAGTGCCGTTATGAACATTGGTGTGCATGTATCTTTTCGAATTATAGTTTATGTTTTTTTTGACTGTGTGCCCAGGTGTGGATTGCTGGATCATAAGAAACCTCCATATAGTTTTCCATGGGGGCAATACCAATTTCATTCCCAGCAACAGTTCTCTACCTGATTTTACATCATTAAACTGTTATCATTTATCAAGTCTGCATGGTTTTGCTGGAGGAAAAAAGACGTATATCAATGAAAGAAAAAAAAAGAACCCAGAAATTGATTTTCAGAAATATACTCAGCCTGTTTTTGACTAATGTCTAAAATCAATTTACTGGATGAAAGACGGTTTTTAAAAAAATTTTATTTATTTTTTAATTGAAGGATAATTGCATGAATCAGTCTTTTTTATATTAGTTTCTGGATCAATTAAACAGGCATAAATTTTAAAAGCGAACTTTGACCTAAACCTCACATTTGCCCAGATTAACTCAAAATGGATCATGGATTTAAATGTAAAATGCCCAAATGTATAAAACATTTAGGCTTAACTATAGGACAAAATTTGTTTGACTTAGCACTTGGCAAATTGTTCTTATGATGACAGACAAAAAAATATTCATTTAACAAAATGAATTGATAAATTGGATGACTCTAAAATTGTATAGTTTTGCTCTGCATAAGTCCATATGAAGAAAATGGAAAGATAATTTGTATTCTCAGAGCAAATATCCACGAACCACTAATGTGTCACTGGGCATGTTCCTATTTATATATTCAATACTCAACCATGGAAATGCAAACCATATAATTAGAAATTGGGCAAAATGCACATAGGAACATTTTACTGATGTATCACCAAGGACATGGAAAGGTATTGAAAATTGCTAACAATTAGAGAAATGCAAATTAATAGCAGGATGGGATACCATCATTTACTTGATAGAAGAGCTAAAATACATAACATTGACCATATGAAATCCTGAGGCAGATGTGAAAAAACTGAAACTCTCATACATTCTTAATGGGTGAATCAAATCAAATTTATATCCATTTTTCAAAGCATGTTTTAAGCTTGGCTAGTTTTCTTTTTTTCTAGTGTTTTATTTTAAAAAAAATTTTATATTGAAGTATAGTTGATTTACAATGCTGTACAGCAAAATGATTCAGTTATATATACATGCCTTTTTAAAAATATTTTTTTCCATTATGGTTGAATATAGTTCTCCTTGCTATACAGTAGGACCTTTTTGTTTTTTTATTCTGTATATAATAGTCTTCATCTGTTAACCCTAACCTTCCACTCTATGCCTCCCCTAAACCCTCACCCTTGGCAACCATTCTATTTTCTGTGTCCATGAATTTGTTTTTGTTTCATAGATAGATTAATCTGTGTCCTATTTTAGATTCCACATATAGATATCATATGGTGTTTGTCTTTGTTGGACTTATTCACTTAGTCTGTAGTTGCATCCATGTTGCTGTGAATGGCAGTATTTCATTGTTTTTCATGGCTGAGTTTTATTCCATTGTGTATGTGTACCATACCATCTTTATCCTTTTATCTGTCAGTGTACCTTTAGGTTGTTTACGTGTCTTTGCTATTGTGACTAGTGCTGCCATGAACATTTATGCATGTATCTTTTTAATTATAATTTTCTCTGGATATATGCCCAAGAGTGGTACTGCTGGGTCATATGGTATTTCTACTTTTACTTTTTTGAAGAATCTCAATACTATATTGCACAGTGAGTGCACCTTACATTCCCACCAACAGTATAGGAGGTTTCCATTTTCTCCATACACTCTGCAGCAGTTGTAATTTGTAGACTTATTTTTTTTTTCCCTTTTAGGTGTTTTTTGTTTTGTTTTGGCTGCTCTACACAGCCTGTGGAGTTTTGTTCTCCAACCAGAGATCGAACCCCATGATCCCTGCAATCAAAATGTGAAATCTTAACCACTGGACTACCAGGTAAGTTCCTATGTCCTTGTTATTTGTTTTTTTGTTGTTGTTGTTGTTAATCTTTTTGTTTTATATTGGGATTTAGCTGATAAACAGTGTTGTGATAGTTTCAGGTGAACAGCCAAAGGGACTCAGCCATAGATATGTATGTATCCACCCTTCCCCAAACTCCTCTTCCATCAAGGCTGTCACATAACAGGGGGAATGGATAGTTTGGGAATTTGGAATGGATATGTACACACTGCTGTACTTAAAATGGGTAACCAACAAAGACCTAGTGTATAGCACAGGCAAGTAGACTTTTTAATGGTGGCCATTCTTACCAGTGTGAGGTGGTACCTCATTGTAGTTTTGATTTGCATTTCTCTAATACATAGTGATGATAAGCACTTTTTCATGTGCCTATTTGCCATCTCTATGTCTTCTTTGGAGGCTTATTTATTTAGGTCTTCTCCCTGTTTTTGGATTGGGTTGTCTGTTTTCGTTGTTGTTGAGTTGTGTTTGCTGTTTCTATATTTCGAAAATGAAGCCCTAGTCATTTGCGTCTCTTGCAAGTATTTTCCCCATTCTGTAGATTGTCTTTTTTGTTTTATGTTTTGTTTGAGTGTGCAAAAGCTTGTAAGTTTGATTAGGAACCATTTTCATTTTCTCTGTGACTGCAACCATGCAGCTTGTGTGATCTTAGTTTCCTGACCTGGGATTGACCTCATACCCTGAGCAGTGAAAGTACAGAGGCCTAACCATTGGACCACTAGGGAATTCCTCCATTTATTTTTCTTCCCTGTGGTTTTTCTTCTTCTTCTTCTTCTTCTTTTTTTTTAATGGATTCCTTTGCTGTGCAATAGCTTGTAAGTTTGATTCAGTTCAGTTCAGTCACTCAGTCGTGTCCAGCTCTTTGTGACTCCATGGACTGCAGCACGCCAGGCCTCCCTGTCTATCACCAACTCCTGGAGCTCACTCAAATTCGTGTCCATTGAGTCAGTGATGCCATCCAGCCATCTCATCCTCTGTCGTCCCCTTCTCCTCCCGCCTTCAATCTTTCCCAGCATCAGGGGCTTTTCCATTGAGTCAGTTCTTCGCATCAGGTGCCCAAAGTATTGGAGTTTCAGCTTCATCATCAGTCCTTCCAATAAATATTCAGGACTGATTTCCTTTAGGATGGACTGGTTGGATCTCCTTGCAGTTCAAGGGACTCTCAAGAGTCTTCTCCAACACCACAGTTCAAAACCATCAATTCTTCGGCACTCAGCTTTCTTTATAGTCCAACTCTCACATCCATACATGACTACTGGAAAAACCATAGCTTTGACTAGACGGACCTTTGTTGGCAAAGTAATGTCTCTGTTTTTTAATATGCTGTCTAGGTTGGTCATAACTTTTCTTCCAAGGAGAAAGCGTCTTTTAATTTCATGGCTGCAGTCACCATCTACAGTGATTTTGGAACCCCAAAAAATAAAGTCAGCCACTGTTTCCACTGTTTCCCCATCTATTTGCCAAGAAGTGAAGGGACTGGATGTATGATCTTAGTTTTCTGAATCGAGTTTTAAGCCAACTTTTTCACTCTCCTCTTTCACTTTCATCAAGAGGCTCTTTATTTTCTTCAGTTTCTGCCATAAGGGTGGTATCATCTGCATATCTGAGGTTATTGATATTTCTCCTGGCAATCTTGATTCCAGCTTGTGCTTCATTGAGCCCAGCGTTTTTCATGATGTACTCTGCATATAAGTTAAATAATCAGGGTGACAATACACAGCCTTGACATACTCCTTTCCTGATTTGGAACCAGTCTTTTGTTCCATGTCTGGTTCTTACTGTTGCTTCTTGACCTGCATACATATTTCTCAGGAGGCAGGTTAGGTGGTCTGGTATTCCCATCTCTTGAAGAATTTTCCACTGTTTCTTGTGATCCACACAGTCAAAGGCTTTGGCATAGTCAATAAAGCAGAAATAGATGTTTTTGTGGAACACTCTTGCTTTTTTATGATCCAACGAATGTTGGCAATTTGATATCTGGTTCCTCTGCTTTTTCTAAGTCCAACTTGAACATCTGGAAGTTCACGGTTCGCATAATGTTGAAGCCTGGCTTGGAGAATTTTGAGCATTACTTTGCTAGCATGTGAGATGAATGCAATTGTGTGGTAGTTTGAGCATTCTTTGGCATTGTCTTTCTTTGGGATTGGAATGAAAACTGAGCTTTTCCAGTCCTGTGGCCACTGGAGTTTTCCAAATTTGCTGACATATTGAGTGTAGCACTTTCACAGCATCATCTTTCAGGATTTGAAATAGTTCAACTGAAATTCCATCACCTCCACTAGCTATGTTGATAGTGATGCTTCCTAAGGCCCACTTAACATCACATTCCACGATGTCTGGTTCTAGGTGAGTGATCGCACCATCGTGGTTATCTGGGTCATGAAGATCTTTTTGTATAGTTCTTCTGGGCATTCTTGCCACCTCTTCTTAATATCTTCTGCTTCTGTTAGGTCCATGCCATTTCTGTTCTTTATTGTGCCCATCTTTGCATGAAATGTTCCCTTGGTATCTCTAATTTTCTTGAAGAAATCTCTAGTCTTTCCTAGTAAGTTTGATTAAGTTCCCTTTTTTTTTTCCTAGTAAGTTTGATTAGGTTCCTTTTTTTGTTTGTTTGTTTTTCTTGGGAGATTCTCCTAAGCAAACATTGGTATGATTTATGTCTGACAATGTTTTGCCTATGGTGTCTTTGAGGACTTTTATAATGTCCTGCCTTATGTTTAAGTCTTTAAGCCCTTTTGACTTTATTTTTGGGTGTGGAGAGGGTGTGTTCCGACTTCATTGATTTACATGAGGCTGTTCAACTTTCCCAGCACCACTTAATGAAGAGAGTTTTTCCCATTTTATATTCTGGCCTCCTTTGTCAAAGATTAATTGGCAATAGGTATGTGGATTTATTTCAAGGCTCTCTATTCTGTTCCCTTGGTCTGTATGTCTGTTTGTATGTATGGCGAATCCATATGTCAGGCAAATTTCGTATGTCAGGCAATTCTTTACCACTAACACCACTTAATTTCTTACTGATTTTCTGTGTGGATCATCTGTCTGTTAGTGTAAGTTGGGTATTAAAGTCCCCTACTATTATTGTGTTACAGTTAATTTCCCCTTTTGTGAGTTTTAGTAGTATGTTTTGAGATGCTCTTCTTTGCATCAGTATTCAGAATTTTTATGTCTTCTTTTTGAATTGATCTGTTCATCATTATGTGGTGTCATTTTTGGTCTCTTGTAATATTCTTCATTGTGCAGTCTGTTTTCTCTTATTTTAGAATTGCTCCTTTGGCTTTTTTCTGATTTCCATTAGCATTGAATGTTTTTTCTATCCCCTCACTTTGTGTCTCTTGAAGACAGCATATATACAGGTCTTGTTTTTGTATCCATTCAGCCAGTCTGTGACTTTTGGATGGAGCATTTAATCTATTTACATTTTTTAAAAAACTTTAAATATTTATTAATAAATAATATTTATTAATAAATATTAAATTTTTGTTAATTGTTAATTAACAAAATTGTTAATTTTTCTCAATTGTTTTGGATTTGGTTGTTTCTGTAGGTCTTTTTCTCTTGTGTTTTCTGCCTAGAGAGGTACCTTTAGCATTTGTTGTAAAGCTGTTTTGTTGGTGCTGAGTTCTCTTAAATTTTGCTTATCTGTAAGGCTTTTCATTTCTTCATTGATTTTGAATTAGATCCTTGCTGGATAGAGTAAACTTGATTGTAGGTTTTCCTTTTCAGTACTTTAAATATATCCTGTCACTCCCTTCTGGCCTGCAGAGTTTCTCCTGAAAGATTTGCTCTCAATATTATGAGGATTCCCTTGTATGTTACTTATGTTACTTGTTGCTTTTCCCTTGCAGTTTTGAATATGTTTTCTTTGTGTTCAATTTTTGTTGGTGTGATTAATATGTATTTCAGTGTGTTTCTCCTTGGGTTTATTCTGTAAGGGTCTCTCAGCGCTTCTTAGACTTGATTGACTATTTCTTTTCCCATCTTAGGGAAGTTTTTGACTATAATCTTTTCAAATGTTTTCTCAGACCCTTTCTCTCTTGATTCTTCTTCTGAGACCCCAATAATTAGAATGTTGTTGCATTAAATATTGTTCCAGAGGTATCTGAGACTATCCTCAATTCTTTTCATTCTGTTTTCTTTATTCTGCTCTTAAGCAGTTTTTTCCACCATTCTGTCTTCCAGCTTACTTATCCATTCTTCTGCCTCAGTTATTCCGGTATTGATTTCTTCTAGAATGTTTTTAATTCTAGTAATTGAGTTGTTCATTACTGTTTGCTTATTTCTCATTTCTTCTGGGTCCTTGTTAAATGATTCTTTCATTTTCTCCATTCTGTTTTTGTGATTTTGAATCATCTTTACTATCATTACTCTGAATTCTTTTTCAGGTAGTTTGTTTATTTCGTCTTTCTTTATTTGGTCTTGTGGGGTTTTACCTTATTCCTTTATCTGCATGATATTTCTGTGTATTTTCATTTTGTCTGAGTTACTGTGTTTGAATTCTCCTTTCTTCAGACTGTAGGTTCATATTTTTTCTTACTTTTGATCTCTGCTTCTGGTGGGTTAGGTTCATCGAGTTGCTTTTGTAGGCTTTGTGTTGGGAGGTACTTGTTCCTAAGTTCTGGTGGGTGGAGGTGAGTTTTTTCCCCCCTCTGATGGGCAGGACTTTGTGAGGTGGTGAATATTGGTTTTATATTGCTGTCTTGTTTGTTGTTTGTGTGAGGTGTCCAGCCCTGGGTGCTGCAGGCAGTTTTGTGGTTCCAGGTCTTTTATTCAGATGGGAGCCTTTGTGGAAATTCTCATGATGAATAATCTCTGAGGTCAGGATTACTCTGGCACTAGCATCCTGAACTGCGCGCTCCAACTCCAGACGGTCAGGCCTGACTTCTGGTCAGGGTACCAAGACTGCATGAGCCATTTGTTATATCAATAAAGGGGATTAAAACAAATGAACAATAAACCCAGTACAAGAAACAGAAAATGAATCCTAGACAAATGGTAAAAGCAAAATCAGACAAACAAAAATAAAAAGAAAGGAACATAATGCACATAGATATATACATAGAAACAAAGAAAAAAGACCAAAGAAGACAAAAGTACAAGAGAGTGACCCAGAGAACAAAAGAAACTAAACATGATATCAACCAATTAAAACAAAACTGAAACACAAAACAGAACATGAAACGAAAGCCAAGTGCCAAGTGAGGAATAAAGCAAGTAAAACAAAACACATAAACAAAAATGGTGAAAAAATGAAAAAGCAAAGTTAAGTAGAAGTATATAAAAAAGATCCATATATATTAAAGAAAAGCTACAACAAATAGAGAACACCCCCAAATACATAGAACAGCAGAAGGCCAAAGTAGACAGAAAAATATATTAAGGAAATTAAAGTGTGATTAGAAAAAAAATTCCCAAGAGCCTAAGTAGAAATAATCATAATAAAAACAATCACAACAACAAAGAATAATGAAGGGAGTAAAAATGAAAGAAAAAGAAATCTAGAATCAATAACAATGAATCCAAACAAAAAATAATAATAAATGTTTTCCTAGGGTCTCAACTGTTAGTGTCCTTGTCCCCTTTGTGAGCCACAGCCCATCTCTGCCTCCTTAGGAAGACCTTCAGTGGTGAGGAGGGCTGGTCTCTGGACCTGCTGTGGTTCCTGTGGTTACAGCTCGGACTCTAATCTAACCCTACTCCCATGTGTGCTTGCCTCCAATGTCCATAGGTGACAGAGCTAGAATGTTTTCTTTTGTGGAAACACTCATTGTCTTTTTATATATTCTTCAGACACAGAGTCTACACAGTTGATTGTGTGGATTTAGTCTGCAGCTTGTGCAGCTGATGGAAAAGTTTTCGATTTTCTACCTTAGACTCTCTGCTTCTGGAGCTCAATTATAGTTTTATTCCCACCTCTACACATGGTCTGTTCATAGGAGTTTCCTCTGGATGCTGCTGTGGAAAACTTGAGTTGACCCAGTGAGTTCTGGGTGTAAAGGTTGCAGAGCTGCTTGGATTGTAGGGACCCCAGTGGCATCGGAAGCACAGGGAAGTTGGTGGTCACAGGTGCAGGAGGTATGGCTCTGTTAGGATTCTTTTCTAGCCTCTGGCAGCTGGTGCTTAAAGAGCTTCCCTGGCTGGTCCTTGTCTATTGCTCAGTGCATCAGGCACTCAAAGGCCACCTTTTTTAGCATCTTTCTCTTGGGCTTCCCTTGTGGCTCAGCTGGTAAAGAATCTTCCTGCAATGCAGGGAACCTGGGTTCGATCCCTGGGTTGGGAAGATCCCCTGGAGAAGGGAAAGACTACCAACTCCAGTATTCTGGCCTAGAAAAATTCCATGGACTATACAGTCCATGGGGTCAAAAAGTCAGCTGCGATTGACTTTCACTTTCACTATTGGTCAGCTGCTGGTTGTGGCGTGTAGAGGGAGAGAGGCTACAGTGGTAGCTCCACCCATTGTGTGACTCAGAATGGCTGCCCAGCTTTCCTTCAAAGGCATTCCTGCTTTTCTGTGAATTTGACCTTTCTATGAATTTGTCCATTTCTTCTAGGTTGTCTGTTTTATTGGCATATAGTTTCTTGTCGTATTCTCTTATGATCCTTTGTATTTCTGTGGTGTCAGTTGTAGCTTCTCCTTTTCCTTTTTTATTTTATTGATTTGAGTCGTCTCCTTTTTTCTTGATGAGTCTGGCTAAAGATTTATCAATTTTATCTTCTCAAAAAACTAGCTTTCGTTTTTCATTGATTTTGCTATTGTTTTCTTCATTTCCATTTCATTTATTTCTGCTATAAATTGTCTGCTTTTGCTAAATTTCAATTTTGTTTGTTCTTTTTTGTTGTTGTTGCTTTAGGTATAAGGTTAAGCTATTTATTTGAGATTTTTCTTGTTTGCCGAGGTACAATTATATTGCTATAAACTTCCCTCTTAGAACTTTTGCTGCATCCCATAGGTTTTGCGTCATTATGTTTTTGTTGTCATTCATCTCTGGTATTTTTGATTTCCTCTTTTGTTTCTTCAGTGAGCCATTGGTCATTTAGAAACATACTGTTTACCCTCCATGTGGTTGTGTTTTTTACGTCCCCCTCCCCATAATTGATTTCTAATTTCATAGCATTGTGGTTCGAAAAGCTACTTAATATGATTTCCTTTTCTTAAGTTACTGATGCTTGATTTGTGGCCCAGGTTGTAATCCCTGGAGAATGTCCCATGTTTACTTGAGAAGAAAGTGTATTCTGCTTTTGGATGGAATGTCCTATAAGTCACAGGATTTATATCACAGTTAAATCTATAAGGTCTGATGTGTCATTTAAGGCTCGTGTTTCGTATAGAAACACAAAAAAAGCTTAGTTTTCAGTGTAGATGATGTGTACATTGGTGTTAGTGAGGGTAAGCAAACCTTTTTAAAATCAATTAATTTGATAAGCTACCTTCTATAATCTCAAAGAAAAAAAGAGATGATAAAATTATCAATAACATGAATAAAATAAGTGACATTATTACAACTTGTAAAGACATTTAAAGATATTAAGACACCAACTAGTATAACCTCCCTCAGAATATATAATTTGAACAAACCCATATTTATGAATCAATTAAAATTTGTTTTTAAATAATCTTTCAACTTGTAAATTTTGGTGGAGGAAATCAATCACCCAGCATTACTAGTTAGTAGAGAAATACAAATCAAAACTATAGTGAGAGGTATATGACCTCACACTAGTCAGAATAGCTGTCATAAAATCTATAAACAATAGATGCTGGGGAGCTTGTGGAGAAAAGCTCCCTACTGTTGGTGGGAATGTAAATTTGTATAGCTACTATGTAGAATAGTATGGAAGTTTCTTAAGAAGCTAAAAATAGAGCTACCATATGACCCAGCAATCCCACTCCTTGGCATATATCTGGAGAAAACCATAATTCTAAAGGATACATGTACCCTAGTGTTTATTACAACACTATTTACAATAGCCACGAAATGAAAGCAACCTAAATGTCCATCAGCAGGGGAGTAGATAAAGAAGAAGTGGTACATATATACAATGAAACATTACTCAGCTGTAAAAAAAGGAATGAAGTATTGGCATTTGCGTAGACCTAGAGATTGTCAGTTAGAGTGAAGTAAATCAGAAAGAGAAAGACAAATATTGTATAATATCACTTATATGTGAAATCTAGAAAAATGGTACAGATGAACTTATTTTCGTAGCAGAAGTAAGAGTCACAGATGTAGAAAACTGACATGTTTTACAGGGTGGGAAATGGTGAGGGGGTGGTCTGGGATGAATTGGGAAATTGGGATTGACATATATACACTACTAAATGTAAAATAGATAACTAATGTGAACCTAGAGTATTGCACAGAAAACTCTACTCGGAGTTCTGTGGTGACGTAAATGGGAAGGAAATCTAAAAAACAGTCAATTAATTGAGAAACATACTTTATGGATTTGAAGACTCGCCAATAGTAAGGATGCCAATTTTTATCTGTAGAATTAACAGTATTCCAAACTTGATCCAAGCAGTTAGTACACTGTCTACCTGCTAAATAATTTCAGTTATTTTTGTATGATTGACTGTTGAAATAAATGACCAAAAAATACATTACAAATAACCTTTTTGCAGAACTTATTCTTCAACTTGAGGCTCCTCTGAACATCAGTTTTCCATTAGTCAAATTAATTTAATAACTGTGAGATCTTAATTTTTTAAAATGATTCAGTGCAAGGTATCGTATAGATATAAAACATATTTAATTGAACTCACTATGATGACATAATGACATAATCCTATATTTTCAAACATTTTATAAATGATATTCTGTTATACATTTTCTTATTTGGTTCCCCCAAACTTTCATTTTTCTCCATATTCCTTTTATTGGCATATTTTTTAAAATGTAGAAAGAACGAGATATAGTATTATGAAGTTGACTACTGTGAGGATTAGTTTTATATGTTGTTGAAAAATTTAAACTACTGTGTAATTTTGCTTCCTCAGTATCCATTTTGTATGGTTCAGTCGCTTACAAGGGCTTGAACTGACACCAGCCTCTCCCAGGAATACATGTCATATGTAACAATTGTCTATGTATGTACTCAACCGCTCAGTTGTGTCTGACTCGTTGCAACCCCATGAACTGTGGCCTGCCAGGCTCCTCTGTACATGGGATTTCCCAGGCAAGAATATTGGAGTGGGTTGCCATTTTCTACTCCAGGGGATCTTTCCGACCCAGGGATTGAGCCCATCTCTTATGGGCTTATATCTTATATCTCTTACAATGGCAGATGTCTTTACCACTTGGCCACCTGGGAAGCCCATATAACAAAAGAGGCACAAGTTTATATGTGTGTGTGCATGTATGTGTGTGTGTATATATATATATATATATATATATATATATATATATATACATACACACACATGTATATAAAATTGATGGTAGTTGGGTATCTTCTTAAACCAGGCTTCTCTGTCCATGGGGATTCTCCAGGCAAGAATACTGGAGTGGGTTGCCATGCCCTTCTCCAGGGGATCTTTCCAACCCAGGCATCAAACCTAGGTCTCCCGCATTGCAGGTGGATTCTTTACCGTCTGAACCACCAGGGAAGCCCTGGGAGATATCATGTGTAAGTAACAGCCCCTCTTATTTAATTTTTAAAAAAAAATAAGTTGTAGCAGACAAACCATAAGGTAACCCCTAATGATTTCTTGTCTACTAGTGTTCATGTCTTTGTTTACTCCACTCCCCTTGTATGCACACAGTACCTTGACTTCTAACCAATAGCAAACTGTAAACAATGGCAAAGGTAATGGAATGTCATTGGCTCGATTAGGTTATATTATATGATCCAAAATCACTTCAATGATTATATCATGTTATATAAAGCTGTCTTATCAGACTGCAGGAAGAATCTCATTACTGTTTTTGAAAATGTAAGCAAGTATGTTGGGGAGACACATGGGAAACAGGTACTGTCTGCACCAGTCTCCTGCTGGCAGCCAGCAAAATGTTCTGGAACTTTGGTTATATAGCCACAAGAACGTGAATTCTGTCAACAACCTGAATGAACTTGGAAGTATATTCTTTCCTAACTATTCCTTTATATGAGAATACAGCCTAGCCAACACGTTGATTACAGTCTAGTTGATTACTCTTAAGTGGAGGCAGCTAAGGTGTTCCAGATCTTCGGCACACAAATAACATGATCAAAGACGTGTGTGTTATTTAAAGCTTTTACGTTCATGGTAATTTTTGTCAGGAATAGAAAACAAATACAAGATTTAAAGTGAAACTTAGTTGGTTGTCTGTAAATAACCTATCTTTCAAGTATTTTTCCAAGGTGAGAGTTTAATCCTTAATTTATTTAACCTATAGAGAACCCAAGGAAGAATCCCTGTGACCTAAAATGGAAAAAGGTTATTTTGTATTGAATGACATTTTTTATTAAACAACTTACCAAGATTGTCTACATACGAAGTGGTAGGGTATGCTGTTATATAAATAAGCCGAAGTTAGTCCCAGTACATTGGCCCTACATTTTTTCCTTCACAGCAGGCCAGAATATCTAGCATGAAAGCCCACCAGTGTTTAACTCAGTTATTAACACATGTTACGAATAATACATTTTACACAGTTGCTTTAAGTGTGCCCTTATTAGCATATTTTTTAGCCTTTTAGGGCTTGCCTGATTTGTATCCTTTGAAAAACTGCACTTACAAATCTGTTGGCCACAAATAAGGTAAACCCTGGTAGTATGAATGAAGCCCGAGCCACTAATGCCCTTCAGAGCTCTCTGAACCAGATGCCCCATCTTGCTGTTGAGTGATACCTTCTCGACAGTAAGTCCCTTCTCCTGTTCCCCTTTTTTTCTAGGAGTTCTTTTGCCCTCTTATCCTTCTGATTGATGGGCCTCTGGAAGGTCTCATGCTCTGAATAACTTCCACATACCCCATCGTTCATACAAGTCTATTAAAGTAGCATGCAAATAAAGCTCACTGTATGTTACTGCCACCTTGTGGTCACATATTTTTCCTCAAGCTCAGAAACCCCCTCCAGCTCAGAGTTTCATGCTAGAAATTGACACTCAGCTTATAAATGTCTCCTTTTCTGTAGAGGTCATTTCAGAGTTTTAACAGAGAAGCTGGCTATATCTTGAATCCTTCTGAATACTCTTTGACCAGTTCTACAAATATCTTTTTTTGGTTACCATTGGAAAGGATTATCATCTAGTGTATTTTTCAGAATTGCTTTTAAAATTTTAATACTTTTGTTTTCAATACAAGTATGTTTATTAGATATCTACTGTTGTATAAAAAATTGCCCCAGTGGTCCAGCGATTAGGACTCCACACTTTCATTGCCAGGGGTCTGGGTTCAGTCAGGGGTCAGGGTACTAAGATCCTGCAAAGCGTCTGGAGCGACCAAAAAGAAAAAGAAAACATTGCCCCAAAATATGATGGCTTAAAACAACAAACATTAATTTCCTTGCAGTTTGTAGGTGTGAGAACTTTGCATGTAGTTTAGATAATAGTTCTGCCACAGCAGTTCTGAGAATATTGGAGCCAGGAAGTCTGATGAGATTGGAATCATCTGAAGGTTTGACTGGGTTGTAGGATTCACTTTTAATTGCTGAGTCACATTGCTTTTGGTAGGAATACTTCATTCCTTCTATGTGGGCATCAGTGCAGCAGTTAGATTTTTTCAGAGTGAATAATCCAAGAGAGAGATCAAGGAAGAAACGTGCAATATCTTGTGATATAATCCTCCTGAGTCGTGTACCATCACTTCTGTTTTGCAGCCACCTCCTGTTGCAGACTTCTCAGGTGGCTTTAAAAAAAAAACAAAAACAAAAAACCCCAGCCATCTGCCAGTGCAGGAGACAGCATAGACTTGGGTTCAATCCCTAGGTTGGGAAGATCTACTGGAAAAGGATGTGGCAAGCCACTCTAATATTCTTGTCTGGAGAACCCATGGACAGAGGAGTCTGATGGCCTATAGTCCATAGGGTTGCAAAGAGGCAGACACAACTCAGCAACTGAGCACGCAATGCACCTGTTGCTATGGCAGTGAGAAAAGTGTTGGGAGGATCTGTTTGAAACACTGTGTGATGTTAATCATGTTTGTGTGAGCAGTTTGTCTCAAGCAAATTATGTATCATAGTAAAAAGTGATTTTTCCTTGTTTTTGTGTATTTTTCATATTAGTGCAATACTGTAAACCTTGTATTACTGTAACATCATGGTACTGATTTGAAAAGCCACTAATGATGCTGAAAGTGCTCCCAAGAAGCAGGGAAAAGTTGTGATATTACAAGAATGACATTACATATACCTGCCATTTCAAGATAAATCCAGTATAAAAATCCATTGGAAAAAAAAAAAAGGAAATTTGGAAAGTCATTGCTGTGGCTAACAACAAACCTAGAAACCTTGCACTTTTTGTGAAATGACGGTTTTTTTTTTTTTTTTTTCTTTTAATCTCATATTGAAAATGCAGTTTCTGTGTAGGTACAGGGTATAAGTAAGTCACCACCTATAGACTCTATATTCAGAATAAAGCAATGTCAGTATATGGCAAAGTGAAGGAAAGGTTGAAGGCCCACAAAGTATGGTTTGATCATTTTAGAAAAAGGTTAACCTTTAAAAATGTCAAGATAACAAGAGAAGCAGTTTCTACCATTGAGAAGACTGCAGACAAGTCCCCAGATACCATTAAGAAAATCACTGAGGAGAAAGGATAACTTCTTGAGCAGGTTTTTAAAATATAGACAGAAGTGCCCTATCCTGAGGGGAAAATACCACAAGGGACTTTTATTAGTAATGAATAGAAGCAAACATCAGGATTGAAGGAAGAAAAGGATAGGATAACTCTTCTGTTTTGTGCAAATGGATTTGAGTTTATGAACAGGACTGCCTTCACCTGTAGAGCTGCTAACTCCTCAGCCTTGACAGGAGAGGATAAATACCATCTGCCATTCTTTTGGTTGTACAGGAAGAAGGCCTGGATGAAAACCCTTTTTTGTGGATTGGTTCCATTAATACTTTGTCCCTGAAGTCAAGAAATACTTTGCCAGTAAGGGACTGCCTTCTAGGGTTCTTCTGATATTGGACAATGCCCCTGGTGGTCCAGAACCCCAAGAGTTCAATATTGAAGGCATCAAAGTGATTTATGCCCCAAACACAATGTCTCTAATTCAGCCTGTCAGAGAGTCATAAGAACCTGTAAAGCTCATTGCACACACAGTACTATATGGAAAAGTTTGCCAGTGCTATGGAAGAGATCCACAATAGAGTGTCGTGAAAGTCTAGAAGAATTACACCATTGGAGATGTCATCATTGTTATAGAAAAAGCCATTAAGCCCCAACCAGTAAGTTTCTGATGGAGAAAACTGTGTGCAGATATTGTACATGACTTCACAGGATTTATTACAGAGCCAGTCAAATAAATCATGAAATGGATTGTGGATATGACAAAAATAAATAAATAATGGGAAGGGGTGAGTGTTTAAAGAGGTGGATCCTGAAGAAACTCAAGACACCACACCAGAGAATTACAGAGAACAACTTGATGGAGATGAGTTTTTCTGAACCAGTACCAGACGACAGGAAGAAGACTTAGTAGCAGTGCCAGAAAACAAATTGACATTGGACAATCTAGCAGAGTGTCCCATTATGCGATTACTTTTGACTTCTTTTATAACATGCACTCATCTCACACGCTAGTAAAGTAATGCTTAAAATTCTCCAAGCCAGGCTTCAGCAATACGTGAATGGTGAAATTCCAGATGTTCAAGTTGGACTTAGAAAAAGCAGAGGAACCAGAGACCAAATTGCCAACATCTGCTGGATTCTCGAAAAAGCAAGAGAGTTCCAGAAAAAGATCTATTTCTGCTTTATTGACTATGCCAAAGCCTTTGACTGTATGGATCACAAGAAACAGTGGAAAATTCTTCAAGAGATGGGAATACCAGACCACCTGACCTGCCTCCTGAGAAATCTGTATGCAGGTCAGGAAGCAACTAGAACTGGACATGGAACAACAGACTGGTTCCAAATAGGAAAAGGAGTACATCATGGCTGTATATTGTCACCCTGCTTATTTAACTTATATGCAGAGTACATGATGAGAAACGCTGGGCTGGAGGAAGCACAAGCTGGAATCAAGATTGCTGGAAGAAATATCAATAACCTCAGATATGCAGATGACACCACCCTTATGGCAGAAAGTGAAGAAGAACTAAAGAGCCTCTTGATGAAAGTGAAAGAGGAGAGTGAAAAAGTTGGCTTAAAGCTCAGCATTCAGAAAACTAAGATCATGGCATACGGTTCCATCACTTCATGGCAAATAGATGGGGAGACAGTGGAAACAGTGGATGACTGTATTTTTCTGGGCTCCAGAATCACTGCAGATGGTGATTGCAACCATGAAATTAAAAGACGCTTATTCCTTGGAAGGAAAGTTATGACCAACCTAGACAGCATATTAAAAAGCAGAGACATTACTTTGCCAACAAGGGTCCGTCTAGTCAAGGCTATAGTTTTTCCAGTGGTCATGTATGGATGTGAGAGTTGGACTGTGAAGAAAGCTGAGTGCCGAAGAATTGATGCTTTTGAACTGTGGTGTTGGAGAAGACTCTTGAGAGTCCCTTGGATTGCAAGGATATCCAACCAGTCCATCCTAAAGAAGATCAATCCTGGGTGTTCATTGGAAGGACTGATGTTGAAGCTGAAACTCCAATACTTTGGCCACCTGATGCAAAGAGCTGACTCATTGGAAAAGACCCTGATGCTGGGAGAGATTGAGGGCGGGAGGAGAAGGGGACGACAGAGGATGAGATGGTTGGATGGTATCACCGACTCGTTGGACATGGGTTTGGGTGGACTCTGGGAGTTGGTGATGGACAGGGAGGCCTGGTGTGCTGCGGTTCATGGTCTCGCAAAGATTCAGACACGACTGAGCGACTGAACTGACTGAACTGATAACATGGCCCCTTCCACGATACAGGTGCTGAAACTAAAACAGTGGAAGAAAGATTTGTACCATATAGAAACAGTTTTATAGAAATGAAAAGGTAAAAAATTTAGACAGAAATTATGATGTATTTCTGTAAAGTTACCTGTAAAGTGCCTACCTCTCCTGCCTCCCCTTCTGCCTCCTCCATGTTCTGCCTTTGCCATTCCTGATACGGCAGGAACAGCTCCTCCTTTTCCTCCTCAGTCTACTCTATATATAAATGATGAGGATGAAGAGTTTATGATGATCTATCTCCACAGTGATAGTAAATAATCATAATTCTCTATAGAAACTTAACTGTTGTGTGTCTATTAGAGTCTTCAAATGAATATCTAATAAACTTACAGCAAAAACTATATGAAACCTTTTTTGTCATCATCCCATAAGTATTCATTATATAGAACATCCTATACAAGATTTGTATTGACCTGGATAACCTATCCTTACATAGGCATAATGTGAATGACACTTAATACAAAATTAATAATTGGTTAGTTTCCTTAGTTTTATAACTTTACTTCCAAAGAAATACATTGTATTACAGTATACTTTGGAGAAGGCAATGGCACCCCACTCCAGTACTCTTGCCTAGAAAATCCCATGGACGGAGGAGCCTGGAAGGGTGCAGTCCATGGGGTCCCTGAGGGTCGGACATGACTGAGCGACTTCTCTTTCACTTTTCACTTTCATGCATTGGAGAAGGAAATGGCAACGCACTCCAGTGTTCTTGCCTGGAGAATCCCAGGGACGGGGGAACCTGGTGGGCTGCCATCTATGGGGTTGCACAGAGTCGGACACGACTGAAGTGACTTAGCAGCAACAGTATACTTATATCTCTCTTATAATTGAAGAAACTGTATCAGCTTATCATCACAGATAGTATCTTTTTAAGAGTGTAATAATTTTCTAATACTGTATTATTAGTATGACTGTAATATTGTATGCTATAAAATTTTTATAACATTTCATTCATTAGTATATAGTCTTATATCGATAACACTAGGCTAACATAAAGCACTCATATTGTTGCTTCTGTTATCAATGTATCATTATACTTGTAAATATGAATTTTATTTTTTTACATTATTTAATTTTTGATGTCTAATGTTAACAATATGTATTACATCTGTAGTGTTTTGTATCATATAAGACAATATTGATGTGGGTACTGACAGAATTCATCTTGTAAACAGATATTGTTAACTTAAGATATCAATTAATACAGTACTGTAAATGCATTTTCCTTATGATTTTCATAATGAGATTTTTTTTCTCTAGCTTACTTTATGGTAATAATATAGTATATTATATATATGGCATACAAATATATGTTAATTGACTGTTTATGTTATCAGTACCATTTCTGGTCAACAGTTGGCTAGTAGTAAAGCTTTTAGGGAGTCAAAACTTATATGCAGGTATTTGACTGCATGAAGGTTTGGTGCCCTAGCCTGCACATTGTTCAAGAGTCAGCTGTATTTGTAATAATGAGACATCTATAAAAAATAAATTTGTAAAATCAAAGGAATATTGAAATAATTATATAGGTATGCATATAACTACTCTGTCTCTTCCCTCCCCCTAATACACACTCATGCCCTTATACAGTTTTGCTGCTGCTGCTGCTGCTAAGTCGCTTCAGTCGTGTCCGACTCTGTGCAACCCCAGAGACAGCAGCCCACCAGGCTCCCTGTCCCTGGGATTCTCCAGGCAAGAACACTGGAGTGGGTTGCCATTTCCTTCTCCAATGCATGCAAGTGAAAAGAGAAAGTGAAGTCGCTCAGTCATCTCCGACTCTTAGCGACCCCATGGACTGTAGCCCACCAGGCTCCTCCGTCCATGGGATTTTCCAGGCAAGGGTACTGGAGTGGGGTGCCATTGCCTTCTCCAGTTTTGCTAGTATATTTTTAGTAGCTTTTTCAAAATTATTATTTTAAAGTCAACAAACTGTGGGATAATAGATTTAATTTGTGGGGAAAAATAGCACGCTTGGTTTAAATTTTAAAAACATGAAATTATTTACTTAAGTGGTATGCTGGTTGTAGCTTAGTTAGGTAATTGAGTAACTTGGTCATTCTAATGTTTTTCCATTCCAGTTCCAGTTAAAAAGTTTGGACATTAATAGAAGGCTAGTTATAAGTCTAGTTATAAGTAGCAGCTTAGCACATATATTAGTAACGTGGCTAGTAAACTCATGGAAAGATTGTGGAATCTGAAGAAACACAGTCATTTAGCTATACAGAGTAGTGTTTTATCTTTTCCTTTCTCTAAGAATCTTAGCTTTGAGCCATTCCTGAAGAAAAGTTTAATCACATTCCAGCAAGTCTCTACATCTTTGACATCCACCTCCACTGCTAAGCTCTGTGGACCTGGTCTTATATTTGGTTCAGTTTCTGTAGCATCTTTATTAAGGCTATAAAAAGGAGATTGAATATTTACAAATCCATCCAAATATTATTATTATTATTGAGAAAATAAAAGTAGACTAAAATTCAAGGACAGAATCCTATAGTCGAGAACCATGCATATTAATGTCTACAAAATAAAAGAACCACAGGTAGATTCAAATGACTGTTGAGAGGAACTGGGGAAAATATAAAAATAATACAGTGTGGTTTAGTAAGAAAGAAAAAACATTATTAAGAAAGCTTAAGTTAACTAAGTGAAGTAAATTAGGAAGAGGAAAACAAATATCGTACGATATTGTTTATATATGAAATCTTAAATACGACACAAATGAACACATTTACAAAACAGAAATAAACTCACAGATAGAGAACAGACTTGTGGTTGTCAAGGGGGAGGGAAGGGGATAAAAGAGGGAAGATTCAGGAGTTTAGGATTAGTAAATGCAAACTATTATATATAGGATGTGTAAACAAGTTTCTACTGTATGGCACAGTGAACTATATTCAATATCCTGTGATAAAATGTAATAGAAAAAATATAATAATATATGTATAACTGAGTTTCTTTGCTATACAGCAGAAATTAACACATTGTAAATTAACTATACTTATTAAACTTATAAAACTTATGAAAAAAGAATGCTCGTATTAAAAGGCTACCATTTAAAATAAATTTGAGAATTATTTTTCTTACATTAAAAAAAAAAAAACAGTCCCTATATGATCTTCTATATGCAACTTCTCCAGTAGGCAGCAATAATAAATCCTGGGGATGGGTGACAATCTAATTTCTATGGTTGCTATATTATAATATTCAAAACATCCAGTTTTCAAGAAGAACTATAAGACATTTTAATAAAGGAAAATATGGCACATTAACCAGAGAAAAATTGATACAAACAACCTGCTTGAGGAAGTACAAATGACATATTTCAGGACAAAGACTTTAAGTTGGTTGTTTTAAATGTGTTCAAGAGGTAAAGGACACTATTATCTAACAAACTAAATATGAGAAAATGTCTTAACCAAATTGAGGATATCAATTAAAAGACAAATTATAGAGTAATAACTAAATAGAAAATTTAAACTGGATAAGTATAATCACTCAGATTGCTTTTATTTATTTTCTTGTCTGATTGCTGTGGCTAGGACTCCTAATATTATGCTGAATAAAACTGGTGAAAGTGGACATCCTTGTCTGGTTCCTGATGTTAGCTATGGATATGATTTCAGCTATGAGTTTGTCATATATGGCTTTTATTATGTTGAGGAATGTTCCCTCTAGGCCTACGTTCTGGAGAGTGTTTTTTGTTTTTTACCCTAAATGGATGTTAAATGTTGTCAAAAGCTTTTTCTCCATGTATTGAGATATTTATGATTTTTATTCAATTTGTTAATGTGGTGTATCACATTGATTGCAGATATTGAAAATTCCTTGCATCCATGGGATAAATTCCACTTGTTCATGGTGTGTGATCCTTACATTGTTGGATTTGGTTTGCTAATATTTTGTTGAGCATTTTTACATCTATGTTATATTTGCCTGTAATTTTCTTTTCTTTTCTTTTTGTAATATCTTTGTCTAGTTTTGGTACCAGGGAGATGCTGGCCTCATAGAATGAGTGTGGAAGTATTCCTTTCTCTGCAATTTTTTTCAAGTAGTTTGAAAAGGATGGATGTTAGCTCTTCTCTAACTGGTACAATTCATCTGACAAACTCTCTGGTCCTGGACTTTGTTGGGAGTTTTAAAATTACTGGTTCAATTTCCTTATTGGTAATTGGTGTGTTCCTATTTTGTATTTCTTCCTCGTTCAGTCTTGGAAGAATGTACATTTCCAAGAATATGTTCATTTCTTCTTGGTTGTCCATTTTAGTAGAATATAGTTGTTTGTAGTAGTGTCTTATGATCTTTTGTATTTCTGTATGTCAGTTATAACTTCTTTTTCATTTCTTATTTTTAGTGATTTGAGTCGTCTCCCTTTTTTTCTTGATGAATCAAGCTAGTGGTTTACCACTCTTGTTTATCATTTAAAAGAACTAGATTTTAGTTTGATTTCTTTTGTTTTTAGTCTCTAGTTCATTTATTTTTGCTGTGATCTTTATGATTTCTTTACTTCCCCTAACTGGGTCTTGTTTCTTTCTCTAGTTCCTTTAGGCATAAGGTTACTTTGTTTTTTGATGTTTTTCTTATTTCCAGAGGCAAGTTTATATTGCTATAAACCTCTTTCTTAGAACTACTTTTGTTATGTCACATAGGTTTTGAACTGTCATATTTTCATTTTCATTTGTCTCTAGGTAGTTTTATTTCCTCTTTGATTTCTTCAGTGATCCATTGGTTGTTTAGTAGCATATTGTTTAGCCTTCACATTCTGTGTTCTTTGTAGTTTTTTTCTCATAGTTGATATGTAGTCTCATAGTGTTCAGAAAAGATGCTTAGCATGATTTCAGTTTTCTTAAATTTACTGAGGCTTGTTTTGTGGCCTATTATGTGACCTATCCTAGAGAATCTTCCATGTGCACTTAATGTATATTCTACTGCTTTTGGATATAATGCTTTATATATATAAATGATATATAAATATATAAGGATATATATTTATAATGCAATATTAGTATAATATATATTTAATAAATATTGTTAACATAATATGTAAATATCAATAGGTTAATATATGTTATATTATCGCTCAGTTGTGTCTGAGCATTCCCTCTGTCACGCGAGTGTATGTTCCTCGGTTCTTTGTCTCGTCACAACAAAGATTTGGAGCGACGGACATTAAAGCCCTTGACACGTCACAGCTTTTGGGTCTTGGACAAACCGTGCTACAGCTCTTAGGCAAATCAGTGTTACAGCTCTATTTTATTTAGAAGATAGCAGGAGAATCCAAGACTTGAAGAGAAGAGAGTGGAGGAGTGCGTGAGGAGGGAGGAAGGGAGAGAGAGAGATAGAGCGCATGCACGCAGGAGAGAGAATCCGAGAGAAAGCACTTTGGCTCCTCCTTTTATATGTTTTTTCCTCCACCTGGGCCTGCCCTATGCAAATTGGGCTTAGCCAGGAGTGCTGTTTGTTCTGTTTGTTCTGCCTGAAGTCTTCACTCTGGTCCTCGGACCTTCCTTGTCTTTTAGCCACTGCCATTTTGGACTCCTTTTCCCTATTCTACCTACCTAACATTTCCCCCTCAAGAGATGGGAGGCCCAATTCTTTGGGAATAGGGGCGTCGAGGTCTTTCTGGCTACTTCCTGCTCAACTGGGACAGCGAGGGGTATTGGGCCTCCCCCTCTTGCTAGTCTCAATCCTCAGAGTCCTTAAAGCGGTGTCCAAGGGAGTGTGATATTTTCCGTGGTCAGCTGTAGTTTTATATCTTTGTTGAACTGGCACTGCATGTTGTAGCTGGTTGACCTGGGCAGAGACAAAACAGGTTAGACAATTGACAGTACATGGAATAAGCATAAGCATCATCAATATAGCATAACAAGGACTAGTAGGGACATTAGTCAATTTTAAATTCACATCGCCAGGATGGCTCAAGTCCCTCCTTGTTCAGGGATCAGAAGATCTATCTCCTGTCTATTTTGGAGTACAGTCTCTGTCAAGCTGTGTTGGCTCCTTAGAGTTATCCTGAGAAATCTTATCCCCAGAAACCAGATTTTGGGGGTGTTCATTAGAATGGCACTCATTGGTAGTTCTGAATAGGTATCTGAGATCTCCCAGGGGCTCACAGGTGTATTGAGTGTCCTCTTCTGTTTTCTTCCATGGCTTGACTCATGAGTAGTGAATCAAGGAGTCATGTCCTGGTACCTTGCCTGCTGTGGGGGTAGAAAGTATTACAGGGTAGGGGCCCTTCCACGTGGGCTGGAGTTGAGCCTTTGGGGACCCATCTTTCCAGACTTTAATTAGGACTTGAGTTCCTGGAGCATATAGTGGTGACTCTTTAGAATCTTTTGGGTCCTGGTTCATACCCCCAAGCATATATCCTGTTGGAATTGCCCAATGGCCATGGTATAAGACTGGAGGGTCTGAACCTCTGGATCTAGGAAGAGGTCATTGACATAAACAAAAAGTCTCCCATATAGCATCTCATAAGGACTAAGACCAACCTGTTCCTTAGGGGCAATGCGGGTGCAGAGGAGAGCTATTGGTAAAGCCTCCTTCCATCCCAGGGAGGTCTCCTGGGTTATCTTTTTTATCACTGATTTTAAGAATTGATTGGCTCTTTCTACTTTTCCTGAAGATTGAGGCCTCCAGGCACAATGGAGATAATAAGTAATGCCCAGTGCTTTCGAGACTCCTTGGGTGACCTTAGAAGTAAATGATGTCCCATTGTCACTTTGTAATGACCTGGGCAGACCAAATCTTGGAATGATTTCATGGAGCAGTTTTTTTACCACCTCCTCAGCCTTCTCAGTCTGGGTGGGAAAGCCTTCAATCCATCCTGTGAATGTATCTATCATGACTAATAGGTATTTATACCCTTGAGAAACTGGCATCTGGGTGAAGCCCATCTGCCAGTCCTCTCCTGGGTAGGCCCCATGTCGTTGGATGGGCTGGGCCTGTTTAATTGGCAGGTGGGAGAAGAGGAGACAACCTGTCTTATAGTTGTTTGGAAGCCTGTTCCTCTGAAGGACCTTTCTAGTAATCTTTGGAGGGCCTTTTCTCCTAAATGAGTAGTGGCATGTAAGGAGTTAACCAACTTCCGTTGGAGGTTTCCAGGCAGAAAAAGGAGTCCCTCCTTTTGGAACCACCCCATAAGATCTCCTTGAAAGCCCTCGCTCTTAGCTTTAAGAGTCTCACCTTCAGTATATGAAGGAGTTTCTGGCAAATTAGCCTGTGGAACTAAGGTGGCAATCCCTATTAGGTCATGGTTCTGTAATGCTGCTCTCCTAGCTGCCTGATCAGCTGCTTGGTTCCCTCGTGCCACTTCCGTGTTCCCTTTTTGGTGTCCTTAACAGTGGGAGACTGAAACCTCAGTAGGCAGATGGACCGCCTCCAAGAGTCGAAGAATCTGATCACCATATTTGATTGGGGACCCTCGGGTGGTCAAGTGGCCCCTTTCTTTCCCAACAGCCTCATGTGCATGTAACACCAGAAAGGCATACTTGGAGTCAGTGTAAATGGCTATTCTTTTTCCTTTTCCCAGCTCTAAAGCTCGAGTCAGGGCTATGAGCTCAGCTAATTGGGCTGAAGTACCTGGTGGCAGAGGCTTAGCCTCTATGGTCTCAAAATTGGAGACTACTGCATACCCGGCTCTTCTTTTCCATCCAAGACAAAGCTGCTTCCATCAGTGTGCCAGATTTCCTCAGGATTGGTCAGAGGATCTTCTGACAATCCCTCTCGGGGTTTTGTCCAGTGGTCCAAGGTTTCTAGACAAGAGTGAAACGGGAGAGAGCCCTCGGGGGTAGGTAGGAGGGTGGCTGGGTTAAGAACCTTAGTGAGGCCTGGATTTTCCATCAGCATTACTTGATATCTGAGGATTCTTTGATCAGACATCCATAAATGGCCTCTCCCATTTAGGAGTTGTTTTACTTAGTGGCTGGTAAAAATAGTTAGTTTGCCCCCAAAGGAGAGTTTTAAAGCATCTTCTATCATGATTGCAATAGCTGCAAGATTTCGAAGGCAGGGGGGCCAACCTTGGGAAGTTGGATCGAGCCTCTTGGATAAGTAAGCTACAGGCTGGGGCTCAGATCCCAACCTTTGAGTTAACACTCCCAAGGCTATTCCCTCTCTTTCATGGACATAAAGTTGGATTGCTTTTTCTGGGTCTGGCAACCTCAAGGCAGGTGCCTGAGTTAAGGCCTGTTTTAGTGTAGCCTCTGCCTCCTTTTGAGGAGTTCCCCACATCAGTGGGATTGAATCATCTCGTCCCTTTAAGCTTTCATATAAAGGCTGGGCAATTAGACCATAGTTGGGTATCCAGATTCTACAATAACCAGTTAGCCCCAGGAAAGCTCGCAATTGTTTTCGAGTCGTGGGGGAGGGCAACTGGAGGATTCCTTGTACCCGATCAGAGGACAGCCTCCTGGACCCGTGTGTAATCTGAACTCCCAGGTAAGTAACCTTTGTCTCGACCATCTGTGCCTTAGCACGGGAGACTTTATATCCCCTTTCTGCCAAGAAGTTTAGAACCTGAATTGCATGTTGTTGGGCACTTTTCTCATCTGGAGAGCAGATTAGTAGGTCATCTAAGTATTGTAGTATTTTCCCATTAGGTCCCAGGTCCAGATCTAGGAGGTCCCGGCTAAGGGCCTGTCCAAACAGGTGGGGGCTATCTCTGAACCCCTGAGGTAATACTGTCCAAGTCATCTGTTGGTGTTTTCCTCCTGGGGCCTCCCACTCAAAGGCAAAAAGGTATTGGGATTCTTTAGCCAGTGGTATGCAAAAAAATGCATCTTTGAGATCCAAGACTGTAAACCATTTGGCACTGGGTGGGATTTCTCCCAAGATTACATAGGGATTGGGTACTGTGGGATGGAGGGGGACTACAGCTTCATTTATAATCCGGAGATCTTGAACCATTTGCCAGGTTCCGTCTTTTTTCTTTACTGAGAGGATTGGGGTGTTACATGGTGAACTGGTGGGGACCAATAGCCCACAAGCAAGGAATTTATTTACTAAAGGCTGTAGTCCCTCCCAAGCCTCTCTTTTGAGAGGATATTGCTTCCAGTTAGGAAACCGAGTGGGATCTCGGAGGACAATGATGACCGGTTCAGCTTGGTGGGCTCGTCCAGGAATCCCCTGGTCCCACACCTGGGGGTTAATTTTGTCTTCCCATAGTTTTTGGTCCCTCTCTATTGAAGGTGTAATGGGTTCTTCAGTAGTAACCAGGAGCTACAGCTCTGGGGCTGAAAAACTTCCCATCACAAGGGTGGTCCCCAGTTTAGTGAGTATATCTCTTCCCAATAAGGGGGTAGGACACTCAGGGACCACCAGAAACTGGTGGGAAAATATTTGTCCATCCCAGCAACAAAGAAGTGCTCGGGTGAATCTTTTAGTAGTTGCTTTTCCTTTAGCACCCAAAATGGTACAGGTTTGGGAGGAGTAGGCTCCGGAGTAGGAGATCAAGACAGAGTAGGTAGCCCCTGTGTCAACCAAGAAATTCTCAGACCTACCTGCCACACCCAGTTGCACCCTTGGCTCCAGCCCCATGATGGTTATCTGTGACAGGCGGGCTGGCTGGAGTGGGCTGCTTCAGTCCTCTTGAACCATCATAAGGGTAGGCTTGGTGCTTGACCTTGAGGCTCTTGGGTCCAGAGGGCAGAGTGCTGCCCAATGTCCCAGTTGATGGCATTTGTGGCAAGCCTTTCTAGGAGACTTGTCACAGTTTGGACACTCTTCGGCCCAATGCCCCACCTGTCTACAGATCAGGTATCTGTCTCATGCCTTGTCCCTCAAGGACTCGCGGTTTGCCATAGGGCTTCTCTGGAGGGCAGCCAGCATCTGGGCATGCCTTGTCTCTTTCTGTCTCTCCTTTTCCTGGGCCTTGGCCTCCTTCTCCTGTTCCCTGTTATAAAAGGTATTGGTGGCTGTCTGGACCATCTCATCTAAAGAGGCAGCAGGGTCCTGCTGTTGTAGCTGCTATAACTTAATTCTGATATCTGATGCACATTGGGACAGGAATTTGTCCTTTAAAATCACCCTAAGTCTAGGTTGGTAAACTTTTGGAGTGCCTCTTTTAGCCTCTCCAGAAAGGCAATGGGGTTCTCATTGGGCTCCTGAGTTATTGCTGAGGCCCGGGCATAGCTAATTACTTTTTGTTGGGCTGCTTTCAGTCCTGCCTTCACACAGATTAGAAAATGATCTCTTTCCCAGATGTGCTCAGGGTCATTATAATTCCAATTAGGATCGGAGGAGGGGACTGCAGTTTCCCCTACTGGGTATCTATCACTGGACATGTGGAGCCCTGTTGCATACCTCCAGGCTTCCTTTAAGACCCTGGTATGTTCAGGATCAGATAAAGTTTGACTAAATATGACCATGATGTCTTTCCACGTCAAGTCAAAGGCCAAGGTAATATGTTGGAATGTATCTATATATTTGCCTGGGTCATCTGTATAGCTTCCCAGGTCTTGTTTGATCTGCCTTAGTTCTAAGAGGGAGAAGGGCTTATGGACCCGGGTTGGTCCGAATTCTCCTCCAGTTTCAACTAAGGGACATACTCGAGCTGGCTTTTGTGGAGGAGGTGCTCCCAGATATGGGGGCACGTTTGGGTACGAGGAAGGAGCACCAGGCAACTTGGGAGCTGTGGGAGGTGAGCCTTCACGAGGGGGTTCCTTTTCTTGGTTGCCTGTGCCTAACACCATTTGCCTAGTGGGCTCACTTTTAGGGCATACTACAATCCCATACTTAAGACAGAATTCCTTCATATCTCTTAGTCAGAAGAAAATTTGTACATAGGGGATCTCTGTCCATTTCCCTTGTCTTTTGCAGAATAATTCTAATTGCAGGATGGTATTGTAATTTAAAGTTCTATCCTCAGGCCAGTGTTCCTCGTCCCCCAGTGGATACTGTGGCCATGCAGTGGCACAAAAGAATTTCAAACGACTTCTCCTTAGAGCTAGAGGGTCGAACAGCTTCCAGTTATCAAGGATACATTTCAAGGGCATCTGCTGGGAAGTGGATTTGTTATTTCCCATCTGGAAGACAGTCATGACAGGGAGAAAAGAAAAAGACCTCTTTCGATTTCCTTAAGGGTGAGTCTTTCTGAAGTTTATCCTACCCAGAACTGTTGCAACCTGAGAGCCAGGCGTCCCCAGGTCAGGGTGCAGATCCCCAGGCAGACTGAGGCATGACAGCCTCCTAGAGATCGAATCCCTGGGCATGTCGAGGCGTGACGGCCTCCCGAGGATTGGGTCCCTGGGCAGGTCAAGGCGTGACGACCTCCTGGGACCCCTGGGACTAGAGGATCCCCAAACAGGTTGAGGCGTGACAACCTTTCGAAGACCCATCCCTAGGCAGGTCAAGGCGTGATGACCTCCTGGGACCCCCTGGACTGGAGTTTGGGTGTCCCCAAGATCTCCAGTGTGACCAGTATTGGGTAGGATTAGGGGGTTGGGTATTATAGAGTATTTCCCTCCCAAGGCCAACTATTTTCTGGTTGTCTCTCCAGAAGATTGTAGAAACCTTGTGGGTCTGGATGGGGCTCAGGAAAAGAGCATGAAACAGGAGGGAAAGGGGCAGAGCACAACTTTTGAAAGAATTACATAGCACAAGGGTATAATGTAAACCAATTAAAATCAGTTGGGTCCAAGATGACAAGTCAAATTCAAGTAAACCTTAAGAGCAAGACAGCTCCAAGGCACAAGATCAGAAGAGGGAGGAGTAGGTGGTTCCCCAATGGCTGGGATGATCCTCTCACTCATTAGCATATGAATTCCATCCCCTCACAAAACCTAGCCAGGCCTAATTCCATGGCTACAGCCCTTGCCCTCGGCAATGGTTCACACCCTGAAGGGTGGCTTCTCTCTGGATCCTAACAAATCTACCTCTTATCCTTTGTGTCTCAATGAATTTTTGCAATGAGGCACCAGAGCTTGAGCTTCATTAGTTTTGGCTGGGCTTGAGTCTTGGGAGAGAGCTGAAGGACAGGAGGAAAAAGCAGTGGGGAAAACGTGCCAAGGAATCCCCTTCATAGCCCACTGGAAAATTTGCTAAATATCTGACTGGTGCTCACAGTTTCATTGGTCTGATCTTTGGCACAGAGAAGAGAAAGGACAGAAGAACCCTCACTGGCTTGTGTAACAGCTACTGGGGCTCAGCAGATAGCGCCTTTGGGACATGCTGAGGAGTAGCCTCTCCAGAGTCCCTCAGTTGTGCCCCCTGCCGCCCACCTGTCGCGGGACGTTTGAGGAAACAAGAAATGAGAGATTGTAAAGGTCCCTCCAGCCATAGGAGCAAGGACCTCTTACCTTAACCGGAGGTCTTCTGGAATCTGAGACTGGGCTGTGTGAGGTTCCTGCTGAGTTCGTTTTTCACTGTCCTGGTTTCCAGCATGATGGGCCTTCCCCTGCACTGGGTTTCTTCGTCTTCTGCTTCTAGCACGGGAGCTTCACTGAGTTGGGCTCCTGCTGTGCTTGGCCTCTTCCACGCAGAGGTTGTTTCAGCCAGGTTATATCCGAGTCATGGCACCATAGATGTCACGCTAGTGTATGTTCCTTGGTTCTTTGTCTCGTCACAACAAAGATTTGGAGCGACAGACATTAAAGCCCTCGCGCGTCACAGCTCTTGGGTCTTGGACAAACTGTGCTACAGCTCTTAGGCAAATCAGTGTTACAGCTCTATTTTATTTAGAAGATAGCAGGAGAATCCAAGACTTGAAGAAAAGAGAGTGGAGGAGTGCGTGAGGAGGGAGGGAGAGAGAGTGAGAGAGAGAGAGAGATAGAGCGCATGCACTGGGAGAGAGAGTCTGAGAGAAAGCGCTTTGGCTCCTCCTTTTATATGTTTTTTCTTCCACCTGGGCCTGCCCTATGCAAATTGGGCTTAGCCAGGAGTGCTGTTTGTTCTGTTTGTTCTGCCTGAAGTCTTCACTCTGGTCCTCGGACCTTCCTTGTCTTTTAGCCACCACCATTTTGGACTCCTTTTCCCTATTCTACCTACCTAACACCTCTAAATTCAGGAACAAGACAAGGGTGTCCACTTTCACCACTATTATTCAGCATAGTTCTGGAAGTCCTAGCTACAGCAATCAGAGGAGGAAAATAAAAGGAGTTCAGATCAGAAAAGAAGAAGTAATGCTCTCACTGTTTGCGGATGACATGATACTGTAAATAGAAAACCCTAAAAATAGTGTCCGAAAATTACTAGAGCTAACCAGTGAATTTAGCAAAGTTGCAGGATACAAAATCAATACACAGAGATCACTGGTATTTCTATATAGTAACAATGAAAAATCAGAAAGAAAAATTAAGGAACCAATCATATTCACCATTGCAACAAAAAGAATTAAATATCTAGGAATAAACTTGCCTAAGGAGACAGAAAAACTGCACACAGAAAACTATAAGACACTAATGAAAGAAAGATGACATAAACAAATGGAGAGATATTTCATGTTCCTGGGTAGGAAGAATCAATATTGTGAAAATGAATATACTACCAAATGCAATCTACAGAGTCAGTGCAATCTCTATCAAATTACCAATGCCATTTTTCAAAGAACTGGAACAAAAAATTTCACAATTCATGTGGAAACACAAAAGACCCCGAATAGACAAAGCAGTCTTGAGAAAGAAGAATGGAGCTGGAGGAATCAACCTTCCTGACTTCAGATTATACTTCAAAGCTGCAGTCATCAAGACAGTATGGTACTGGCACAAAAACAGAAATATAGACCAATTGGCTAGAAAGCCCAGAAATAAACCCATGCACCTATGGGCACCTTATTTTTGATAAAGGAGGCCAGAATATACAATGGGGAAAAGACATCCTTTTCAATAAATGGTGCTGGGAAACCTGGACAGCAATATGTAAAAGAATTAAATTAGAACACTTCCTAATGCCATACACAAAGATAAACTCAAAATGGATTAAAGACCTAAATATAAGACCAGAAACTATAAAACTCTTAGAGGAAAACGTAGGCAGAACACTCAGTGACATAAATCAAAGGAAGATCCTCTATGACCCACCTCCTAGAGTAACAGAAATAAAAACAAAAGTGAACAAGTGGGACCTGATTAAACATAAAGCTTTTGCACAGTAAAGGATATTATAAGAAGGTGAAAAGAGAACCCTTTGGAAATAATAGCAAATGAAACAACTGACAAGGATTAATGTCCAAAATATACCAGCAGCTCATATAATTCAATGCCAGAAAAACAAACAACCCAATCAAAATGTGGGAAAAAGACCTAAACAGACATTTCTCCAAAGAAGACATACAGATGGCTAACAAACACATGAAAAGATGCTCAACATCACTCATTATTAGAGAAATGCAAGTCAAAAGTACAATGACATATCACTTCACACTGGTCAGAATGGCCAGGATCAAAAAATCTACAAACAGTGAATTCTGGGGAGGGTGTGCAGAAAAAGGAATGCTCTTACAGTGTTGGGAATTTAAATTGATACAGCCTCTATGATAGAGCGTATGGAGATGCCTTATAAAACTAGGAATAAAATTATCATATGACCCAGCAATCCCATTCCTAGGCATATTCCCTGAGGAAACCAAAATTGAAAAAGACACATATATTCCATTGTTCATTGCAGCCCTATTTACAATAGCTAGAACACGGAAGCAAGCTAGATGTGCATTGACAGATGAATGGATAAAGAAGTGGTGGTACATATACACAATGGAATATTACTCAGCCATAAAAAGGAACTCATTTGAGTCAGTTCTGATGAGGTGGCTGAACCTAGAACCTATTATACAGAGGGAAGAAGGTCAGAAAGAGAAAGATAAATATTGTATTATAATGCATATATACTGAATCTAGAAAAATGGTACTGAAGAATTTATTTACAGGACAGCAGTGGAGAAACAAACATAGAGAATAGCCTTATGGACATGGAGAGAGGGGAGGAGAGGGTGAGTTGTATGGAAAGAGTAACATGGAAACTTACATTACCATATGTAAAATAGCCAACAGGAATTTGCTGCATGGTTCAAGAAACTCAAACAGGGGCTGTGTATCAACCTAGAGGATTGGGATCGGGACGGAGATGGGAGGGAGGTTCAAAGGGGAGGGGATACATGTGTACCTATGGCTGATTCATGTTGAGGTTTGACAGAAAACAACAAAATTCTGTAAAGCGGTTATCTTTTAATAAAAGAATAAAAAGATAAAAATGTAGTCTGTGGCATTAATAGCATACAGATTGGGAAAGGAATGGAGATATACAGAAGCAAAATGTATTTACTATTTTAATTATGTCAGTGTTACCCTGAACTAGATTGTCATAAATTAAGATGTTAATTGTAATCCTAAGGCAACCAGTCAAATAATGACTAAAAGATATAGTGATAGAAATGAAAATAATACACTAGAATATATTCAGTGCTAAAAAAGGAAATAAGTTATGGAAAAACTAAAAAGACATAAGATATATGGAACATTAAGTATCCAAATGCCACAAATAAGTCTTTCCTTATCCATATTTACTTTGGATGTAAATGGATTAGACTCTCCAATTAAAAGGCAGAGAATGGCAGAATGGATTTTAAAAAATGGTCCAACTAAATACTGTCTGCAGATAGTTTAGTTTTAAAGACACAAATAGCTTGAAAGTAAAAAGATAGTATATGGAAACAGTACTCAGAAGAGAGCTGAAGTTCCTATACTAATATAATACAAAATAGACTTTGAGATAAAATTGCCAGTAGAGAGAAAGGACATATAATGGTAAAATCATCAATCCATGGTAAAAAAATAAAATAAAATAAAAAATAGCAGTTTAAGCTTATATGTACCTCACAACAGAGCTCTAAAACATATAAAGTAAAAACTGAAGAATGGAAGGGAGAAATAGGTAATTCAACCACAATAGTTGGATATGTCAATACCTTACTTTCAATAATGGAAAGAAAAAGTAGATAGAAGGTCAGCAAGGAAATGGAATACTTGAACACCCCTAATTATGAAGCAGACCTAATCGTTACCTGTAGAACACTTCATGCAATCACATCAGAATATCCATTATTCTCAAATGAACCTGGAATATTGTCCAAGGTAGATTATATCTTAGGTCATTAACATGTCTTAATAAATTTTTAGAAGGATTTTAGCCACACAAAATAAATGTTGTAATTGAAATGTGAAATTTATAGCAGAAGGAAATTTTGAAAAAAAAAAAAACAACAAAAAAATGTGGAAATTAATCAACACAATACTAAGTGATCAGTCGGTTAAAAAGGAAACTGTAAGGGAATATAAAATGGTGCTTTTGCTGTGGAAAATAAGTTTGGCAATTCCTCAAAAACATAAAGTTACCTTATGATACAGAAATTCCACTCCTAGGTATATACCCAAGAGAAATGAAAACATATTTCCACACAATACTTAAACGTGACTGGTAAGAGCATTATTCATAATAGCAAAAAATGAAAACAATGCAAATATACATTCACTTTTGGATGAACAAATAAAGTGGATGTGGACAAATAAATGAAGCATAACCATACAATGGCATTTTATACAGCAATAAAATGAAATGAAGAACTGATACATGCTGCAACATGAATAAATCTTGAAAGCATGCTGAGTGAAAAAAACATATAACGTTATGTATCATATTTTATTTATACCAAATAATTGGAATAGACAACTCCGTAGAGACAGTAATCTGTAGAGTTGTAATGGCTAGGATGTGGGAGGAGAGACACATTAGAACTAACTGCTAATAGGCATGGCTTGGTTTTGGGGGTTAGGGTGTCAACAGAAATATTCTGGAATTAGGGGTGATGTTTGAACATCCTAGTGAATGTCCCCCAAACCACAGAAATGATTAATTTTATGTCATGTAAAGTACATGTAAATTTTAAAATGCTATAGGTTCCCCATATGGCCACAAATTATATACTGTCTTCCCACATGCAAAATACATTTACCCACTAAAAAGGCCCACAAAAATTTCATCTCAATAAAGGAAAGAAATGGTATGGACCTAACAGAAAGAGAAGATATTAAAAGGAGGTGGCAAGAATACACAGAAGAGCTCTACAAAAAAGATCTTAATGAGCCAGAAAACCACAATGGTGTGATCACTGGACTAAAGTCAGACACCCTGGAATGTGAAGTCAAGTGGGCCATAGGAAGCATTACTATGATCAAAGATAGTGAAGGTGATAGAATTCCAGCTGAGTATTTCATATTCTAAAAGATGGTGCTGTGAAAGTACTGCACTCAATATGCCAGCGAATTTGGAAAACTCAGCAGTGGCCACAGGACTGGAAAAGGCCCGTTTTCATTCCAATCCCAAAGAAAGGCAGTGCTAAAGAATGCTCAAACTACCGCACAATTGCACTCATCCCACATGCTAGCAAGGTAATGATCTAAATTCTTTAAGCTAGGCTACAACAGTACATGAACTGAGAACTTCCAGATGAACAAGCTAGATTTAGAAAAGCCAGAGGAACCAGAGATCAAATTGCCAACATCTGTTGGATTATAGAAAAAGTAAGGGAATTCCATTAAACCATCTGCTTCATTGACTACACTAAAGTCTTTGACTATGTGGGTCACAACAAAACTCTGGGAGATTCATAAAGAGATAGGAATACCAGACCACCTTATCTGCCTCCTGAGAAACTTGTATGCAGGTTAAAAAGCAACAGTTAGAACTGGACATGGGACAACAGGCTGGTTCCAAATTGGGAAAGGAGTACGTCAAGGCTCTGTATTGTCACCCTGCTTATTTAACTTCTATGCAGAGTACATTATGTGAAATACCAAGCTCAATGAAGCACAAGCTGGAATGAAGATTGCAAGGAGAAATATCAATGACCTTAGGTATGCAGTTGACACCATCCTTGTGGCAGAAAGGAAATAGGAAGTAAAGAGCCTCTTGATGAAAATGAAAGAGAAAAGTGAAAAAGCTGGATTAAAACTCAACCTTCAAAATACTAAAATAATGGCATCCTGTCCCATCACTTCATGGCAAATAGTTGGGGAAACAATGAAAACAGTGACAAATTTTGTTTTCTTGGGTTCCAAAATCACTGCAGATGGTGACTGTAGCCTTGACGTTAAAAGACAGCTTTCTCCTTGGAAGTAAAGCTATGACAAACCTATACAGCATATTAAAAAACAGAGACATCACTTTGCCAACAATGAGAACATCACTTTGTCCATATAGTCAAAGCTATGGTTTTTCCAGTAGTCATGTATGGATGTGAGAGCTGGACCATAAGGAAGGCCAAGCACCAAAGAATTAATTCTTTTGAACTGTGGTGTTGGAGAAGACTCTTGAGAGTCCCTTGGACTGAAAGGAGATCAAACCACCAGTCCTAAAGGAAATCAGTCCTGAGTATTAATTGGAAGGTCTGATGCTGAAGCTCTAATACTTGGCCAAATGATGCAAAAAACTGACTCACCGGAAAAGACTGTGATGCTGGGAAAAACTGAGGGCAGGAGAAGGGGGCAACGAAAGATGAGATCATTGGATGGCATCACCGACTCCATGGATATGAGTTTCAACAAAATCCAGGAGATAGTGAAGAACAGGGAAGACTGGTGTGCTGCAGTCGATGGGGATGCAAAGAGTTGGACATGACTTTATGACTAAGGAACCTAGATGTCCATCAGCAGATGAATGGATATGGAAGTGTGGTACATATTCACAATGAATATTACTCATGTATAAAAAGGAATGCATTTCAGTCAGTTCTAATGGGCTGGATGAAACTGGAGCCTATTATAGAGAGTCGGTAAGTCAGAAAGAGAAAGACAAATACTGTATATTAATGCATATATATGGAATTTAAAAAGATGGTAACGACAATCCTATGTACACGGCAGGGAAGGAGACACAGATGTAAATAACAAACTTTTGGACTGAGTGGAAGAAGGTGAAGGTGGGTGATTTGAGAGAATATCATTGAAATGTGTATATTACTGTATGTAAAATAGATGACCAGTGCAAGTTCGATGCATGAAGGCACCTAAAGCCAGTGCTCTGGGACAACCCAGAGGGATAAAGTGGGAGGGGGGTTCAGTATGGGTGGACCTGTGGCTGACTCATGTTGATGTATGGCAAAATCATCACAGTATTGTAAAATAATTATCCTCCAAGTAAATTAATTAAAAAAGACAAAAGCAACAAGTTCCATAAAGTAACTATTGATAATTCCTAGCCTCTACTCAATATTTGACAACATCCACATCACCAGATGGTCAACACTGAAATCAGACTGATTATATTCTTTGCAGCCAAAGATGGAGAAGCTCTATACAGTCAGCAAAAACAAGACCGGGAGCTGACTGTGGCTCAGATCATGAACTCCTTATTGCCAAATTCAGACTTAAATTGAAGAAAGTGGAGAAAACCACTAGACCATTCAGGTATGACCTAAATCAAATCCCTTATAATTATACAGTGGAAGTGAGAAATAGATTTAAGGGCCTAGATCTGATAGATAGAGTGCCTGATGAACTATGGATGGAGGTTCGTGACATTGTACAGGAGACAGGGATCAAGACCATCCCCAAGGAAAAGAAATGCAAAAAAGCAAAATGGTTGTCTGAGGAGGACTTACAAATAGCTGTGAAAAGAAGAGAAGCAAAAAGCAAAGGAGAAAAGGAAAAATATAAGCATCTGAGTGCAGAGTTCCATAGAATAGCAAGGAGAGATAAGAAAGCCTTCCTCAGTGATCAATGCAAAGAATTAGAGGAAAACAAGAGAATGGGAAAGACTAGAGATCTCTTCAAGAAAATTAGAGATACCAAGGGAACATTTCATGCAAAGATGGGCTCAATAAAGGACAGAAATGGTATGGACCTAACAGAAGCAGAAGATACTAAGAAGAGGGGGCAAGAATACACAGGAGAACTGTACAAAAAAGATCTTCACGACCCAGATTATCATGATGGTGTGATCACTCACCTAGAGCCAGACATCCTGGAATGTGAAGTCAAGTGGGCCTTAGAAAGCATCACTATGAACAAAGCTAGTGGAGGTGATGGAATTCCAGTTGAGCTATTTCAAATCCTGAAAGATTCCAGTTGAGCTATTTCAAATCCTGAAAGATGATGCTGTGAAAGTGCTACACTCAATATGTCAGCAAATTTGGAAAACTCAGCAGTGGCCACAGGACTGGAAAAGGTCAGTTTTCATTCCAAGCCCAAAGAAAGGCAATGCTAAAGAATGCTCAAACTACCGCACAATTGCACTCATCTCCACACTAGTAAAGTAATGTTCAAAATTCTCCAAGCCAGGCCTCAGCAATTCGTGAACCATGAACTTCCAGATGTTCAAGCTGGTTTTAGAAAAGGCAGAGGAACCAGAGATCAAATTGCCAACATCTGCTGGATCATGGAAAAAGCAAGAGAGTTCCAGAAAAACATCTATTTTTGCTTTATTGACTATGCCAAAGCCTTTGATTGTGTGGATCACAATAAACTGCAGAAAATTCTTAAAGAGATGGGAATACCAGACCACCTGACCTGCCTCTTGAGAAACCTATATGCAGGTCAGGAAGCAACAGTTAGAACTGGACATGGAACAACAGACTGGTTCCAAATAGGAAAAGGAGTACGTCAAGGCTGTCTATTGTCACCCTGCTTATTTAACTTATATGCAGAGTACATTGGTGGGAGCCAGCGTGAGGACCTCCACCCTTGGCAAAGGTCATGAGGAAGGAGGCTCGACATACGCAAAGGCGGGATCGAGCCTCAGGAATCCCCCTGGAAATTCTTGAGCATCTACCCCCAAAACCAGAGTCTGCCTACTTTACTACTTTGTGCTCTCACCTACACCTCTGACTTTACGGGGGGCTGTCCCCCACCACCTCTTTCGGAGAAGGAGTTAACTTAGAGCTCCAGTTAATAATTCCTGGGCGTGATAGGAGTGTTTCAACCTACAAACTCCTCTGAAGGTTCTCTAGCCTGCCTGACAGTCTTGTCAGGCCACATGTGATTGCTCACAGCCTCCCAACCGTGAGAGGCACGAGATGCTTTAAACCTTCTAAAAACAGGTTCTTTAGAGAAGTTAGAAAACTATTAGCATAAGTATAGTGGGCTGATTAGAAATTGTATTGGTGAAGGGTTTTTCATTTGTTGATCCAGTGTTTACTGCTAAATCTCCACATCCCCTGCCCTTATACACATTAATGAATATATAAAAGAAATAAGTATTGACCTTTGATATTAATCACTTTAGACCTTAGGCTAAGCAAATTCTTTCCTTAATTAAAACCCACTATACCCTCACCCTATAGGAATGTAACTTTATCTGGTACCTTCGGAAGGTGGCGTCTGTTTTAAGAATAATCAGCCCTGGAGAAATAAGTGTTCTGGTTGACTGACCGCTGTCACAAGGAGAGGGTCATAAATTGTCAGCAGGCCCCCCCTGGCCAGAAGATGATGTAACACCCCTAAGACCTCTGTATACATCTGTATGAAGCACCTGACTTTAATAAAAGTCCGGACTGCTGACCCCACGTGACTTTTGTATAACATCTCAGTGTATAAAAACAGACCCTGGAAAAATAAAAAATGGGATCAGTTCCTCGAAAGACTGGTCTCCCCATGTCGTTCTTTCTCTCACCTTCTGGCTGAACCCCCATCTGGAACGTGGAGGCTCGTCAAGCCTACTAATTATGCCTGGGCTTCTAAGATCTGACTAGGGAGGCCTTAGTGTCTCCTCTTCTTCAGGAGAATGGGAGGACGCCTGCGGCATACGTAGGTGACGTAAATTCCTTGCCTTGGAATTTTATTAGCTTTCCACGTAAACCAAGTTATTCAGCCTCTTTTCTCCACTGAATTTTCCTGCTGAGCTATCCTCATTCTATTACTCTTTATATCTCTAATTAATATTTAATTAAAGCTATCGTATCCTGATCGCCGAAGCCGTCTCTGCTTCGAACTCCCTGGATCAGCCGGGGCTGGACCTCGGCAGTAAATCATGAGAAATGCTGGGCTGGAAGAAGCACAAGCTAGAATCAAGATTGTTGGGAGAAATATCAATAACCTCAGATATGCAGATGACACCACCCTTATGGCAGAAAGTGAAGGGGAACTAAAAAGCCTCTTGATGAAAGTGAAAGAGGAGAGTGAAAAAGTTGGCTTAAAGCTCAACACTCAGAAAACTAAGATCATGGCATCTGGTCCCATCGCTTTATGTGAAATAGATGGGGAAACAGTGGAAGTAGTGTCAGACTTTATTTTTTTGGGCTCCAAAATCACTGCAGATGGTGATTGCAGCCATGCAATTAAAAGACACTTACTCCTTGGAAGGAAAGTTACAACCAACCTAGATATCATATTAAAAAGCAGAGAGATGAGTTTGCCAACAAAGGTCCGTCTATTCGAAGCTATGGTTTTTCCAGTGGTCATGTATGGATATGAGAGTTGGACTGTGAAGAAAGCTGAGTGCAGAAGAATTGATGCTTTTGAACTGTGGTGTTGCAGAAGACTCTTTAGAGTCCCTTGGACTGCAAGGAAGTCCAACCAGTCCATTCTAAAGGATATCAGTCCTGGGTGTTCATTGGAAGGACTGATGCTAAAGCTGAACCTATAATACTTTAGTCACCTCATGCGAAAAGTTGACTCACTGGAAAAGACCCTGATGCTGGAAGGGATTGGGAACAGGAGGAGAAGGGGACGACAGAGGATGAGATGGCTGGATGGCATCACTGACTCGATGGACATGAGTTTGAGTGAACTCCGGGAGTTGGTGATGGACAGGGAGGCCTAGTATGCTGCTATTCATGGGGTCGCAAAGAGTCGGACACGACTTAGCGACTGAACTGAACTTACATAGGAGGCATTAAATGGAATTCCTATTCAGGAATTCTTTAATAAAGGACTTATAATTCCTTCGGCCAATTCTTATAATAGGCTGATTTTACCAGCAAGAAAGTCAAATAAAGACTGGAGGTTTGTTCAGGACCTGAGACCTATAAATAGCATTGTGATCCCTCGCCACCCTGTTTCCTGATCCTCACACTCTGCTCTCAGCCATTCCAGAAACTACCTGTTATTTCTCAGTAATAGAACTGTGTAGTGCATTTTTTAGTACTATAGTGAAAGAAAAAAGCCAATACTATTTTTCCATTGTGTGGGAAGATCTTCAGTATACCTGGATAGGTGTGCCATGAGGCTATACTGAAGGCTCCACTTATTTTTCTCAAATACTTAAGCCTGATTTGGCTGCTCACTTCCCTAATGGCTCTGTTTTAATTCGGTATGTAAAGAATTTACTTTTGTGTTCTAAAACTGAATAGGACTCTGAAAGGGATTCTATCTGTTAGAACAATCAGCCTCTGAGGGTCATACAGTGTCCAAAGACAGACTGCAATTCTGTTTACCAGTCGTGAAATATTTGGGTCATTTGATATCCAAGGAAGGATTGTTAATTGATTGTGAAAGAATTAAGGGAATTCTGGCTTTCTTGTTCCCTGAAAAAAAGAAATAGCTGAGAGGATTTCTAGGTTTGATTGGATATTATAGGAATTGAGTACCTACTTACCCCCTCATTTCCCAACTCCTCTGTCTGTGCTTGTGTGTGTGTGTGTGTGCGCTTAATCTGTCAGTCGTGTCTGAGTCTTTGTGACCCCATGGAGTGTAGCCCACGAGGCTCCTCTATCCATAGGGATTCTCCAGGCAGGAATACTGGAGTGAGTTACCATGCCCTCCTCCAGGGGATCTTCCCAATCCAGGGATCGAACCCAGGTCTCCTGCATTACAGGTGGATTCTTTACCATCTGAGCCATCAGGGAAGCCTCTATGTGTTTCTTAAGTACAACTAATTAAGCCTAATTGGACAGTAGAAAAGAGAAAAGGCTGTAGATGTCTTAAAATCTTCATTGAATCAGGCTTGGACATTTTAGGCCATCCTAACTATAAATTACCATTTTTTCTTTTTGAGCATGAAGATAAAGGAAATGCCCTAGAGGTGTGTTAACTCAGAAACATGGTGACCAGCATCAACCCATAGGATAGTACAGCCACCACCTAGATTCAGGGAAAAGAACTCCCATGGTGTATGAAAGTTTTTTCAACAGCTGTCTTGTTCAAAATTACCTAAGAGCCCATGTTCAGGTCTCATTTGCCTGTCTATGTTCCACATTCAGTGGAATCTCCTTTAAACTCCCATTACACTCAGCTCTGTTCTGTGAGTACACTCACGTCTTTCAAGGTATAATTGTTTTCTTTGCCTAATATTACTTTGGCTCAAGGAGTTAATCTTAACCCCACAACTTTGCTTCCAGAACCACAGAAAGAAAACAGCCACAACTGCATTTTACTAATGGATTATCTTCTTACTCCTAGGAATGATTTACAAGAAATCCTATCAATAATGCTGACTTAATTTGGTTTACAGATGGATCTTACTTAAAGGATGAACAGGAACATTGCCAAGCTGGATATACAATAATGTCCACTTTTGACATAATTAAAGTTTTTACTTACCAGAACCAAAGTTGGCACAACAAGCTCAATTAATTGCTCTAATCAGGGCTTTCAACTAGCCAAAGATTAAATAGCAAATATTTACACTAATAGTCCTCTAAGCTTTTGGACTGGGTCAAGATTTTGGAATGCTGTGAAAGGAAAGAGGATTTCTTACTTCCTCAAGGCAATTCATAAAAATATGGGAAATTAGTCTAAGAACTATTAGACTCCATAATTATCCAAACAATTGGCCATTATCTAAATACCTGGACATTCCAAATCTGATTCAGTAGAGGCCAAAGGGAATCAATTTCCTGGCTCAGCACCTAAACAGGCTACTTTAAGTTTTATTTATCTCCAGCCCTGAGAATGTCCACTACTTAAACTTTACCCCAATTTAACTGTTAATAAACTCCCCCTACAAGTTCAACAATTAGTCCCAGAAGACAAAAAAACAAAAATGGAAGAAGGAAACAAGATTTTTAAAAATTTATTTATTTTTAATTGAGAGATAATTGTTTTACAATATTGGTTTGATTTCTGCCATACATCAACATGAATTAGCCATATATGTACATATATCCCTTCCCCCTCAAACCTCCCTCCCACCTCCCACCTCCCACCCTTTCCCACGCCTCTACATTTTTACAGAGCTGTCTTTGAATTCCCTGAGTTATACAGCTAATTTCCATTGGCTATCTATTTTACATATGGTAGTGTATATGCTTCATGCTGTTTTCTCCAGTCATCTCACCCTCTCCTTCCTTCCCCGCTGCCCTTGTCAAAAGCATCTATTCTTTGACACTCAGCCTTCTTTATAGTCCAACTCTCACATCTGTATATGAGTACTGGAAAAACCACTGGAATAGCTGAGTTGATTTTACTAATATCTGAGGATGACTGCCATTCCTCAGGCACTTGTAACAGTAAATGGTTAACTTTCTTTCCATCTGTCTGTACTCTTGTTTTCACTGCCATCAATTTCTTGGTAATTATGTTCTTGTCTGCATCTAAATTTTATAAATCTAAAATCATTCCACCCTTTGGTGAAAAGATAATATGGGCATTGTATACCTCTGAAAGGTCTCATCCTATCAAGTGAATTGGAGCACATTTTACCAAAAGGAACACATGTCTTTCAATAATAGTTCCTAACTGAAAAGTAACTGTTCTGGTTTAAAAACTTGTACAGGTAAATTAGAAACCCCTATCATTTGAATGCAGTGTTTACTTTGAGGGAGAGGGCAATGAATAAGGGTAGGATTAAGAATAAATAATGTAGCCCCCATGTATCCAAGGGCTTTAGAAGTTTTCTATATGATTGTTATTTTAATTTCCCCTAAGGTAGTTAGGAGAGCAAATGCCGTCTCATAATCCTCAGAGCACCCGTATTCTTTGTTAATCCTGCCTTGTTCTAAATCTTGTTTAAATTTGTGACAGTCTCTTTTAAAATGTCCAGGTTTTCCACAATAAGGGAGTTACAACACTCAGGTCTGGCGGCTTGCAACTTGAAAGTCAATACCCAAGAGGCAGTTGTTGGTAGAAAGAAAAGTTGCTTTTAATTAGAATGCTGACAATCTGGAGAGAATGCAGACTAGTCCTCCAAAAACAAACTCCCAAGATTCTGCATGGTCATGAAAGGTTTTAAAGGGAAAAGGGCAAGTAATTCAGTTAATAATAGACACCGTGGGTCTGACTTGTCTGTGTCCCCCAGTGCATGCAGGCTTGTTGACTTCTCTTGATCTTTCTCTTTTTTTAATTAAAAATATTATTTATTTATTTTAATTGGAGGATAATTGCTATATTGTGATGGTTTTTGCCATTTAGATGCTTTCTTGTTCACACAGTTCCCTTGATATTTGAGAGGTTAAGGGAAGCTAGGGAAACAATCTGAGCATGTGTTAATTACTTTTTTGTCATTTCTACTTCTTTGATCTATGGAAAGAACCAAGAGGTTAGGGGAAGTATTGTGTGATCAAAAGATATGAACGGTATGATAGGGCCAGAGATGAGTAGAGCATGGTGGTGCCTGCTTTAAGATTAGTTACAATATAACTTTGTTAAAGTGACAGAACAAAGGGGCTTCTTGCAGAGAGCTCTTTGAAGCAAAGAGCTCTTTCTTGCCAAAAGCTGCATACAAATCCCCACTTGTCAGAGCATCATTCCATTTTTGTGGGATTATGGGTGAAGGTCCATTTCTTCATGCTAACATAGGATGCTGTATTCTTAGAGTAGAAGATGTCAATGTGGTTCTGTAGCATCTCTTCACTGACAGTTTTAGTTTGCCCATTTACTTATATGGGCAGAACAAAGTACAGTTATTTTGATACCCACAAAGATATTTATCATGAGCAGAAGTGTTTTTTGTTTTATTTTTCCTTTCCTATTTTTAATTGAAGTCTAATTTACAATGTTGTGTTGGTTTCAAATGTAAAGTGATTCAGTTATACATGCATACATACATATATTCTTTTTCAGATTATTTTCTATTATAGATTATTACAAGATATTGAGTATAGTTCCCTGTGCTGTATACTAGATCCTTGCCTACCTATTTTATATATTATAGTGTGTATGTGTTAATTGCAAACTCCTAAGTTATCGTCCCTACTTCTGACCTTTCCCCTTTGGTAACCATAAGTTTGTATTCTATGTGAGTCTGTTTCTGTTTTGTAAATAAGGTCATTTATACCACTTTTTAAAAAAGATTCCACATGTAAATGACATCATGATATTTGTCTTTCTCTGTCTGACTTACTTTGCTCAATATGATAATCTCTAGGTTCAAAAATGGCATTATTTCAGTCTGTTTTCATTACTGTGTAATATGCCATTGTATATATGTGTGTGTGTGTGTGTGTGTGTGTGTGTGTGTCTCCCTATTTCTCTATTTATCTGTTAATGGACATTTAGGTTGCTTCCATATCTTGGCTACTGTGACCCGTGCCCCCTGCAGTGGAAGTGCAGAGTCTTAACCACAGGACCACCAAGGCAGTCTTTGTGAGTAGTGTTGTATGAACATTGGGTTTCATGTATCTTTTTGAATTAGAACTTTCTTTGGATATATGGCCAGGGGTGGGATTGCAGGATCATGCGGTAACTCTATTTTTAGTTTTTAAAGGAACCTCCATACTGTTCTCCATAATGATTACACCGATTTACATTTCCATCAACAGTGTAGGAGAGTTCCTTTTTCTCTTCATCCTATCTAGCATTTATTATTTGTAGATTTTTAAACGATGGCCATTCTAAGTGTTGTGAGGTGATACCTATGAGCAATAGTATTAATCATATTCTCTTAAGGATAATTCTTGAAATTGTGGTAGACATAGATTCAGGGCATCATCAAGATAGAGCATCTTCTGTCATGGCTTAAGTCTGGCTATCATGCAGTTAGCTTTTTCCTTCTGGTGGCAGTAATAGTATCTGTAAAACAACTCAAGAATGTGCATCAGATACTGAATCTGCGGCTTTATTGCCTTATCATTAACTACTTGAGCTTGTTTTTTTGTGACTCACAGAGGCCTGGGAGATTTCAGCTTTTCTACAAACAAAGGGCAGGAAACATGAAAGGGGCTTTTGTACTTGGAGGGGAGACCTGCAGGGTTCTGCTTGGTTCCGAAGGCAGGTGTGGTTGTTTTCAAGACTGACTGAGATTTGGGCTAGGTAGTCTCAATGGACTGTTGAGCTGTCGTAACTGCATATTTATTACCTTAGCAGCTTTTTCCTTTTCTCTGTTGTGTAAAGTTTTGGAGAGTTTGTTGGCAAGAGTGACAAGTGTATTAGTATACATAGTAGCTCAATCAAGTCCATATCTTTTTACCAGTCATATCAATTCATCTATTCCTTCAAATAAAATAGTGGATCATTCTGATGGTTTAGAAAACTCTTTGGGTGGGTGCCAGAATGCTGTTTGACTATATATTCAAATCTTTTGGAATAATCAAGAAAAGTCTCTTCTGGCTTTTGTTTACAGTGATGGATTTTTGCCCAATCTATTTCCTTTGGAAAGATTTTACTTATAGATTAATATAGGTTGTGGGCAATTTCTCTGTATTTCTGGTGAAGGTTTATGAAAATCGTCTATAAGTGTCTTCTAACCCATCTCTTGGAGCCATTATTTTGCATTATTTTCAGAGACTAATAATTGTATAAACTGTTACAAGTCTGAACATCCAGGCTCATAAGTTATTACTGTAAGCTCATATTATTTAGCAAATTTCAAAGGATCCTATAAAGGATATGGAAAATCCTTAGTTAAGTTCTTAATTTCTATCTTAGTCCAAGGAATATAGATGAGAACAAGCTCCGCTTTACTTGTAGCTTTCTCCTTAAAGGGGGCAGCTATTTTTTAGGGCTGTCTTTATCCTTTCCCTTACACTCAATAAGTTCTTCCTTTTAAATTGAAAGTGGAAGAGCAGGAAGGTCAGGACAAGGAAGTTCAAAAAGAAGAGAATTCGAAGAACCAGATAGAAGAGGAAAGAGAGTGGGAGAATAAGCAATGATATCTGAGTTCCTTTCTTATTAGGCCACTGTTTCTAATAATTTTTGGTTATTTTTTGTATCTCTTGCAGTGAGACCATTTTATCATTGTCTCACTTTGAGGCTTTCAAAGTGATTAAATACCGATTAAAATACACTTTCTATTCTGGCTATTTGATCTTATAGCTGGACTTTTCTAATTGAGCTTGCAAATAAACCAACTTAGGTAATCTAAAGTGCCCCACCTTGGCCAACTCAGGGGCAAATTATATTTGATCAGACCTTACCATTTGGTTAAATACTTGAAGGTGTCAATTCCATTGATGTTATACATGAACCCAGCTGGGTTTCCCATAGGTGCCTGTTTGTTTGGGAGTTGTTTGGCCTTCGAGGCACAGCTTCCCACTATTAGTTTGGTGGCCTAATTCAGATATGAGATATGAGCTGAATAAACTTTCTGAGGATGATGTGTTTAATTGGATGTGTGCTACTTCTGAGTCTAGCTCCTCGAGGAGTTACCCTTCAATCAGTTCAGCTCTTTTATGTGTCTTGGTTTTTCCCTTTGACAATCTAAAACTGCCATGGATGCTTGGAGCACTAGGTGATTAGCCTTTGTCATACTCCCTGGAAGGGCAGTATTTACTTAATGAGTGTAGTGAGACTCCTTGTGGGACCGCTAAACATCACAAGGATTAATCCTCAGATACTTGTTTTGGTTCTTAATCACCTCAGGATGTCTTGTGGCTGAAAGGATCAAATGTCCCTTGTTCTTTGAGAATAATTCAGTCTCTCATTTCACTAGCAAATGGTTTGTTCAGGCCATATATCAACTTGCTTTTCTAAAGTTAAGCCAAATTTAACTAAAACCAGCAACCTATGTTTCCCTGGACCACCTGCCCAGATCCCCGTTGGTCCGTACCTAAGAAAATGCACCAATGCCTCTTAAGACTCCAAGTCTTAATTTTAAACAGCTCAAATAAAAATTTTAGGATCACTCAAACAGTGAGATCAAAATATTAGGAGAAGCCAGTGAGTCTCAAAGGGCCCATTTTGGTACAAAGAGCCAGTTAGGGGTGTCTTCCAGGTGTTCTCTGGTGGGTGTTTCTGATATCCTGACAGGAATGCCATGCAAATGTCAATGAAAAAGTAGTCAATAGTCCATCTATGAAAGAAGTGAAAAATTTTATTCATGCCAGCCTGAAAAGTATAACCTAGGAGATAGTCTTTCAGAGAGCTCTGAAAACTGTTCTATCTGTTAAGAAGTCAAAGCACAGTTACATAGTTTTTTGAGATAGAAGGTTATATACCACATGGTATATTGACAGTTTACACAGTAAAGATCTGCATGAACAAAGTAGTGGGTCATCATGACCCCTTATATATTATCTTCTAAACAGTTATCTTGCTAGTATTAGGAGAGTATTGCTGTATATTCGCTGCTGCGAATCTGAGGTTTAAAATGGTCATGCCGGGTTCCTCTGAACAAAACCTGGGGTGAGGGATTTGCTCTCTATCCCATCCAATTTTTCTCACCACCTCCCCATACACACTCTAGCATGTGGAGGCACAGAGATTTAGAAACCTCTTTGTTCCATAGAAGCTTCCTGAGACTCAGTCACTTCCAGCCCAAGGACTTCCTCCTCTCCCTCAAGCAAAAGTAAATCAAGAGACCCTAGGTTCATTATTCTGATGCAAATTCAGCATAGCTGGGAAAAGAAGGGATTTAACCAAGGAAACTTCAAAAACTTCAGCAGTATTGTCCAGGAGTAAAATGTAACCCTACTAGTGAGGCGGGAATCCTAGTTCTTGTCGAAGAATGGAATCCACAAACATGTAAACACTCATAGTAGCAAGCAAATAGGATTTATTAAACAGGAGGAAAGTACAAAGCTCTCAGCATAGACACTGAGAGGGGGTAAAGAGTCCCCCCAAGGTGGGACTAACAGTTTTTATATCCTTTCGAACCAATCAATTTAAAGGTCAAGATACTTAACATCTTTATGGCTTCTCTTGATCCCTGGATTAAGTCATCACCCTTTTTCATGCCCCCTGGCCATTTTACCATGGACCAGATATATGGGCTTAAGATTAATGATCACCAGTTGTTTTTCCCTCACGCAAATGGAACAGAATTTAATTACTGCCTTTCCATGGATATTCTGCAAGTTGTACAAAATATCCCTACAGTTTGTTTTATACCTGATAAAAACTTTGTGAATTTAGTACATGCACCATAGAGTTTCAGAGCTTTTACTTTTTTTTAGACATTTTATTTTGTACTGGGATATTCCCATGTAGCTCAGTGGTAAAGAATCCACTTGCCAATGCAGGAGACACAGGAGATGCAAGTTTGATCCCTGGGTCAAAAAGATCCCCTGGAGTAGGAAATGTCAACCCACTCCAGTATCCTTGCCTTGAAAATTCCATGGACAGAGGAGCCTGGTGAGCTGCAGTTCAAGTGGTCGCAGAGTCAGACACAGTTGAGCAACTGAGCATGTGTGCACTTATAGGCAATTAAGAATGATGTAACAATTTCCAGTGAACACTAAAGGGACTCAGCCATGCATATATATGTATCCATTCTCTTCTAAACTTCTCTTTGATCCAGGCTGCCACACAACACTGAGCAGAGTTCCATGTGGTACATAGTGTGTCCTTGTTGGTTATCCATTTTGAATATAGCAGTGTGTACATTGTTGTTGTTCAGTCACCCAGTCATGTCCGACTCTTTGTGACCCCATGGACTGCAGCATACCAGCCTTCCCTGTCCTTCACAATCTCCCAAAGTTACTCAAACTCATGTTCACTGAATCAGCAATGGCATCCAACCATGTCCTCTGTTGTCCCCTTCTTCTCCTGCCTCCAGTCTTTCTGAGCATCAGGGTCTTTTCCAATGAGTTAATTCTTCACATCAGGTGGCCAAAATATTGGAGCTTCAGCTTTAGCATCAGTTCTTCCAGTGAATATTTAGGGTTGATTTCCTTTAGGATTGACTGGTTTGATCTCCTTGCTGTCCAAGGGATTCTCAAGAATCTTTTCCAACACCACAGTTCAAAAGCATCAGTTCCTCGGGGCTCAGACTTCTTTATCCAACTCTCACATCTGTACATGACTGCTGGAAAACCCACAGCTTTGACTATATGGACCTTTGTCGGCAAAGTGATGTCTCTGTTTTTTAATATGCTGTCTAGGTTTGTCATAGCTTTTCTTCCAGTGAGCAAGCATCTTTTAATTTCATGGCTGCAGTCACCCTCTGCAGTGATTTGGAGTCCAAGAAAATAAAGTCTGTCACAATTTCCATTTTCCCCCATCTATTTGCCATCAAGTGATGGGACCAGATGTCATGATTTTAGTTTTCTGAATGTTGAGTTTTAAGCCAACTTTTCACTCTCCTCTTTGATTTTCATCAAGAGGCTCTTTAGTTCCTTTTTGTTTTCTGCCATTAGGGTGGTGTCATCTGCCTATCTGAGGTTGTTGATATTTCTCTCAGCAATCTTGATTCCAGCTTGTGCTTCATTCAGCCCAGCATGTCCCATGAAGTACTCTGCATATAAATTAAATAAGCAGGATGACAATATACAGCCTTGACATACTGCTTTCCAAATTTTGAACCAGTCCCTTGTTCTATGTCCAGTTCTCACTGTTGCTTCTTGACCTGCATACAGGTTTCTCAGGAGGCAGGTCAGGTGGTCTGGTATTCCCATCTCTTGAAGAATTGTCCACAGTTTATTTTGATCCACACAGTCAAAGGCTTTAGCAGTGTCTACCTGTCCATCTCAAATTCCCTGACTGTTCCTTCCTCCCCTGCCACCCATAGCAGTTTAGAGCTTTAAAATGAAACTGCTAGAGGGAGGGGATGGGGCCATGACACCTTATTTGAAAACACATGTTATAATGTCTGCATTCAAACACTACAAAACCTTGCCAGCAGACACATATAGGAAGAAAATGATGGCTATATGGACTTTAGAATCTCATTAAGTAGACCGATCTTCCAAAGTGCTCACTGCCACTTTCTGTGGGTTGATCTTCTATAGCCTACAAAGTGGTAAGGGAAAACAGCCCTCCTTGGGGAAGAGAAAGTTGCAGGCAGACTCTTGTGCTCCCTTAAAATGACCTCTGTGTTCTCAAAGTCATTAAATTCATGTTTGTTAGCTATAATAACTTGGGGATGAGGTGTGACCAGTGTGGCACAACTTTTCAACCTCTCCAGAGCCTCCATCCTTCTCAGCCTCGAGGTTCAATTCTTATTGCCCTCATTAAGGTTATAAAGTGGCCAGAATAAAAAACAATTAAAAAAAAAAAGAAATAAAACCTAGAAATGTAAAGTGTACTTCATTTCTATGGCAAAAAGTGTGAAATGAAAGTAAGAGAGGAAGGGGGAGAGTGTTAGGAGAGGAAGTTGCCTGATAAGGCTGGGACTTGTAGGGTCTGTAGAAAGTTCTATAGATGTCTGTGTATAGTTATTGGTAGGGCTGGTGGGAAGGGAACGGTATTCAAACCTAGAATGTGTTTTCTTCCCTGCTTTCTCATTTCCTTTCTGCCCTTTGAGCTTCCTTCCCTCTACTCCCACTCCTGTCCCTACTTCCTTCTTGAGCCTAGGGCCAGTTCGGGATCTCCATTAAGGATCCCTGATACATTCATGGAGTGGGGGAAGAAAAGCTGAAAGATTCACTCAGGAGGTTTTCCCACTGTTTTTTATTTGTTCTGAAAAAGAGCACCCTCTGGAAGGGGATGGAAGGAAGTCCTGGGAATCTGATCTTGCTCCTTCTTAGGGACTACAAGAAGGAGAAAAGCTTTCAAAGTATATGGGTAGGAACTGGATGTAGAGTGAGAAATGAAATATTTCTTGCCATAACAGTAAACAAGGATGTCACAGTCTCCAGCAAATGCAGCCACGACAGATGGTGAGCCTGGTGAGTCCTGAGGGAACTCAGGAAGGAAAAAATACCTGCCATCTAGCAGCAATCAGACTGCAGCCACTTGCTACAGTGAGCCCTGAGGAAACTCAGGATGTGTAAACACAGGATTCAGGCTCCAGATAGGTGATGTGCATATCAAAGGAATGGTTTCCATGAGCCCAGACAAGCATCTTTCCATATATAGAACAGCACTAAATTTCTTGGTGATTTAGTTGCTAAGTTGTGTCCAACTCTTGTGACCCCATGGACTGTAGCCTGCCAGGTTCCTCTGTCCATGAGATTCTCCAGGCAAGAATATTGGAGTGGGTTGCCATTTCCTTCTCCAGGGGATCTTCCTGACCCAATAATCGAACCTGAGTCTCCTGCTTTGCAGGCAGATTCTTTACTGACTGAGCTACAAGCTATGAGGGAAGCCCTTTGGTGTATCTGGTTTTCTTTAATAATGTTTTGATGTTCAGACTACCTGCCCTTTGTTGCAAAATTTCCATATAACCTGACTCCACCCCTTGCCTCTTCAGAGCAGTTTCTCAGAGCTGTCTGAAAATTGGTCTCTCAGACTGCAGTCCTCATTTTGCCCTAAATAGAATTCTTATGTTGTGCAAAATTTTATTTTCAACCATTATGGCAACCAACGAAGTGACCCAGAGTGGATTTCCCTTTCACCTGAACTCCACAAGGAACCAAAGCCTTGGTACCAGCCCTCTTCCACCTCCTTGGGGATTCCAGACAAACTGAGTAAGTCTTCCCTGGTTCTCAGATCCCTTGTATTGTTTGGTGATCCTGAGTTTTATTGGGCAGTGTATAGCAGGTACTTGTTCCCTCCAAGTTGAAAGATACTGGAAGCCAAGTTGAGAGATACCAGGGAATGCTTGCCCAGGTACTGGGCAAGATACTGGGAGTGAGGGCTGGTTGAAAGACAGCAGTGTTTGGCTCCATTGTAGGAGACTAAGTGGTCTTGGCTGAGTGGTTAGATAAACTGATCTGATGCTTTCCCTTAATTCAGCTGCCTTAATAGAAATTGTGGGGATAAAAGTGAAGACAATTACGATGGTGTGATCACTCACCTAGAGCCAGACCTCCTGGAATGTGAAGTCAAGTGGGCCTTAGGAAGCATCACTACAAACAAAGCTATTGGAGGTGATGGAATTCCAGGTGAGCTATTTCAAATCCTAAAAGATGATGCTGTGAAAGTGCTGCACTCAATATGCCAGCAAATTTGGAAAACTCAGCAGTGGCCACAGGACTGGAAAAGGTCAGTTTTCATTCCAATCCCAAAGAAAGGCAATGCCAAAGAATGCTCAAACTACCGCACAATTGCACTCACCTCACATGCTAGTAAAGTAATGTTCAAAATTCTTCAAGCAAGGCTTCAACAGTATGTGAACCATGAACTTCGAGATGTTCAAGCTGGTTTTAGAAAAGGCAGAGGAACCAGAGATCAAATTAGCAACATTTGTTGGATCATGGAAAAAGCAAGAGAGTTCCAGAAAAACATCTGTTTCTGCTTTATTGACTGTGCCAAAGCCTTTGACTGTGTGGATCACAAGAAACTGTGGAAAATTCTGAAAGAGATGGGAATACCAGACCACCTGACCTGCCTCCTGAGAAATCTGTATGCAGGTCAAGAAGCAACAATAAGAACCGGACATGGAACAATAGACTGGTTCCAAATGGGAAAAGAGTACGTCAAGGCTGTATAATGTCATCCTGCTTATTTAACTAATATGGAGAGTATGTCATGAGAAATGCTAGGCTGGATGAAGCACAAGTTGAAATCAAGATTTCTGGGAGAAATATCAATAAGCTCAGATACGCAGATGACACTACCCTTATGGCAAAAAAATGAAGAAGAACTAAAGAGCCCCTTGATGAAATTGAAAGAGGAGAGTGAAAAAGTTGGCTTAAAACTCAACATTCAGAGAACTAAGATCATCTGGTCCCATCACTTCATGGCAAATAGATGGGGAAACAGTGGAAACAGTGACAGACTTTATTTTTGGGGGCTCCAGAACCACTGCAGATGGTGACTGCAGCCATGACATTAAAAGACACTTGATCCTTGGCTCCAGAACCACTGCAGATGGTGACTGCAGCCATGACATTAAAAGACACTTGATCCTTGGAAGAAAAGTTATGACCAACCTAGACAGCATATTAAAATGCAGAGGCATTACTTTGCCAGCAAAGGTCCTAGTCAAGGCTATGGTTTTTCCAGTAGTCATGTGTGGATATGAGAGTTGGACTATAAAGAAGGCTGAGTGCTGAAGAATTGATATTTTTGAACTGTGGTGTTGGAGAAGACTCTTGAGAGTCCCTTGGACTGCAAGGAGATCCAACCAGTCTATCCTAAAGGAAAGCAGCCCCAAATATTCATTGGAAGGACTGATGCTGAAGCTGAAACTCCAATATTTTGGCCTCCTGATGTGAAGAACTGACTCATTTGGAAAGACCCTGATGGTAGGAAAGATTGCAGGTGGGAGGAGAAGGGGATGACAGAGGATGAGATGGTTGGATGGCATCACTGACTCAATGGACATGAGTTAGTAGGTTCCGGGAGTTGGTGATGGACAGGGAAGCTGGGCGTGCTGGAGTCCATGGGGTAGCAAAGAATCGGACATGATTGAGTGACTGAACTGAACTGAACTGAAAAGTGAACATGTTACATGAAAGCTTTGCTTTGAAGCAAAGGGGCAAGACTCCTCCTGGCTGGTTATAGCTTTCTCAGATAATTGAGAAATTTACAGGAGTGGTGGAGGAGAGTCCTCATAATGTGCAGTGGTCCCCTATGGAAACCCACTCATTAAATAAAACACTTGCTTGCCAGGAATCTAAAATAAGAATTGGCTATTTAGCGATCCAAGAAACTGGATCTGCTAAAGGGAGAAAACTAAGACACATAAGAAAGCTGAAACAATGCTGGGATGATGCCTTGGAGGAGTTAAGCTCACAGGAGCACATTGGCCCACCACACAACTTCATTTGTATAGTTTATCCCTGACGAATTCAAGTAAAATAGGAAATAAAATCTCTCAAGTGGAGAAACAAGGAGCATTAGAAAATCAACCTCTGACTAACACTTCAGCCAGATTCATGTACAATATGTACGGAGCTCATACTTGCAAGTACCTAGTTATTTGGGGAAAATATACTAAAGGAGATCTCAACTTAAAATGGCCAAGTCGGGATTCTTTTGATATTTCAAAATTGATATTTTTGCACACACAATTAGAAAAAGCTAGCCATAAGATCAAATAGACTAAATGGAATGCTTATTTTGATTGGTATTTAGAAGCATCGAAAAGCGGAAATGGTAGGGTTCTTTGCAGGAAACCAACAAGAAATTGCTTTAAACTATATGAGGACTAAAAAAGGTCACTAGCACTGATTGTCCTCTGCTTCTCCTATGTATCCTCTTCTATCTGAATTACCTGGCTCTGATGCTATCTTTTTCTCTTCCAACTCCTTTGCCTCCTGCTGCTCCCTTCCCCAGCAAGGGAAGATTAAAAAAAAAAAAAGCAGAAGTGATTATATCTCCCTTTAAGGTGAAACCTATTACAGGGAGAGGTCAACTGTCCTTGGTGCTTAAATACACACCCTGGACCCCAGCAGAACTTAGAGTCTTGGCTAAAGAATTTTCTCCATCTGAGTCAAAATCCATTGGGATTTGCTAAGAATTTTGAATTAACTATCCAGACCTACAAACGCAGGTTTTTAGATCAGTATCAATCAGTATTTACTCATTTGGAAATTAAAGGATATTTTGCCCTAAAAACGAGGGAGCTCATTTATTACATACACAGTTAAGGTTAAAAAGCTGGCTTGGTAAAAATGTCATTTCAGAATTCTGACTTTAAACAAAGGCCTTCTAAAGGGGAACTTGCATTTCTCAGTGTCTTTGAGATGTAAATTACTTTCCTAGGACTTTCTTTGTACGTGTGCATTTGTATGTACATGTTTTGAAAACTTGACCTCTGTCACCCTATTTATGAAAGTAAACTCTCCAGAGTTTGCTTAGGTTACATCCTCCTCCACTGTCTTATGAAGAAACCTCTTGCGTCTTAGTGGTTTGAATCACTATATATATATATATATATATATATATATATATATATATATATATATATATTATATATAATGGTTTTATTAATGGCCAAATATTGGCAACACTAACAAATCAGTGAATCTAGAGCACTCTCATTATAAACAGCTGTTTTATTGGTACCTATAAAAACAAAAATCAAATTACAAGTTGAAAAAATATATCTAATGATTAACCTAATAAATTCTTTAGTTTAAAACAAGAAAAACTGGCTTGGAAAGCTTCCTTTGAGGTCTTTGCTTCCCCTCAGTGGGTCTTACAGATGCTAATAAGAGTATTAGAATAGTTAATGTTAACAGGAAAAACTTGTAAGGAAAGTCTAGATACTATTTCCAACAAGGTAGAATTTTTTTCTTTTTTAAATTTATTTTAATTGGAGGTTCATTATAATATTGTGGTGGTTTTTGACATACATTCACATGAATCAGCCATGGGTGTACTTGTGTCCCCCATCCTGACCCTCCCTCCCACATCCCTTCCCATCCCATCCCTCAGGGTCATTCCAGTGCACCACCCTGAGCACCCTGTCTCATGCATCAAACCTGGACTGGTGATCTCTTTCACATATGATAATATACATGTTTCAATGCTATTTTCTCAAATCATCCCACCCTCGCCTTCTCCCACAGAGTTCAAAAGTCTGTTCTTTATATCTGTGTCTCTTTTGCTGTCTTACATATAGAGTCATCGTTAACATCTTTCTAAATTCCATATATATGCGTTAATATACTGTATTGGTGTTTTTCTTCCTGACTTAC